>NC_134324.1:19029528-19649605 GCF_964195595.1 Calonectris borealis | reverse complement strand
AAATTACCACGAGGCACAGCTGAGTTTCAGCCCCACAACAATCAGTGCAGGTATTTCCTCTGCTGTAATAAGACATGGGTCCCCATCCTGTCCCAGTGTCTGCACTGGTCCATGGACTGGGCTACGCAGGGGCAGCTGCATTACATGTTTGTGCCTTCTTATTAGCGAAAATCTTGTTATGAACTACATACCAAATCCTTAGAGAAGCTATTTATATCAGAGCCTTGAAATGAAAAATTTATTTATTTCTCACTTCCATATAGCAGATTCACCATACAGCTCAACCACACAAAAAGAAAGGTGTGCTTAAGTCAGGCTAAAATAACACAGAGAATATTATATCTCGGTTACTCAGCTTGAGGTCATTCTATAGGCTGGAACTTAAGCCGATTACTCAACTTAAAATCCAAGTAAACTAACTTTTCACTAGTTACGCAGGAATTAAAAGCAGTGCATACATCTATAAAATCTTAGAGTCTGTACTGTCCCTATTAATATGAATCTGGGACTGAGGAGAAGAGTTGGTTTTGGTCTGGCAACACTGGTACTTGCACCAGCATCAGTGCCCCAGGACCTGGCAGTGCCATCTGAGCACTGATGCAAACACTGCGTAGTGGTGAAGCTTAGCCCACTCTGAACATCCCCAGCACAGGCATTTTCCTGATCTACTGGGCTTGATTTGATGTGCTATCAAGACTTCTGGACTCTTTTCACTATTACTTCTGTGATAGTAAAAGAATTATTCTAAAGAAAGAAATTGTAAGGCAATGTAGCTTTTCTGTGACTGGAAAATACACGCAGTTAATGAAGAGGGAAAGAGCCTGAGTGTGTCTGCCCTTAAAGGGAGTCTGAAGCACTTGGCATAATGCGGGGCACAGACATGACCTAATTGAAGATTCCTATCTCTGTTGTTTATGGGGCTTTGTGTGGCTGCTATGACTGTTTGGAGGTCCATCAGCTCCCAGAAATACGGAGCTGGCAGTCTGATGTCCTTGTTAGCGCTGCGGATATGTATGGGAGGGATCAGCTGCGCTGTTTACATTCATAGCAGGTTTGCGGTTCTGTTTTGCACCTATCCTGAGCACAATACCTCTGAGACACGAGCAATGTTCTTACTCCTTTTGATAGCCAAAGAAATCGAGGTTTTATGGGTTTATATCCATTCACATGGGAAATGGGTGGTGGGACAAGGAATGCAGAGTTTTGTAGTGCTGCATTGAGCCTCCTGGCAGCCCAGAAGCTCTCCAAGAGCTCTTGCTCTCTTTCTGGCTTTTTACTCGGGATCATCTAATGATATTTCTGTATATGTTGGGCTTTCTTGCTCTTTTCCCACTATCTCGCTAGCTTGTCCTCGTTTCTGCTTCCTACACAGTCCTGTGTTCCAATGCAAAATCACCAGTTACCCCCAGCGAAGCCTTCTGTTTAGTGTTTCTGTTGCCTGAACTGACTTGGATACACCTTTGTTCTGAACAAGGATGTGCGCTCGTGGTATCCCCTGCCTGTGTTTCATCCCTCTCTTGTTTTTTAGTGGAGCCTGTTTTCCATGCTGGCTGGTGGTGTTTGCTCTAGAAGCCAGTAGTTTTTGAAGTGCTAGTGGATTTGCTGCCCTTGTGTGGATTTTACCTGGCTGTTTTTCCCCTCAATTTCTTGCAGTACAAAGTTAGGTTGGATTGCAAGAAGGGGACTGAAATGGAGCCAAGTATTTTTCCAGTTTTAAAGCCTGTCCAGTACTTTTTAACTGACCAAGATCTACAGCACTTTGGAGTATTTACTGCTTCTATTTAATGGGCTGTTTACTCTTTCAGTTCCAGCCTCAGTAGCCTTGCTGGGCATATTTCCACGCTTACGACATGTTTACAGTGAATAATAAGAACTGACACATTTTGCTTGTACAGGTTAATGCCCCCAAATCAGGTGCTATAAATTGTTATGGGTGGGTAGCTAGGGCAAGAACCTTTTCCCCGTCTGCTGTTTGTTTTATATAGCATTACGGCAAGATCTGGCAAACATGTGAGTTCATTTTTTGCTTCCTCTACTCATGGCAGGCAAAGTGCAATGTTGCCTTTCCCTTCCCCTCTCCCATGTCGTGTGCATAGATTGGGGGAAGAGGCATGGCTGGAGCTATCCTGAAAGGATGCGCTTTGTAGGAGAAAATAATCAGAATAGCCTCAGAGCAGCTCTTGGTTCTTTGAAGATCACGTCGGTATGTGCCGCTTGGGTTTAGGAGGCCCCAAAGCCGGGAGCATGCCGCAGACTCTCTGCCTTCCCTCTCCAGTGTCTTCCCTTCCCCGCGGAGCACCGCATTCAGCTGTTCTCGGTGTCTGGCTGCAATGCTTTTAGTAGTGCTGTGATTTTGCCTAGGTCCTCAGAGCAGCCTTCGTGAGAGCAGTAGCCTTCTCCCTAAGACAAAGTGTCTCAAGTTCTGGCCTTAAAAACAGTTTTCCAATTTGCAAAATCTCAAGTAGCCTTCTGCCTTTAAAATACAGTAAGTGTGTTATCTCACAGGAGTAAAAGTAACTTAATATGCTTATCAGGTACAGAATGAGGCCTCTGGGCAGTGTTATTGGTGGTGTGGGACTACATAAAGGAAAAATGGCTTATTGCTTATTTCCATCTGCCTGCAGCTGACCTTCCCAGGTGCAATGTGTTTCGTCTGGTGCATCTGGAAATGCTCCAAAACTGCAGTCTCCTAGACTTTGGGACTGTACATATTTCTTTAGAGAAACCCAAGTATCTGCAAATAGGAAAAAAGGAGAGAAACTTTTAGAGGGGAATAGCCTATTCACCACTGAATCAGATCTTCATTTCTAACAGGTGCTGTCGGGTTATAATGGGTGCTGCCTTGAACATTCGCTTACAACAAATTTAATTCTGGTGACAAGCAATGAGCTGATAAGCCCCGATGCCATGAAATCCTCTGTGTTGTTACTGAACAACTGTATTAGAGCCAGCTCAAGAGCAGACTTTCCTTTATGGAAAGGAAACTCTCAGGAAGCGTGAGGGTTCGCTGCTCACTACACTTGCCCAGTCCTTGGCCTCACCGCTAAGACGCTCAGTAGTGTTACTTGGAGTGAAGGCACAACCACAAAACTCATTTCACATGGACCATTGAACAACCATTAGACATTAAAAATTTTCAGTCCCTACCCCCAGATGGAATTTGAACCAGTGACCTGGAGGTGAAATGTGCTGCTGCAATCCTCTGGAGCCTGCAGAGGGTTTGTGTTCACTCTGCAGAGCACTTTCTGTATCAAAAAGCAAATTAATCTGTCACTGAGACTAATCCTGTTTGTCTCAAAAGTAAACACAATTTTCAAATGTAGAGGGACTATTTGAGCTATTTTTACATTCTGAGTTTCAAATGTCAGAAAAAAATTTTTGTGCCTATTTGGTTATGCTTTTCTCTATGAAAAGTCAAGCGGGTACTTTTGACCTAGATGACTTATATGAGTAAAAAGGTGGACAACAGTAATTCCCTCTGATAATGTCAGAGCCTTTTGCTTCCAACAGGCAACTTTTTTTTTTCTAATTTAGAGGTGGACAGGCAGAAAACAGGCCCATAAATGCCACACACCCCTTTACATTTTTGAAGTTTCTGGTAGTTATGCCAGCGGTGGACCCAACTGTCATCCTGATCACTGTGGGCTTTTCTTCTCTTTCAGAATTTAGGTTCCCCTTTCAGGCCAGGGAAGACTTGGAGAGGCAATTACTGGGCAATTACAGAGGCAGCTGCAGAACTGCAAAAGTCTTTTTATTATGCCAAAAAGCATGACAGCTTCCATCTTTGTTGAACTGTTGGCACACCAGTAAAGTAAATGTAGACACATCGGTTTATTACATCAGTAGATTTGGTCTTATACTGGTAACACTCCACAAATGATCTGCTCGGACACCTTGTCTGGTACAGGGTCTGTGGCTGCGGAACCTGATCTTGTGAACACAGCTCAGTTTCAATGCACTTTTCTGAGTGGAATATTAGACAGTGGCTCACTGCTAAGGGAGCCCATCTTCTGATGTCTCTGGGCAATATAGGATAGAGAAGCCGTTTGTATTCCTGTAGTTTATATCAAATGCCAGTGATGACGTGCATAAAAATAGTTCAAGAAATACTCAGGTGTCGATGCTCTGGCACGAGATAGCCAAGGGAATTATCTGTATGCAAAAGGACAATTGAAGTTGAGAGCATCTACAGGGATTATCAATGCCAAATCTACCATTACCACTGATTTAGGCATAATTAGTTTGGATGAAGACAAAAGACTGCAATAAAAAATAATAAATTGAAGCATAGCAGTTAATTCAATGGGCAGAAGCCTCCATCAAAGATGTTTGAGGAAGGTGTTTTGATCCTCCTGCACCGATTACGTGACTTGATGCCTTGGCTCTGGGTGGTTTGCGCTGCGGTTGGGCACAGACACTAGGCTACAAGAAAACTATCCTGACTCTTCCAGCACAGCATTAACCAGCTTGTTTGTTGTGTTATATTTGGAGAGCTTTCCACCGAAACAACCTTTCTGACCTGTTACTATGTTAGGGATTTCATGTGTTTCCTTTACAACTCACTTTAAGATTGGCTTTGGTTTTTGGATCTGCTACTAGTCTTTAAAGTCCCATATAGCCACGCCGTGTTCTGAGCTTTTGTAACTGGACCAGAACCTCAGTTTCTTGGTATTGCCCTTTTGTTGGTGCGTAGTTTGAAACTCTTTCCGCTTACCCAACGGACCAGGCTTTCTTTGAACTCTGTTCCCCACTTGCCCTGCAGCTTGTTTGTCATCTGTAAAGTGAAGCCCAATGTAGTCATGTGGTCCCCTAATTCCCTGGAGAACATGTGGGGCAGGTCCAGGTTCACAGATGATGTGTGTTATAGACTCAGCTACAGTGAAATCCCAGACTTTATTCTTTCTCATGCTATAGCAGCTTATGTATTTAGTAACAGAGATCTCCAGTTCACAACTTCTGCATTAGCCACAGCGCTGGTTATCCCACTAACGTTTTGCTTGTCTGTGAAGCATCCAGTTTGGATGGATTTACAACCTTACAGCTGGTAAATCAGCACCCGCTCTCTTATTTTTGGGGTGGGTGTAAAATCACCATAGATAAAGTGTAGGAGAGTTGACTGTGGACTGATGCCCTTTGTTTTTCAGGAGCTCCGATGCGGTGAGCAGGGCGCAGCATGTGTGCATGATGTGTGTTTGCAGGGGAGGAACGAACTAACAATATGCTGGAAAACTGAGTGGGACAAAAAGGAATTTGAGAATCAGAGGGAAGAAGCAGTTGAAAACAAATCTGTTCCAAGGTGAGTGTGATCTTCCACTCTAACCATCTTTACTCTGCTTGGGGCTGTGGTTTTACCTGAATTTACCAGCATTTTCCATATTTTTCCACAGTGACTTGCTGACCCTGCACTTGATAGCAAACATACTGGGCGAAGGGCCCACTGCTTTCTGCTGACCTGTATCAGCTTTTCCTGGCTGAAGACCTGCCCCTGTGCGCTGGTTTGGGTCGGTTCAGGGGACAGGCCAGCTACCTGCTGGTTGGCTGACTTGGGAGGTTTCAGGAGCCCCTGTCTAGGTCCAGATCCAACATTCGAGCCACAGCAGGGGAAGGGGATGCACTATGTGGGTGATCCACGCTTTCACCATCAGCTTATAAATGTGTTGGATGATGTCTAAGGACCAAAACCAACACAGGCACTGTGGAAAATGGTAAGTGGGGCTGGAAAGTGGCCAGAGGCGTGGGAGCACTATCCAGCTGGACAGCCTTAGCTCTCCAGACAATCCAGCTCTGTGCATGAATGGTAGCAAGTAGTTTCCACCCTTTCTACTGAGGTTATTTCTTCACATAATAGAAGGTCACCAATTGATTTCTGGCTGATCAGCAGAACTGCTTCCAGGCTGCATAAATTTAATGTGGCCTTTTATTCTTTTGTGTGGCTACTTCTTCCGAGGGACACCTCTTTATTGCTGGAGAATACCATGGAGACAGCACTGCTCCAAGCAAAGGGGAGGAGGAGTACATGCACAGATAATCTGTCTGGGATTTAGATAGCAAGAAACCAGAGAAGGTTGTTTAGAGTCTGGCCTAGTAAATGAATTTAATCCCTATAAACTCTTGATCAGGAGCTGGCTCCTCAGATACCAAGTGTTAATGTAATTCACTGGTACCAGGATGGGTTTATGCTGAGAGAGGAGCTGGCTCATATATATTTCTTTTTTAATTTCCATTTTGCTGTTTTCTATTTCTGGGAAACAAATTAAGCAGAACTAAGGCCACTTAGGGAAAGTGTCTGTATGAGGCTGGAGGAAAATCTAGCTGGACAAATCTGCTAGTTCAAATTCATACCTGTACTGAATTGGAACTGGGTCTTTCAAATGTCTTTGTTTAAACAAGCTGTGGGGGTAGGCTGGAGGAGCGGGGCAGAGGGAAACTGGCTTTGTCCCCTTTGCTGGCATCCCCCTTTGTACTGTGCACATGGCCACAACCAGGCACTGGATGGTAGTGCTGCATGTACTGAGAAATCATCTGTCCCCTGAGTGAAAAGGAAATAAGGGGTTAATGCTGTCCTCACACATGGGTCAAGGTTTTCTAAATCAGTATTAAAAGAAGACCAGTCGTGGCTGTGAGGGGAAGAGACAACACATGAGTGTGCATTTGCTTCCCAAGGCCTGGAAGGCATTTTGATTCCTGTTGAGACTGCAGTGGTCTGAGGAAGTGTGCACAGTGCTGCTGCTTGGCCTTTTCCTTATGTGTTGTAGCTGGGACCATATTCCCATAAAGCCATTACTTCTGAGGGGAACAAAGAGTTAAAGATTTTAAAAGCAAAGATTCTAGGAAATGCAAACAATGTGGTTTATAATAAGAAAGTATAAATTAACTAAGGAGAAGAAAATAGCATGTTGAAAACAGATTAGTAAGGAGCGTGCCCGTGGATGCCTGGATAGCTTTACCAACTAGTCAATTAGAGCCAATTATCATCCTTAAACTCCTAGCACCGTGTTCAGTATGCTTGCAGTGTGTCCAATTTAGCTTGCACTGTTTCATAGGTTTACAATTTTCTCTCTGTGTCTGAAATGATCTAGCTGGAGACACCAGGAAAGTGCCAAGCATTAAGTATATAACAATTGTAATTCTTTTGACCGAAACCTGATTTGATTCAGTTGAAAATGACTTTAGTGTATTGGATTTACGGTTCATTTAACAAGTGCTGTAGATGTCAATACATTAGTGTAAACCTGATGCAGGTAGTAATTTGGTTTCTAATGAGGTTCCCCAGCAGTATCCAACTATGAATAATGGGACATTCTTCAGTGGAGCACAAAGTGCACCTGCCTGATCGCACCTGGGAACGGTGTGGCGTGATGTCTTGGAAAGGGCTTTAAAAATGCCTCGAACTGATAAAAAAGTTAGAAGCACAGACTGGGAAGAATAAAAGATTGCTCTTTAGAAGTTTTGTTTTAATTATAGATTTAAATTACAACTTTATCTCCTATAGTCTTAGTTGTGCAGTTGTTGCAGATGCAAAATTCCAGCCAGAGTTAATGGAACTGCAGCAGCTGAAATCGAAAGAAACCCGTTATTTTTATGGGGCTGTGTGATCAGACCTTCTCCTTACCTCCCCAGTGTCTTCAGAATGTTTCACTGAATGATCCTTCTGGTGAAGGATCAATTTTGTTGTGTACTCATGGGCCATGATGGAAACAGGGGCAGTGCGGAGAGGCTAGGACAGAGAAGGCAGTGATGTCCCCCGGTCCCTTGACCTGCCTCTTCCCTCTCTGGACATGAGACAAGTTCCAGAAAAGCAACTGTGGAAGATGTAAGCGAGGGGGAGATGTGACACTGGGTAGCGGACAATATGGTACAGAGGACAAAGTACTTGTATGGGCATTTGCTTCACCTGAGAAGTAAGATGTGGTTTTGGAGAGGCGCTTGCCCATGACGTGTTTGTTTTCTTAAGCTCAGGCCCTGGGGGGGGCTGCGGCTGCGGGGTCCCTCCTCAGGCACCAACGCTTGGCTTTGCTGCTGTGCCCAGCGAGGTTCCAGAGACGCGGGGCTCCACGCAGGTGCCCTTCCAAGTCATTGTCCCCTTCCAGGGCCATGTGTGCGGCCAAAAGTGTGTCGGGTCCCACAGCAGCTCGCGGTGGCCTTTTCCCTGTGGAAAGGCCCTTCCAGGCCGCCGGGCAGCTCACAGGGCCACCGCCCTTCAGCGCCGCTTTTGTGCTCACAAAATATCTTTTAATTTTTCTTTAATTTTTCTAAAATTAAAGCAGGTAGCTTTTGTTTCAGCATTAAGCTGATCTCTGCAGGTTGAGAGGTTACTGATCAATACGAGGGTATATAAGAGCCTGACCCCAGCAGACCGCGTTGGTGTGATTAAGGGTACAGAAGATGTGTTCAATCCTACATAAAGCAGCCCTGCGCTGTCTCTCGATTCACTTCACGTCTCAGCTGGAAATACAACTCCTTTCTCTCCTCTATACTTCTTAATTTCCTTCCTTTGCTGTTATTTAGCTGCTAAGTGCTACGTGCTGCAGTAGATAATGGAAGAAGCTGTTCAGAATGAAATGGCGTGGCATTTTATGCCCTTTTGTAAATTATATAAAATAAAGATGAACTTCTCTGCTTGTTCCAGACCAGGCACACCTTGCTCTGAGGTGTTGGCTCTTGTCTTAGCCACTGGATCATGGCTGACTCCAGATGGCAGCAAGTTAGGAGCACCGTTCACAGCCTGTACGTAGAGATCAGCGTCTGCGGGGCTGCTTGCCCACAGTCGCCCTTAAAAGTGTCTCTTTGGGGTTTACCATCTCCAGAGGAAGGAAAAACATGGTAAACTGAATTCACTCACTGCACAGAGGTGACTCTGGGGTAATGCGAGTGCTCACTACTGCAGTCTCTGTAAGGACACCGCAGTCTGCAAATGCTGCTCTAGATGGGAGCCTTTAAGAAAATTATTCCAAAGTAGCTTTTAAACCAAATGATGAAATTCTGGGTAGACTTGTTTCTTCAGGATTTAAGTGACTAAAATTTTGGTAAGCTTAGTTTCCCCTTGGAAATTAATAAATCTCAATTGAATTAAGGGTACTTTGATTCTGAGTGAGAGCGTCCGTACAAGGACTTAATGCAGTTTAACTGAGCCTTTCAATTGGTGTTCGTAGATCTGATTAGCTTCCTTAAAAGTGTCCTGGTCTAGGCAGGTCCCCAGTTCCTCTGTTTCAGAGAGAATTTATCTTCTCCACCGTGGCACCTGCTTGGAGGGCAGCAGACAATAGCTGCGCCGTACTTCTCTGCAGCAGACTGTCACTTGAGCTCAACCTTTAGGTTTGCTGGGGAGAGTAAGAGGCTGGACAACATGTTTTAAGGAATTGTTCAGTCTTAAATATAGAATACACAAAAGCACAGAACTGCTTTGACAGTGTATTAAATACTAAGTTTAACATATCAGAACTACCTAACACACTTAGCTATGATGAAATAGTGTATGTACTTACAGGTCTCCGAAGTGAGCTGAAGCAAACAGTCTGTTTTCATTCTGGTGTCTCAGTTGAACAGTTGCACTATCTAGATCTGCTTCCAGACAAATCAATTAAGAGCTCCTGCAAAAGTCACTGGGAGACCATCATGATTATGGGAAGGGGGATGCACCATATAATAATTCCTATGCAAATTTCTGTTCCTATGCCTAATGCCATTAACAGCTACTAGTGACATTTAATGCCAGAATGTGATTAATTTCAGCTAAGAAAGAAGCTCTGTCTATGCCCACATTCATTTGGGATTTATTGTTCTAGATGATGGAAATGACTGTAAACTGCTAGAAGGGACTTGTCACTCTGTTGTCTTTGTCTTGAGCTGGGAGAAGGCATGGATGAGGTTCTGACCTGCAGTGTGCTGGTGTGAACGCAGGTCATCTGTTGGTCGTGTTAGTGCAGAAGCCTAAAATTCAGCTGTTGGTGGACAGGACTTGTGAATTTTACAAATTCTTCAGTTTTCACTTTGGAAGAGCTTTTGTTCCTAGCAAACATGTTATTGCCTTTCCTTCAAAAGGTGGCTTAGACTATCTTTTTTTTCAAATTATCTTTTTTTTTTTTTTTTGCAATCTTTGGAAATGACAGACAAATTTTAACAACTGTACTTGATTGCTTTTCCTATGACACCGGGCTGCAATTGCAGAGAGGACTTGTGCAGTTTTGTGTATTCTCTTTTCTCCAGGAACAAATTCTTCCCAGAATTTACAGGCAGGTTGTGTGTGTTAGTTTTATTATCTCATTTTGTATATTCATGTTTAATGAATCCAGATGTATGGGCGTACCCAACTGCTAAATTAAAATAAGAAAAACGTACTTGTTGGAGGTTCAAAAAGTAGAGTTCACATCTTAGCACCTTTCTTGGCTCACCACTCCTGCCTGGGATGGAAAGAGCCACAACCCTGCAGCAGAAGACTACTCTGCCTGCCTGAGTAATGGTTTCCTTCAGGATTTGCAGCAAACAGCACCTTTCTACCATCACTGTGTGATATTGGTATGGCCAGGAGATAACAGTAACCTGCACAATGTTTTGTAGCGGCCAGGATGTCTGCCTTTGGTGATTTTGTGTCCTCATCCCTTTTTTGCTAGTCTGAGCTTGCAATACTGTGAAGATATGACAGAGCGGAAGTACCAGTGTGGTCATCTCCTAATGGTCCAAAATCAAGAGGGAGGGTCAAATCAGTCACAGAATTACAATACATAATTTCAGGTGAAGTTATTCTTCTTGTCTTCATCTTTCTGCTTTCGTAATTCCTGTTTTCTAGGCTTTTAGGAAGCCACAAATGAGTTGAATTTTTTGGTCTGCCTGCTTTACTGACAGTGTGGGTCTGACACAACCTCAGGTTTCCAAGCACTGGAAATTTGGAATAAAGAGCCTTGTTGTTCATATCTGAGAGTTGGCAATACTGCTTCTTCCCTCCTGGTCCCTTTTATTGTGCAGCTTGACAGAAATATTTTGTTTGTTATTTAAAAAAATGTATTTGTAAAAAGTTAATATTTTTTTTCTTGTAAAGGCTCATCCATCCTGGTATTACATTAGCAATTCTACTTTGTTCTTCTGTGAAGCAAGTTTCAGTTTACAGGTACATCTGCTTTCCATTCTACGGCTTAAAGAAAGTCGTCAGGAAAATCTTAAAACCTACTTAATGAAGCCTTTTAAATGCTCATCCTGCACTTTTGAGTGAAGTGCAATTTATATTTCATAAAAGTAGAAGCTGAGCTGCAAGCTGTAAGTAATTATCATATAATTAAATGTCTACTATGAAAGAAATGAAAACTCAGGCTTCTTGGGAGGCTTCCGTGACTGGTTTATGCAATCACAAATTAAATTACATTTCTTAACCTTATGAATGTTCTGGAGGTACATTAACCCAGTTTGGAGATGCACCTCTGAGACTGCTAAGCTGCTTTGAAGGGGGAAGGAAGTTGATCAAACCAGTAAATTCCATGGGCCAAGAAGAAGAACCCATAAATATCTGTGATGGGTTCTGCAAATGTGACTATGCTTTTCTTGTGTGGAAACATTTGCAGCTAATAATGAAGAAATCAACCCCTATGCGAGCAGTAGCTTAAGTGAACTGCCGTGGTATTAGGTTACTGACTGATGCATGGGTTCCAGCGGACATGGTCTTTCTCTCCAGGAGAGAAAAATATTGTCAGTTTGTTGGGAGTTGGATGGGGGGTGTTGGGTATCAGGAAATCTGGGCAGAGGACACTTCCTTCATTTCTTCAAGAGTAGCACTGTAAAATGAGGTATATAAATGCTGGGCTGCTGCAGATTAAAAACGTTTCCTAAAAAATAAAGTTAAAATTGAGCTGACACTCTTTGTATCTTTAGACATCCTGCATGTTTAGCTAGGAATCCCCTTCCACTACCCAAGGAAGGCAGTGAATTCATGGGTGGCGCATCTGCTGGAGCTTGCAGGGAGGAACTTCAGCTCTGGATGTGAACACTTCCTTTCATTTCACAGGGGACTAACTCTTACTTCTGTTAATAATTATTCAAACATGGCATTCAATGAAGAAAATTTCATGGCAAGAAAGGAGATGTAGTAGTAGCATATCAACATGCGCACTTTGTATTCCTGCTACTCATGTTGTTGGCATTTTAGGGCTGCAGGGATGTATCTGGTTCAGTTTTACCTGATTGTGGGAAAGCTGAATTATTTAAAGTCAGGAAGCCCTGACTTGGAGCTGTTCTAATTTAAGGAGCTGCTGCAATAACAGACTGTTATGGCTTTATGCAAATGATGAATGAAATATTTTCATGCGCTGATGAATTAAAGAGCAGTTTCTGTATGACTTAGCTTAAAGAACAGGAAGAGTAAATGTTTCATCATATTTTTGCAGTGTATTGAAACTTTACTACAAAAAGGACAGTTTTAGTCATGGCTCTAAGAAGCTCTGGTACTGCGCTGCTAAAGGGACTTCTCTTAGGTCAAGTGTTTCTAGACCACAAGAGCATCATTTTTATCTCTTCAAATGAAGATAAAACTGCTGGTGCCTCCAGTGTACAGTACAGTGATAGTTAAAAATCTCAATTCACAACTCTATACAGTGGGGTGATGACAATGTAATGGTATCCTTTATGGCACGTCAAGGGGACATATAATTGGTGTTGGCTTTTCTTTTCCCTCTCACTTTTTTTCCTAAGGTTAACTACTTAACCTTGACTTCAGGCTGTATTTTTTTCTCATTACATTTCTCCATTATACATTATTTGGTTTGGTTACAGTCACTAGACTTTAACTGCTCTGACATATTAATTTTTAAGGGCATAAATGACTTCATTAAAATAACGTCCTTCAGATAAGTGCACTTGGCACTGTGATTGGAAGTGGACAAAAAGAAATATGAAGCATCAGCTTCTCTCCATTAATAATATATTACAGGAACCGAAAACAGTACAATATGTATTTAAAAAGCTGCTTAGTTAACTTTTAGAAGTTCAGTCTGTAGCCTAGATCTTTGAATCGATTATGTTCAATTATTTGTACAACTGCCAGGATTTTCTTTTGTAACGTGCTTTTAGTCGAAGGTTTATTTTATGTTTGGAGTCTTCCTTCATTTGTGTGCAACACTGGTTTCTTAGTATCCCTGCTTATTCTGCGTTATTTCTTTACAATAAATACCTGCTTGTTATGAATCTGAAACAAAGAGGAACACTGTCTGTTGGATCCTGATATGAAATATTTATTGGAAGTATATTACAGTTAGAGTAGGTGACTGGGAACCGCAGCTGCTCTCCTGTTCCCACTTCTGGACTCCTTTCTTCTCTGTCTCCGGCACAGAGCAAGCCACGTTAAATATATTCCGCTAAAAGGTGGACGTAGTCTCTGCTGGTGTATTGGCTAAGAGGAGTAGGGATGGGGATGGCAGGTAGCTACTCCAAATCAATCATTATTCCTTCTGTAATGGTCCTGCTATACCCCTTGCCAAGAAGTGTATTGTAAATACTAATGCATCTTACAGCAAACCTTTGAAGTAAGATAATGGGCTGAGATGTGCAGTAGTTACAGTGACTTGAAACTTCAGTCCAGATCTCTTAAATTTTCCTTTCTGGTTTCCCTTCTGCCAGACCCTTCTCTTCCCGCTGTGCTGCCTGTGAGCGCTCCCAGAGCCCCAATGTCACCTCGCCTGCGGCTGGTTGTTCAGCCTGGAGAAGAGAAGGCTTCGGGGACACCTTATTGCGGCCTTTCAGCACTTAAAGGGGCTTATAAGAAAGAGGGGGACAAACTTTTTAGCAGGGCCTGTTGTGACAGGACAGGGGGTAATGGTTTTAAACTAAAAGAGGGTAGATTTAGACTAGATATAAGGAAGAAATTTTTTACAATGGAGGTGGTGAAACCCTGGCGCAGGTTGCCCAGGGAGGTGGGAGATGCTCTGTCCCTGGAAACGTTCAAGGTCAGGTTGGACGGGGCTCTGAGCAACCTGCTCTGGTTGAAGATGTCCCTGAAATTACAACCTATTTCCCTGTCTCCCCCAGAGCCTCACAGCGCGTTCGATGAACATAGCTGGCTGCTTTGGGGTGGTGAGGCCTCGGCCACTTCCTTCATTTCTTCAACAGTAGCACTGTAAAATGAGGTATATAAATGCTGGGCTGCTGCAGATTAAAAACGTTTCCTAAAAAATAAAGTTAAAATTGAAGCTGACCCAAGTTAAAAAGCAATTTTCTGAGAATGTAAAGGCATAAAGGAAAGTGCCTGAACATGATTTTAAGTGGGCCTGTGAATGTGGAAGATAGGCGGCAGGAATAAAAGGACGCACGCGTCAGTGGGGTGCTGCAGATGGAGAGAGCCCTACAGTCATATGCTAGGAGCAAATTTCAATTAAATGAGCATACTTCATGTAACTATTGAATTCTGTCTGGATAAATGGATTTTAGAAGAATATATGTATGTTTTGAAATCATGAAGTCACTTGATAAGGTAGTAATAAATCTGTCAGAATTTCTACTTTGACCAAAGCTGAGCTGTAATATGGGATTCATTTCAATACCTAAAGCCATTTTGGGGTGGGAAGAGACTTTCCCAGCTTTGGAATTAGATTTCTCTGCAATGGGTATTATGTTCTTGACCCCATATCACTGCCTTTGAGGAGCAGCAGTATTTAAAATCCACTGTAATGCAATAAGCCTGAGCTCCAGCTAAGTGTGCGCTGTGCTGTTATAATGCAGTGCTGATGGTGGCCGTTGTTAAGGCATTGAATGTATCTGAGGTAAACATAGGGCTTTCTTCAGGAGTAATTAATAATTTAATCTCTGTGAAGTAGGGGTTGCACTTCATTTATCCCAACTATTCTTTGATATTTCTCTTCAGCCCATGTTAGCTGGCATCTCTCCCTTTCTCCCCTCCTCACCCACACAGGTTGCCTTTGTAATAAGCTCTTTCAGCAAAGACCAGATTTATTTCTTTCAGATTCCACTAAGCTTTTATTTCTTGTAAAAAATAATTGCAACTTACTGTAAAAGGCATTATCTGATTGAACAGACCACCTTGAAGAAAATGGCGTGATGAAGAGCTGCAGTCCGTGCTGCGGCTGGTACAAAGTGGTACCCGCTTTGCTATAACCATCGTTCCTGGGCCAGGCTGTGGAGACTTGGGCTAATGTGTCAGTACCTCTGTGTATGCGTGCGAAGCTGCAGGGAATCACAGTGAATTAATTTGCTGTTTGCTGCTGCTCCCTGCTTTCAGGTCCGCCACAAAGCCTTGGACCTGGCTGACACTAGAAGATACTTGCCTGTACCCCCGTGAGTGCTAACCTATTGCAATACACCAAGCTAATGTCTTTACGCTGGGCAAAGTCTCTCTGGTGGCATAGCTTGTCTACATCTGCCCCAAACCAAGATAAACCAAATCAGCACTTGGGGATTTCTTAACTGAGTTTAAAATGGGGCTTTCACTACCATAACCAGTATTCTCCATAAACAGCAATATTCACAAAGCCTTGTTTTCTGTGAATTTGTATTTTGTGCTTGAATTTCCCCTGTGTATATGTAATTTTGAAGACTTTTCCCTGCAGTTTGGATAACTCTAATGTCTCCCTTCTATGAATTTTCTGGTGTCTGAGAGGCAAAGTCTGTGGTACCCCCTTTCCCTTGATGAAACTATCAGAGTCTGTCTCTTCACAGCCACTTGGATTCAAACCCTTTGTGTTATTTGAGTGAAACTGGACAATGGGGGTCAAAATTGTTAGTGGAGGATAAATAGGAAGACATACAGAATGATGAAATGGGACTAATTGTTCGGAATACTAATACGATTATAAAATAAAGAAATCTCAATCCAAAGTACCGGAAAAGTGTATCTAGAAAGAAAATCGCTTCCCCCCTTCTGTACATGTTCTTTAACAGGAGCAATCATAGACAATGGATCACTGGTTTTAGGTAGTCCTTTCTCCGGATTTCTGCTGCTTCTTGTTTTGTCAGTGGAGGATGGGGTTTATGAAAATCTCCTTATTACAAGTACACGCCTGCTTTCTTACCTTTTCAACCTCTTACTGCAGGAGAGACAAGCTGCCTGATGGGCAATGACTCCAAAATTGCACCCAAAGCCTTTGGGTCCCTGCTGTTCCATGTGTGAAACTGGGGTGAAGTTTGAAGATTTTACAGCTGACAAAGGTTTGTAAAAGTCGGGGGCCAAAAGCAGAGAATAACACGGAATGTACTGCCTGGCAGTCTGCTGCTACCCTTTCTGACGTGAGCAGTTGGTCAAATATGGACTTGTGTGGGTTGTTTCCATTAGTAGAATTTGATGAAAGGACTAATTTATTTTTGATGCACTTTTTTATTTAAAATGAACGCATAAGGTTCCATTTTATTAAGCATGGCAGGTGCTGAGCAGTGGGAGACAGACATTTTCTCTCTCACCTTTGCATTTTTAAAGTCCTTTTTAGCAAATCCGAAAAAGCCTCTAAGTAGCTGTTGGTGTTCATCCAGGATGCATTCAGGTTTCCTTGTGCTTTCTCCCCACTACCCTGGTCTCTGCCGCCTCTCTTTCTTGGGCACACAAGTCACTATAAAGCAGTAGCTAACAAAAATCTTTCCAACTACATGGGCTTTGTGTGTGACTTTTGATTTCTCTCTGGAGTGTTACTGTTGTTTCGGATGCTAGATGTACTAAATCTGTACATAATAATTTCCAAAGAATGACCCAGCACCCCAGAGTTAATAAACATTCCTTGTCACAGAATAAACTCTCTAATATATGCCCTAAACAGGTTTTAATATATTTATTTCCAAACTAATATAATGACAGTAATTCAGCGTAACACTGGGGAGTCAAGGTAGGGAGATCTGTCCCTAGTTTATTTTTATCCTGTAACATGCAAACAATTTAACAATTCTAGCAGATTCCGATTTCAGAGCGGCTGGCAAGCATTTTCAATATATATTTTCAAGGTATTTTCTTTCCCAAATTTAATTTGAGCTAACAATTCTTTACGCACTCCAAACTAAATTGGCTGTGGCACTGTCAGGTTGGCTTTAAGCATTGCCTTTCCCGCTCCTGGTAGCTGGCACAGTTGTGATTTTGTTTTACTCTTAATATTTTGATGAAAACTTGTAAGGTACTGTAGGCATAAATATTTAATATCTTCCCTCCATGTTTCTTTATTGCTGAGCTTGGTGATAAGTTAGTAATTCAGACTGAAATGCAGATAAAACAGTAATGTGAACAGTTTAAATCTGCATTTTTCCAAAGCTCCTGTGGTCAAGATGACTGCGTTCTAGCAAGAGTATTGCTATTTAAAATTGTTTACCTCTACACTTCAGCTGAATGCTGCTGTACATGATAAATGAGGTAAATAAAGGTGCCTTTTGGGTCCCAATAACTGCACAAGAAACCTAATCATTCTCACTAACATAAAATAATTTAACAAATGGAACAGTGCCATAGCAGCCTAATAAGAAACTTCTGAATACTGCACCACATATGGCCAAAGACTCTTCAGGAATAATTCAAGCTTTTTTTTCTTCCCCATTTATAGTAGGTTTGTTTCATGTTTAAAGTGGAATAAAATTTTGCACGCAGCATCCCACATTTTGCTTTTTCAGAGTTTATTTAATTTTTGATCTGGACATGAAACATTATTATTTACATTTTTCCCATGATATCTGGTACCACTTCACCTTATGGGTAAAAGCTGTTGGAATTCATAGCACTGTTCCTCAGGAAAAGGCAGACTTAAGCCGTTAGGCTCAGATTTTCATCTCTTCAGAGACACAACTATGTCACTTAAGCCAAATAGAACAATGCCTTTAAAGGCAGATGTTAAAGCCTCTGTCCCACTCTCTCTTCCTCCTCCTCCTCCTTTCCTTCCTTCTCTGGCTCTCCCAGAAGAAAGTAATTTCTGAGCAGATGGAGATATTACTATTTAATAAGAGTAATCTTTGCACAACACTGATGGGCTAGCCAAGACAGTGCCTTTTGACTTTGTATTTTTAAATGCTGTTATTCTTAACAGTATTACCATTTGAAGAAAAAGAAGTTAATCCACTTCTTTGTTAGTGTACTGGGTTATCTCATGTGGAGATGCTCTTGAGAGACATTGGTCTGAGAGAATTTACCTGGAATTTAACTACCTCTACTGCTTGCTTAAGCTGGATAAAAATCTTGGGTTTCTGTCTAGAGTACACACTGGCAGAGAGCACCAAACAGAGATTTAATAAAATTTCAAATTCCTCTCCAAAGCACAGTTTAGTTGCAGGTTTTGTGTATTTATCTGAAGAGTCAACTTGTGCCCTAATCCTACACTTTGATCCACTTTGTAAGCCTTTCTGGCTTGTCTTGCAGATGCCAAAGCACCTCATGTAGCAATGCAAATAAAAATAGAGCTGAGGGGAAACGCAACTTTATTAGAGCCTTGGGATCCCGAAGAAACGTTTATCCCAAAGTCTGCTGGTTAAAACAAACATAAGAACCATCTGTGAGAATGTGTCTCAATTCCAGCTGTTTGAATCCAACCATTACTTGAAATCTATGGATACTAAAATCTCCTTGGCCTCATTACGTCTTAATTGTAAAAGAGGCTGGATGTTGCTGGTGGATTTTGCACAACCTTCTCCAGAAAGCTCCTGCCAGCCGTGGAGACGAGCTGTCCCCGGCGGAAGGGTGACAGTCAGATACGCCGTCACCTCGCACTATTCCAGCTTCCCGCGAGCATACGTACAGTCGCAGCTGCAACTGCTGGGTTCAGCTTCCTGGCTACGGGTGAGCTTAAAATCACTTCTGTGCTTTAAAAAAAACAAGAGCTGTGTTTCATTAACACACCATGGTGGAAGCACAGATGGTGCATTTTAAAAACAAACCAGGAAACACTTTAAAATAAATGAGGAGCTGTTATTCTCTCCTTTGGTGCCTATTGTAACCAAATGTTAATGGGGTTGGGCAGAGGCTGTGTACAGGCTAGATATTTCTGTCTTTGGTGTGATGGGAGCAAATGGAGACAAAGTGGGAATTAATCTAACTGTATCTATCCATCCCAAGCAAAAATACTTCTATCTTTGCAGAGAAGGAGTCTGAGCTTTCCTGATGAGCAGCTCTGCCAGGAGGGTAAATCCTGACTGTGAGCAACACCCATGAACTGACCATGCTGCTGAAGAAGGATGTCTGGGGTCCCTGAGTAGTTAGGTACTGCAGAAATGTTTTGAGAAGGCCAAATTTGGACTATCCTGTCATTAGGGACCCCCACAGTTCAGGATGGAGCTGATGGGTATGTTTTATGTGACATTTTTCTGTCAAAGCCAAGACTGTTTATGGGAAAATGGTTAGTTTCAGTGAATTTCCCACTTGGAAAAGGTTTTTTAAAATGTATTTCAGTTCAAAGTGCATTTATAACTTGACATTTAAGTTATAAAACAAAACAAACCTCCAGATTTATCTGAAAATAAAAAGGCCAAAGCCACTGTAAGGTAGTTTTAAAACCATTGAAGCAAATTCTTTCAGTAAGATGATTTCTTTTTTTCTTAGATTTTCTTATTCACTAGCATTTTTTAGACTTCGGACTTCTTGTGTAATTGATGAGTATTGATTTTTATTTACTTTTTAATTCTCAAAATCTCTTTTAGAATGGCAGAGCAGTTTCTTTGGGTGCAGCTGCTCTCGCCCTGGCAGGGTCCAAACGGCGGCATGCCCCAGCCCGCTGGCACTGCTGGGTCCCTTGCTTCAAGTGGCGGGTGCAGGACGCTGCTGCTGGTATGAATTCTGGAGTCGTGACACCGTGGAGGAGGGGGACAGCACTGAAATCTTGCCTGGTCACTCTTCTCTGAAATAGCTTCAGGATAGGCACGCTTCCTCTACAGGGTAATCACAGGTAAGTTTTCCTAAATGTAAAAGACCATCCATTTCTTGAGATCCTATTGCAGCTGCCTCATGGAGAGCCTGTTGTTGTTTAGCTAAGCAGTTTACAGCAAAAATAACAAGTGTATCTGTCTCAAGTTTTGGATTTTTTTGCGATTCCCAGATAAAATGCTGTTTGGAAATAACATGAGCCTGAGTCTGGCTCTGCGTGCAGCTGTAATCATGTAGCTCAAATGAGATTGCTGCTGGTTTCTGTCCGCGCAAATAAGCGTGGGTCGATGCCTAATGGCTCACTTGCAAAGGCAGCCTGGTGAGTGGACATCCAGGACGAACTTTGTGCCCTTCAGGAGACTCGGGGAACAAGTCTGAGCTCCGAGTTGAGGTGTCAGTGGAAGGGAGAAGGTGGGGAGCTTGGTTTGGGTGGTGGTCCAAGAGCTGTTAGCACTAATTGTATGAAAACATGCCTTCCTCGTTAGAGTCAATGTCTGAGTATCCTAACAAATGTGGAAGCATGCCTGTTACCAAGAAATCATTTTCTGATGGTTACATTTGTTGCTGTACTGTTTTTCCTGCCCTTCTACACAGGATCTTGACTTAAAGGTATTTGCTTTTCCTATGGATCTCTTGCTGTTCATCAGTGAATTGTCATCCTGCCTTCTGTGTGCTCCTTTCCCCAAGAAGTCCCGTATAACCTGGTAAAGTTAAACTGATGGGATTTCCCCCAGACAGCAAACAGTTTCTTTTACTCCTATTAGTTTGTTTGGAAAGTTGAAAAGCTGGAGTAATAAAAAATAATCATTGGTGTCAAAACTATTATGAATTATTAAAAGGAGCACAGCAACGGGAGCTATAGATAATTCCTCATTCTGAAAATGAGCACGTCTTATGTTATTGCTGCAGTAATTACCTAAAAATACCTAATACTTAATTACTTCCAAGGTGTCAATCTTCATAACAGTTTATTAGAAAATTCTAATGGATGGAGCAGCTGCTTCCACAAGCAAATCTATTTGTGGCTGAACCTGACATTCTGCTCTAAATATTATTCCACCTTGATCAACATTATTTCTCCACGTATATCTTGTTACAGCTGTAACAGATTGGGAAGGGAGGGTTTATCCAGCTGCAGTGGGAATTGCTCTGCTCGCTCACGACTTCCAACTCCATTCTGCTAGAGTAAGTAGAAACGTTTGCAACCAATTTATAATGAGGAAGAAGTTGGAATGGTCGGTTCATGACTCTGCTTTTGGCTTCTTGGTATTTCAGCCATACAAATGCCTGGTTGAGAATTCAAAGGCTCCTCTTTTGGGCATTGTCAACTGCACGAGACTGTTGGTGTGAGGGGACAATATTCACCTGTCTCTGATGCAGAGCGTGAGCCTTAGGGAAAGGGGTATGGACATCATGGACGCTGTGTTGTGGTGTTACTGGTGGCAGGGCTGTTCCCTAGGGGTCCTGGGCAGGACGATGCAAGTTAGAAGTACATAATGTCTTTCAGTTACAAATACAGAGTCCTTGTTTGTGCATTATTATTGGTGTTGATTGCCAAAAGCATACTTGGCATTTTGAACAGACAACTTGAGTCTGGAGCACTCACAGGTTTAGCTTATGTGCAACTCAGTGGAAATAGTGAGTAAAGTAGGACAGAGTATAGTCCAAAAGTCTAAAATCAATCTTGTTTTGTACAGAAAATGTTTTAAAAGCCCCAAATTAATAAATACACCAACAGAAGCAACTTGAAAGCAATAGTCTCTAATAGCAAGCTCTACTTTAACTTGATTAATATTGAATTCTGTAAAGCCGTGACGTCAAACCCTGTTGTGTTTCTGCATTGCAGTGCTTTTCTGTCTTTTGAAAAATTTGCTGGATCAGGTATTACTAAGAACTCCAGGACTGTCCCTTCTTCATTTCAGCAGCAGAAGTTTCATGCCTTTGAAGCACCAAGGGTTTGAGTTTTATCCTCCTACTTCTGCAATTTCTTTGGAGACCAAGACCGTGTTACAATTTACTTCTTTAGACCTTGCACAGTCCTACTTAATATCACATCAGTGACTGAGCCACTTAATGTCCTTTATCCTCTTCTGAGCTGTCCAAAGATCCCTATACCTTGGGCAAGTTAAGATTGGATCCAGGTTTTGCTGTACTGCCTGGCTTTCTTCCCCGTCTGAATTTGGGACAGCAACAGTCTTAGCACAGCCAGAGTGGTCTGCTTTGCCAATGCTGCAAAACAGAGTAATAAATTAAAAACAACCTAATGAGAATGCTTATTCTTATTTCTGGTAGTTTTCCATTAATTCTGAGAGTAAATAACAGGTGTCTTGAGACATAAGATTTGTATTTTGAAAACCTGTATTTTCATTTAACACTATGGGTGCTTGTCTTACTAAATCTTCAGAGCCGCTACACTGTATTATGCATGTGTTGCATTGTAGTTAGCAGATACTAATTTAACCAGTGTTCTTCTAAAAGTGCATTGCAAATCTTGTTATAGCAGGTGCCTTGCAAGAACAAAATCTGAGTGGTGTCAGCAAACTGAGCTGACTTTGCGCAAGTTTTAGCTAGCTCTTGTATTTGCAGGATGTAACCAAACCAGCACAGTAGTATCTCGTTGGAGGGAAGCTGAGTTTTTTTTGTTAAATACGTGTATAAAGTTCAAACTGGGTCACCCTGAGAAAGAAACTGATATTAAATGGTGGTAAACAGTCAGCTTTAATTCAGTGATAGTGGGTGACCATTAGTAATCCCACTGTCTTTCATGAGATGAGTTGTATCTGTCATACATGCAAATACTCAGGGTATGGATATATGCGTAAAGAACGAGGTCTCAGGTGTTAATTTCCATCTTTTTAAGAGAAATCACATATTTCTGTGGATTACCTCTGATACCTGTTGGGAAGATGTCACAGGAGACAAAGCTTATGTATGACTGTAGAGTGAACACCATCCACAGATTGGTATCAGACCATGCACTTGTGATGGCTACGTTAAAAATAACTTTGTTTTTGTGATGAATTCTGCCATGAGGGACCCAGACCTTTGGGCTTTTATCCTGACTGAAAACTATGACTAGCAACTAGCAAGCATTCGTAGGAACGGCTGCTTACTAATAAGCGATCCTTCCGGTTCCTTGATGAGCAGAGGAGTGTAGGGAGCGGGGAAGTTGGCGGCAGCTCTCCTAGCCCCTCGAGCCAGGTCCTGCAGCTTCACCTCGGGGGATGCCCATGGGACCGAGCACCCCTTGGGACCCCACCACGACTGCCACCTCGGCAAGACCTGGCTATTCTCCACGTTGCCGAGGGGTCGCTTGCTTGTCCGCTTGCCAAAAATGAGGTCTTGATTGCCCATTTTGACAGCTCCTTGTCGATAATTGCTGATACTTATCTTCTGGCAGGTTCCTCCTCAAGCCTCATTGGGACTCTGACACCAGCAACCCCCTTGGCGACCGTCAGGCGACCACTGTGGCCGCGCTCTCAGTGCTGCCCCGTACCACCCTGCTTCCCTTCACCTGTTTTATTTGCTTGTATCTCCAGTACTGCACTTAGATGCTAAATTCTTAGTGCTTTGTAATTTTTATGAATACCTATTGCTATGGTACAAACGAAAATAAGAATAGTCATCAACATTGATGTCCATGAAATTAGTAACCCAAAGGCAGGGGTGCAGCTGAAGTTCTCTCTGGCTATTGACCACTAAGTTGTTGGTTTTTTTTTTCTCCCTTGAATGGCTTTGGCTGAATTAGGCTTTAAGATTGGTGTCAGAATTACATTTGTGACCTTCTTGTGGATTTTTCAGCAATTCAGATGTTATATAGACTGTGACTGCTCTTCAGAGCAGTCCAGGCAGGAGGAAAAATATCTCACCAGAAAATGCTCCCTCTTAGCCTGTAAAAAAAGATTAAAAATGGGGATATGCCTTTTAAAATCGGTTCCTGTTCTAAAGGAGAAATCTGCAACTGAATTACCTCCTAGCATCCTGATCTGCACAAAAAAGGTTTGACTTTTTTTTTAATTTGGCAAATATTAAAATAAAATAGAAAATGAATTCAAAGCAAAGGGATATGAACAGAGAAGCTTACAGCTTAGTTACAGCTTCCTAAAAGTTAACTAAAGAAAATGTATTGTGAGGGTTCATTGGCTTGTATCTTATCTTGCAAAGGGTAGCTACCATGAGCAGGGTAGTATATTCTGCAGAAGATCCAGTTTATTCTCTCTGTTACCCTGGATAATGAATATTCTTCAGAAGAGAATGCAAATGTTTTTTCTTATTTCCTGTCTCTAAAATTGGGACAGAGAGTTTGTTTCAAAGGTAACAAAAGGATTAAAATGGGATGGAAAGCCTGCAATTATCTGTGATAAACAATGCATTATGTTTTGGTTTGCGGGCTGTGAGTCTGTCACTGAAATGTTCCTCATCTCATGTAATATTTTGTACTACCGCACTGCTTTTCAATTATACAGCTCAAAGGAAAGTTTCTACTGACAAAAGCAGTGAAAGCACATTGCTTTTAGTATTGGTTTTTGTTTGTTTTTTTTTCTTTTATAGGTCTCAAGTGTCTCTTCAAATATAAGTCCAAATGACAGGAGTCCAGGAGTTTGAAAGTTATTAGAGAGATATGGATATATGCAGCTAATGAAATATGCTCGCTTACAATATATCAAGACATGCAGAACATTGAGGAAAACTCAGCAATTTCAATATTTAATGTAAGCTGGAGTTAAAGTATTGTATTTTTTTGCAAATGCAGCATATGTTAATCTATTGCTGAGCATTCGTCTAGCAGATTCAATTTCCACTCATAATTTTTCATTTATTAGTTTCTCTTTCACACAAACACAGCTGTGTATTCTGATCTACGCTGTTGAGATCTGACGCGGTGCAGTATATGGGGAACCCAAGTGATTTATTGTGGAGGGCCAGGGAGCAGATTGAGGGGACTGCAGAACAATCTCAGAATAAATATTGGTTCTGATTTAAATTCATCTTTGCAAAGTTTTTACCCCAAACTTTCCACCAGTTGCTCATATTGAGGGTGGAACAATAAATGTTGGATAGAGGGACAGTTTGAGCCATGCTGCAGCTCAGGAATAGCAGTTTCTGCTGCATTTGGCCCAAATATTTATGGTATGCAAATTCATTTGCAGTGCTGATGTATTGATGAGGATCATATGATGCTGATAAGAATCCTGCTGCTGCTCTTCTCTGGCTAGCAGCAACAAAGCTCTTAATTTGAGGTTTTCTGAGATTGGGGGTTTGTAATCAAGAAGCTTATAATTTTGAAGGCACAATGAGAAACAAATAATTGATTTAAAATGTAATACTGAGTCTGCCACTTGACGTGTGGCAAACTTGTTTTGGAGTGGTGGTTCTTGTAAAATCGTTTAAAAAACAAAACAAAAAAAACCAAACAACAAAACAAGGCTCTCCATCTCCAGTGGTTTCCCTGCTGTAACATATGTCTGGAAATCAATATGTATTTTATTTAAAATTTCACACTAGGCTACCTTCTTCAGGTACAGCAACTGATTTGCAAGCGGCTACTGCACAGCTGAGTAGGAAGGGCTTTTGGAGTTTAAGCTAAAACCTGTCTGAAGTTACTGAATAACTTTTCTTTGACTTGAGTGCACTGCGGTTCGACCCCCTGCGAATAGCTGTGCCTGTGCCGTCAGGGATGTGCTGCGCAGAGTGAAAATATCTGTCGTAGGTGTGAGGGAAATGAGTTCAGCCTTATTCCCCTGGGTTTTTTACCCATCTCCCTACAGAGTACCTGTGCGCCATTCTCATCTCACCAGTGATTCCACCTACTGTCTTCACTCCTCTGTTTCCACTCTGCCTGAAACATGGTAAGACTCATTTAATAGATTTGCTCTACGACTTGACCCCTCCTCTTCCCGCCAAGGGAATATTTTTCCCATTGCTGTTAAATGCACTTTCATTCCTGCGTCTTGCTTGACACGTGAGCCCCATCCTTTCTCTGGCCGCTGCCAGGCGGGGAGCGGGGCGATGCCTTCCAGGAGGCACTGAGCCGACCTGCTCCCTGCTGTTCTCGCTCCGTGCACTGCTCAGTGAAGGAAGATCTCTGGGGAGAGATGATACAGTTTAATAGAGGAGCTGATAGAACTGGGAAGAGGACTTGTGTCCTGATAAGCTTGTCTTTTCTTTATTTTTAATCTCTGTTGGATGGTTTAATGAAATCCAATGCTTGTCTACAAAGCTTCTCTTGATTGCATCCTTTGACTATCATGGCCAAATGCTGCAGTGACAGTATTTTTTAAAGCTATGGAAAATCATTAATGTGTGGTATATTTATTACCTGGCTATTGTGAAAACTGTCTCACCTGTAAGCCCTTTTTTTCAGCAAACTATCCACGCTCAGCACTTGGCTAATGAGGTGTTCCAGCCCTGTGCTCTTTTGAGATCATACAGCGATGCTGAGGAAAGGATTGTACCTCAAATAAATAAAGAAATAGTGCTGCATGCAGTACTTGCCTGCATCCTCTGGGGTTTGGCCTTTGAGGCGCCGGCAGTGATGTTCTGCAGAGCAAAAGGAGAGTTTGTGGGTGCTGCTGGGTGACAGCTGCCGAGATGTGCAGCCGTGGCAGGACCCCCGTGGTGCGGGGCTCCTCGCGCAGCACTGCGCTAAGCCCTGGGGCACCTTCCCGCAGCAGTCGCAGCTTGTGCAGGTTCAAAGGCCTGTTCTGGCGAGAGATCCCCTTTGGCTTATTGAATGTCTGGAAGGTGTATCTGGCTCGGGAAATTCCTGAGCTGCGAGTCGTTGGAGGCTGGAAGAGTATTCAAGGAAAGCATTGCTTGACACCTGCCTTGCTCTTGCATACATATTTCTAGGCATTTGCTGCTGACAATTATGGGAAATGGGACAGTGGGTTAGCTAAATCTTTGGGCTGATCCAGTACGTCACTTCTGTGTTCATAAATAATTGGCATGCTAAACACTGCTGTTAATTGCACTGGAACTTGCAATGATTAATTCTAATTACTATTCATTATTTCTGCAGCGTGTCAAATGTACTGGAAACAATATCTGGTAGGTACTAAGCATGAAGATATGGTTACAGTAAGAGATT
Organism: Calonectris borealis; assembly: GCF_964195595.1. Lineage (NCBI taxonomy): Eukaryota > Metazoa > Chordata > Aves > Procellariiformes > Procellariidae > Calonectris > Calonectris borealis. Next base: position 19,622,705 of record NC_134324.1, on the reverse strand, counting down.
ACTGATTTTTGTCTGTTCTGTGCAGTGGTGGGTATTTTAGCCTATGTGTGTTGGGACGTTTGCCTGTGCAACATGATGCAAAGTTTGCTGAGGTTGGGTCCTCAACTGCTTGTAAATCACCATATTTTCTGACTAGTGGAGCTTCACTGGTTTAATCTCAATATAAATCTGACCTCTGGGTTTTGGATGGCTGCTCATAGCACTGTTATCACCAGGTTTGGTGACAAGTCACCTTTGCTGTGGAGCGGCAGGCTAAAAGGTAGGGATTCCCCCTGCTCTGAGAGATGGCTGGTAGCAGGGGGAAGTTCTACCAGTTGCCTCAGTAGATCAGAGGTGTGTGTTTGGATAAATGGACAGACCACGCTTCATTCTTTTTCACTTTTCATGCAATCATTTGCTCGGGAAACACAGGTGTTGGCCTCAAAATGGGAATTCTGCGTTGAGATGCTTGGTAAATTTTACCTATTACAGTTACTCTTAGTTTACCTTTTTTTATAACAGAGTGCTGGAAAGATGAGGTATGGGTTTTTGAACAAGCAATGGCAGGGAAAGCATGGCTATATCGGCTGCATTACAGTAAACATGGGGTAAATTACTGCTTCAGTGCTTTAAATTACTTTCAGTTTACTCCAGGATTAGCATATGCATGACAACTCCTGCAGAGAAGCTGATGTGCTGGAAGTATGTGCTTTGCAGCAGCTAACAATAACTTATTTGTGTACCTATTCTTGATTATTTTCATTTTTAATGAGTCTCTGACGACCCATGTAGGGGCTCCTGACTTATTCCCAAGACGAGCATGAGCTGGAGTTGGAAGTTTCCTGGGGCATCGCAGGCGGTTTCTGGGGCAGCGCCTGTATTAGCTGCGCGCTGACACGCTGAGGATGGTGCTTTGCAGCGGAGTAGAGTAAACAGGAGAGGGAGTTGATTAGGCAGATACAACTTTAAGGCAGCTTATTTTAGCTGGTAATTTTAAGACCCTTAACAGGCAATCCATAAGCAAAATTTTAGTCCTCACGGAGATGTTTTATTTCTCTTTTTACTTCCTCTGGCGATCTTGTCTGAATTAATATATAGCTGAATAACTACTGACTGTGGCCACGTAGACATTCCTTACAATATAATACTTGGCCTTTGGGTAGACCTGCAGCAATTTTTAAACATTAGTTTGGCGATGGGGTAGTGATACACATAGTTACAACTCTTCACTTACAGGGAACATCTGATTTAAGCAGAATTAAAAGAGTGGATGGGGTAAGGAATGTTTTCTAATCCAGTCTCGCTGAACAGACAATTAGCAAGATCATTAAACTGCCTCATTAGTACTGTGATAATTACAGGATTAACACACTTCACTTCAATATCTCTAATTTGTTTTGTAATATAAGCAAGATGGGGAGATGATTCCGCTATGTTTGAGACTTCTGGACAGCTAGCATGAGAAATAAGGGCTTCTTGGTAGTTAAAGAACAATGGAGGTGAGATGGCTGGAGGAGGGGGGGTGTGGGGCAGCCCCCAAGGAACGCCACAGGCAGTCCTTCAGTTTTGGATTAACTCTACTTAGTGTGCTTGGTGCTGTTTGGGGTCTGGGAGGAGATTTCAGATGAGTTCCCTGTGGGCAAATCACTGCATCGAGGGAAAACATCACCCTACGTAGCTTGTTTTGATAGCTCCAGTGACAAAGTTGAGGAAATGCTTGGCCTGGAGTAACTTTGTGAAACTTTGTCTAAGTCAGGTCACTGAATCCACCAGAAAATCAGTAGCTACAGCCCTTCCGGTGTCTGTGGGAGCAGGCACCTTCTCCTGCAACCCGCCTGCTGAAGCTGGAGCAGATTGCTGTGGTGGGGGTGCCTGGAAAGGCATGTTGCAAATACTGGAGCTGTGCATGCTCTGTAGAGGGATGGGGGCTGTAGGGCTGGCACCTTCTGAGACTGCTGGATGTGCTCATTAAATAAACAAGGCCTATTTCCACCTTTCCTTACATCTGCAGCAAAAATAATGGGAGATTGATGACAAAACTTCTCTTTTATACTCTGCACAATAGCTGAAGTCTGTTTGTAGAGTGCAGCGGGATGCACAGTAGCATGTCAGGATGAGTTCAGGCATCCTAGTGAGGGAAGAAGGCTGTTATACCCGGGGCTAGCGGCACCTGCTAGAAATGCTAACACCGGTGTGTCGGTATTTTCATCGAAGAGCTCACTTCTTGTGTTCCGTCAGAAAGATGCTGCAGGCTGGTGCAGGCACATTCCCAGCCGAGCGTTTGCAGCTGGTGTGGTGCCCGCTTCAGGCCACCACACCGGTGCATTCAGTCGATACGGCAGAGATTGTGGGGCCAGACAGGCATAATTTCAAACCACAAGGAAGTTAATGTGGGAATCTGGAATAAAAACCCCAAAGGTAGGAGGCACGCCATTACCAGTGAGGTGGCAAACCTTTCGGAAGCCTGGTATTTCTCATGCTGCCCAGGAGATGTGAGCTGGGGAAATGGTGCAGGGAGCTGTGTTTAGGAGTGGATTGTGCATCACCATAACCATGTTGGTGTCCACCAGGAACCTCATTTGTAAGAGAGAGAAGGCAGCTTGAGGCTCACGAGAGAAAGGTATCCAAATATAAGAGTTTGCTGTGGTGTGTGGATGTTCTGCCAATGAATTTTAAAGGAAAACTTGCATGTTTTGTATGTTTGTTAATTTATCTCTCAGAAGGGAAAAAGGAAAATAGCCAGTCTGTGTAACTGGCTACAGGAGTCACCTAACGCTTTGTTAGACTAAGGAGCTGTTCAGAGGAACTGCTGTGGCTCTGTAGAGTGCAGAAAAGTACCGTCCTTGAGGCCAACCTAGTAGGAATTTGCCTGAGAATCCTCTTGGATATCAAAATAGGCCGAGGAATAGGTAGGTGTATATCCATATAAAACTAAACAGAGTCATACATATCAAATAGATATCAAAAAGCTACATATGCTAATATGTGATGTGTATGTGAGCTCCAAAGATCATTTACTCCAGAGATAAAGTAGTAGGTGCCGAGTTTGATCAGGATATCAAAGGTACCCTAGGACCTGTCAAGTGTGACTCCTCCATGTTATTCTGAAAATTTTAACATGAAAAGACAAGGCAGAAACGGGTCTGACATTATTAACAATGACAAGATCCTTCCCCAGCACTCCTTGCTTATTTTCCCTTAATGAGCTTTGGTGGGACAGATTCTCTGATGAGATGCTGTCGCTGCTGCAGCTCGTTGCGATGCTGAGATGTGAGGCTGGTTCCTGCCTGTTCCATATACCCACAGGCTCGTTAGTGGTGGGACAGAACTCGGGCAGCTGTTTGCCGGGGGCACGGAAACCCAAGTGCAAGCTCCAGTTTGCCAGCAAACAAACATAACGCGAGTGCATCGCCTGTCAGAACGGAAAGAAATTGAGGCCTCATTTCTTTTGAAGAGTCTGGCAGAATTGGAAATGTTCGGAAAAAGAGTGCAGGGAAGCAAAGGAAAATTAAAATGGTTTCTCTTTAAATGAAACTATTCACAACAATAATTGCATGGCAGGACAATAATCCTATCAGGACATAACCCTGACTTTATTTGGGCAAAAATGAAGGCCCGTGAAGGTTGATGTTCTCTGCCATGTGCTAATTTCTGTATTGCAGCTCTCACGCATTTCAGCCATATGATCAAAGCTGGGTTGCAGCATGAGGAGGTTGGAAACCTCCCACAAGAGACTGTCAAAACTGTACACAGCATGGTGAGCATGGCCTGTTATGGGCTCAGTATGACAGAAAAAGCCTGGTATGGTCTCAGCTTGATGAGGAAAAACACTGTTATCAGCTGCGAATGTGAAGGTTGATTTATTGTATCCACAGAATAAAAAGGACACTGGTCAGAAAGGGCCGGGTGTTTCTCAGGGCAGTTTTCTAGGATCATTGCCCATTGGGAAATATCTCTTGCAAAAACCAATATTCCTCTCCCTAGGCAGATCAGGTTGTGACTGCACTTTTCGGGCAGCCTCCCTCTCTGATGCTGTTTGGTTTGACTGCAGGCTGTACTAGCTGTAATGCTATCATTATAACTCAAACTTGACAACAGTGACAGCAACTAATGTGGCATTTGACTGGGAGAAGGGGCATCTCGCTTGGTTTTTTAGACAAGGCAGGACTAGAAGTTCCGTTGCTCGATGGCACAGCGGAGTGCTTTTGTCCTGAGAGCACCGTGTCAGTATGAAGCTGCAGTGCATTTATTGAGCACTGAATAAAACATTTTTCCCTCTCCTTCTCCTGTGTTGCCCGCTAAGAAATGCAAAGCTATCAAAATCAGCAATTAGTAGTGAGAAAGACTGGTAGCAAACCCATGGTTTTTCCCTTCCTGATTATTCTGACATAGTTTTAGTTATGTATTCATTATTTTCTAAATCATTATGCCACTTTGACAGTACTGCCAAATGGAGGAGGAGGCAAAGCCCTGCTGCATCAGCTTCCATCTTCTATTGTGCATTGTAACTTTGGTGTTTTGCTGTTTTATTGTTCCCTTTGTGCTTACAGCTAAGTATTCCTGCATTATTGTTTAGCTGGAGCTGCAATTGCGAAGTTTATCTGCAAATGGAACAAAGGAGTCAATTATACCCATTTGTTTCTGCACAGCTGCTAGATCTTTTACCTCTATAGTTTATAAATCTGACGCTTGACTTGAATCCCTATTTTCTTCTCTTGCTATTATTTATTACAGTGATTTATTGTCTGGTATCCATTTATATCTAGTTTCATAGAAAGGCTCTGTTATTTTTAGCCTGGTTAGAGGAGAATTGTTGGGTGCATGGTCCAGTTTTGTGGAGACATGCCCACTGATTTCAGTGGAAGATGGATCAGGCCAGTGATGCATGAGGCTGTGACTAAATTTTTACAGCCTTTCGTGCAGGAGAAGCATATGTGCACAAAAATGTGGCTAAAATTCATCTGTGTTGTAGGTTCCTGTTAAACAGAAAAGTGATAAATGTATAGAGCTGCTTCTTCCTCTGAAGACCAAAGCAACATCTCCAAGGTTTTCTTCAGGAAGAATAAAGTTGGTTTGCACAAACCACTGTGAAACGAAAGTCTGGGAATCAGGGGGTGCTGTGGCCACGTTCTGGAAAAGAAAAGGCCAATCTCTTCTGTCCTGCTCTGCTCCCCTGTTTCATTTCCTGAATCAAGAAAGAAAATAAATATGTCCAAACTGGAGGGGAAAAAAAAAAAATCCCTGTAAAATGTAATCTGGCATAGAATCAAAGAAGTTCTGGAAAACTGGGAGATGGTAAAAGGAAATATTCACAGGTTTCCAAGTAAATTTTTAACTTGCTGGACTGACCTCAAATATTTCACTCTACCTAAACTGCATGTCCATTAGATGAGCTGGTGCTGCATGATTTGGATGCCTGAAACCTTCAATCTTTTTCATGGGTGGAGCCCCTGCGACACTGCTATGCAAACCCGTGGATGCTGTGTGTCCGTCCGGGGACATCCTGCTGGGCCACGGATGGTGCCACTGGGAACCAGTGGGAGCCTGGGGCTGGTCCTGAACTGACCCAGGGCAAAGTGCTGTTGGCTGTTTCAGCAAGCAGGTGTATTTCTATTTGGGTTGAACAAATGTGAAAAACAATATATATCAACCTGCCTGACAGAGAATGAAAAAAATATTAGCAAAATATCAGTATTGTGGTAAATGTACAGAGACAGGGCTCTGAGCAGCAGCTCTTGGCCCGTTCCATTGCCCCTTGTGCCGGACGCTCACTTCCCCGCCCCCAGCAGCGAGTCCCTCCTGCTTCTGTCGCCACCAGCAGATACCTTAAATCTAAAAAAGACAAACTTCTTTTGAGGAAGGTTCACTCCTCTCTTGCTGCTGCACGGACTGGTGTCTTACTAATTTTAACGCAGGACTGAGTTTTGCAGGATAGGGCAAGGGATAGACAGTTGAGCAAACACCACGAGGTCGACAGAAACCACCCCAGCAGAGGCGTTGACGCGGGGACATCATCCCCTGCCATCCCAGCGGGGCAGTCTGTGGGGTTTTGGTGAAGCCTTTGGTTGTGCCAAGTTTTGCAGGGAGCTTGTTGGCTGTTTACTGCTGCAGAGGTACCAAGAGTTGGGTCTGGGCAGCTCCTGGGTCTCAGGAGGAGGAGGAGGAGGACTGACACCACTCAGCTAGCACCGGGCCCTGCGTGGGCACCCGTCTCCACCGGCTCTCGGGGTGCAGAGCCAGCGTGGGAGGGCAGTGGGCTCCCAGTTGGGCTGCCTGGAGGTGGGGCAGTGGGGCTGCTCGTCCCCAGAGATGGTGGCCATCCTGCCTGTGTGTATGTGGAATAAACCCCCCAAAACAGAAAAGGTTCCCCCTTTCTCGTAAGGAATTTTGATTCTTTTTGTTTGTTTGGTTTTGGGTTTTTGTTTTTGGGTTTTTTTTGTTTGGTTGGTTTGGTTCGTTTTTTTTTTTTCCCCTCCAAATGAAAGTGAAGCTAAATCTTGAATACCTGAAATCTTGCTTTTATTTCAGATTGGTAATGCAAGTGAACTCTGCAGTAGCAGCATACCCTAAATAGCACTTGTGCTTTAGCCCAGGAGCTCTGGCTTGTTTCATGTTTAATATTTGAGCAGCAGATGGAGCAAAGGACCAGATAAATGCTTGCTGGATCAATGTGCTTAAAGGAGCACATTGTAGCCTACACCCCCCTTTTAGCAAAGGGACAATGAAAACAAGAGCGGGGGGGCGGGGGGGCGAGGGGAGCTGCAGGGCCCTCGGGGGCCGTTTCCCAGAGGTGCCTTTCCTTGGCCTGCCCCAGCAAAGTCCAGCCAAACACTGTGCAAAGGGCAGCATTTGTATGAGTTTTTGGGCCCTGGGAGATTAGAGGGCAATGGACTATTATTCCCTCCACCCTGGTTGCAAGAAATTAAATGAATAGTGCTAATGCTTGGAAGAAGTATATATTTTTTGCTGCCCAAAAAACCAGCATCTAGACTCAGATGATTATGTAAAGCTATCAATTTCTGTTAAAAAATAAATCATATTTCAGAAAGGCTGGGAAATATAAACTTCCAGGGCTCAAAAACTAAGGTGGAAAATGAAAGAACTCAAGAAACTTTTTTTTTTTTTTTAAGCTAGAGATTTTAGAGCCCGACACAAGACTCCTGGGTGTTTCAATTTGGCAAGCTGAGGTGGAGCTGTTGGCACAGCACTGGAATAGGTTACCTAGGTAGGGAGTCTACATGCTGAAGGATTTTTTAGGATAATAATTTAGGCAAAGATGAGACAGGAATGATTATGTTCTAGTTGGTTCTGTGTTAAGGATGGGGGGTTAGACATGACTGATTTCTTGTGTATTCTTCCAGGCTTACTGCCTCTTGTGCCCCTCCTGATTTGAAGCAAGTTCTCTGTGCCAAGATCTTCTGCAGAAGGAAAAAAATATTGCTTTGATTTTCAGGTATGTTTCTAATGATTTACATCATTCAAATGTAAACTTCTACTCAAAATGAGAGAGAGAAAACAATTGCTGGTGTGTTGAAGGGCCGATCTGGCCTTTTATTTTATATGCACTCTTGCTCATTAGATAACTAAGCAGCATGAAAGTTTATGATTTATTTAGGATAATGAGTCTGAAATAAATGTGAAATTTCTCTGAGCCTACACAAAATACTGGCTGTCAGGTGTATTAAAAAAAAATCCATGACATACTTCCAAACAACTGCAAAGCTATATATTTTTAAATTATCTCCTAAACAGTGATGACTTTGGTGACTTATTGGTTCATATCACACTTACTGTGTTATCACAATAAGTAATTTTCTCTAAGCACCTAGATGTTTCAATTGTAGACCTGATTGCAATTCTGTTTCAACCCATTTATATTCCTATTAAGTTTGGCTGAAAGGTGTCGCATTTTTCGCTTTGCTTGGATTCAGTGCTGACAGTTATACCAATGAATTGAAGCAGCTATTCCATCTGCAGTCAGACACCCATGATATCATTCCCTGCTAGTCAATAAATTAAAAATGCTAAAATCTCTGCTTTTCTTTCGCCTGATGCCTGTACTTTGGAGATGTTTATTGCCATTTCCAACCTGAAGATTGCATGGTGGTTTGCATTTGATAATTCTCCTAATACATTGGAAAGGTAGGTAAGTAATTGTCTCCTTAATATTGCAGATGTAGAACCAGATGAATAAGATAGATGTTAATAGAAATGTGGGTATGAGGGTCCTTAGGGATCTTGTCTTCTCAAAAAGCTAGTGTGTCACATTCAGGTCTGTGCCACGTCCTTGTCTTCAGGGCCTGATATATTCATTAAAAGGCCAGCCTAACCCTTACTCTATATATCTCCTAATGCTCATCTTTCATATGTGACACTTTTCTCTTAAATCTTATGCTGAATTGTAAGACAATTAAGCAGCCCTTAACCTTTTCATGGCTGTTTTAATCATGTCAGGGCTCCCATTTATGGGTTTGATTTGATCTGGCCATCAAATGATCAAGTTAATCATGAAAAGTGGAAGAGTTCTCAACATTTGTTCTTTTTGCCGGATCTTCTGCTTCGACAGTGACTTCATCCATTTTTAATGTGGCCAATTTGCTTGTTGAGTGCCATCAAGTGCTATCAGGCCAATTCATAACATTCTGCAAATTTAGCCCTTTTCATTTTCATTAGTTATAGCCTCTTTATAAATCATTTATTAGTTGATGAGATTATTTGTAGAAACCTATTTAAGGCTGTGAGTTGATGAATAAAGGATTTCCTTGTACTATTCATAACACGTTAGTACTGGTGCTGCAATCCTGCTAACAGACCACTAGACTGCTCTGCCTGGTATCACGGGATTCACTTCTTCAGCCATGTCGGCATTTAAAAAAAACAAAAAGAAAAGGATTTTTTAAGAGAAAAAAAAAAAGGGTGAGTTTTTAATGAGACTGTGCCATGAGGTTTATGAAACAGCTGTTCCTCCATGGCAGCTGTCTATCACTATAGATATAATGGCTTAATTTACATTATACCTCTCTTTGATCTGCTCCAACCATTCATGGGTCTCACCATGCGGTGTAGAGCACATGGTACCCAGTGCGGGTACCCTCGCTGTCCTGGTTGTGTAGCCCTGGCACTCCAGCACCCTCGTCCTGATGGAGTAGCATCTGTGTGTCTCTCCGTCTGTCTGCAGTTTCCTACTTAGTGATAATAGGTGCTGATGAGCTGCATAGTCTCTGATCTGTGCATAATATAGCCTTGTTTTCATTCAAATGTGTCTGAAGAACAACTATTCCCCAGACATCTATGTGCATACGAATCTGCTTGTGGAAATGTTTGCAGGTTGCAGATAAAACAGGGAGATAAGACAGACCAAACAGTCTGACTTCAAATGAACGTGAAGAGATGGTATATTTTAGGGTCTTGCCCTCTGTCCGGTCATCTTTCCACCCCTCTCTGTGGGAAGAGATGGACTTTAAAAGAAGCTGCGCAGCTGGTGTTAAGCTCTAGTAAAATGTGAGACCTATTCAGGGGAGTAACTGTGTCTTTGAAGAAAGCCTGCTTAAGAAGCAGCCTTTTATTTTTTTTTTTTCCCCAGCAGAGACTTTGGTGTCCCACCCAGGCTGGCCCACAGGGGCAGATCGTTAGAAGATTTAGAGACCTAAAGGAGCAGGCAGGAACTTAGTGGATTTGGAGCCAGTAAGAGTTAATTTCCAATTCCTATCTTTTGCTACCAAATCTGTGTTATAATTTGCCCATGGATTGTAAATTAGTACCTGCACCTGCTGCAAGAAGAAAAGCTATTCCTGCCCACACACTGCTTTGAAAAGGAAACAGCCCTGGAGAGTAAATATGACACAGCTGAAGGACAACAATTTCTCAGCCTTTCTGGTGGGAAGATTTCATTAACTTTCCAAAGCAGATCATGGATGCCCCTATCTGAAGCTACTGATCGTATTAAGAGAATCCTTGCACGGGTCAAAAAATACCGTACGTAGTCATTGTGTTGTAGGGAGTGTGGGCAAATACTCGGGGAAAAGATGAATGAGGGTTGGCATTTTGTTCCTATTCTGGGCCAGCTGGACCTTTCATACACCTCCAGGCTGACAGATATTTTGGGATGAGAGTTCCTTGAAAAGAGGGGTTTGTTTCTGTTCCTTTCTCCAAGTCCCTCGTGTGAGCCATGCTGGGACTGGCTTTCTGTTAGCATGGGCTAATTAAGCTTCTTGGAAGTTCAGGAGCTCCCTTGGTTGTTTAGACAAGGACACTGGAGAGAGAGCAAAATCTACCTAAGGATGCCCTTGTCCCTCGTAGGTGTTTATGAGTATTATTCCCACCATGTCATTGCATGCACTGGGTTGATTACTTCAGATGTCTGGATGCTGTAATACAAATGTGCAGCATTTAGTTCTGTTGCTTGGCACGTTTTCTTTAAAGAAGACTCAGAGTTAATTTCCCAGTGTCATTGGGGGCCATAAATGATACGGAATGTGTCAGAAATAATTAAGAGAAATGATGGTGAACACTAAAACCTCAGAAATAGACATTATTTGCAAATAACTTTCGACTAAATTCATGAGTATCTCCATCAGCAATGAGAATTTGTTGTAAGTGGATGAGCTGTCATTTAGTTTTCTTAGCAGTGCTTGCTATTCCCTTGTCTTTAGTGTTGTGTGGAATCAAGCAATTTCACGTGATCCTTTTGAAAAAACAGGAGGAATCTCCAGAAATTTTATCTTCCAAAACAATTTACTGCACTTTCCCAGCTAATAATTGCCAAAACTCAGCATGTGGCCACAACACTAGAGAATGTTGAGTTTTGTTTGTACTCAGGCAAAGCCACTTTTCTATTTACCTAAATTACAAGATTTTTCCTGTTGGTTTTGTGCAAAGTTGAATCTGAAGCCCTAAAGGCAGCGCTGGTGGGACTAAAAAGCGCTGCTGTTGCAGCCTCAGCAGGGGAGCGGTTTGGTCTGCTCCGCTCCTTGGTGCCCGCCTCAGAACTGAACATCGCAGTTGTTGTGAAGGTTGCTGTGGGGTCAGCGCAGGGGGCGAGGCTGTGGGTTACTGCCTCTCATCCTCAGTTTGCCACGACGGGCCTTGCAGCTTCATCAGCGCGGGCTGCTTATGGCGATCTGAATTTCACGCTGCTTTTACCTTAGAGGTGAAGTATATAGTTTGTAGCACAGGTGTCAAAGATGACAGATAAATAAAGCAAACCCTGTTCCCCTTTTTTGTGCCTTGGTAAATCCAGCCTCCCCACGTGCAGACATGGCCAGTGCTAGCCCTGCCGCGGGCACAGGGAGGGCACTCTCTGCCTGCTGAAGCCTGCAGCCGGCGCTCGGGGCTCCTGAGATCGCCTTCCAGCGCTGCCGCTGACACGCACAGTGAAGGCTGGCAAGTCATTTGCTGCTGGTGCTTTCCAATCACACCACTTACATTGATGCTTCTAAATAAGAATAGCATTAGCTCTGTTTTCACTGTCAGAAAAGGTGTTTGCGTGGCTTGAGCTTGCTGTCAGTGGAGCGCAAGCACGGCTGTCTGGCCATAGGGACTGTGTTTTGCAGTGGCAATAGAGTAGGTGCCTTACAAGAACAGGGGGATTGGGTTTTTGCAGCGTTTGGGTAGGAGCCTCTCTTCCCTTCTTCCTGCATTGGGGCTCCCCTTTCTTCTCCCATCTCATTCTGGGACTTGCAGAAATCCTGCTTTGCGTTCCCCTATCTCCAGCTCTCCATCTCCAGCAGAAGTAGCATTCTTCCCTGTTCCTCTCTCGTGTTTCCAGCTTGCTGGGGACCACAGCTTCAAAAGACGGGAGGAGGAGGGAAGGAGAACAAGTGGTGTAGGGCTGGCACAGAAAAGTGGAGACAGACCCTAGTGAGAAGGGTCCCAGGGGCTGGGGGTAGGATGCAGTGGCTGTAGCAGGGCAGAGCTCCAGGCTGGACAGGTTTGAAATAGTCCATCTCGGTCTCTTTGGGCAAATGTAAAGCAAACAGGCTGTCCTTTCCTACAGGCAGCATCCTGGCAGCTGCCTCCTTCACCTGCGCAAGCTCTGTGTGCGTCAGCTCTTCTGCTGTAAAATCCTAATGGAGACACGGTGTGGCTGGTCTTCACTGGGAGAGGTCAGCGCTGTATTCGCCTCCCTGCAGTTTTCCTCACGATAAAGTGCCAGTGCCAGGTCTCCACCAGAGTGGAGTTATACTGCATTAAAGCAGTGCTGGGTTTTGGCAGTGAAGGTAAAGCCCCAATTGGCACAGGGACCCGCAGCTCTCAGTGACTTTGCAGAGAGCACACAGTGCAAGACAGAGCATCTGCTGCTGTCTAGGAAATAGCTCCGTGTGATGGAAAGTCTTTCATCACTGGGAAAAAATAAAAACTGTAGAAATAACAGATGACACTAAGGAAACTCGAGGTGGTAAGGTAGAGCGATTAAAGCAAAACAGAAAGCTGGTGTCAGGTCTACAGAGTCTTGGTCCTTCTAGGTATTTGCACTTCAAAGTCAGATACTGCATTTTTTTCCTGCCTTGATTTAGAGCAGTTATTAGTACACAAACTGCCCAAACTATGTGACTCACTTATTACAGAGGCTGGGCAGCATATAGTGCATAAGAGGAGCAGCACAGAAATAATCATGGTCAATGTTGACAGGTTGCCTTATTCACTTGCCTGAACTCAAAACGGATCTTTTCGGAAATTTTGTGTGTGATGATGTAATTAGAGGCACACTGATGTGTGTGGGCTATATGGATGTTTTCAGCTGGACATTTCTTCATCTGAGAGTTGCACCCAGCAGGTTTATGGCTTTTTAATTGTGGTTGTCTGCATAGGACTTCCTTCCTGAGGATCTGGAGGGCTGCTTTTATTTTTAGAATTGATCGCTGAATAATAGGACAGATGTGCAGGACAATAAAGCTAAACAAGAGAAAAGTGGAGTTTGTTGAATAACTAAGAAAATGATCTAAAATTTTTAAAAATTTTCCTGTAATCTCTTCCCTGAAATTAATTGTTTTTCATTGAAATATAAACATTCAGGAAATACTAACTAGCAGGTAGCAAAACAATCTTGCAGAGGAAGGTCTCGCTGACTTTGTTCTCTTATAAGAGCGTGGGAGACTTGGCACAAGGCAGTTCTGGGTTAGGTAGAAGATAAAAGGGGGGTTATCAGCAGGATTAGATTCTTTTTCACATTTGTTTGCTGAAAATCAGACATTCAGAAATGTCTGGAAATTCTTCACCGTGGAAATAGAGAGGAGATTTCTCTCATTTTTCCCATTCCTCTTAGAGGAATGGGATGCAACTTTTTTGCTTTCCTCCCAAATCTCATCTTTCTTGCTCAGCCCTCCTGGCAGTTACAGACTCCCTTATTCACCTTTTAGCAAAAAACATCTTATCTGTCCATTCTTAGGTTTCCTGGGCTATTTTTTCTGCCATGACCGACACGATGGTATAACTCAGCGGTGTGTGTGGTGAGTTCTTGCTGATAGGAGAGTCTTGCTAATGGGAGTCTGCAGTGACTGGAAGCCAGAGGGACCCAGATTTCATTCAGTGTTCCCCACAAAATAGAGCGTCTAGCCTCTGGCTTTAAATAGGTATCCAGAAATCTTGTCCCAGCTTTTATCCCAATGTTGTAGACCTTTGGGGATTGATCCAAAGTCTTTCTTATAGGTTTCCACTGTGTATTTGGTATGAAAGGGATGAGTTGTGAAATGTTGGTAGGAGATTAGGACTGAGAAGTTCCACTTGATTTCATTGTTCAGAATCTTCTGTTGAATAGCTGAAATGTGTGAAAACCAGGACTTTTAAGAAGTGGACATTTAAACTGGATGTTAAGGTGTTAAGAGGTATTGAAACATCTTGGATTCATTGCTTTTTGGTAGAGTGTCTGTGAATCATTTAAACATTGAGGTTCTTTATTTGATGTATTTTTCTTATGGATCACAGAGGGCTTTTAAGCAAGGGCATAGTAATGCTAGGAACAAACTAATTTTCCGTGGTCTCTTGTTGAAGTTTCTCAGAGCTGCTGAAAGGTGCTGTATTTACACTGGCCCAAATACACATTCAGCAGGGAGAGGGAAATGAAAAGGATTTATTGTATAGTAGTTTATCAAAGGTCAAGTATATAAAACAAATTCCTTTTTATTTCAAGTAGACAGAAATAATCCAGGTAGTAGTCTGAACTTTCTTGTTCCAAAAGACACTTTTTCTTCATGTAAAAGAAATAAAAATGTCAACTGGAGGCAGGTGAAGAGTTTTTTTTCTGAAAAAACCTACCATACATCAGCTTAGTATCTAAACAAGTTTGATTGTTAACTTTGTAGAGCTTTTCTTTAATATAATCTTATTTACTTCTATCTTGTTCTGCAGACCAGGGGAAAGAATAAAGTGTGCTGCTCCTGTATTAATGCTCCAGTGAAACATTTCGTTGACACATAGCTGTGCACTACATTTCCATTCCCTCTTGACAATTCAGAACAGGAGTGAATACCTTCCTTTGGAAGACAAAACTACACATTAACATTAAACAGAGGAGGAACCACTGGCTCATGGTAAAACTGATCTCCCAGTCTTGTTTTGGCCATGTTGGTCTGCGTGTCCTGGGACCAGCTAATGCATTGCACGTGCAGCATGCAGAGAGCAGTCTGCTATGTCGGCTTAGCAAAAAGCTAATACTGATCATGGCTTGAGATCCTAAATGTGTGAAAGTGCAAATTCTTCTCTTCATTGGCACCTGCACGCAAATGTTGCCAGTCTGGAATAAGAATAGAATCTCTTTTTAAAGGCTGGCTAGTCTTATGATAGTATTGTTGGTAACAATGTGTGCTCAAGCTATGAGGACGCAAATCTAATGTTTTAGTCACGTATAGCCAAGTAAGATTATTCAAAGTGTGGCATTATAGCATTGTGTTATTATGTTGGAACATAGACAAAGGCAATAGAACTTCAAATTCTCCTACAAATCCACTGAAAATGCGTTATGATGATGAAAGGTTTATTTGACATTTATTCATGTACGTGTTAATGATGTGGACAGCCCATGAGTAGGTTACCCAGTATATATATGTGAAAAAATGGCTTCATTCCCCGTGCTCTGATGTCAGAGCGAGTTCCGACAGGAAGCTGAAGACTGTGCACCCAGCAGCTCTGCAGTCCTTCATCATGCGTGAAGATCACCCAGATGTATATGTATGTTGATTTATTTTCCTTCAGCCCTTAAGACTGTGCAGATAAGCAAAAATATTAACAGCACAAACATATCCAAACTCTCAGCCTGACATTCCCTCTCTTATACTAGGGGAAAGCTTGGGATTTTGTGTGCATGTGAAAGCTACCACGACTGAAAGTATTTAAAAAAATATAAAAGGCACATGTTTGGATGTAAGAGGCCTCCTTGCCATACAAGATTGTTGCTTGGTTTTGGGCTGGGTGAAGTTTTTAAATCTATTCTGTTGCTTCCACCTTCTTTGCTGGCTTAGATTTCTTTTCCCATTATATGTATGATGCTCAGTGCCATTGTAGTGAGAACCTCAAAAGACAGAAGTTGGCCAAGGAAACTAAGGAGCTTAAATGAAATAACAGGCCCCAGGACTTTTCACAGGTAATAGTTTGAGGGGAAGAAATGCATGTTGGTTATTGAAGCCGACCTGACTTTCTGTTCCCTGATTATTTTTCTTCTCGGTTTACATGTGTTAGAGCTGCTTAGGGTCAGTATTCTCTGTGTGGCTTGGATCAGTTTTCCAGCTTGGAAAGCAATTACTCCTTTCATTTTGTTTGGGATCTCACTGCTGCTGGCAGGGAGTGAAGGTCAGACGTTTTTTTTCTAATGACTTGAAAGTCCAGTCTTCAGCTGAAATCTCCTTACTAGTCCTGGACCGAGGGAATTAGCGGTAGGGGATGGCATCCTGTTGCTGATGCTGAGCGAGGTGCCCCACCTGTGTTGAATGCCTGCCCTGAATTGCAGGGTAGGGGAAGGTGGCTGCTCGCAGGTGGACACCAGCCCGTGCATCTTCACAGAAACAGCTTTTAAAATGGTCTCTGGAAACTGAAAGTGTGTTTTGCAGCTCGGTGTTTGCTGCAAGAAATGTGGGTGAATAGTTCTTCACGTGTAAAGTTTTAATGCTGACTTGATCCACTGCAGGGGAATACGCAAAAGCCCAGCATGGGTGGATTGACAGCTATTTATTCCAGGAGCTAAAATGAGAATCTCAAATGTTTGTCAGATGTTTTGCCCCATTCTTGGTGAAGACATACCATTTAATCAATAGAAATGAATAATTTAAATTCAATATCTTCCTGTCACTATCAATAATACTTTTGTGAGTGATGTATTACTACCGTAATTCAATTTGTCAGACACCACCAGTTTTACATGACAGTTTGTTAAAATTTTAAACTTAATTTACTATAAGCAGTTGACTCAGGCTGTTTGAATTACATTGATGTTTTATCTTAAAAACATCGATTTTCCTTAAAGTATCTTTTCTGCCTTTGTGTTTATTGCATTAATAACCAGTGAGAGGAAAACTTTAGTGGAAAGGCATGGGAGGCCCATCTCCCACCACCCAAGCTGGTTTTGTTAAAGCAAGTGGAGTTTTATAAGTTCCCAGGAGGTGACCGTGCTCGCCGGGCTGGAGGAGCGCGCGGGTTCTCTGCCTGCTGGCACGCTCCTGCCTGTGGCTGGTGCTTACCTTGGCCCTTGTCCGGCCTGCTCAGGGACCTGTCCTGGGTCACAGCCTCGGTCTTCCCAGCTGCAAAACGCTTCTGCGGAGCAAAGTAAAATGGCCTGGCCTAACTGGAGCCCATTGGCGCAGGGTGCGTTCGCATCCACCAGCGCTGCAGCGCTGGCAATTTTATGGCTACGGAAATTACGCCTCACCTTAAGAGACAAAGACACAGTTCATCTCTTAGGCACATGATTGCGTTATTGCTTTGTTAATTCACAGGCATAATTACTTCACACAGAGGTGTTTGGACGTATGGCTTTCCCCCATTTCTTCTGTCTCCGTTTGCAGTATTTTACCTTTTCCTGGTGGCTGGCTTTCACCGCTGCTCTCCTCTCCCCTCCACCTTTGCTGTTCATATATTACTGGATTTGAGGAGACTACGCTTGCTCAGTAAATCAGGTTCATTGTGTATGGATCCCTTGTATTTTACAGAGCTGCTTGGATGAATACAGCCCACCATGTGTATAAAAAATAAAATGGGTGAACACCAGAAGATGAAAGAGCTCTCAACTTGTGTTCAGGCGTTTGGGGAAAACAGATTCTGTTTAAAGCCATTATGAATAATAACATATTTCATGGAAATAGCCACCTTTTGAAAGCTAAACTTAACTTCCTAAAACATTTGGTTAAAATGATTGATGTTTTTGTCCACTGCATAGAAAGGAATAATCAAACGATTATAGTAATCCTGATAAGAAGGTGGGAGGGACAGAAAACACGGTAGTCGGCAGCTAGCTCCTCCTAAGAAAGGAAAAGGCACAGCGTGACTGACAAGGGCGTCTTTTGAGGATTTACAGCATGCTGTAGCTCCTGTTGACTTTTTTCCCCCCACTTTGTTCTGGAGCCATAATGCAATCTGAGTAATTGCATCCTGGAAAAGGAAAGTAGAGAATAGCAATTTGATGGCTGCAGCGATGCTCTGGGGCAGGCACTTTGATAGCAACATGCTTTGTATCTTTGCGTGGGAATGGGCACACTGGGAGAAATCCAGCCCCTGCTGAGGGCCAGCACAAGGTCTGCGCACCACTTACATTGCTCTGGGCTAGTTTTTTTTCCCGCACGTAGGTGGTTCTTGCTCCCTCTATGCTGGGGTAAATTTCCTCAGCCGCGTTCTTGCAGAAATAACATTCTCCCTGGGAAGCTGAATGCTCCAGCTGTACGCTAGACACATTTTTGTGTATTAGTTTTACACAAGGAAAAATGACTGGACTGAGTCCCATAGATCTTATTTCACCATAAACATAATTTCATTGTTTGGCTTGATGTTTAGAGATTAAAGGCCAGCAAAACCAGTGGGAGATGAGTGAAATGAGCATATGCCTGTGCTTTTCATATTTCACCCCTGCTTATTATTTATGTGCACTGTTTCTGGTGCCAGAGCAAGCTAGAGCATTATTCGTGCACCAAAATCCCAATGGACAAAAAGATGGTGATTGCCCTAAAGAAGCCACTGTCCAGGGCAGGAAACAACTGACGGATACTGTCCTGGCAGCACAGGGGAAACACAGGGTGATACCAGCCAGTAGCAGTGGCTTGCTTGTTGTGAGGCTCTTCGTTGTCTTTGAGGAATTAAAAAAGGGGCTGGGATGAGTGAACGAGGCTCTGGGATGGTTTTAGAGGTGCTGCCTTCGGAGGGCAAGGGTCAGCGTGGGAGAAAGGTGTTCGCACAGGTTCCAGGTGGCCCATGGCACAGAGGGGAAAGGGGCGAGAGGCCAGAATCAGCCGCTTCTGCAGAATAAAAAGCAATGGGTTAGAAAAATGCTCTCTGCACCAGTCTCCCAAATGGATTGGAACAGAGCAGGGGTGCTGGAGAAAAGGTGTTGCATTGGTTGTCTCTCACACCCATGATGGTGCCTGCTTGTGTCTGGAGTGGTATCTCCAGAGACTCTGGCGATCTGTGCCGTCCCTGTGAGTGAAGCACCGGGGAGAAGGGGCAGAGGTTGTCTTACTCCGTGTGGCATGTGACACTGTGGAGATGGATGCCTGCAGAAATGCCAGCCTGACTTACAGCCGCGAGCGCTGACACTCAGAGAACTGCTACTGAGGGTGGCAAAATTTTAGATGTTGGCAGCTGCCCATTTGCTTTCCGCGTTGATTACCAGGGGCAACGCAGGCACTCAGCCTTCCTCCTGAGAACTCAGCGGCAGCTACGTTTTTTTCTTTTTGCTGATACCACAGTCATTTTCACAGCATCCCGCTATAGCTACACAAAGAGAGGATTACGAGTTCAAGTGCAGAGAAAAAAAAATAGCAGCAGCGGGAGTGGATGAACTTTTTGAAGAAGGAAGATGCTATTTTTCATGCAAATGTTGTTAGTAATGAGGAGCGAGGGGAAAGGAAAAACAGAACATACATCATGCAGAGGCAAAATTGTTTCAAAATAGGACATTTTTCATAGGTTGCCGGGAGGTGTCGGCTGCTCTTTAAAAGTGGCTTGGTGATGTACTTGGGAGTCACTGCACTGAGTGCAAGCACAGGACTGAGCCATATCATCGTCTAACATAGGATGTCTAATTGCTGCATCCCAGTTTCTGAGGAGGATACATAACTACTGCCAGGTGACCAACATGAAAAGCAATGGAATAATAAAATCTACCGCATGTGTAATGAAAGCTTGAGTTTAATTTCAGTGTATCAGCTGTAGTAGATGCTTTACTCTGAAATAGGATGAAAACTGTTCACTGTCTGTAGTAAGAGTATATTAAGACAAGGATGACTAAAGGCTTGACTTGCCCTATAAGTCAGGGATAATAATGAGTATTTCACGATTGTCTTGTCAGATTTTATAGGAGTGAATTCATATTCTTGCTTGTTGTTTCAGCGCTAATGAAAGATTCTGGCCTGGAAGATTTTGGGGATTGAGATTTTTCTATTTCCAAGGCACAGTGGAAGGATGAGTCTGGCACCACTCCGGCCCTTGAACAATACATGTACAGTAGCACTAAGGGCTACACCTGGTGTTCCTTTTGTTGTTTGTTGGATTGACCCTGGATCGGCGTGGGACTGAGAGATGAAAAATCAAGCTGCCAATAAGCAGTTTAAATAGTACTTTTCAATGCTCTGCAAAAACTTAATTAGATGAAGGTGCCCATTTTAGTGGGTTTTTGTAGAGTAGACTTGAAGTGTATGAGTATTTCACTAGCAGGTGTCAGTGGAATTAGGGATCTACCCAAGCAAGGAAATTTTATAAAGCCTTAGGAAGAGCGTGCTGTACATTTATGTATCTAAATACCCTTGTGTGTCTGGCACTGCTGGAAAAAGCAGGGCTTCATGTTAGGAGTAGTTGCAGAAACGCTATAGAGGCTGCTTCAGATGCACTTGTAATCAGAATTTTTTCTGATGTTATTAGTGAATTTGAAGTGTAAATATCATACCAGTTTTAATTACTTTGCAATTTAATATGGGTAGGATTTATTGCTGTGTTTTGTGACCTGTGATTTATTTGGTTTACTGCAGCATGCCTAATAGAAGATCTCATGGTGTAGTGCAAGAAAGAGCACATGTTGCTATAGTAATTATATGCCCAAATCTCTAAATCTCCCTGTCTTATTCATTAACTTCTAAGGTTTCGACTACAGGTCGTATTGGTACATACATGAAAGGCACCGAGTCAAATTCATTGCAAAATTAAAGCTGCTGATACCCCAAGGCATTCTCATCTCTACAGAGTTCTGATAAGGTGCCAGAAATGCCGGCATCTGAGAGATTTCTTGCTAAGGGCTCACACCAGTATTTGGAACGGGCCCTTCAAGCACCTCTCTAGATCAACAAACCTCTCTGGCAAATGTTGCATCTCAAAAGAGTCTTAACAGCACTTTAGCTTCTGCCCAAGGAGAACAAGATTTGGTCTTTACACATGACTGCAGCCAAGCCCCACACAATCAGCAGAATTAACGTCCAAAGCTGCTTCATTGCAAGCTCTGTAACTCGCGTTTGGTTTCTCCATTGCTCTTCTGTGCACCACGATGGGTGCGCTGGAGTACCCCGAGCGCAGTGAATGGTGCTGTAATATTACAGCAGCAACGCTGGGGGCTGGCTGTCAGGCGTTTCCTTCCAGCTCAGCTGCTCCCAAGCCCCCGGGGTCTCGCCGAGGGGTCTGTCCTCCCTCCTCTCTGCTTTCATTCCCCAAATCGCAGTAGCTGTGTTCAGACTGAAGCGATACGAGCTCTGAACTGTTATTAGGATTTCTTTTGGGAGTGAGTGGTTATAATTAGGTGAGAAGCAGCCTATTGACCCTCTGCTCTCTGTGAGAGTTTATAATCATTGGCTGTGATTACCTGTTTATGGCAACAGCTGTTAAGCGTGTATTAATCTTGCTTTTAAATAACACTGGGAGAATCCTAGTATAAAGTGAGGATGAGGATGTTTTAAAGACGCTTTTGGTGGACCATTTGAGTTCTGCAATGATCAAGCACTAAAGAAGCTGGTTTTCTTGATCCTGAGATCAAAAAGGAAAGGGCTTGCTATCTTGGAGTCACGAACAAATCCTCCTGAATTTGTGAACTGGAGCCCAGTGGTTCAAATTGCTGATTTTAGTTTTTTTCTGTAGAAATGAAAACTATTCCAGAAAATGTCTGGAATCAAGTGATGGCTGAATATATGCAAGTGCTCAGTCTCCATGTGTTAGCAGGCCTTGTGTTTGCTTCTAGTTCTTTATGGCAAGAATAGAGACAGATTTTCTTTTTCCTCTCTCCTCTTTCTGAATGCAAGGAATTCTCCTCCCAGCTAATGATCTTTTTCAAAAAGGCAAAGCAGTAAATGTGGGGTGCACTAACTGTAATGCGCTTTATCGAACGATAGTATCCAGGGAGTAAACAGGATCCAAACTCTTCTTGGAGAACCAGTTACGAGCACTGGGTGTTTTATGTTGTTCTGGCTATTCTCTAAAATTTTCAATCTTATGAGCAGAAGAAAGAAAACAGGACTCATAATTATTTCCATGAGTAAGCATCATTTTGCACTGTTCTAATGTTCTTTTTAAAGCCATTTTTGGTGGCCCATGGTTTTGCCCATTTCCTTTTTTGCATTTTTCTTTCTCCGTTTAGAAAATGCAAGAGAACGCCACTGTTGTGTTACCCACCTCGAGCAGCGTGAGCCACGGTGCTTACAAGCCGCTTGCACAGATGCTTCTCTGGTGTAGCCATGCCAAGGGCATTATAACGCCATGTGGGGGAGGAAGGACATGGAGCCTTGCTGACTGATAGCGTCACAACCTAAAATGCTTCTGTTTTCTTACCTCTAGGGCTGTCTTGGTGTGCCCATCCCCAACTCACAGATCCCAGGCATTACACGGCCAGAGCTTGGGCTGTCGAGAAGGCCAAGGTATGGGCACATGAACTCTATTTCATAATTCCCTTTTCAGATGCAGATCTAACACCAAACCAAGGACCTAGATTTCATTTTGTTTCGACTTCTTTCATTGTGCGTAGGATGTGTAGCAGAGAGTCCTTCACCATTGTAAAGGTCTCCTGTGCTGAAGTGAATGCTTTTCAAGTGCGTTACCTTTGCTTCCGCAACTGTGGAGTAAGAATAAATATACTGATCTACCTGTCTCACCCCACGTGTATGAACAGTGTTTTGCAAGGAGATAAGGCAGAAAGCCTTTAAGAGCCACATAAACCTAAAACTGGCCTCTGCTTTATTGTGCTCCTTCTACTTTTATGTAGCCAATTTTAAAAATTTTACAGCCTTTGTGTTTGAAGTGATACAGTAAAAGAATGTGTTTTGGGGAATCCAGATGGAAGTTTATTTGTCAGGCTGCAAAGGCCAAAGAGAATTAGGAATTAGACGCACCATCATTTTTCCCCCTTACTGGAATTTTTACAGGATGTTAAACCAAAAGGCACATTCAATGTGTGAGACAGTGATGCGAGGAAAAGCTTTCTCTGACACCTTTCCCTTAACTCCCATCGTGCTCCTCTCTTTATTTGGAAGGAACAATGTCAACTGATAATGAACTACTTTCTATTCAAGGCTGCAAGTCAAATATTCGTTTCTCATTAATAATTCAATGTGACAAATTTATTACCTTGAAGGTGCTGTGAGGCAATTAGACAATGGGAAATTGTGTCTTCCTTTCAGCCCACTTAATTGGCTTTCAAGTGTGACATTCATCAAAACCTTGACTTTTCATGTAAACTTTCCATTATGCAAGGCATGATTCTGACACCGGAACTACGAGCATTTGGCAAAATTCACCTGGGGGGGTAACTTCTTTTTTTTTTTTGATAACAAAGAGAGCAGGAAGGAGAGTGCGTGAGAAAGTCTCCAAGAAGCTTAATTAAAGTCAGTGGAGAAATTATCATCACTTGGTACTTTTCATGTGATAAAATAGCCTGTGGTTACAATGTAATTTTGGAGTTATGGCTGTTTGCTCTCTCTCAAGGAGTGTTACAAAATTGTCAGTAAAATTAACATCTTTATCCTGTTCTTTCCAGGTTTTTTATGTATTGTTTGGGATGGAATAGAATGAATTGGTTTTAAATATCATCTTTTGTACTCCAGGTATTTTAAAGCACTTCACAAAGTAATGATATGTTATTAAACAGTTATAGAAAAGAGATTACCTTTCTAATAAGGACCCCTGGGCAAAGAAATCATTTGAACACTGGATTTCATATTCTTGGACTTCTTTTCCAATGGGACTGACTTCCGTGTTGACCTTTAAAAGACTGCCATATGAGCTCTTGAGTCTGAGGAGCGGCTTTGACTATAGTAATTTATTTTGCAGCTGTTGCATGTATGTTTTCAGTTGCTGACATTCATCCTGAGTTTTTGTTATTTACGTGGCTCTTTTGTATCCTGTAACTTATTTGTATATGGCTGCAGTTTTTCAAGGACACCCTTAAAAATGAAATTGTTCATTTCAAAGGTCTGATTTGTCCTTGTAAACTTAAACACAATTGAAAATAGCACAACAAATAGCTTTAAGGATGTGCAAAGTTCAACGATTTTTTGATTCCTTTACTTGATGATAATGAATTTGGTTTATTGAAAACGCTTGTCACTAGGATCTTCTCCTGCCTACAATGTGCTTTTAAAAATAAGTTGAAAAACTTTCATTTGTTGTCTTGTGTATTCTTTCTCTCTTGGTGTATGCTCATCCTTTCATGTTCTGTGCTTTCTCTCCTGAAAATACTGAGGCACTACAATGTACTTTTCCAAGTATGAGTTGAATGTTGTTCTTGCATTCACTCTCCTAGCATTTTGCATGCAGTGGCATGGCGTAATGTTGTGGCAAAGAGCGGATACAAGGGGATCACATTAAAATACGCTTATGCACGATACGCAGCCAAGTTTATGAACGCAGGCAGTGGAAACGTTAATGTTTACGCTGTTGACCTAATAAGTTTATTGCCTTTACTGAGATTTATTGATTTACACAAATTGGTGCTTGGTCCAATTTTATAGAATATGTTCCACGCTATGAAGTTTCATCCGTCATTGTTAAATTCAAGAGATACTTCATATATGAGTATAGCTTTAGTGAGTGAGTTTGATCTTGGGTGAACTTAGAAACTAAGCAGATTAAGTGCACCAGCCGGGTCATATGAAAATCCCAGTTACTGTGGAGTTGCGTGAAAGGATTGTGGCTCAAAGGCTGATCACCACTGGCCAGGGAAGATGAGTGGGTTAGAGGAGGAGAGAGAACTGGACCCACGAACAGAGGCTGTGTCATGTTGCTATTGCCCTGGGCTTTGCCTTGTTGAAGTCAGTGGTCCTTCTCACCCTCCACGTTTCCATCAACAAATTTGTTTTTTGAATATTTGTTGTTTGGCATGTTAAAGCAGAGTATGCTTTATGTGTATGTGTGTTTGAATGCTCCCAGTTGGGCTCGCTGGCCTGCAAGGCGCTAACAGCCTGGATGAAGAACCGGTTAAATGCAGTTCCGTTTTATCTTAGGACAGTGGCAAACTCTTTATCTTAGGCAAAGCGGAGAAGGAAAGGAACTGAGAACATTTGTGAGGTTTGATCTAACACCCAATAGCATAAATGAGCCTCTACTTATGCCAAACAGTCATGGAAAACAAAGTAGACACAGCAAATTATAAAGATGATCCTGTCATATGAACACATTCCCTGGAGAAGTTAAGGCCACTGAGATGTCCTGTTTACAACCTTGATCTTGCAATTACTTGCTATGAATAGAGTTTCATTAAAATGAGGTGTGTTTCCTTTTATAGATTTACAGACCATGCAAGTTTTTCAGGCTTCACGTTCTTTCTGCATGTAAACTGTCCAAATTCAGTATAACCTGTTATTGTTTAGCCTTCTTGATCTTTACAGAGACCTCACCGCATGTGCAAATTTTCTTGTGAGCATCAAAAATCATGGAAATAAGCAGTCCTAGAATACACTTGTGCTTGCCATGCATACATAATGTTATTCACACAAGGAAAATTATTAGTCTCGGGAACATTTGGATAGAATGGAGATAATAGGAGTTGATAATTGAAAGACACAAGACTTGCTCATTTTTTTAGGGCATTTTTCTTTTTGGATTGTAAGTAGGTGATGACTAGAAGAGAGATTGTGTTGTGTTAAAATTATGATTTCATTAAAAAAATACAACTGCCTGAAACACAAACGAAGTGGTCCATAAGGACAGTGTTGACTTTGGGTGTAGCTTGACATTTAAGACATATGTTGTTCTATTTGGAAATCTAATTTAGGCTCCAGTCCAGAACAGTTAAGCATGTCTTCAGCTTTCACTGCTTCTATGGTGATATTGAGTATTTGTTGGATCAGAACCTTACTGACATAATGGCCTAATTTAATTTGTATTCTAAGAGAATACAAAAGTAATTTTTAGCATATGGAGCTAGCACACTTGTGTATCTGGCAAGTGTATAGTAACACATGAATTACCAGACCCCTGAGTACTTGCTGGTATTATATTCCATTGGAGTGAAAACGAGGTAGTACATTCCCAAGAGAAAAGCTGACTATTTCTTACCAGCTATACATGGCATTTGATTGATATGGAGTGAATTTTTTTTCTTAGTGATGCCAGTGAAAATCTGGAGTAACTGCATTGTCTTCAATGAAGGTACTACATGTCCAGAGACATTAAGCAATCGCCATAACAGAGAAGATGATAAAAATGTTGACACATTCAGTGGTACCTGCCCCAGCCCAGCATGGCCGGTAGGTTACTATGCAGTGTTTTGCTGTTTGGAAGGTGGCTGGAGCCAGTAATGTTGTAAGAGCAACTTTCTGACCTGGCAAACCAGAAGTTGTTTAAGCACTGTTTCAAAAGTCAGCATGTGCTTATCGAGAAGTGCTGAACAGAAACTTATAGATAATACAAGTACTTTGGCAAGTGGATTGAGGAGAGCAGTCGCTTGAAGTGCGTGTTTATATGTTCTGCAGAAATGTTATGGGTCTCGGTGACTGATATCCATGCCTCCTTGTGAACCTTGATGATCAACCTTACATCTCTTACAGTGAAAGCAGGTAAAATGTTCCACCTAAATACCTGTTGGTTGGCTTAACATCTGACTGGATCTAAGCCTATATGATTTGTTTACCAATTATCTGTGCTATATACTTTAGGTAGTGCTGCCAAGGAAGACTTCCAGTACCTAAAAAGTTATCTTAATAATACCTTGTCTTTCCATTGCGCTTTTCACCTGGAGACCTCAAAAGATTCCTTGATTAGGCAGGTGTTATTTACCTTACTTTGTTTAAAACACAGCCTCAGAGAGGAAAGACAGCATCTATTATTGACTCCATATGTTATGAACTTACAATGTTAGTTAATATTTATGCCCTTGATGAGGTCTTGTATTGCTTTGGATGCAGGCTTAGGGCATCCCTGGATTGGATTGGACTGGAGCTAGGTCTTTGACTTGGTTGTGTTTCCCTGGGAGCCCAAGTCATTTGCCCACAATGATATAAAAAGTCTCTACAAGAAACAGGATCTCTGTCTACCACAGTCTGTTTCAGACTATCCTTTCTTACATTTGTCAGAGCTTTTCCATTTATTCTTATTGCTTAGCAAACCTATTATGGAGTTGATGAAGAGGAATTCAGGCAGTCAGAACATTTGTGAATAAAAAATAAATATAACTCAGTTTTTAAATAGGAGCATGAAATTTGGCCTGGTAAAGAATGAAAATGACAAGAAAAATATTTATAATAATTCTCGTACTTACAACAGCTTATTTTTTCTTTTGTTAAAAAACCATGTCTTACTAAACACTCATTTTCTAAAGCTTTTGTTGCATTAAACCATCATTAACATGTCAGAATCAATCTTCTTTCTTTTTTTCCTTTCAAGTCAATCAAAAATGTTCTATTGTCAACAAGAGAAGGGGGAAAAATGAAGGTCAACATTGCATCAGTCTTTCCAAAAAGCTCTGCTTTGTAAATTATTTAGGTGCTCAAATCAATCCATTTTTTCTTTTCAGTGGTTGGACAATAAAAGCAAGATTTACTGCAGCAAGTGAATAATAAAAAAAGAATTAACAGAAAACAAACAAAAAGCTGCTCGCTTGGCAACCTTCTGCGTTAATCAAAACCTGAAGACTAGACTGAAAGATCAATATTTGGCTTCAAGATGAAACATAGCAAAGCTTCCATTAAAAAAAAAAATTCTGAATAAAAAGGAACATAGGCTGTGTTAATCGAAAAGAGGCAAATACAAAAATCCATATAGTCTTTCGGTTATCTGTGATAAAATGGCCCCATTGGAGCTTGACAAATTACAGTATTTTTATGCACATATCAAAGTTCAACTTGATTGTCTCATATGGGGGAAAAGACCATCTGTCTGTATTCTAGAAATAATCTGCATAATTGACTTTCAAACAAGCCTCAAAGAAACAGGCATTTATCACCTTAATTGTGACAGGCAGAATGTGTGTCCCTGCTATTTTATCAAGATAATAGTAATAGCACTGTGGATACCTGGTATCTTGTCTTGCCCTAAATTTTTTTCAATTTGTGTGGGTGGGAACTGGATCCTTTGAGTTACAACTACTTTGACAAATTACACAGGAGGCAGAACCACCTAGGACAAAAATAGCAGAGTGAGGCACCGCCAAAGGTTGGGCTTGCTGTGCGGGACTTAATGTAGCGATTTGCTGGAATTTGGTGAGAGGAGCACAGGCTACTGCAGGAAATTTGTAAGCAGGCAGCTCGAACGCTAACTGCAGATGCAAAATGTGCATATAAATTCCTCTTAAGGAATCCGTTCAGGTTTTAAACCCAGAGACTTCTGAAATTGCTGTTTAGCAAGTGAAGTAGTTGGGGTCATTCCTTGGGGTGTGTGGTCCAGTGCGGTGCAGGACAAGTTAGATGAGCAGTGCTGCACTGTGCAAGCATCCTTACTCCCCGACGGCCGCGGCGGGCTTGCATCTCCCTGCTAGGCAGAGATCACGGGCCTGTTCCGCAGTTCGACAGGGAAGGACTTTCAAAAAGTTAAGTGTTACAAG
Source organism: Calonectris borealis (assembly GCF_964195595.1). Lineage (NCBI taxonomy): Eukaryota > Metazoa > Chordata > Aves > Procellariiformes > Procellariidae > Calonectris > Calonectris borealis. The sequence continues at coordinate 19,594,585 of NC_134324.1, read as the reverse complement.
AAATATAGGTGGGCCACCCAATTTCTAACCAAAGCTGAAGCATGCTTAGGTGGGATTCTGCAGTGCAGGGAGTGAATGGGAAGACAAATCGTGGATTAAACTAAATAAAATTACATTATACTTCTCAAACAAAATAAGAGTTTAACTCTTCGCACTAACTGATTGTATTTGTTTAACTTTTCTTGGTAGTGAAATGAGTTTAGGTAAATCTATATGGGCCTTCTCATTTTAAATTGTACTCCAGTGATTTAAACGAAACTGAAAAAAGTGGTCTTACCTTGAAATAAGTATGAATTCACAAGTGCTTATACAAATTTAGTTAGGATTCATTTGTTGTTGCCTTGACATTTTGGTAACTTAACAATGAGGTCTACACGTATATTTTGAACTGCTGTATTTTGTTGTTGCTTCAGATTTCCATTTTAAGAGTAGGTTACTGTCTTTATAATCTGACCTTTTACGCATTGCACAGTCTGCAAAGGTTTCTTTGTCATTCTGCTCTACCTTCTGCCCTCGTTTCTCCAAAACAGGGGTGCAAAGGCAAATTCAGTGCTACGGCATGCCAACGGTGAGCTTTGGCCTCCAAGCTCAAATATCCCGGTGAGTCTTATTTGGATCTTTCTATGGCTGGAGAATTTTGCTTTTATAAACCAGCAGCAGATGTAACTCTAGAATTTGAAACCAGTGGGTTGAGAGTAACTGAAAATATTTAAAATTGACCGGTAGGTAGAAATCTTGATACTGGTACCTGAAAACATGAGGGCATAGTGGGCTTTTATATACCTCTCTCCCGCACGAGTATCTAAGCACCTCACTCTATAAAATTTTGTAATAACAACCCCTTTATGACTTACACCTGGTTATAACATAAAGGATTGATTAGGTCTTGAATCTTACAAGGAGGGTAGACAGCATTTAAAAATATATAGCCTGACAATATATTTTCACAAGATGAGCCAACACATTCTCCTGTAAAGCCAAGCTGGCAAACAAGCTGGGCTCAAGGCAGTAAATAAGGGGACGCTGGCCACGGCTGTGCACGCTCCTGTCCTCCAGGCCATGTGTCTCCTCTTTGGAGCCAGGGGTGAATTACAAGAACGAATAGTAACTCTTCCTACCATGCTTGATTTTTATGTATTCTTTTGGTCTCCTGTTGACGGATCGCAAGAAAAATAGCCCACTCTCCCCCCTGCCCTCCATTTGGCAAGTTTATGTTAATGTGGCCTGGTATTTACAAGTGAGGCATAAACAACTGACAGTTTTATGTCGCTAATAAACAAGCTTTTTTGTAAGCAAAATGTTCTTGCATTATATTCAGAAATCCAATTCAGAGAAATACACTTGCATGTAAGAAATAGCAGAGGTGGTGTGTAAATCTGAGCTGAAATACTGGATACGCACATACAACGTTAAAGAAATTACTGAGAGAAATAAAATCAGCACACGTAAGCATGGCTGGAGGTAGTGTTTCCAGTAGTGTGGACTAGTTGACACAGACTGCTGGGGAGAGGACCAAAACGAGGTGGACAAAAGTGTGATGATATCATAAAAATTGGTTAGAAGACCTGAAAGCTGGTCTTCTCCATATCAATAAGCTTAGTCTGAGGGGATTTTTTTTCCCTACGCTAAATGCTGTGTTTAATTGTGTCCATCACATTTATTTGGAAAGATTTATTGTTTTAATTATTTTTTACATATTGCGCTTCTGTAAATGTAAATTATTTCTTTGTGCATTGTGTTTTAATACTAAGGTGGTAGGAAAAATAGGTACGCGGGATGAGCTCCTCTGCTGGCATAAGTCAGTGGAGCGGGACATTGAGGGAACCGTGCTGATTTACGGCGTCTGCCTGAGGAGTCTGTGTTACATCTGGGGCTGCCCAGCTCGAGGGGAAAACCAAAACTCACTTTGGCTCCTGTAGCTGTGGACCCAAGTGAAAACTGGTGGTTGCTGCCACTGATGGAAGGGGTCTTTTAGCAAAGTTTAGTAAAGTAACTTCCTATGTACAAAAATTGCTGAGGAAGGTAGGCTTCCATCTGAGCACTTCAGCGTCACCACGATCGGAAGAGGAGGGATCCCAACAGAGATGTTAGTCTTGCTCATTTACCTGCCTAGTGTACATGCACATTTTGGGCTGATGGTCCAACTTTTAGCAATTGTACATACTGCTCATGAGGTGAACACTTCCACATTTCCTTAATGGTGGAAGAGAGCTTTACTGCGAATTCTTCATAGGTCTGCTTTGTATTTTTGCCCTTAGCATTCAAAGAGGCTGCATAAAATAACCCGAGGCAAATTCCTTCCTTGGTGTCATTTCATTCAGCTCTAGCAGAGCCAGTGAAAGAGAGAAGTAAGTTTTCTGAATCATACTAAGAATAACAAATCTCTGGGGAAAAAAAAAAAGAGAGTTTTTGATTTGACATGGGAACGTAATATTGGGTTCTTGCATTCAGCTGTTTTGTGGACGTTTCTATGAACTATGATGCTCAATTAAATGCTGTCGCTATATCTGTATCCGTTCTCTTTGTCATCAAAGAAAAACCATAACTGCCATTGCTGTATGCTATTAAGTTTATTTTCTAGTTTGTTTGGTCTTGTAAATTTGATGATTAGAACATCTTTCTTCACCTAGAAGGTGCTGTCAGACATTGCAATTGGAAAAATATTGGGAAAAAAAATGGATGCATGACAGAAGAGGAATGTTTTAGTGTGTTATTTTTGGTTTTATGTATTTATGCATGTGTGTGCACCTTTATACTATATATATGTGTCACACAGATCTAGAAAGGTATGCCGTGTTTGTAATTCCACCAAACTTTCTCCTTAGCAGTCCATGTCCCTTGTTTCTTACAGTAAAACTGTAACACTTCTGTCCATTCTGGATTTCCTCTACATCTTGCTACGCCCTGGGGCATCAGAAATTATTTTTTGTATATTTGGAAGATCATCAGATATTTCCCATGTCGGATGGAGATTTTTGGCTTTTTGCATCTTTTTTTAACTTAATTTATTTCTTTTTTTTTTTTTTAAAGAGTTTATGATTCATTAGGACTTTGTCATCTGCTTGCAAAACAGACAGGCAAGAAGACTGGCTTTATTGTGTCAGGCTCGCTCAGCGAAATCTCGCCTGATATTTGGGCAGTTAAGTGCCCTCGCCCATACTTTTCTAGTTTCAACACATGACACTTGCAGAGGTCTCCAGGCCCCAAAACCCACTGCTGTCACCTTGTCCCTCCGCATCGAAGAGGCTCCGTGCCCCACTGTCATCCCCTTGAGCGCAAGGGCTGGTTAGGGGGTGCACCAGCCATGGGGGGCACCCCCCTTGGGGTCGGGCCCTCTGGACTTGTGATGAGGAACAGCCTCAAAGTTTGTTTAGAAACTCCCTGAAAGCAGGAGCCCAGGGCCAAGGGCAGGGGAGGCAGGTCTCGTTCGCAGGTATGAGCCAGCCAACGCCCTGAGAAAAACCTGGGCAGGGTTTGACAGTTTTTGTAGCAATAACTGACATGTGGTTAATAAAATACTCTGTGTTAGTTTAACGATAGCGGATCATCTGAGACTTGCCTTATCTTTGAAACTCTGGCTCACTCCACGTGAGCTCCTCTGAAATATATATAGTGCACTGTTGGCACCCAACAAATGAGATCTGAGGTTTCTTTTGTTTTATGGGGCTTCTTTTTGTTTTATGTTTGCTTGGTAGAATTAGAGAGATTCCTGTTTGTAGCTTCAGCTGTGTTAGCGGAGGAGCTCATCTGAACCCAGACTGCTGCTTGCTCTGTAATAAAATGGAAAAAAAAAAAAATTAAATTAGTCTTTCACTTCATAGCCAAAAACTTTGAAACATGTTTTTTGTTGTGAGATTTTTCCTCCCTGCAAAAACTTAAAAGTTATTATGCATTGATTCTCCTACTTCAGATTGTATGTTTTTCAGGGAAGGGATTTGTCAGTTTTTTATTTGTTTTTGGAGCACTGCGTACACCTTAAGCCTAGTTTAAATAATGCTAATAATAAATAGAAATACGCCATTTGACCCAGATGACTTTTCTTTATTACTATTGCTACCTAAAGGGCTGTATATCCATTTCGCACATTGAGCATATGGGAAATGATGTTATTTTTCCTCATTGTTGTGGTTTAATGTTGTTTTTGTTTTGCAATAAATCTGCAGAGCTCCTGTAGGCTTTTTTTCAGAAGGCTTTAAAATAATTTCCAAGTATGTAGTCATTTGTTACAGAATGATATTTGCTTAATTTGTAAATGTGGCTGCCTGAGGATTCCCATTTCTGCATATTGGTGGAAAAGTGAGACTGAGGCACAAATATCCATTTCAGTGCCACATGAGTGTTCAAATGGGGACAGAATATCATAATTTATGTACTTATATTTGGAAGACAACTTGCACGGGGCTAAATCTGTCCTAACTCTTGTCTGGCAACACCACTGTAATGGATGGCATGGTGAGTAATGTAGGTCAAGATGATGTTTTATTTCCTCTGTATGATATAACTCTTATATAAGGGCCTGGATCCGTAGCTCCACACTGTGCTTTCAGACTTCCATTTGTTTTTCTAGGCCATTTCAGTCTGTTCAGCGGATGTCACGGCATTAGTGATGCAGCGCTTTGCTTCTGTCTCTCTTGATTTTTGCTTTGCCTTCCCAACCCAGCTGGAGTTATCTCCCTTGCTTCTTCAGGAAACGTACATCCTCAGCTGGCCTCTGAGTTATAATGTATGCAGGTAAGATGCATACTCATTCTCCTCTGTAGGGAACCATATTTAATGAAGTTTGTGGTTAAGATTCAGCAAGGCATACAAACACCAGGTAACATGCAACTGCAGTGCTAAGCGCTACGGGTCTTTTTTGAAAGGCTATTTCAATGCTCATTTTGTCAAGTTGTCCTAATCCTGCCAAGTGCTGAGTGGTTTTTGAAGCTTCCATATATCTCATTGATATTAATGAGAAATTGTGGCACACTGTGTAGTGAAAAACTGGTTCATAATGTGAATAAACTACAATGAAATTAGAACAAAAATGTATGTGGAAACTAAGAACAAACATCTCTATTAAACAACACATTGTCTTCAGAGATCTTTCCAAAGCATCTGAAACACAGAAAATATAATTTCTTACAACCCGAGTAAGACTTCAGCTTCATTAAGGTAACCTTTTTTTCAGCAGTGCTTTGAATCAAGTTGATCCTTGCGAGTAAATGCTGGAGTCCCTAATGGTAGGCAGTCTATTCCACTTTATTTTCATCTGCTATAGATTCTTCACCTGGTCTCTGTGCAGCTCACCCACTGACATTATGGTAATTTACTACTGAGTCCAGAATACGCTATTGAGACCTGCAGGATGTAGGTTAGAGAGAATGTGCTTATATGATTCCATGTGTCAAATTATACGATAGGATCATATAATTAGAAATATTAGCATTGTCTGAATTCAGTGTTGGACTCCTGCTCTCATTTTTTCCGGGACCAAAGCCTTGAAGAGAATAGGATTAAAACGTTTCTGTGGCCCCAGTAGCGTTTCTTACGCATATGGCTCCGAAAACCCGCACACTGCAAGGTTGCTTCTTCCATGGGTGGAAGTCTTCTTGTTGCCATCTAGCCAAAGTTTCTCTTCCCAGCTGTTTACCCTTCCCAGCCAGTCTTACAAGTCCCGTTACCACCATTGTTCACTTCTGGCAACAGAATTAACCACGTTAGCTTCTACATCTCTGTCATAAGAATTACTTCTCTTTCCCTTGTTTCGCTAACTTTGCTAGCAGGTACCACTCTGTTTTGGATGGCTGTCCTAGTTAACACTGAACATTTTTGATCTCTAAAGCTTTTCAATTCTGTAGTAATTCTGCAGTTTAAATGGCAGGCAATGAGAGTTCAGAGCCCTATTAGTTCAACTTTATATGCAGTAGTACATGCTTTTAATGTTTGAAAAGCTGTAGGATCTTGGATGTGAAATGAACAAAATAATTCACAATGCTTGGTGGGGGTGTTCACAAATGTCAAAGCCACCTTACAAATCCATCCCAAACTGCAGGAAGCACGCTTTCAAAGGTACAGGCTTGGAGACGTGTAGGTTCTTCCTTAACCCGCATTTTCAAAAACCAAGTTGTTTTCTAATTTCGTTGCTGTGACAGGTAAATTGTGTTACGTTCTTATACTTGAGTAACATAAAACAAAGCAATGTGGCTCTGGGAACAAGATGTAATGCTTCAGCATTGTGAGGTGCCAGCATGGGTACTTAGAGACCAGCAAGTCCTGACAAGCACTGTTATTGCCCCTGCAGCTAAAAATTGCTATCTTTATGCTTATAAAACAAGGTTTTATAAACTATTGCAGAAAATAGAACTTGGACTGAATTATTAAGTTGTGAGTGCAGTGTACCGAAGTCCATGAATTTGGATGAGGTTAGTCACTGCACTCTTTTCAGAAATTTCCATGGGATATTTCACCTACCATAGTGGGAGTTGGATATTGAAATCCTTGGGGTCAAATTTTAGATTAGCTCTGTTTCTCCTTAAAAATGTGTCAGTGATTAATTAAAAATTCAATAAAACCAGAATGCAAGTCTTGATGTAAAACAGTAATGGCTACTTGTCAGCTGGCTTTGTAAGAAGCACTTAGAGATTGGTATTATACTTTCAAATGCAGTAAAACTTTCCCTCTATTGACCAAATACTGTGTGGCACAAGAGAAAGCTATAAAAGGGTTACCTTTAAAAGTGGGGGAGGGCTACAGGGCCCATATCTTGAATAGTTATACTCGGGTAGTAAAGGCAGATGGAGCTATTTATGGTGTTGATCAAATTTCCACAGTGCTGCTCTTCTCCCAGGCTCAGAATCTCAAAGCTGGGGCTGGACTTCTCAGTGGTTTGGTTTTACCTAGTGGCTATGATATGCCTTGATACCAGCTAGAGCAGAGTGTCAAATTATAGCCCTGCGTATGTCTTTAGTCACAATATTGACTCAAATATTGCTGCTGTTATTCTCAGTAGGAGGTTTTTCCGGAGTGCAGGCCACAGACTGTGTTACGTGGCTGTGCTCACGCCAAGTATTTTGGAGAGAGGGTAGTTCTTCCCCCTGGCAGCTGTAGGTTACTGTGGGAAGGCAGCAATGAGAAAGCTGATACCCAGAAGTTTTTGCTGCAGGTCATTGGTGGATCCCTCCTCATGTATAGGTGATAGTTCATTTGATGGACTGCCATCGGCTGCATTTATCATGAATTTAATATTATGGGACAAATTGTGACTGAATTTAGGCAGGAGTTAGAGAGAGAATCTTCCCTGCTTCTGTTCCTTGCGTAATACCCAGGCAAGGAAAGTGGAGCCCTGAGCCGCCCATGTGCTGTTTCACCTTGGTGTGCCAGAGGGAAACGTTGTTTTACCAGTTCTGCCCATGTGTCCTTTTCCCAAGACATGTGTATAGCAAATTTGTGCCATGCTAACCCAACTCCAGCTCAAATAAGGGAGAAACTAAAATGGCTCTGCAGCGCTGAAGGTTAACCTCGTTACCAATTCACCCTCCTTCGGCAGAAATTGAGCCTACGTTGGAGGTGAAACTGGTGGATGCCTAGGTAAATGACCCCCCAATTGCAGGTGAAGATATATCATGACCTTTTGAAAACATAAAGTAGCATGAGCAGTGTCCTGCAGTTGATTTTCTGCTGTCAAGTCTGGTGTGTTCTACTTGGTCATTATTGCTGTTGACTGTTTATGTTATTGCAAATAAAATGTAGATACGGCAGCCTTATGATCTGGCAGTAGTTTTTCCTTGGGTTCTCAGCAAGTCTTAATGACATAGGTAAGGCCAATTAACATTTTCTGAATGAAAAATATATTTGATCTGATTTCATATACTTCCTGTACCCATTGATATCAAGTTTATATAGAGACTTTCCAGAATGGAGGTGATTGCAGAACAGGTTTTTTTGGTCCAGCTGACAAACAATTTGTGAAAATGATAAATTATTGCATGATGCTTAGAAAGCATGGGCACGGATCAAGCATTTCAAAGAGTTCTCTTGTTTAAACAGCTTATTAAATTGTTAATGACTCTGGAAGTTTTGCATATTATTACTTAAAAAGAAAAACGTGTATGTGTACAGTATATTTAATGATGAATTAAAACTTTAAATCACTTACTGCATGCAACTGCTATAATATGGCTTGGGATTATGTGAACATATTTGTTTTGTCCTAGATTGGAACTTGGATAAAATTGTTAAACACATTATGTTAGCTACATACCATAAATTTTGCACACGTTGAGCAAGTGGTATATTTTCCTTTGTCTGTTCACATCAGTTAAGTAAATATGATCCCGGTTAGCTGAGGAAAATTACTCAATTCATGAGCCTATTTGCATGACACATGGGATGCGAGAGCTGTATTTTGTGGAATACCAAAAGCATTTGATCTTGAAAAAGTCTTGCCTATGGGTTTTGAATATAGATGTATTTAAAAAATGAATCCAAGACTGGATTAATTCCAGGGGCCTCAGTATCTGAATCTGCAGAAGATACCAAAAAGGCCAGGGCAAAAGTATGTGCCCTGATTTCAGGTAAGTACATAGGTATATGCAGAGTTCTCATTGCTGTCAGCATATGCTTAAATTTAAGCATGCACTTCAATGTCTGCTGAAAAGGCGTGCTTGGAGTCAAGGGAATGCTTAAGTACAGGCTTAGCCCTGGCTATGCAGCCGTCCGGCACCACGGGGACCTTGCTGTGCCAGGAACAGGCTGGGACAGCCAGGGAGATGGCCAAGGATCAGTCTTGACAAATACATTAAAGTTCATTTGTGAAGCAATCGGGATGTGGAAAAGGTCCTACTGTAGTGAATAATTACTTGGTCAAAGGTAATTTTGCCAACTAGAGTAAAAATAATGCCTTTCAACTCACAGTGGAATGCATCTTATTTTCATTTACATCATCGTTAAATGGATTTTCTTAATTTCAAGTAGATTATTCTGCAGTCATTAGAGTAAGCTACCTGGCGCTCTCCTGCTGTCACTCCACCCACTCGTAAGAGGTGTGTGTGCACCAAATGTAGGCTGAATGGCAATGAGGGGTATTTTAGAGCCTTGGTATTAATATTTCAAATGTTTTTGTTTCGTTGTCTTACTTAATATTTTAGTATCAGATTTCCGCTCATTATGCATATGGCCCTATTCCCTATGTGGATTGATGAAGTTATGTTGCAGTAAATTGAAAAAGAGGACTATACATACAGGATGATTTATTGTTAATGTGAAATTCAGCATAAACCTGCAAAGGCGCTAGCAGAAATCCCTAGCTATTTCAAAATTCATATTATTAGACAGACAATCAGATGCCCAGCAAACAGAACATCTTGTACTCTATTAATCCTGCAGTGACAGATCCCTTGCATGCATTTAGCTTTCCAAATAATACAAACATATGTCACCATTTTGTTTTTATTGATTTTGGACTTTCAAAGTACAGCTACAGCACAAGGCATTATGAAGACATTTATTGCAGAGTTTGCTTTGATTTGTTGTAGTCAATTGAAATTGTGTCAAAGTAAAGTCTTTAATATTAAATATGATGAATTCCCTTAGGCCTTAATCCTGCAGCATTATCCAGCTCAAGGTGACTCCTGCCACTGGAGCACAGGAGCACTGGGCTGGGGAGGGCTTCCCAGAGCATTGTTCAGCAGCCTAGCAGTGCAGGAAATTATAATTCCATTCATGTCATATGAAATATTCCCATTCACAAACATATCAAACTCAGACTACTTCCTCTTCCGCTGTTTCCATTATTTGAAGACTGTTCCAGAATCTTTTTCTTTCATACTTCCCCCGGCTTAGTTTTTGTCTTTAATCAGTTTTTGGTCAATATATACCCATTCATTTTGGGGGCAAAAATAACACTTAGCTTCAAGAGATGTTCTTTAATGACGAATTTGAAGACAACAACCATTGCCATTTTCAGCCTTGAATTTTCTCCTGTCCTTGGAGAGTTGCATTAGTACATTCGGGTCCGTGCTGGAGCTGGCTGGCTGATGCGTACTAGCACTGTGTTTGCTGTTTCCGTAGCCATGCGCCCAAGTCTTTCTCTTCCTCAAGCCTCTCTAGAGTTTCCACTTCACAGTAAAATCCTTGTAGTTCTTAAATGCTTGATGTTCAGCTTTGATCTTGTAGTTCTTCTTGTGTGATACTCCATTCTTCCTTTGTGTATTGATCAGGTCTCCTAACCTGATATCATCAGCTAATGATTTTTCATTAGCACACTCTTCCTGGTAGCCTGACTCATGAATAAATATATTAAAAAAGGAAAAACACTCAGGGCTATTCTTGCAAAATTGTTCTAGTTCCTTCTCTTAACCTTAACTGTCCTATCCTCTTTTCCCTAGATTAGTTTCTCACTCTTAACTAATTTCTTCCATACAGCATCATGTTGACAGAGGTGCAAACTGCATTCTCCTCTACTAGCAGAGCCCTGCTCCCTAGGGGGAAGACAGAATTTATATTTTTCTTTTTTTGGAGATTTCTGTAGTAGAGGTGGCTTTATCTGCATTGTCTGCCAAGATTGAGGGGTGCTGCTTTTTCTTAATTCTGCTCTACATCATGGGATGAGGGAACTATTTTCAAAAGGCAACTATTTGAGGCAACTGTTTTCAAAACATAATTGGTTGCTTCAATTTTCAGCTTGTCATTCAGCTTGGCAAGTGAAACCAGATAAATCAGTTTTGGGTTGGTTCCCAGTGGTCTCATGTACTAGCCCAGCTGTTCGGTCACAAACGTTAAAGCAGAATATTGTAATCTTTAAAATCTTCTTTTTTAGCTTAGAAGAAAGTTTCATGTAAAACTGTTCATGTAAAAGTATATCATTTGGTCTAGAAAGTCTGGTGGTGTTTCTTTAGACTAGGGTAATCTTACTGTTTGGAAACTGTGGGATGGATGCAAGTTTGGGGACATTTCTTGCAATCCTGTGTGCAAAATCATGGTGGTGCAGCAGCAGCTACTTGTGGGGCTGCTTGTGTGGAACAGGCTGTATGGAGCTGCCTGCCCCTGCAGGCTGCCAGTTTACCAATGGACAATAAAGGAAACTTTTCAATAAGGGAAATATTCTACTGCCTAGCTTTGGTTTTATGTAGCCTATAGTACAGATAGGGAGTAGCAAGGGAAAAAAGGAATTTGAGATCTTGGCAAGGGAAAAATAGACAATAGTATCAGTTCAAATAACATTTTATCAGCAGAAAATTAATGGAGTTTATCCCTTTAACTCACAAAACTCAACCAATGCCAAGCTAAATTTCATTGTAGCTTGTGTTAGTGAATAAGGAGGTATAAAATGTAGGTTTTCCACTTCCAGAAATCACTCTGAGAGCTATGTTAAATAAGAATCATTTATCTATTGACCTGGGCTGTGGCAATATGCGTTAAAGTTTATTTGTGTCCTCTCATTGACTACAGCGAGAGCAAACCCCTGCTGTTGCCCGTGAACATGTATTTAAGTGGGGCGAGCTGAGAATGACAGCGGCTTTTGATACTGATCCCATTCTCCTTGCCCTGGCAGCCTGGTGGCAGGTTTCAATGGGAATGTGCTTGGAGTGAGGAATGCACCACTGAACCCTTCATTTCTGGCTAACAAAAGCCAGCTTAATCCATACGGTGCCAACACGGTTTATATATAACCTTATTGCTCACTGTCATTGGGCGATGCTGAACCTGAGCGCTCTTTGGGAAGGCGAGGGAGGAAGAGGACAGCTCCTTGTGCCTGCGTTGAGGAAAAAGACAGCAGGGCATCTTGTGCTTCAGGCTTACGATGATTTTGCAGATGTGCTCTTGCTGCTAACCCCTGCAGGAAACCACCTGCGGAGGGGAACAGGCTGCTTTCCTTTCTCGAGGCAGTGGGTGATCCCTGTTTCTCTGCAGCTCCTGTACCACCTCTCCCAGCACCATACTGCAGAGCTGTTCCCCTCGGGAAAGGCCTCAGGGACACCCAGCTCGTCCGCTTTTCTCTCTGCAGCATTGGGCAGGACGTATGCCCCCTGCTCTGGCATGCTGTGACAGACAGCAATTTATTTTGAAGGATGGAGTGACAGGGGATATTGTCTGTCCTGGTGCCCTCACTATTTTGCTTTCATGGAGGGTGGGAGTGGGAAGTAAAGACCTCCTCTAGCAGCTGGTCTGCTTTCATGTCTGTTCATGTCTGTGGATGTCAGCCTGTGCAAAGTGCAGGTCTGTTTTTTGGAATTTTTTTTTTTCCGAGCTGCCCCTGATTCCTGACATGTGTGAACTAATGAATTTCGGCATGTTCAGAGTTGGATTCCTACATGTGTTGACAGAGGTGAAGGTCATCTGAGCTGTCCCGAACAGCACAAGTCCATTAATCGAGCTGAAAACTTTACCTTTTTTTTCTTTGAGATGTCTAATGGCACTTTCAAGCAATACACACAAGTAGTATTTTGATGATTGCATGGTGGTTTGGGGAATTTCCTGGGGATCTTGAAGGGAGATTGTTTTTGGCAGAGAACCCTCATTCCCCCTTCCACAAACACACTCTCTCTCATACCTTTTACAGTTAGTGAATCACGCCTTGATCAGCTAAAATAGCCATCTGTTGCCAGGTACCCCAATTCTGATTATATCCATCTGAAAATGAGAGACCCTTTTGGGCAGCACACAGCAGCTTTTCCAAGAGCTCTCCATGTTTCTACCCAATCAATGCGTAAAAGACACAAAAATGGGGGAAAAAACCTTTTTCTGTTATTTCTTAAAAAGTATATTTCCAGGTCAGTTGGAAAAACGCATGATTTTTGTAATTCCTAATCTCTTTTTCCATCCTTTTCAGAAATGTGTGAGGGAGATTACTGGAAGGAGTTTTCCTTAATGTTATCTGAGAGGCTTAGGTTAATAACAACGGTGTGAGCTTCTTTATGACAGATTTCAGGGTGGAGTAAAGTGGCTGAAAAAGTGTCATTATTCACCTGGGGCAACTGATTTCTTTTATCTCAGTGTTTGTTGGTTTGCCATTTAATCTAGTCATCCCCAATTTTTCCACCACTCCAGAGAAAAAAAAACTAACCCTCCCCCTAATACTCTAATGGAAGATATTTAGAAAATCCTGCTGTCAGTTATCATTCACTTTGACAGAAGAATAAGGATGTTGTTATTTTCCCATTACAAATTACCTTCCTGACCTAAATAATGGCTGTAAGTTAATCCATTTTTTTGCACTGAGATCCCATAGTGTAAGTATGAATGGAACATATTTTTGAATTGTCCTGTTGGGATGCTGGAACTGTCATAATTTGAAGACAATTTTGAAAGATGTCAGTAAAAAGCTGGATTTCTTATTTTGATTACTGGAAACAACATCAAAGTAGAAATCAAAGGCACACCAATAGGAAGTAAAGTGAAAATAGAAATGAAAATTTGTGATGGATCACTTGAAAAGGCCAACATTGTTTTCACCTCCCTAGCTGGAGGGACAGGACTATAAGATGCTCAGCAGGTATAAAGCATCCAGATTGGTTTAGTGTGAGTGTCAGAAATATTTCTGCTGTCTAAAGTGTCAGCAATCACAGAGAAAATCAGCTGGCAATTCAGGACTGGCTGATGTATAAAGAGGATAGTAGTGGGGTTTTTTTAAAATCCATCTTCTAATTTATTAACATAGGTGAGAGCAGTAAAGGGACTGAATCTATTCAAGTAAGTACAGCCAGAGGAATATCAATTAAATTAAGTAATCAGACAGGCAAAAGCTTTTGTGGGGTGTCAGATAACAGCGATTGTAACACAGAAGAGCGGAAAACAGAGAGTTTTGCAGGGTGCGTGTTATGGGGCAGTGGGTTGACCTTTTCCAGCTGCCAGATGCCCACCCAGCCGCTTGCTTACTCCCCCTCCTTAATGGGACAGGGGGAGAAAATAAGATGATAAAGACAGGGAGATCACTTATCAATTACCGTCAAAGGCAAACCAGACTTGACTTGGGGCAAATTAATATATTGCCAAATATAAAAATAGATTTGGATGGTGAGAAATGCAAATGAAAACTCGAGCAGCTTCCTCCCACCCCACGTCTCTTCCCTGGCTCGACTTTGCTCCATCACTGCCCACCCCTCTTCCTCCCCCGGCCCGAGCGGCGCAGGGGGTGGGAATGTCTGTCCATAACAGCTCCTCTCTGCCGCTCCTTCCTCCTCACACGTTCTCTGCTCCAGCGCGGGCCCTCCATGGCTGCAGTTCCTGTTAGGAACACCGGCTCCCCCGGGTCCCTCCACGGCCGCAGGGGAGTCTCTGCTCGGGGCCTGGAGCGCCTCCTCCCTCCTCCTGCCCGGCCCTCGGTGTCGCGGGGCTGTTTCTCACACTTCTGCCCTCACCCCTCGCTGCCCAGCAGCGTTTTGCCCTTCCTTAAATACGCTTTCCCCGAGGTGCCGCCAGCCTTGCTGAGGGGCTGAGCTGTGCCCTGCGGTGGGGCCGCTGGAACCAGCCGGAACCGGCTGGAACCGGCCATGTCCGGCACGGGGCAGCCCCTCAGCTCTCCTCAGAGGGGACCCTGCAGCCCGCTGCCAGCGCCTGGGCACGGGCACCCAGTGCAGGTAGGTAGGTACACCCTGATTTACTTGAATAATCAAGTGTAATGGTTGTCACAAAAGCTCAGTGTGATGTACCCAGATGGTACCTCACAGGCACTTCCCTAGAGCTTTCCACTTTCAAGTGCCATGCCCTGTAATTGTCAGCGGTTTGGCTAGAGCCTGCATTTACCTGCGTTGTGTGTTCAGCTCCACAGATATACAAGTGTGTGTAAGATGTCGCTTAAAATCTGGCTGCATCTCCTTTTTAGAGAACAGGGGTAAAAAAAATCAGGTCTGTGGTAGTGGTGGGATTCATTTTACCCATCTTTACTGTTTAACACACAGACGGAGCCCCTCAGCCTCTCTGGATTCCGTGGAGAGGGACAGGTCCTTCTGGGGTGCAGTTTGTCTGACCCTTTTCAGATGTCTGCTTTAGGACAAAATGAATCCCATCCTCATTTATTTAATTGCTGCGAGGTCAGTCTATGATGGACTGATCAGCTGCTTTTTCATGGAAAGTCATGTGGAGTTTTTTTTTAGGGGGGGAGTAGATCAACACTGCTGAATTTCTTACCTCTTTTGGAAAAAATATGGTTTTCAAACTTTATTAAAATGAGTGTATTTCCGTACTGAACACCAGATTTTGACAAAGCAAAATGTCACTACTGATTTTAGTGATGCTTAGAGGAAAATATTGAGGAAAAAAAAAAGGGAAAACCTCACAAAAAGAGGTTTAATATTAATTAAATACTCTGAAAAAGAAACAACTTTGAAAAGTCGCTTTTTATGAAACCTCAATTTTAGTTACATGAATTGTGACATGAGTACCAGTCTGGCACTCATTTTGGTTCCCTTCTGGATGGGGATCTCACGCTTAGAGGATGATTAGATGGGTAAGGTAGAGTGTAGCAGAAAACTGTTGGAGGCTTTTGGTGAAACCCCAGCAGGGCAGGCTCCTTTGACTTTGCACCTTTCCTTCTCCTTGCTTGCCATGTTCTTTATATTCGTTTACGAATGCAGATCTTACACCACGAGTCTGTTCCATCTGAACCAGTGAGGCGCGAGAAGTGCAGATGAGCCTCACTTGGTGTGTTATGTTTATCATCTTCAAAGTCGTGCTTGACTGTGATAGAATTAGAACACAAAACAAGGTAGGAATTTAAAAGAAAAAAACAAACTACTTTGATTATCTGGAAACTAACAAAATGCAACAGTGGCTTAGTCGCATCAGGACTGTGTTTTAGAGGAGCTGTTCGGTGACAGAGCCACACGGCTCATCGCTTGAGACAGGGAACTGAAGCCTGAGGAAGCCCCTTGTAACAACTAGCACAGGAATATCTGCATGGAATATACATATGGGTTTGTTGTCCTCTAGATCTTCTTGTCACTGCATTGCATGAGCCAGACTTCGTTTTAGAAATGTTAATCTTTTGAAGATGTTTTATTTGTTCATGCCAATTCGTGATAACAGGTACAAACCTACATATTTACTAGACTAGGAGTCCAAGTGTGTGCACAAATATAACTCAAAGGGGTGAGCGCACCTCTGCTCATGCACAGCTCTCAATATTAAAGCATGTCCGTTGCTTTCAATGGGAGCAGAATAATTCATTTTTACCATTTGAGAGTTGGGTACTTCCTTTTTTATTCCTTGAATCTAAATTGTCTCTGTTTGAAAGATGCAAGTGCTTTTCCACTGACACGTGTAGAAGGTCAGTGGCAGATAGCCTGTCATGGCATTTGTATCTCCTCTTTGACGTTGCAAGTTCTGAGAGTATTTATGCATGGCGTTCTAATCCCCTGGGGAAGCATTCAGATTTACAATTTTAAACCACCGCTCATCCAAATTTTGGCATTCAGTCAAACAGAAATTTGTCATAGTTTATAATGCTTGTTAACGAGAAACATCAAAAATTAATGCTCATTAGGGTGCTCATTAATATGCATGGTAGTCTCAGTTTTGACTTAATTAAGTGAAGCACCACTTCATAGTGCTATTGTGTCACTGCAGTAAAGAAAAGTTCAAAACCATGCTGCAGTAACAGGATGGAGCAATGGTCCCTTTGGACAGCATTACCCCATATTTTGTTGTGGGGCATTGCTCATCTGCCGCTCTCTAGCTTCCTGACAGCTAACAAGAGCAGCTGCTGTAGAGCTACTGTTGATATTTGTTATTCAATGTTGTTGCTACTTGCATTCCTCAGAGTTTTCTGAATACAGTGCATGGCACAGAAGTAGCTACTAGATAGATTTGTTGGTGTATGTGCCTGCCCTTACACAACTTTGATAAAGATTATTTCTCGGGAGGCCACGGGGGTTTCTCTTCTTTACAAAGGTCTTACAGGTCCCTCAAATCCATAATACGGGTTTAAATCAGCATTGTCAAAAGTATAGTTGTGAATATTGATCTGACTGGCACAGGTAAGGAAATGTGCATTAAGCGGCTGCCGGTAGCCCTACGTGACTGCTACTTTCCTGGGCTCAGCTGGGTATATCAGTTTGAAACAGCCTGTGTGAAGTCCACTGGGCTCTTGCTCAGTTCTGCTGCCTGACTGGAGTGGGGTCAACACATCTAAATGCAGTTAGAGCATGGCAGGACTTCTGCTTCCTTGGAGCATTAATTAATTAAACAACTGCCATTAGTGCCTTACCACTCAAGCCATGGGAAATTCAAGAGTAATTAAAAAAAAAAAAAAAAAGGCAAATGTCCACTTGGGGATGTGAACTTGTCGAGAAGGTTTAGCGCTCACTCAGCACACCAGCCAAGAGTTTCCTGGCTCCATGTCCCCTTCTCTGCCTGCCTTCACCCACCCACCCTGTGGCCTACCTGCTGCCATGGAAGCACCTGGCCAGGAAACGGCCACGGCTCTCGCCCGGCCCTCCTGCGGCAGGCATTGCTGCCCAGAGCAGGGTACCCTGCTGCAGCAGGAGAGGGAGGGCTGAGAGGAGTCAGGGTGCGAGCTGGCAGGATGTGAGACACGGATAAAACTGGTACTGAGGCAGAACTGAGACTGGCACTCATGCACAAAGGACTGATTTGGATGAAGAGGTCCGGAGTTAATGGGGCAAGGGCAGGGCCCCATCGGACCAAGGTCCAGAGCAGGTTCCCCATTTCTCTAAGAAACACCCAGTCTGGTGACAACTGCTGGGCAGACAACAGGCTCTGATTTTTCTTCTTCCCCTATTCAGCTTTGTTGTCTCACGTTCCTTAATATGAATTTCATAAAAATGCAGTACAACATGGGAAATGTAAATAACAAAACCCATTTAACTCTCCACTCACTTCATCTGCATATGTGCCATAGCCTTGATCTCTACTTTTCACATGCTTCAGAGTTTAGACTGCTGGCGAGGCAGAGCGGGGATGTCTGTGTGAACAGGGCACCAGTTCATACAGGATGCTTTGGGCATCATCTGTTGATACAGTTCTTACTGGTTTCAGTGGGACTCGGAAAAAGTAGTATGCAAATCAAACCTCATGGGTCTTTATGGGAAGGGTTCAATGGCTTCAATTGTTGCTGTAGCAATTAATTGCAAGAACCTCTTGTTTTCTTGAGCTGCTAAGTGCAGAAAGTGAACAACTTGGTATTGCCCCCTTCTTGGTTTTGCCCCTTCCAATTCTTTACAGCCCGATGCACCAGGCAGTTCTGAGTGAGAACTTGCTCCAACAGAGAGAATTTTTCCTGGAAGTGTTTCATACTTGTTTTGCACTTGTGTTTGTTATATAACAGGCAGGACTATAAGGAATTACTACTGACATCCAAGGAACTATTTCTAACTTATGCTCATACTAAATCAGATCAAGAAGAGAGCTTTCCAAACCCCATAGAGTCCTAGGGCCATACTGCTGGGGAAAGAGTAAGGTGTGATGGTGGGTGTTTAGATGGGCTGGATCAAACCCCAGCCTCCATTTGGGGACTTCTCAAGTTCTTGAGTGTGTCTGGCGGCTGAAGGGCCACATGCAGACGGAGACAGGTCGCCTACTTCAGCATCAGAGCATAACATTATAGCATGCAATCATGTTCTACCAAATAGAGGAAAAAATGCCAAACAAATCCGATATGCCTCAAACCTGAATGCCAGCGGTCAGTTAGTGAGCATGGGTGACCACAGACCTAATTGCTTTTCCATGATGCCTGGCTTTTTCTTGGATGTTGCTCCATTGCTTTTGTAATTTGATTCAAAGGCAGAAAGTACTTTCCATACCAGCCCACTTTAGGTGATAAACAGGCTGAGCAGGGACTGTCTCTGCATTTTCAGAGCACATCAGCACAAAGTTATTTAGCACAGGGGATTGCGTGATTTTGATGCACTGAGAGAGCTCATGAGGTTCTCAAGCTCTGATTCCACCAGTGTGGTGCACTGGCCCATTTTTAATAGTCAGGACTATAATAAAACCACATGCATGCAGGCACACTAACTAATTCAGGCTTTGATATTGGGATATTCTCCTTCTTTATTCATCCAGGTACTTACACTTGCTTTTAAATTCCCTTTCATTGTGTTTCAGGAAGGGATTAAACAACACTGCCATTAAAGGTGCTGGTGGAAATTACATTCTTCTGCAGAAGCTATGGAAAGGCTGGCTAGAAAATGCAGCTTAAAATGGCCCTGCAACCCCAGGGGAACAAAAGGCAGAATTCGATCTTTCAAACAGAGGTGATCAAATACCCCCTACTATCTGGCCAACTGCAAAGCCAACAAACCGCACAGCTCAGGTGAAAGTGTTATAGAGGATAGATTGCAATTTCAACACACAGTGCACACATCCTATGAAGTTTTGGAATACATGTGATCTGCAGAATTCAGTGCTTTTTATTTTTACTGTCTGTCCTTTAAACTAAAATGAGTCTATTTCAAAGGAAGAACATGGTGGGGTTGGGTGTCAGGTGGCCTGAATGCTTCCAAGCAGGAATAGTATTCCTGCAAAAAGAGCAAGCAGATATGAGGTGGTTGAAGGGTCAGTGTCTTTTGCATGCGTTGACCTTGATGAGCATGGCCTTTCTACACCAGGATCCTTTCCGTATGACACAGCTCACCTTCTGTCTATTAGCAAGTGGTAAACTGTGAATCTGTCTGGAAAATGCTGCAATTCTGCTCCTTGAAAATTTAGTCACTTTATTAGAACAGACACAGAACAAGCATCTCTTGACATTCTCTAGGCAACATTTTTTTTCCCTGTTTTTCCATTTCATAGTGACTAATGAGGAAAGAGGAATGCAAAGAACTGTGTTTAAGACCGTAGAACAAATCTTGCCCGCGTCTCGCTGCATCACCTGCAAAGTGTGTGGCCGTTCTCCTCTGCTGGGTCTCCACTTTCCTAGTTCAGCAGGTTTGTGCCCCACTGACCAGTTCTCTGATGGGGCATCGCAAAAGAGGAGAGAGGCCATGGAGCTGTATAGCAGCTCCGCAGCTGATGTTTCCAGCTAATCACCAGGATGCTGCTTAGAAACTCAGTGTTTTTAGCAGCATGGGGATTCAATCCTTCGCAGGGGGTGCGGTGCATACACATACCCTGACAGGTGTGCCACAGGGCTCAATGCATCGAGATTCATATGTTAACAGGAAAAAGTTGAGACGTCTAAGAAGCAAGAACTGGAAACTTGGATATTTTTGCAGTTTTCTGAAAAGACTCCTTTCCTCAAACCAATATGACCTTAGTAGTCTAGAGTTGAGTAAATAACTACACTTCCTGACCAGTTTTTCCAAATTCATGCAGTCTGGGCTGGTCAGAGAAGCAGTAAAATGTTCACCTCTTTGTTTCAATCAGATCAGTTTTTGTCAGAAGAACTTGTCTTTAAATAGGTATTTGTGATGATTTCCATTCTGACCTCTAGTTCTGACACCTCAGTGTCCCTCCTAAGGTAACAGGGCGTCCCCTTTCAGGAACTACATGTATTAGGCACATACATAAGGAACTGAACATCAATGGGTTGACATGATTTATGCAGGCAGTTATGATCTAGAGATTTGCAGCTTACTGAAGAAACTGAAAGTGCTGTTTTGCATGACTTTCATGGCTGTCCAGGCTCAGATGGAAGATATGTGGCCATTACCACCTCCTCCCAATCCACCCCTCCACAAAAGCGCTAAGAGCAACATCCAAGTTCTTTGGTTTCCTGCCGATATAAGAAAACTCTTACTTTTTCTCCCAGTGAAGGCATATGCAGCAGCTTTGCATGCAAACAGCAATTACTGGCAGGATAAAGGACTTTAGTTTGGTATTGATTTTAAGTCAGGGCATTTTCTCTGGTTGAGTACTTGTAGGATTTTCTGAATACAATAATATATAAGGAATGGCATCAACTCCTGACATCTGATGCTGTCAGAATTCCCTTTCAGCCTCTTTTCATTAAATGTGATCCCTCTAACAGGGTTTTTCTTCCACTAACAAAGCAAAGGCATAGTTGTAAAGAGTATAGAGGTGGCAAAAAAAGGGAGACTTACATTTTCTTGAAACCGTATCACCTCCTTGCAGTATCAAATTGAAGAAGTCTGGCTTTTTGAAGTCCTGAACAATGAAAATAATTCTCAAAATGCTCCTGAATGCTGGTCTGTAAATGTTTGTATCTATATCTGTGTGTTTCCCTGTTTGTTTTTAGGCCTTTTAAAAATACTGGTGTATGGTAGTCCTTTGTCTGCCTTCAGGGATCTTTACTCAGCTGAGCTTGTCAAAATGTCTCTTACAGGTTTTCCAATTTCTGTCTCCATTTCCATTAGCACTTTTGGATGAGTGTCACCTGGACTTGGTGCCTTGTCAATTGGAAAGATCTCTGACCTTTTAATAACCATTTTGAACTGTTGGCTGCACTGGAGATATGCTGAACAGGGGAGTCAGTTGATACTCACTTTACATTCGCCTGCCACTTTTATTTAGGGAAGCAGGTATTGATATAGCCCCTGGGAAATTCGGGGGAAGGAAATACTTCTGATGAAGTTAACAGACAATTTGATGTCAGTACTGATATATACAGATGTAGCCAAAAGAGGAGATGTGTGGATTAATTAATTAGAAAATGGTTGCTACTTGTGACTACCCAAGGGTACCCCTATGTGCTCAGCATATGGAAATATCAATTCAGAGAAGCCATGTTTCCTTATTAGTAAACCAATACTTTTAGCACTAAAATTCTGTCATTGGAGAAACCTGTCTGAAGTGATCAGCAAGTTGAATGACACAATACAGCATCTCTCCTGAGAATGAGCAGCAGGGACAGATAAGCAATTTATTCTCTACTCAGCACCTGCAGGCTGATAGGTTGCTGCCCAATTTCTAAAGCCATTGCTGTTAAAAAGCCAGCACTTGCCAACAATTATTATATAATGCCCTCCAAACTACTTCATGTCTTTCTCTTTCCATGTGTCTGCCTACATTAGCACATGGATGCATTCCTTTCCTACTGATGTGCTGCCTAAATGTAAAGTGCAGCCTCATTTTGTCGGTTTTCTAAGTGTTGATGGAGTATGCCAGGTGGTGATTACCATTTTTAAAATACAGCCTTAGTAATAAGGAGAACTCTTTTGTAATACTTAGCAAAAGCTGACTTTAAAAACTCTTTGTCTGTATAAAGCATTATAGTTATTGATCTGTCTCACCCCTGACATTCCACAACTGTTGCCTAGTGAGGGCAAGGTAATTACTAAGAACACCAAATTGGGATAAAGGCCACAGGATTTCAGTGTTGAACTGTTAACAGGTGTTTATTTGTAAAAAAGGAGAAAAATAAAAAGGATTTTCTAAAAATTCCTCTTCACTGGTGTTCTACCTCGAGACGTTTAGCTTAAGTTAACTAACCTGTGTTACCACACTTGTCTAACACAGATGCATCAAGGAAAGCTAAAGAGCAGTCAGATGACATCTGATCATTCAAAATTGCAAATTACCCATCGCGTTAGAGTCTTTCAACTATAGAATCAGGTGGAGGTCCTCAGTCAAATTCCACCCTGACTTTAGGCAGCTCCTTTACACACCAGCAGCCCTTTACTGCTGTGAAACTTTGGTGAAACTAATGATCGGCACACAGGTAACAGGATGGGCTGGGTTAATCCTTACATTCATTTCAGTATAAGTGTTTTTATGCGTCTGTGTGAGCTTTGCGATAATAGGAAATACGGAGAATTGTTAGATTCTTTTTCTGTTACCTTGCAGGGAAGCTCATTCTCTGTGTTTTCCTTTGTCTCTCCTTTCCCACGAGAGTATTAAGCTTTGCGTTTTAGCCTTACACAGAGCTACTTCCCTCTGAGGTTTCCTTGATCTCTTCTGTCTCCTTTGTTAAGGAAAGAGATGTGCCACAACACAAGATTGATAAGAGCCATTATCACTTGTCATACTTTGAGATGCACTAAAAGGTTTAGGAAAACATGGATTTCTCGGGGCTGGGGGGAGTCCCCAGACAGTCACCTGGGAGAAGGGCTGTTTATCTGCGTAACCTCTTTGAAACACATAATGTTAAAAAACATTTTGGGCTCTTGGTGCAAAGAACACTTATGGGTAGCCCTTGTGTGGATTTCTTGTTGGGTTTCTCAGTTGAAAAGAGGTTAGAGGAAGCACACAAGAACAGAAGAAAGACCCCAGCAAGAAGCTTCTTTTTCATTAGAAGCTGATTTAGAATGTATTTTCAAGCCTCTCTATTTCTAAGAAGTCTTATCAATGTTAACATGGCTTCTAGTTTATGTAAAAGGGTGATCTATCATCCACAGCAAAGGATGATAACTCTCCAGGTCGTGAGTACCTGGTGCAGTGCGGCTATGTTTTTCATTTGGGCAACCGTGTTGATACTTGCAGGAATTGTGAGAGAATGGGAGAGGCACAGAAGTTATTTCTGTGCCCCTTTCCAGTGGGCTGACGTATTTGCTTTTGCAGATTACGTCTCTAGAGAGGCTATTCTAACATTACTGTTGAGAGGATAGACATTAAGGCAGATTTTTGCCTTCAGTGGAACAGTGGGTTCAGGAGTCGGTGAGAAATCACAGACCAGACATTCCCTTCCAGCTTTTTTGAAGCTTTTCTCTTTGCACTTGAACTGGGTTTATTCCACATGGTTCCCTTGACTTCAGAAAGGTTATTGCTGGCTGATGGCAGAGTACTCAAGCAAAGAGCCTAGTTCACGTTACATATGTGGGGCAGGAGTGGTGGATGGTCTGTTGGTAGTATAGTTATAGTTGGAATTTGACATTAGCCTCAGGTTTGTTGTGGTTGTATTTTACAAAGCTAATAGACATAGCCACAGAGCACACTATCCTATGGCAGCTCTGCATAAAGGAACAGGTAAAGTACTATTGAGCAGAAGAACAAAGGGAGCTTTTATCACTGAATTAAGTTCAGAGCAGTAATTGAGATTTTCAAGGCACGCAGGAGGTTTACCTTTCATTCATTTTGATGGAACATGTGTATCTAAATCCCTTTGAGTATCTCGGCCTCATTTCTGCAACCCATGTGCTCCCACAGCTCCCACTGACTTGAAAGAAAGATCATCTGTGCAAGAAGATGGGGTTGGCTCCAGGTTAGTCTCAAAGAAACTGGGAAACTATACCATACAGTACAGAAAATATTTTAAATTACAGTAAATAATAGATGACTTTTATGATGGATGCCCACCTAGGCATAGCCAAAAGGAAGCTTAGTGTATTTTTTTGAACAAAAAGAAACTGGGTTCTGCTTCCTTCTCCCCCTACACCCCCCACTTCCCCCCTCCCCCCCCCCCTTTTATGGGGCTCAAATTCTTAAGAAGAGAAGAAATACTTTTAAAGCAATGCTCTTATTATCCTAAATTGGTCACTTACTCTGAGTCTTCCACAGGATTCAGTATTGCTTATGTATTTTAACAAGATTTGAAAATATCTTTGTTCAGGTAAATATATGTTAATTATTGTCTCAGGGAGTATGTTTTGATTTGTAATGTCTATTGATTATTGGTGTTGGAAAAAACATCTCGGAAGGATTTCACACTATTTGGCCTGGACAACCTCTAGTTTTAGAGAACTGGTTGTAATATTCATAACTGAAAACAAACATCATCCATATTAAAACCCAGCTGAAGCATATGTGTCTAATTAAACAGTGAACTGAGTTTTGGCATGTGTCTGCAGCTGAAGCTGTTTTTTAGAGAGATTTATACTCTGAATTTATCTTTATTAAGGCCTTGTCCAAATGATAAATATATGCTGCCTGCTTGGTATCTGCCACTTGGAAATAAATCACTTTAGGATTGATTTGCTAACAGCTTTCTTCACTCTGTGTCCTGCCGCCCAGGAGGCCATGCTGGAGTTCTTCACAGAAGCACACAAATAAGTTGAGCTGCTGAGAGAAGAAAGCTAACAGCAGCATGACAGAGCACCGCGTATGCACTGGCACAGATGTCATCATGACTGCCATGATTTAAATCTTGTGGAAGTGCACACATTACTAGAATCTTGCATAGGGTCTACTGGCAACCTTGTTTCAAGCTTGTTCTGCTTGAGCACAGAACTGGAATATGGACGTGTAAAGCTCCACTTCCTACCTTCCCCTTTCCTAAATTATAAAATGGCATATGCAGAGGAGCCCAGTTCTGCGAGCCCAGTTGTGATAAACCACTGTGCTATAAAACAGGCGAATCTGGAACCTGGATTGCTTGCTAATTTTGGGGCAGCTTAAACAAAAGGCTTTGCACTATGAAGCTATTCAAGGCAGAGACTGCTTTTGTGGAGGGATGAAGTAAACTCCAGAATATTAATGCTTCCAAATGTTAGGAGCTATACTATTTGCTCCTAAAGTCAGACTCATGTTTATTGCTGTGGCTCACGTATTCTAGATGCAGAAAGGCAGACTCAGAAAGACGCAGCTGCAGTGTGAGTAACTTGGAAAGGGAAATGGCTAGCGCAGCAGGGCCGAGGCTCACAGAGACTGTGCTGGGCAGCAGGAGAGAGCAGCCATTCCTCGTTCGGTCTGCCACAAATCCACCCTCTTTGGCAACTCTAGCCAGGGGCTGAACTGGGACCTAAAGCAGCCTCTGTAGGGTTCACAGTGTCTTCCACCTAACACTTAGGAAGATTTTCATTTTTCTTTTGAGAGGAAGCAGTATGACTGTATTGCTGTGTTAGTATAAATATAGTCCAAGTGCTCTGAAAGAAAAGGAGGACCCATTGCCAAAGACTCACAACTCTTACTGGCATTGATACAAGTGAGCCTTAAGCATGTGCTTAAAATTAACACATGCTGAAGTGCTCTGTGGAACTGGGATGGTACAAGTCATATGTTTAAACTCGGGTACTTAAGTAAGTTTTTGGCTGACTCTGGGTCTAAAAAGGATTTTTTGGAAGTGATTCTGAAAGCTGATAGAATTTAATAGAGTTTGAGATCGCTTTGAAATTTTTGAACTGTATAGTACTAGTTAATAGAAAAATATTCTTGCTCTAAAACATTGGTTTTAAAAAGCCTATTATGTTTTGTGAAATTCCTTAGATGTTTTCCATAATGGTATTTAAACTGGTGTATACTGTAGTGCTTGATGGGCCTGTGCTTCAGCCTGACTTTCATGTTAGTACCAGCCCTGTGTTGGTGACATTGTATTTTGGAGAAGCAAGAATTACACTAAAGTGCAGCAATTTTCTATTATATACAAACAGAATTTCAGAAATCACCTCTTTAACCTGAAAAGTCCCAGGAGCCTGATCTTGGAGTAAATCAAATAAAATGCTTTTGCATTTTGGTCTTCTACCTGGTACACAGAGCTGATCTAAAAAAGCCCTCTGGTGTTTTTGAGGGCAGCTGTGTTGTTTAACTGTGTAATAACTGAAGCTGAAAATTTTGTTCTGTGCAAAGTGTGCAGGTACTTTGAGTAAGATGTAGCTAAAAGCCGTTGTGAAAGAGTCCAGGTTCTACACATTAGCTTCGTTCTGAGTTAGAGTCATGGCAGGTGATTTCCAGGTTTAGGAGTCCAGTAGTCCAGTAATGAGCTCCACTGACATTACCTGGAAAGGAACAACGTCTGCCCGTGTTTCACATTAATCCAAAAACAACAGGAAAAAAAATGCAAGCTTGCAAAATATTTTTTTCACAGCCATTTTTGAAACATGAGGAAAACCATTTAAAATTTGTTTTTCAGAGAAAAGCTTTTATGTCCTGTATAATCAATTCTGTGATTTGCATCTCTTTCATTTAAACATATGGAGAAATTTCTAGCTAAAGGAGGCTGATTACTAAAACTATAATTTTAAAACGGAGAAGCATTTGACTTTTCAGTGCTTTATCAAATTAACAGTGTATGAGCAAGGGCATGACAGGTGAACATGAAGACTGAAATAATCTTTTAAATGTTGTGTGGTTCCTATTTCTCCACTGGGGTATTGACTAGTGCATATTAGTAGCCGTGCAGGTAATGGTTCTTGGTGGGAGCAGAATGTTTCTACTCAGTGCAACCAGTGAAAACCAATCTGATTTGACCAGGAATGGGATAAGTAGAATTCTTTTTTTTTTTTTTTTTTTTAACTACATGTTTGCTTAAAAGCAATGTCGATATTGAAATGGTATTTCCAGATTGTGGTTGAATCTAGAGAGTTGTAACAAATGAACAGTGATGGGCAATTGTCTCCAGCGTGTTTATGGGAAAGCACATGTGTTTCTTTCTAATTTCATTAAGTATTGGTTCCTGTAATAGATGCCTCCCTTAAAGACAGCAGCAAAATCAATAATAATGATTGTTACAATGGATTGTGGGTGTGTATGTCTTTTCCTAGCTTTTCCTCCTTCCTGTTTTCCTTTGCTTATTTGCATATACCAGAGGCTTCCTTGCAGCCAGGACACTGCCTCTGGGGAGAGGCCTGATGTATTTTCGATTCGGCAGAGTTTTCTATTAGATTGCCCCTCCTGTCTTTATTGCTGCGCACGAGCTGTGTGCCATCTCTACGGCTGTTTTCTTGGAGCTGCCTTTCTTTGAAAGGCCATTTACAAAGAACAGCTGACGTTTCACGCTAAGATCTCGAAGCGGTTCTGCTAAGTGGCTGTTTTACCCAAGAATCTGATGGTTTTTTCGTGGTTAATTCTCTTCTAACTGCTTTTAATTACACAGAAGAGGCTGAGGAAAAAGGAGAAGGGGGAGTGGAAAAGTTTGTTTGGGGGAAAAAACACCCCTTCAATCTATTTTGCTCAGGCTTTTTAATCTCCTGAAGCGCGGAACGCTGATCCTCTGTCAGTGCAGCAGCTGCGGTCCCGTGGCTGAGCCGTGCTGCTGGGCTCTGCCGAGGGCTGTGCCAGGGCCACGTGGGGGGCTGCACAGGGCACCGTGACACAGCTGCCACAGAGGACTAAGCGCTCTGTCAGCATCCCTGCTGCACTAGTAAACAGGATTAGTGGCTAAAAGAACATAATTCTTTTGCAAACTCACTTCCCAAGGGAGAAGTGGTTGTTGTTCTTGCATAGTGCAAAAGCATTGCTGATGTGGGTTAACGATGGCCATGTAACTGGCATGGCAAAAACCGACAGGGAGCTGAATGCTTTGGGAGCTCACGGAAACTCAACATCTCCACAGAAAGGGCTTCCTGGGGTCAGTGCACTGGTAAGAGTCTGTTGCTCTTCAGGGCCTCGCACCCTTACCTGGCGACAGCACAGGAGGTAGCATGGCTCTGGAGGAGAAAAGGCTCCCAGATATTTTTCTGATAGCTCAGAAACTTGTGGTTTAAAGCGGTCTGAGGTTTTCCAAGGATGCAGTTATGTGAGCTGCTCAGGCTCTTCCCAAAATGGCTCCAGTCCTCCTTCCGCTGCCAGCCATTTCCAGCACTACTAAACTAACCTTACCTAAACTTGTTCAGTCTTCAGCTGAATCAATGAACTAAATGGGCTGCGTATGACATAGCGGGAGAGATGGGATGTGCATGCAGGGAGAGATGGAAAGAAGAGGGGGTCCATTCCTTCTGGCTACAGCAGAGTTTTAGCTTGAGAAACCACATCCCAGACACCTCAAAGCAGGTACTGTCAGCTTGGGACTGCTCCACTTGCTCCTTGACCGATCCCAACACACCTCTTATATTGAGGCAGTTTTCTGGCTGCTTTGTTCTGCCTGAATTGATGATAATTAGGTATCAGCATATATATTGTGGCATACTGTATGGCTCGGGTAATTCCCGTATGGATTTAATTAATTAAGCCAAGTGCAAATGTGTAAATTCTGTATTTGTAAAAGTAAAGTGCTGGATTCCATTTTCGGAAAGGTTTTATTCTCTGAAACTGTTAATGTATTTCCACTGCTATCACACTTTAAATGAACTCATGAGTTAAGAACAGTGACAGAGAATAAATTATCATACAGCTGGTAGGAGTGAGATAAATAAAAGGATATGCATAAAAAATAAATGGATTCTGTCCCTGTGTGTGCAGAAGAACCAGTCCTGATGATGAAAGGCTATTAACTAGCTTAGTGTAATTAACTGTTTTAGTGCTGCTTCAGGAAGAGGGGTTTGCAGTTCTTCCTTTGAAGTCAAGTGTCGCAAGCATGTGCAGAGCGCAATAATAGCTCTTCTGCGCTGAGAAACTACTTAGGAGATGCAGAGGAAGAAGGTGGGGAAATCTGGGACAGAAGGGTCGTTTCAATCTTTTAATTTTTATGTCTTCTCCCCCCCCCCCCAAAAAAAAAAAAAAAAAAAAGAAATCTGCAGTCAACTGAAAGAAATTGCCAGTGGAACAGACAGAGAATTTGAGGCTCTGAGCATCATCTTGCAATAATCTCCAGGCCAGTGGGAAGGTCCCTCTGTGTGTGCTGTCCTAGGGTCAGTCAGTAAACATCCAATATAAGGACCACGTTTCATCCTGAGTCGAAGACAGAAGAAAAGACAAGGCTAGCTCATGATTCTCAGCCGTGTGATTCATGGTATGTACTGAGTTTGTGAAATCTGCTTATTGAAGTCAAAGGAGGGATGTTAGAAAGTCTTGTTAGATGATAGAAAGTGAGTTGGTGTCGTGGTGTGTCGTGCAGTTCCTTTCCTTTCTCCTTTTGTCCTGTTGGTCGCAAGGGAAGACTGTAGGAGAGACAGATGTGATGTTCTATGGCGGCTTCACACCACGTACGGTGCCCTTGCCCAGGCAGACTCCTGTTCTTTTTTTGCTCTTCTGGCAGTACAAATTGACTAAAAAGGGTGGAAGAATGCCCCATCTTGCTTCAGTGGCTGGGTGTATCTGCACCTAGTGATAACAAGATTTGCAATTCAAGAAAATAGCTGTTTTTACTGATGAATCAACACCAGTTTTCACTTCAGAAAATGAAGCATATGGGATGATAGTGTTTGCCTGCATGGCTGCTTCTTATCTGTGACAAAAGCTGTCACACATATAGACTGTATGAACTGGTTGTGACACAGGGATAGTATTTGAGAGATAAGTAAAATCCTACAAGCTCCGTGAGCAGAGGAGGAGCAAACAAGTCAGTGCCCCAACGTGGGAAAGCTCTTCTGCTGGGCCCACTCCTGGGTGGCTGGCTCAGGGAGCAGCCAACCCACTCGAGCCCACACTTGAGGCAGTCCTGCCACGTCTGTTGCTGCAGTTGCTGATTCCTGCTGCCTCCCTGGCCCTGGGACTAGCACTTCTAGGGCTGCACAGCCCAATCAGCTCACCCACCCAGCTGAAACATAAACCCATAACAATGAGCAAACAGTTAAAAAAGAAAAAAAATTCAAAGTCAGACCAATGATCTTGCGATGCAGGCTGGGACACAGCCATGAGAGCGAGGTGGCCCTTTGCAGCAGCCTTGCAGGCTTAATCTGAGTTTCCTGTGAAACTGCACCCTAAAATACTTTGATCTAGTGGCTAAAATGATGTATTGAGGCAGTGAGATTTTGTTCCTAATCCTTTTTCTGAGGGTCCACGTATGTTCTGTTCTGTGGTGAATGTGGTGCAGGAGATTCCCTTCCTCTGCTGGTCACCGGTTTCTGTCTCTGTGCTGCTGTTTGCTGCTTCCTTTGTCATGTGAAGAGAATGGAGCTGGGGACTGTAATGACTGAAGTTAAAATGAACATCTTCTAAATAACATTGTTTTTTGTTTTGTTTTGTTTTTTTTTTTTTACCTGAATGATTTTTGTGCTCCAGTTTCAGCAAAGCCTCCCGAGACAAGAAGGCAGCTCTGCAGTGACCTGAGCCCCTACTCCCAAAGGAGGGCAAGCCCTGCTCTCCCTCTGCACTTCTTGCTTGCCCCTCTCTGCTCTCAGCTGAGTGCAGCACAGCACAGAACCACTGCGTATCTCTGGGTGAGCAGTGGTAGTAAGTGGGCAAAAGAGCCCTGCAGCGTTTCGAGATGCCGGTGTTTCTACTGGCTTTCTGCCTGTGTTTCTGCTGGCTTTCTGAAAGAAGAGACTCGGGTCTCTTGCATCGTGGGGCTTTTGCTTTCTTTTTAAGACGCAAATATGTCTGTGCTGTTCGGGGGGTTACAGGCTCAGTGAGGTGGCAGAAGGTGTGAGTTTGGCTCACCTGAGGAAGAGTGGGGCCAAAACTGCCTCTTGCTGAGGAAATAGGGGTGCCAATCCAGGCTGTTTAAGCCATGCTGCGATGCAGGTAGTGATCTAAGATTCAAGTTACAGAAAAGAAAATAGGAGGAAGAAGAGTCTTGCAAGAAAGGCCTGCAACTACTATGTTATTTTGCCTTTTTCACAAAAGAAAAAAAAGGGATCTAGCCCCAGATCTTTATGTGCCTTTTTTTTTAATCCAGAAAATGTGCACACCTGTATCATTTCATTAGTGAAGTTTAATAAACGGATAGTTGAAAGTACTTCCAGATTCTCTGCTGAAAAGCCCTACAGAAATGAAAAGCATTATTGTTATTAGTCAGTGTCATTCTTGGTGTGGGCTCTAAGCCCTGGCATTGTGCTGAGATTTTTCTACTGAACAAAGCACTGATCTTATCTTTCCTTTTACCGGCTTCCTTGCACTGGAAATTCCTCTGTAGGGAAAGGATGGACTCAGGATTTAATGGGATAAATTGAGATTTAAATTTATGTGCTGGTTTTGGCTGGGATAGAGTTAATTTTCTTCAGAGTAGCTAGTACGGGCTATGTTTTGGATTTGTGCTGGAAACAGTGTTGATAACACAGGGATGTTTTCGTTACTGCTGAGCAGTGCTTGCACAGAGTCAAGGCCTTTTCTGCTCCTCACCCCACCCCACCAGCGAGCAGGCTGGGGGGCACAGGGAGTTGGGAGGGGACACGGCTGGGACAGCTGACCCCAACTGACCAAAGGGATATTCCATACCATATGACGTCATGCTCAGCATATAAAGCTGGGGGAAGAAGGAGGAAGGGAGGATGTTCGGAGTGATGGTGTTTGTCTTCCCAAGTAACCGTTACACGTGATGGAGCCCTGCTTTCCTGGGGATGGCTGAACACCTGCCTGCCGGTGGGGAGTAGTGAATGAATTCCTTGTTTTGCTTTGCTTGCTTGCACCGCTTTTGCTTTCCCTATTAAACTGTCTTTATCTCAACCCATGAGTTTTCTTACTTTTACCCGCCTGATTCTCTCCCCCATCCCAGCGGGGAGGAGTGATGGAGAGACTGTGTGGGGCTCAGTTGCCGTCTAGGGTTAAACCACGACAATTTAGCTTGAGAGTTATTTCATGTATCCAAAGAAGCTCCTTGTGGTTAATTTCCAGGTTAACGTGTTTCTCTGAATATACATTTCTTGTATCACTTGAATTTCTTTTTATTCTACAACTTGAACTCCTTAAGAGCAAATGATTTATTTCACCGATGTTTACTCCTGTCACTTTTCTTTCCAATGCTCTCAAAAAAAGGTTGTGCAGAAGGGCACGAAATCCATACATAGAAAAGAGAAGTGCTGGTCTTTGCCTACAAGGTGATGCTATTGTCAGTGAATGTAAATAATTCGTTTTTCTTTTCTATAAAGGTCTGATCTTTCTTCCCCCATCTAAGATAAAACAGTCTGTCTGTCCTATAAATGCACAGTGAAGTGTAATTTCACATCAAATCTTTGTCCCATGGTCAGGTAATGTGATGTTCACCTAAAGGATAAGAGAGCTTGACAAGCTTCAGCTCACCAAAATGGTAATGTTCATCACTGCCTGAATCTAATTTGAGCTTCCTTTCTAGTTCGCTTTCCAGGGAAGGAGACCTGGGAGACTGAATACATAGAGGACAGGCTGTCGAGAGACGTTATTACAAAGAGCTGGAGAAAGACAGCTACCCTCTGAGAGATGGGGCACTTTTAGTCTCTTTCTCTTGTTTGTTATAAGAAAATCAGATGAGCCTTGGGACTCTATAAAAAGTACTAAAGTAATCTGATTCTTGGGCTGTTTGGGGTTTTTTTGTTTGGTTTTTTTTTGTGCTTTTTTTGTTTGTTTGTTTGGGGATTTTTTTGAGTTGAAAGACCCTTGCCAATGTATGTGTTTTGTATTTTCTGTTGCCCTTTGGAGAACCGTAGTTTCATTGTTAATCAGTTGTTTCTTCTGTGTTAGCAGGTTCATTAGTATGCCTGCTACACTGTTTATACTTGATTTTTCTAATATATAGATCAAACACTTTTTTTTTTTCATTTTCACTTTGAAAATTTGTATGGATCAATCTTATTGACCTTCTTACGCTTTGACAAACTTTAATTAAGTCTCCTACACAAAATCTCATGTAAAAGGAGAAAAGGTCAGTATCATGGGTATTTTTGTTTATATCACTCTGGGTCAAGGACACTCAAATGTTGCCAAGACCTTATTGATCATTTATGAGTCATTTGTTCAAAGGTCATATCTATCACAGATTGTGGATATCTTTTCCTGGGGCCTGCAAAGACAGTAAGTTTCCATTTTCTGTTTAGGTCAAGATGTGACAGCGTGTTCTGACACTGGTAGTCTGAGAATGATGTGCTTCTTATTAAAGATGAAACTGGATTGAAGAAGTCAGCAGGGTTCTGCTCATGATGCTTTCTACAGGTAATGGGCTGAATCTTCCATACATTGGCAAAATTTTATTAGCTTCAGTGGAGCTACTGGTATGGGCTGGGGATCTGATGTTTAGGGATATATTAAAAAAAAAACCCCAACAACAAAAAACCTCGGGGGGAAAAGAAAAAAAGAAAAGGAAAAAAAAAAGCGGAAAAAGTACTCAGTAGGCAGCATATTTGAAAGCTGTTTCATCGGGCATCTGTGCAGTGCAGGTGTAAAACCTATGGTGAGTGTGTTTTCTCAAAATACTTTACATTCAATAAACTGATGTCACACACAGAGATGTTCACTCACTAATTCTCCTTCCAGAGAGAAAGACAGAATTTGACTCGTTGCTTATGATTCCTTAAAATACATGGAAGCTTGTGAGCAAAGCCCTGTCAATAAATTAGACAATAATACTAATTCCTGTGGAGCATGGCAGTCAGGCTGTGATTGAAGGATGCTGTCTGATGTCCTCTCAGCACATGAACCTTTGGTTCTTGCCAGTCAGATTAGGAGCAGCTTTTAAAACAGTCACATAGCAGGATTGCCACAAAGGTTTATAATAATGATTAGGGAGCACATAATTAAAGCCACTCCCAAACTGGAAAAGCATTCTCAGCAGACTTCAGAAATTCTAAAATGCTTGTTTATTCAATAATTATGGAGCATAATTATGGTAATGAGGTTAGCTCAGATTTACATATTAGCAATGCATTTTAATGATCTGATTATACAAAAGTGAGATACAATAGATTAAATTTTATATGGAAAATTTGTTGCCAGACTAGAATCATAAGACACCCCCCCCAAATAGATTTATAAGACCTCAGGGAATTACCATGTAATAAATCCCATGGTTGTAATGAAATAACTAGAGCAGAAAAAAATTCAAACCATTGTATGAACAGAAATCCCCAGCTGCAGAACTACTGCTGAGTGACATTAAAGAATATAGTTTTTTTTTCTTCAAACTATTTTTTAAAAATATCACCAAATGGGCTACAGAGTCCTTGGAGACAATTTTGTGAAGAACAGTCACTGCCTTTGTTTCTGAACAGTGAAGTTAGCAAGTCTAGATAAAGGAAATGACCCTCCTCTTTTCTCACCCTGCTCTCATCTTTTCTTTCATCTGTCTCATCTTTTCTTCCTTTCATCCAGTTTTTCGCTTTTCTTGCTTTCATTCAGTGGTGTTCTCTCAAAAAGCCCTGCTGTGTTTTCTACCAATAACATTTGTATTTCTATAGTTGGAATAATTGTATTTCCTTCATGTATGGCTTTTTTGCTTTGTTGGGCTCTGTAAAGCTTCCAAATTTTATTTTAAAGGAACAATTTAGTTCCTTTAATCTTTGCTTTGGTAATACAATATTGTCTTTTACTCATTAAATGTCCTTCTTTTGTTGTTTTAAGAGGTTAGTGATTTGTTTTGTGCGGCATTGCAGCAAATTGGATGATCCTTAAGTCAGGGAAATCAAAGCAAGGCTGCATGTGATGCTCTAACTGGCAGAAGAGGATAACATGCTGAAATATTCTGTTTGTATTTGAGGGGCTTGATCATTGTGGGTTTTTCTGCAATAAAAAAATTACAAGATTAGGTGGAATAGTGTGAATAATAGTGAAATTAAAAAGTGAGAATTAAACAATCCTGAGGATGCTGAGACTGAGACAGCGATGTTCTCTCTCCACAAGGCAGAGTGATATGTGCTGGTTTTGTCATCAAGATTCAGTCTATGCACCAGTTTAGCTCTGCTGGAAATACCCTCTGCTCCAGCCCAGCACTCTGGGTTCAAGGACTGCTTAACCACAGGGGCTCCTGTAGTGAACAGAAACTGCTAAGCAGACAGGGATGGGAAGATCTGGCACTGTAAGAAGAACGTCTTTGGGAACAGTAACACTGGTTTACTGTCAGGTCCCAGTAGCACCCTAGGACACCCAGCTCTGCCCAGAGCTTGTCACAGCAGCTGTTAGAAACTCCCGTTTGCATTATAAAACAGCAAATGCCAATCTGAACCATCACATCCAAAACTGTTTGCTCTAAAGTTGAGTGCCTAAGTCTGAAAACTTGAATCCTTAAGCTAAATACATTTTTGTATTTTAATTAGGAAAAAGAACATTTTTGTAAAATCCAGGGTGCCTTCAGTTATAGCAGGCTAACTGCTGGGACAAAGACGGAGAATCAGCCAACATCTTGGAAGAGGGGGAAGATAAGGAATTTTGCCCAGGTTTGGGTTAATCTTATTTTTAAGCATCCAGATTGGTGGTGCTCATTCTTTCAAGTAGTCAATGGATACCAAGGAAGTGTTTTTCACTCTTACTTGATTCCACACAACTCTAAGCACACAACCTAAACCTGTGTTTTATGCACATCTTTAAAATTTCATGAAGAAGCAGATCCCCCAGAGGTTGCATTTCCAAGCTTGTCCTTAGCCAAACCCTCTTTGCATTATTTTTCAGATACAGTTTTTTAGGTTGCATTGACAATATCATTATTTGTTCTTTTAGACACCAGACTTTGAAAATCTAGTCTGAAGTCTATAGTCAAGAAAACTTAGGTTGTAGTATTAAGTATAAGATTTTGTCAACTCTTTTTGCTTGTTTAC
This sequence comes from Calonectris borealis, assembly GCF_964195595.1. Classification (NCBI taxonomy): domain Eukaryota; kingdom Metazoa; phylum Chordata; class Aves; order Procellariiformes; family Procellariidae; genus Calonectris; species Calonectris borealis. The sequence goes on along the minus strand of NC_134324.1, from coordinate 19,558,562 downwards.
ATTTTCTTGCAGTGTGGGTCATTTCATCCTTGTGTGTCAGCACGCTAGGGATGGACTTTGCCAGATCTTGTGTTTTCTTTTTCCCAGAGAGGGAAATACAAGCTTACACTCTCTTTGTCTTTATTTGCGTACAGGTGTTCTGGAGCAAACCTAATCACGCTGCTCGCTGGGATTGTTTGCCCTTGTTTTAGGGTTTGCTTGCTGCTTGCTGTTTGCCAAGGAAGAAGACTGAATTGTGCTGTTTACACTGTTCTCTGACTGTGCTAGACAAGGGCATCTCTCAAATGCAAGGCACAGTATTTTGATTGGCATATTTTTGCAGGGGACTCTATTAAATAAGGAAGTATCTGCTTTAACTCTTAGCAGCAGCACTTGTGAGAACTAAACCACCCCTGCTCCAAAGACCCATTATCTTTCTTGGGTTATAATATTTTGTTCACATGACAATAGCCCCATAAGTTTCCACACAAACTTCTCCTCCTTTCCTCAGTATTGTTAATATTAAAAAATTGACTAACTTTCGATGTAGCATTGGATGTTGCCCTTGATGAAACTGGATGAGAAGAATTATTTGCATTTAAGGTTTTCTGCTTCCTAATGAAATCCGCAGGAGATGAATCACAAAAGTGCAAAGATGGCAAAAAGCCAGTGTTTGTGAAGAGTGAGCTCTTTATCTTCCTTCTCCAGAGCTCCTTGCAGGAACATCTCTGGTGGTTGTCCTGGAAGCAGAGTCATTGTCACACATTCAATACAACCTTCCCTTTTAACAAAAGAAGATACGTTTCTTTATCTCTCTAATTAAAGCTTAGACTTCAAAACATTATGTATTGTCTGTGGCTCCAACCATCTTCTAAAAGAAGAATAATAACCCTTTCTTTTTGGGGAAAAAGATCTCAGTGCCATCTATACTTCATGGATTTTGAAGTCAGCACATGAGCATTGTGAATTACATAAATCCGATGGATGTTCAGTGCTTCAAAACAGAAACATGTCACCCAGGACATTATTGCCTGAGGCTTGGAATAGAGAAGCTGCAAGTCCCTGTCAGACGCACTACAGACATACTGATATATCTCTGCAATGTATTCTTACTGTCCAAATGCTAGCTTGATAGGTTCATGTAGAAGTCAAGCAATAAAAATATCTCCACACCAGGCTGAGGATAGTCATATCCTTTCTTTTCGAAGCCAAACATAAATGATCCTGCTCATTTAAAAATCTCCCTGCTGTGTTGCCCTAGCCAGTTTCTCTTATCCTATGACTCTAACTGTGCTCATTGTTCTGGTCTGTGTTTGCCATTTTGAGGCCACCGAGGGAGAAGGAGAACTTTCTGCTTTTTTTGCCTGCGTGCCCTGCCTGGGAATGCTCCGTTACATGTTCTTCCTGAGCCAGCTTGGCTCACAGCTTTCCTTTCAAACCATCTTTGTTGAGCTCTTCAGCTTTCCGATCCCTCTTCCTGGGAAGAATATGGTTAGAAGGAAGATGATGTGAATTCTGTCCATGAAAAGTAATTGAGCTTTGAGATCTTTCATCTGCCTATGAACTACTGAGTTTGTGTGAGTCCAGCGTTAGCTCTGCTGCCTTTTGAGTGAGCCTGCTTAACTGTAAGTGGCAGTGAAACATTTTTGTAATCTTTTTGGTACGAAAGATGATAGACAAGCAATAAATTACACCATGTTCTGCTTTATGAAACACATTAAAAAGTGAAAATAAAACAACTCTATAAATCTAGCTTCTCAATATCCAAAGCATGTGATTTCTTGCAAGGTGACTGGTGAAACCCCTGTGCCTCTCGGTGTTATTCTTGGGGGGATAGTCTCACAATAACTCAAATATATACGACATACATACACATAGATGCATATCTACAATATATACCAATAAAATATATTATTTCTTTTCACTTGCAGAAAATGTTACCCTTTTCTCCTCCCTGAGAGTTTAGGTACTGTTCAAAAGGTGTGCCAGAGAAAAGGAAGATTTCTTGAGGTGAAAATGAGCACAAGGGTCTCTGCAGCCATAAGAAGAATAAGTGTCCGACCATTTCTTGGGCTGGAAGCTCTGCCCCCAGGGGAACTGTGCCTCCCCTGCGGGCTCCCACCTGGGCATTGGCAGCAGTTGAGCTGCTGTAGTGGGGGCTGCTCTCAGCTTCCTGGGCGGTTTCTCTTCTTGTAAGCCCAAACTGAATATTTTTTCTTTCACGCTGCATAATCAACCCCAATTTACTCAAAATAATAGTACAGATAGTCTACAATAACGGTTCCCGTACAAGTGTGGGGCTGCAGTGACAGGGAATACTTCTTGAACGTGATTTGCTCTGCTGGGTCAGAGCTGTGTGCTCCCCCTCCCAGCACGGTCAGTCCTTGCCTAGTGGTGCCACTCGTGGCAGTCTGACACAGAAAACAAACCTGATTTAGAAATGGAATTGTAGATTTACATGAATTCATTGTATCAAAGAAATGCAGAAATGCAGTCATGCCTGAAGTTAGCAAGTAGGGACTTGGGGGCTCTCTAGAGACAGGGGTATCAAACGCCTACTGCCTCAGGGCTGCTGTGCCAATCCTGGTCCAGGCAAACAGAGGCACGGAGTTGCCTTTCCAGCCAAAGGCAGGGAGACAGGAGGGCCTCGTGGACACACGATGTTGAAAACCAGGGCCATGTAGTTTGTTGGGTTTAAATGAATGATAATAAAAAATTCAACAAGGAGATGTGTATAGGAATTTTCAATTGATTTTTGTTACTTGATGTACACATCTCTCGAAACCCCAAAGCACCAGCAAAGAGGGGAAGATTTCAGCCAGCCTGCATCAGATATGCTCCAGTTGTTGATTATAAATACAATTTTTTTTCTGGGTTTCTGCTAGTTCCATTTCAGGTGTGTAATTTATCTGTCCCCTGTGCCTAGGAACAGGGGCTGTCCTGGGCCACCCCATCCCCTCCCTCCCAGGAGCACACTCTAGTGACTGTCTTGGAGCCAATGATTGACCTGGCCAAGCTACCTGGCTTTGGAGTTGGTTTTTTTCCCTCTCTTTGCCAGATTTCCTTTCCTCAGGATTGGTGCGTGTCAGTGGCGGGTGGGAGGGCCTTGCAGTGAGTGTGAGTTAAGAGGCAGGATCTGGCCAGTGGAGGTGAGGGATTGGGGTTATTGTGAGCATTGAGGTTTTAGTCTGGCTCTTCGCATGCCATAACCCTGGCACTAAGTGTATGGTCACAGCTTTGGTGACTTCAGCTCACTACACCAGCAGTGGTGATGGCTGGTTCCAGTAGGTTGATCCTACCAGGGAGGAGGGAGACTGGAAACTTCCTTGCTGAAAATGAATAAAATTGCACAATGATGGTCAGTAGGCCTTCCCATCCTGAGATCTCACACAGCTGAGATTTAACATTAATCCTGTCATTAGTGGGCTATCACACTGCATACCAATACCTCTGGTTTCTGTAGAGGACTGCTGAGGTGCAGGAGAGAAACAAGCTGCTGAAGGCCTCCACAAGTCTTGCAGTAGATCTGGGGAGGGAATCCGGACCCCACCTTGCCATTTCCACTGTAATGTTTAAGCCATTTCACATTCAAATCCTGTCTTTTGCCTCACTTGCTGCAGGAAAGGTACACAGTGGTAAACAACTGCTGGGAATAAATGAGCTTGTCATGCTAAGTGTATTCCTAGAGGGGTGCTGTGCTGCCTCTTTTTTCTTTATAAAAAACAGCTGGCCCACAGTGGCTGTGGTATCTAATCCTATGATAAAAGCAGGATTCAAGTCCCCCAGTCCTAACAGAGCAGCTCGCGCTGCCTCGTTGCCTGCTGTTGATTGAGAGCACCTGTGGCTCTGCTGTAAACAGCACACGAGCTGCTCGTTGAGATCTTTTCCATCAGCAGCTTTTGCTACATAGGCAGGAGGTGTCTCTTCAACCAGTGCCTTGGGGCCTGCTTTATTTTCTCTCCCATTGACTCAGGTACAGTATAGGCAGAATAATGCCATGAGCACAGCCTGGAAGGCCAGATAGGGCCAGCTGATCTGGGTAGTAACAGAGTGATCCCCGGGGCAGGAACTCGGAGAAAGGAATTTTAATCCTGATTAACTCACTGTTTGGTTGGTTTTTCTTTCTGCAGAAGATACCTGTGAAGAATGAGGCAGTAGCAGTAAGTGTTTGCATGAAGGGTGAAAAAATGAAAGCCACTGCCCATCGAGAAGAGAATTTTTGTTTGCTGAGTGAGTAGTTTGTGGCTTTTGAATACTGTAGTTTTTGAATACTGTTATAGTAATAATGGGTAATTGGAGTAATAGTAGTTGTATTACATCTTGAAGCAAACAGTCATTAAAAATAATTAGTCTTAAAATTTATGTACTGCTGCACAGAGAGATTTTAACATTGTAAAACAGAAGTAATTTTAACCAGCAGGATACTCTATATCTAAGCCAACACAACCTTCTTCTACACTAATATTCAATTTGTTGGATTCCAGGATTTCACAGGTACTTATGACTGATGATCTTTCAGTATCTTAGCACTATCCCCACACCCTCCACAAAACAGGCAAATTCTGTTCACTCTCTTTTGCAGACAAAGAATTGAGACCGGAGCCCAAGCTGAGGATAGGTGCTTAGTGAGGATTTGGATGCCCTATCCAAAGTGATGATCCTGAAAGTCTGCTTAGCTGTTACCTAATGCCGAAGGTGGTTAAAGTCTTATAGTTGACTCATGTCTTTATTTTTATTTTGTTTTCCAGCACTAAGAGTTCTGCTTTGGCCCAGAGTGTCTCTGCCTTCACACAGAGCTGAGATGGTGTAATCCCAGCTTACTTCTAAGTGAAATAAGAGTCTCTAAGGTAGGTGTTCTCCTGTCTGTGACTCCTCATGCACTCTTGGCACATGCCAAGTACACACTGAATGAAAACTTTCTGTTGCAAAATTCATGCTGGCCTGGTCTTGCTTCCTGGGTATTGCACAGGCAATGTGGAAAAAGGGGCAGGATTCAGAGTCCTGCACCAAGACCTCAAGGCATGAGGTTGCAGTACCTGATTTTAGCTACAAATCCATTTGTGGCTGTGCTTGTAAGGGACCTGCCTGGAGTCAAAAGGAAAGTCTTTAGAATTGTAATGAGCTTCCTGGGTCACCAATGAGGTGAGTTAAACAGTAGATCCATTTGTTTTCTACTTCTACATTGTGGTGCTTTGCTTCTCATGAATTCTGGCTCCAGAAGTCTTGCTAGAACCCCGAAGGTAGGGGTGTGTGTGTGTGGGAAGTGTTTTAAGAGGGACTTTATTTTTTTTATGTCCCACCTTTTAAAAAAGGTAATGGTTTCTTATCTGTAGTAGTCTCTTCCACAACATGGCACAAAAGAAGACTTTATTCTTGCAGTACCTAGCATCGCATTCCCAGGTAAAACTGAAAAATCATCAGTATTGGGCACTGCGTGCCCAGCACTATTGGCTGTCCCTTGCTGGATCATGTACTAAGAGTAGCCTCTTTTCCTTTTAACTTTGCTTCTGCTCTGTGGAGGAAAAGTATGAAAAGGTCCTCTTCTAAGGAGGAGGTTGAAAAACTGGTGACCCAGCAGGACTTCAGGTGTACATGTCTTGCCCAGCAGCCCTTCCTGCTGCGGGACTGGGTCTCTGCAGTATGGCCAACCGTTGTAATTGGAGGCCTTATAGAGAAAAACCTGCAATGCGTCTTCCCATCAGGTGAGACACAGCTGGTTGCACATGTGCATACCCCTTATTGCACTTGTCTGACCTTCACTTCATCGCTTCGATGGACGATTTTTAGAGCATTTTCCGATGGCCTGAAGACATTTAATCAGCTGCCACACGTACAATTTAAGAAGTTAAAAAATGCATATTTCTGCCAGTAGAATAAAGTCTTCTGCTAGATAGAATATGGTGTTATGTACTTTGACATGTTTTGCTTCCTCATATACCTGACAATATGCAAAATTCTAGTCTATCTCAACAGAAAAGTTGGTAATACAGATTGCAAAGGGAATGTGTAAAAGATAACTCCAAGCCACTCAGTTCTGCTGTCTCCCATCTTTCAGCTTTCTGTTCTCCTTTAGCTTTGGTATTTTCACTTCTGTTCTGATGTCTACCTAAGAAAATAATTTGAACTGTTGACTTTCTTGTTTATCTGTATGAAACTTTTGGGATCAAGGTCTGGCTCTAAATAGCCGTGCAGGAATACAAGAGAAAACAGTTTTCTGTCCCTGTGAACCTCTGCTTGCTTCTGTCATCCCTGCACTGAGGTGGCAAGAACAGTGTCACAAACACAGCGCATGCCTGTGCTTTGCAGGAAAGCTTTTGGAGGAGGGTGCAGCCCACACGTGTAAACAGGAGGGCTGATTGCTTCTCTCCATGAGCAAGGGGGAGCAAAGCAGTTTGCCTCTGATTCCTTTCCCATGGTCTTTCCTGGAATTAGTTGGAAATGCATGGTTTGACACTTCCAAATGAAAAAGCAATTGCAAATAGGGCAGGGCAGGACACTTACTTAAAAGCTTTTCAGCCCTCATGCTCTTCCTTTTCAGAAATGTATGGGTGAGGTGAGGGGTATGCCTTGTGAGGTATGGGTATGGAAAAAAAACAATGGGGCTTGAACACGTTTCATTCCCAGGTTTCTTTAGATCCAGGTTAATTCCCAATTTCATTCTCTGTGGGATTTTCCAAGCTGAAATCTTCCCATCCATATGACTTTTCCCAAAATGCAAGCTCCATGCCATTTGAAGTGTTTGCCTTTGAATTCAGGTAGCAGTAGTTCCATCGTTCTGGAGGACCTCAGTGTGGAGGCTTAATGCCTTTGTTGCACAAAGAAATATATTGCGGGCAGAAATAGTCAGCCACAGATACATGTGTGCACCTTCTATATGTTGTAGGCATTAGGATGCACAGTGACATTTCCAACATTGATGCAAAAGCTCACAGTAGCGTGGGAAAAAAATTTCTAATTGATTAATTGAGATAATTGGTAATGTGAGCAGTAAGATGACTTTTTGGGATATGGACCTAAGTTCACTTCATGCTGTAACTCTCTGAATTTTTAGCACACTGTGTTAAGCTCTTCACCAGAGAGGTATATCCTGTTATTACTTTTGTGCTGATGTTTAGCCATATGACATCTTATATTACGTTGTTTTGTTCTAACTCCCTTGCAATAAGATCCATGATTGCATGAAATTATTCCCTTACTCAGTTAAAAAGGATTTCTGTTCTTCCTGTGTGTATGTATTTTTAGGCTTTTTCTTACTGCCCACTCCCTTGGGGCTGGCATTGTTTGCTCCATTTGTATGCTACTGAAATACTTGGTTTTCTTCTCTGATCCGAAAATGCAGAAGAAACAGTGAAGGAGATTTGCTGCAAAAGCTGTGCAAATATTCAAATAAATTAGCCAGCTTCCTTAGCAAATATACTTTTGGTATTACGCATTCCTTTTTACTCAAAGATAATGACTGAAATGTTAAAAAAGACTCCTTTCTGTGACATTCTAAAAGATTTTTTTGGAGAATGAGCCTAGTGGTGTTGAAATGTGGTACAGCAGTTATTTGAGAACACGGCCTTAAGAAAGGGTGCATCCTGGCATTACAACATATTTGAGATGTGAATGAAGCCCCATGTCTTTAGCAGACAGAGCCTGTGCTTAGTTTGAAGAAGTGCCATGTGCATCTTCTGTAAGAAACTACTAATTACACACCATTAGAAAATATGGATGGGACTGCTAATCAGCTCCCTCTCCATATTCTACAGTGTGTCGTGTTTGCAACTCTTGGAATTATTCTTTCAGCTATTTTCAGTGTTTTTCATTAATGAGATTGTCTATTCTTCCAGTTTGTTTACTTGAATAAAAAATAGTTTTGACTTCCATTTTACTTCCTGAAGCTTCTGGGAAAAACAGTTTATTTTGCAGTGATTTAAATAGTCACAATTAAATTGGGACTTATATCTCACTGTATTTTTGCTACCAATAGAGATTGGAGTGCCTCTTCTCCAGTGCAGAACTTGGCTCAAGTCTCATGAGCAGAGCCATAAAGGGAAATGGTCTCAATGAACGGCTTATCTTTCGTTACCTTCACAGACTGAATTTAACCTGTAAAGCTAAATCCCCCCCTGGAATTAAATAGTTTGGGTGAAAAAGACCTGAGAGATTGGCAGAGTACCCTTGGTTACAGACTATTTAACAGCAGGGGTGGTTTGGTAATTTGTAAATGATTTTGTCTGGTTTTTCTTTTTTTTTTTTCCCTTATGTAATGTTCTCCTCTTCTAAATACTTCTTCTGTTCTTCCCTTATAAATATTTAGTTGCCTAATCTCAAGGGGCAGAGCAATGTGAAGAATAAACTGCTGGAGCAAAGGGGTGAGACACCAGGCCACTGGCTGCTGTTTGGATCTGTGCAACAATCACAATTGCTTCAGCTTCCCAGTCTCTAAGTTGGAGAGAATTATGTTTTCCCATCTTTCTCTTTTGGAGTCCACAAAGAGAGAATACTTTCTTCACATGGTGTCTTTTATAGTTTTCATATAAAATGGTAGTATCTGGCAGCTCTGGTTCATCCTGGTTTGTTTGTGTGTTTTAGAAGTAGAAGAGGTTTACTAGAAAAATTACTATAATTTGTTCATGACTCTTAAGTCCCTGTGGTCAAGGATGGCAGTGCTTGAACTGCACGGGTCAGTTGTCTGAACAGGGTTATAAGCAATAATGATCTTTTATTGCACAATTTGCTGGACCACTCAACTATACCTGTGTAATGGAGTTAACATTTCTCTTCCTCCACCTCTTACATGGCTCTGCCTTTATGAATTTGGCAAAGGGGTATCTTAGAAAGCATGAAAGTACTGCTTATCACAACAAAGTTGTTACTGCTTTCACCAAATTCTTTCATTTGTCACACAACCTTGAAGACCACTGAGAATTATCTAGATGTTTCTGCTGGTTTACTATTTGTTACTGGTTATCAAAAAATCCGTTATGGAGAACTCATGCTTTTGCCAGAAATCCTGGCGCTCACTGGCCCTATACAGAGGTGCTCTGTGATTGCTGCAGCTTTTGGTTTGGTGCAGTGATGATCAGACCAGTATTTGTGAAGACTGGAATAAGTAAGGGAGGTGTAGTGTTAGCCCAAGCAGTTGTGTTTATTCATGAGCAGTGCCAATGTTACCAGTGCCTGAATAAATGTCACTAGATGCTATAACATATTTAGTGAAATACATCACCTTAAACATATTGAGCTTTGCAATCTGTATGTTATTTTACTCAAATATGACTCTGTTTAGGCATATCTGCTTGGAAATATGGAAAGGAATTGGAGAAAGGGGCCAGCCATTTTAAACTCTTTGCAAATACAATTGGGAATTGCATTGCCAGTTACCATCTCATTTTTTGACACTTTCAGTCTGTATTCCCGTTCTTTCTAAGCAGATCAATGAGAGGATGAATTTAATTGTTCAGCGTTCCTTTCCGTTGCTGTAGGCCTATGGAAGCGTTGCTCATACACTGACCAGCCTTGTTGCTCCCGTTGTCCCTTTCCCCTGACTCCTGCCTCACGCTCTGGATTTGGAGGCAGCTTGTACAAGTACTGATAATGGACTCGCCCCTCTGTCTGCCTAATGCGATTTCTATATGGCATTCTCTCTGCAACTTGCCTGACCACCCTGAGGATTAGCTGACCTGAGCAGAAAGTAAAGGGCAGCTAATTCCCTCTTTTTGACTTGTTAGAGAGCACAATTACACTAACTATCTATGCTCATTTGGAGGGGCAGGATGGCTAACAGAAATGCCATGCAGAGATTGTTATGCAGGAGTATAAAGTGGCAGAAGGCCAAGCAAGCTTGCCACAATTAATCTCTTTAGGGAAGATGCCAGCCTGAATGCTCATGTACTATCTTCTGTTTGCTGATTCATGGCTGGAATAAGTATCGGCCTTTTTTTTTTTTTTTTTTCCTTCTTCTGGCTGAAGGTAATGAGAAGGAAAGGAGACTGGCACTATTAAGAAAATAAAAAAGCCAGATCGAATCCACAATATAGAACCCCACATGGGCTAGCCCTGACACTTGCAAGATAAACTTTGGCTCTGATTTCCAGTTGTTCGTTCTCCTACTTGGAATATGCAAATAGATAAAAATTATCCGTAATTTATTTTTGGAGGTTGACATGCATTGGAGGTTTTTGGAGGTTTACATGCATTAGCATGTAAAAGTACATGGCTGAGATGAGGAGTTGCTAACTTGCTATGCAGTGGAATGTGGCACCACACAGGCCTGTGCTGGTGAGTGGAGTTGTACCCAGAATCTCTTGAAAATGAAATTAGGTATGATAAATGATACATTTGGGATGAAGAGGGCCATACATTTTAACGATTCGCTTGTGTGTTGCTGAAGAGGAGACCATTTTGGATGCAGTATTCTAGAGAAAGAATGACTCCTTAGCAAACATCCCAAAACATATGAGGCAACTAAATTGTGGAGGGGGCAAGGGGAGGAGGAAAAACCCCACAAGAGCACTTTGTAGATTAGGACATGACAAAGGGCTTTTAATTAAAAAAAAAAAAATTCATGTTAACTCATTTGAGGAAAGAGGACTGATTGCTTCACCAAAACTGTGGGCAGTGGGAGCCACTTACTACAGTGGAACAGCAGAGATGATGTGGGCTCCCTCATTCCAAGGGGAGGAGATGGAGAACAAGCAGCTCCAGCCAACTCTTTAAAGAGGATTTTTCACCTTTATTCCATTCCTCTAAGGTGTAAAATTAAGAATAATAAAAGCCCTAGTTGCTCCTTTCAAAAGGTAAATAAGCAAGGTAGAGCCTCTTAGCCTCCCAAGAGCTGCAGAGGGGCAAGAGCCTGCCCTGTTCTGCCACCTCTGCTTCCTCCCTCCATAACTGGGCCTCGGATGACATGGCACAGCAGGGTGAAGCAGTTTCTTAAATTGCCGAGCACTGTTCCACCCAAAGGTACTTCACATCTGCTCAGGTACCTACTTGATTTTATGAGGACGTAATGAACTATTGTTTAACCAAAGAAAAATAAGTCCTATTTGACTTATGTTCTTAAGGATTCAGAAAAGCGTTTAGTACAATTTTTGCTAATACATTGCCAGTCGGTTCTGAGATAGTTGGATAAAAACAGCTGCAATGGTTTCAGTCAATGTAAGAGATTTAAGATGATAAATCCAACAAGGCCTGCCTAGCAAGGCTAGCACTGAAGTAACATATTCTTTTCTCTCCCTTAAGAATTGCTTTCATTGATGGATAATCTTTGCAGAACGGGAAGCTTTTAAATCTCCAGACAGTGGTTAATAGATGCAAATTTGTGACCATCATATGCAGCGAACTAATAAGCTCGGCTGATCAGGGAACACGACAAGTGTGACACTTTATCAGGCAGTAAAAGCTGATTAGTTTGTGCATGTTTAGCTGTCCATATGCCTCGTTATGGAAAGGTTTTAGATAGTAGTAATAATTGGAATGGATGTGGCTTCATTTCCTTCAACATAGAAAAGGAAGGAAAGAAAAGAAAAAAGAAAGTGAATGCAAAGCATTCATTCTTCACCCTTGGAGTGAAACAGATTGAGCAAAGTAATCCTGGAGGATTCAGAGTAACTGGAACTCTGGCTGCATCTGTAAGTTGAGTGACAGAGCTATTTCACCATGTTGCAGTTTGGTGTGGATCTGTGAGGAAAAGGTAGTGAAGATGGGGTTACTGCAGAAGTTCCTGCACAGGTCAGCTGTGGTAGGTGAATGGGTCAAGTGAGTATGATAGCAGTATAAGCCATCAGGAGGGGAAAAAAACCATGAACGGCATTGATGTTATTTATAGATAAATACTTACAGAGACAGAAATAAGTCATTTTATAGCAAACACCTCAGCCAATTCATGCAGCTTATCAATATGCCTGAAATGGAGTCTTTTCCATTTCCTGTCCAGTGCTATAAAATATCACTTGAGTAGAATCAAGGTTGTGCTGTCCTTGTCCATCCTGGGCTGATTGAGGCTGTTGCTTTTTGTGTGGTTTTTTAATCCTGTCCTGTGGTGGAAGGATCTTTGAGCACAAGGCAGTAAATAAGATCATCTCAACCCACTGAATGATGTGTGTGGTCCCACAAGGCTTTAGCAGTAAAAAAGACTCAAAAGTTCTGAAAACCCAGTTGAGGCGTTGGAGAAGGATGCTCAGGTGTAGCAAGACTGGGGCACCTGGTGGTACACAGAATAGTCCTGGAGAATCTCCCAGCAGCAGCTACAGTTATCAGAGGAGTGAAAAACAGCCCCATAGTTCATACAATAATTTGGGTCAGGAAATCTCAGGTGAGGTTCTGAAGATCAGTCAAAGCTCACAACCGGCTGCCCATAATAATTTAGAGCAAATATCTTGTATGGCTCCTTTGCTGTATGTCCATTTTTTGCCTGGTCTGTTATAGATCAGTATGAATCTTGCAGCAGATGGTGTGGGCTAAGATATAAGGGAAGTATGAACTCTCACAGAGATTTCAGCCAGCAACCTATGAATAAAGTTGAAGGATGTGGCTTTCCTTGAGCTGACCCAGTAATGCAAGTACAAGAAGCTGAAGAATGGTGGTTTGCTGTGATTCAGGCAGCAACCCTTGCATATCATGTGTGGAGAAATTTTAATTTTGGTGTCCCTTTTTATGGACTTTAGCTTGGAACTACTGAATTCAGCTCCAGATGTAGAATGGAAGTTACAGCGTAGTTCAGAGAGAGAAGCTGGTCTCATCATGTGAGCCTTGAGAAACCTATAGGAGGGTGTGGGAAGAACCTGGATTCCAACATGGGTTAGTCCACTCTGCCTCCAGATAAACGGAGCAGAAAGCAATTTTATGCTCGGTGAATTTTGCCGTGAAAGTTTGCTTACTGCACAGATAAGATCCTGGTTTGCTCTATGAAAATTCATAAAGTCCTTGCTTAAGGTTATGTCCTGACTAAAAGTGGTGGTGCCTCAAAACCTGTTCTGTAATCATGGGACATTTTTAAAAGTGTTTCTCTTTCTGAAATCAGCTTTGTCTGATTTGGTGGGCTCTTTCTCTGAGTCTCTGTGACAGTGAAGCCAATAATGCATTCAATCCAGAGTATGTCTCTGCACCTGCATGCTATTTAGGCATCTTTCACTGGTAATAATAGACATGATTTTAACATGAGAACAGCCTTTTTCCTTCTGAGGCAAGCTGAGAAGTGTTGCATCCTGGATGATGAGGCTGGCTCATCAGTGGTACAAATAGTAAATGTTCTCCACCTCCCCACAGCCCTACCGTGAATGGGCAAAAATTGGTTATCCAGTAATGCTTTTACTTTTGTTCAAAGCAGTGGATTATCCAGCGAGCTACACCAAGGGCTTGAGGCTATGTCCTGATCATCGGTTTTGTACCTTGCACATATTCCTGATTCTGTTCGATCTTCCTCCTGCAGCTTTGACTGTGTGGCTGTGGTGGTGCGGGAGAGCTGGCCAACATCCTGTACAGAGGAATAAATTCATGGGCCTGTTGTGTTACTCAGAAAACAAGCATTTTTTAATTCAGTGTTTGAAATGCGATGGGTTCACAGCTCTGATAGTTAATGTTCCCTGTATCTCCAGCAGAAATGGAGGAGGAGCAGCTATTGCTGACCAGCTGCATCTTTTGTCTTTCATTCTTCTGCCTCATTGTGTGTCTTTATCACTTCTCGGGAATTCTTAGGAAATACTGTCAGCAAGGACATCAGAAAGCCACAAGTTTGCTTGAGGCACTCTGTTTTTTTGTGGATCTGATTACTTGTTCAATATGTACCGCACTAAATCAAATCACTTGATTGTACAGATATCAGATTGTCGTGGTTTAACCCCAGTCGGTAGCTAAGGACCACACAGCCACTTGCTCACCCTCCCCCCACCCCCCGTGGGATGGGGGTGAGAATTGGGGGAAAAAAAAAGTAAAACCTGTGGATTGAGATAAAGACAGATTAATAGAACAGCAAAGGAAGAGAAAATAATAATAGCAATGAAAGAATATACAAAATAAGTGATACTCAATGCAATTGCCCACCACCTGCTGACCGATGCCCCGCCCGCCCCAAGCAGCGATCGCTGCCCCCTGGTCAGCTCCTCCCAGTTTATGTACTGAGCATGACATCATATGGTATGGAATATACCTTTGGCCATTTTGGGTCAGCTGTCCCAGCTGTGTCCCCTCCCAGCCTCTTGTGCACCTGGCAGAGCATGGGAAGCTGAAAAGTCCTTGACTATATAAGCACTACTTAGCAACAACTAAAACATCCGTGTGTGTTCAACATTATTCTCATACTAAATCCAAACCACAGCACTATACCAGCTACTAGGAAGAAAATTAACTCTATCCCAGCCAAAAACAGGACAGAGATGAAAAAAAAATTGTATACTCTACCAACAAAGATGAGATTTGACTAGAATTCAGATATGTGTTCAGTGTTGGTTTAAAAATGTGCTGCTACTGTTTGCAAACATTACTACATCTTTTCTATCTCAGTTTTATTTCGGTGGAAAGTAGCTTTCTGGTTATTTCCTTTTCATCTCCATAATGTTAAGATTGTTTTGTTGAAACAAATGAAAATTTTTCAGTTTAGCTTTTTGACAAAAATGCTGAAGTCTTCAAGAGAAAATTTAAAAAAAAAGATAAAGGTTTTTATGGAAAGTTTTAGAGTCCTGCAGTTTAAGGCCAGTATGGGTCATTTTGCTTTTCTGGTCTGCCACACCTAGTGTTTTACTCAATGACTTCTGCTGAGACCTTCGCAATTTTGAAGTGATCATATCACATATTCTAGGAAGACAGGTGGATAATAAAGGTGTACCGAGATGTGGCAGCAACATTTTTAGGGCAAGTACACAAGCTACTTTTATACAGTAGGATGCAAAAGTACTGGTAGTATCTCATTTGTTATTTACCAAATATTATCATATACTGTTTGGAAATCTATCTTATTTGTGCTGTTAATCTCTAAATCACTGATACTGCACTTTACAGGATATTGAAATACGCTGTTATAATCAAAAGGTTTAAAATACATATGACTGAATAGCAGCTTAAATTTCAGGAAAAAATTAGACATGAAATAACGCCAAGTGTCTCAATGATGAGAAAATGTTACATGTTGCATGTGTCTGATACCATGTTTATGCACAGTACAGGAGCTGATGGATCACCTCTCTGCGAAAGTTCTCCAAGCCAAACGCTTCGCAGTCGTGCTTTAATTTCTACTTTATTTATACCTTTGGTTAGATGCAGTTTTTCTGTACACCTGTGAGCTGCCATTACTCAGTCTGTAGGTTTTTGTACTGCCTGTGAAATGTAGTAATTTGTCTGAGATAATTCAAGCCTTTAAGCATGTAACCTTTTCAAACTGCACAGGTCCTCAAGTTTTCAAAAACCCTTGGACTGTTTAAAATATGGGTTTCTTTACAACTTTGCATTTGCCTCAAAATTAGCAGGTAGGTTTTCTTCTGTGTTTTGTCACACAGTTTTTCCCTTGTTGCTAGGCATAACCTCAGTTTTGGATTGCAGACTGTGAGAAGTACAGCTTTTCCTCGTAGGTCAGACCCGAGGTATCTGGGTCGCCATGCAGAGAAGGAAATAGTGCTTTTTGGCATCACCACCCACGACCTGTGAATCTGTGCTGATGTGTGTGCAAGTCTAATCTAGAGTTACAGGTGGGCTTGGGCAGGTAGAACCTGGGCCGTAATGGGAAAGACAAACATTTCTGCAGGCAGAACAGGAAGAAATTGTGTATGGTGAGCCTGGCATTTCTTGGCATTGTTTTCCTTTAGGTGCCTTCTGGAGGTTCATTTTGGCTTTGTGTTACTCATGCTAACAGAGTAACAACACACAACTGTACACCCTGCTGAGACTGTCTGTTTCCCAGTATATTTATTTGTTCATGAAGTTTTTGGCACAACATAGACTACTCTAAAGGGGAAGCAAAAAGCGAAGTTATGTTCAGAATAAGAAAAAACACTGATAGTTATGAACACATGAGGTTAATTATGGAAAAGAACTGGTCACAGAGAGTGACATGGTATAAAGCAAGAACTGAAAATAGAAGAGACCTGTAAAGATAGAAAGGACCTATAAGGAGTCATAAAATGAAGTATTTAAAAAGAACCAAGGTGGCTCAGGGCAGCAGTGGCTTAGGACACACAGCTTTCTTTTTTAGATGACTGAGATGAATTTGGCTCAGGTATGAAAAGTGACTGAGAATTGTGTGGTAGCTTAAATGAATCATACTGGGGATTTTCTACTCTTATTCATAGTGGCTTGTCATACTGCATTGTGTAGGAGATTTTGGGGGTAATTAAAAGAATGAAAATGAAGAGTGAATAAGCAATTGGGAGTGAACACAGTGCTGACTTCACCTAGACTTGCTAGGAGTGGGTTTGCAAAGTTAGCTAGAGAAACTTTTAATGCTACCTCATGTTTTAGCTTTCTGTGAAATGAAATGAAAGGAATTCTTTGGGTTATTCCATGCCAGTTCTCCCTTCAAACTAGAACTCAGTTCCCCAAGGACTTAAAACCTATGGTTGGATTGGAAGTCTCTGGTAGTAGCATATACAGGGGAACCCTGGCAGTCCCTCACCCCCGCAAAAGTGCGTAGCGTAGGTGCTAATCTAAGGCTATTTCTAATAACGTATCTCATTTTTTCTGAAAGATCCTTCAGTTCAGGGCAGTGTTAGGGAATGGAGGATCGTAGTCAGTCTCCCTGTGGTGTCTCTGAAATCCATTAGCTGCAGAAAATGTCACAATTTTAGAGGTCTCCAGTACAAGTGTAAAAATGTCTGCTGACAAAATAAAGTGAGTCCCACAGCCCACTCAAGGCTTCCAGACTGCAATGGTGCCGAGCAATAGCTTTCATGTGTATGTTTCTCATTTGAACCTGATTTTCCAAAATGTCCCTTGTTTCAGCTGAAAAATTTCCTTAGTCTCTAAATTGTCCTTGACTCAATAGTGACATTTTCAAATCAGATAAAATTCAAATCTAAAGGAGGTCATTTACAGTTTTCTAAATACTTAACCTCCCCTTTCAGATTTCATGTTCTCAGTTTAGGCCATTTGTCGCTGATCATTTATTTTATCCTTATTTCTGTATCATAAAGTTCAAGGCATGTGTGGGGAAAAAAGGGAGTCCCAGAATGGCATTGAATGGTGCGTTTATTACAGACCATCACTGCAGTTGTTTAAGTCATTGTATTTTAGGGAGCAATGATCAGGCACTTTTATTACCCTCTTTCCTTATACATAAATGTACCCTGCAGGGATGCCGTCTGTCATATGCTGTTGGATTGTGTGTAAAGATTCCCTCTGACTACCTTACTTGGGGAGCTGCACTGGTTGCCCTTGGGTCTCTCAGTGGAGCTCAAGAAGCCGGTTATGATCTCTGAAGCAGTAAATAGGCTGGCACTTCTCTGCCCGCATGATAGTGCTGCAGCTCTTGGTCAGCGGAGGGTGCTTGAGCCAAGAGGCAATTGTCATAAAAGGAAAAAGCTGGTTGCTAGAACTGTCTCGGTGATTCGGGAATACGCGCTCCCTCCTCTGCGCCCAAATTACCAGATTTAATAAAAAGTCTCTTTGGATGTGGGATGTCTTTCCCAAATAATAAAGGATGAAGAAGGAGGGTCTGTAAGGGGCTGCTGGAGAACTTCTTGAGTGGTTATTTCAGGGCTAATGAATAATGCCAGATTACCTCAAACTTTCGGGTGTTTTTGTTATGTCAGCAGTATGCCATAGCTGTTCTCATCTGTCAGTGCCTCCCCGCTGGAGGCCACAGGGTGAGTTTGCAGGAATACTACTTTACCCTAAGAATAACCTTCCTGGCGCTGCAAGGCATGAGAATAGGCAGCGCAGCGACGGCAAGAAGGCATCTTACGTCTCTCCTTACAAGTTGAAAACAGGGCCGTTTGCCACCCACAAACCAGAGAAGACAGCAAAATCGGCTGGATGGAGGTAGGGGATGCAGCGTGGGCAAGCAGGAGCTGCCACAGGAATCCTGGGTGCGTGTTGCGCATAGATGTGGGGTGTTTGTACTGGCCCCGTGGTGCCACCCCTGCCTCTTGCACCCATGTCACTGCAAGGTGATGTGTCCTCCTGTTGTTCTGAGTGGATTGATAAATCAGGCTCTGAGGGGAGAAAAAGAAAATGGATAGATAGTGTCAGCCACCCATTCCCTGATGACAGCAGTGGGGTGCAGAGGGAAACTAAGATTTTTGGAAGAGGAGAGCACTCTGCAGGATGACTAGCCAGCCTCTTTGCCTCTGTGTAAGAGCTGAAAAGGAAAGTTTGCGGCTGTTCAGCATCTTTCCTTGAGAATCTCAAAGCGTTTAACAGAGTAGGCACTGCAAATATTGTCCCGCTCTTCTCCTTGGGGGAAATGCAAACCCTGTGAGCGTTACAATTGCTTGCTCAAGGTCAATATGGAATAAAAATTTGAAATCCCAATTCCTTAATTGTTGCTGCGTCTCTGGGAATTTGCTACATTCACCAAGAGCTCACTTTCATGAATCCGTCATCATAATGGAATAGATGCTCAATGGGAAGAAAATAATTAGCATTTGCAGACAATCATGTCATTCTGATTTATACATGAGAATCTGACTGCAAAAATGT
This sequence comes from Calonectris borealis, assembly GCF_964195595.1. Taxonomy (NCBI): domain Eukaryota; kingdom Metazoa; phylum Chordata; class Aves; order Procellariiformes; family Procellariidae; genus Calonectris; species Calonectris borealis. Next base: position 19,539,971 of record NC_134324.1, on the reverse strand, counting down.
GTAAAAAGAAAGCCTTAACCTTTTATCAAATGACACAGTGTGATTTATAATTAGATAATAGCTCTTGTCTCCTAAGGGTACTGACAACCTGAGATGATTTTCACCAGATTATTGTGGGATCAATACTAGCTGAATAATTAAAATTCAATACTGCTATGTCTCTATCAATAACATTGTAGGAATGATGTATGACAGATTTAATTGAATTTGTCAGACACCACGGCTGTATGCATAGATCATGGGGATATTTTTAGAGTTTTGTATTTCATTTCCTGATGATACTTGCCTTGCACCTTTTAACATTCATGGTTACTTCCAAGCAATAAGACTGCTTGCTCAGGGAGCACTGTAAACAGTGACCCTGAGTTTATGCTGAACTTTTAGTCTAAATGTTAAGAGTCTTAATGGAGACTTCCAGTAATTAATTCATGGTAAATGTTAAATTACAAAACAGTGACTAAGTGGAGGAAACAAAGTTTTTGTTTCTTTTTCTTAGTGGTTGGGTTGTTAACTGCTTCATTACTAGCCCAGCACTAGCTGGGCAATTTGTATTTCATTCAGCTACACGAGAAATCTAAGGTGTGAAACAATAAAGGATGATGGAATGCTATGTGCATTCATGGGGCATGCAGGGTTAATGCTTTTAGAGGAGTGGGTTGCATTTTACGTTTGCTAGCTGTACGAAGCATGAATGGCAGTGTTTTGGTTCTGACCAGGCAAAATAAATGTTCTGTTCTTCATGAGTATTTGAACATTAGCATCCAGTTATCACTCTCTGAAGAGCTGGCCGTTACCAGGATGAAATAGCAAGGCATTTTTTCATGTCACAGTGCCAAAATACCCCAGAGAATGAGAGAAGTAACATTTCCACAAGTCGGTCATCATTTCCTAGGATCAAGACGTGTCTCTCTTGTTGCATACTTTGGACTGACAAACTGTACTGTGCCGTGAATTCTAACACCAGGTTTTAAATAATTAGCAGCATGATGGCACGGAGCAGCTGCTGCCACAAAAAAGCTACCTCCTTATTGCTAAGGTTCACACACTGCTCAGTATGTGACATTGTGGTTAAGATTTATTTAAAGAATTGATGGTTATCTTTCACTGTGGAAAAAGGAAAAGAAAATTAAGCTTAGGTGCACCTGAGTATTAATAATTTTCCCACTGGTTATTGTCAGTTGCAGTTTTAAATTTCATCATTGATCTTGTTAATATTCATGCTGATAATTATTCAATTTCTATTCACCTGCTCTGCCTGGTTTCATACACGTGAATGAGATTTTTTTCTTGCTGCATCCCACCAGTGGTGTGTGCTTATATACTCCGTGCTCCAGTCTGGCAGTGTGACCTATGCCAAGCTTTTAGACAGTCTGCTCTGCACAATCAAACATACATTTTCCTATTTTTTTAAAAGTTAATTTTTTCAGACTCATTTGATCCTTTTAGTTACAGTGGCGTCAATCTTTCTCCTTCCAACTCAAAGGCTGAAGATTTAATTTATAAATTAAAGTTGATGTTTTAATGAAATACTAAATGTTGAGACTTTAGGGAAAGCCTTTGCTGCAGCTTTCAAGTACTGAAGTCTCTCAAAGATGACAGGCAAGTGATTCTGTGAAACAGTTTTAAGTTGGCCCACAGGGAGCTGGATTGAAGGTATAAGATTCAGGTCTGAATGCTCCTTATTTTGCAGCTGTTGTAGACAAGATTTTATTCCTCCAAACTTTAACGGAAAACAAAACAAAACCCAACCCAAACACCCAGAAAGATACAGGAAGAAAACTGTGATGACTTACAGGCTTCCTGATGTTGTGTATATGACAGCGACATCATCTTGTGGGCTAGAGACCTAGCTTCAGCATGCGTGCTTGTGCCATGCCCATCTTTTGCTACTTCTCCTTCACTGCCTCTTGCTGTGATTCCTGGGTTGAGATTTGACCCCTGGAAGTTAACGGGAGTTCGATTATTTGAGTTCAGTGAGATCAAGATTTTTCATTTTTTGCCTTTGGTCATTTTTGGGACACCTTGTGAAACAGTGCAGCTGAGAGCTTGTGGGTTTTTTTGGTTTTTTGAACACAGTTAGACTCAGAATTAATTTTATTCAGGACATTCCTAAGACAGGTATACTGAAGCAAGGACTTTTGAGCTATGGTTCTCATTTTTCTGCCTGTCCTAAACTTCTCTTAGCTGCACTGATGAAACAGTGATGCTGAAGAATTAGCATGAAACCTATCTATGACACAGCTTAATAAGAGCCTTTGGGAGATGGTTTGTGTTTTCAAAAGTGGCACATTCTTGTTGGGGATCCCTCTAGAATGTAGCCTCATTTGTGGTAGAGCAAACCATGTCCTATATCTGCCTCTCAGAACTGGCTGCCACCATCTGTGTCGGAGCTGGAGTGCTCAGAAACACATCAGGCATTCTGGGAATACCAACTGTCTCTCTAGTCTCTCTCTCTCTCTCTCTTGTTTTCTTCCAAAAGTAGTCAGCATTTATTTCCACCTGAACAGAAGGCTTTCATCTTTACAGATGTATGGCTTTTGTCTTTCTTGGTCTGTTTTTTCTTGCAAATACTCCACATCAAATAGGGTAATCTTGTATGGCTATATAGCCCCCAGGTTTACACTGAACATCTTCCCTTCATACAAACACTGGGCTGTTAAGGATCTTCTTGATCACCATATCCATGTCTAATCCCCTGCTATTACAAGTGTATATTGTAGAGTTTCTTCCTTAAGCCGATCAAGCCCCAGTTTTAAAAGGGAAGGGGAAAAAAGTGTTTGCATCCTTACAGCTCCCATGTTTCTCTGTTGATTCAGAACCTTTTAGTAACTTTCAACATGAATGCTTTTGCTTCTCAGTTCTCGTCTTTAGCGTATTATGATTTTGCTTCTCTTCCGATGTCTGTCCCAATGATATACTGATGGAGAAATTTTATGTCCTTAATCGGGTAAACAAGTAAAATTCTTTAATTTTGCTTTTATAATCAGCCTTTGCTGTTAAATCTCCCTTTTCTTGTTAAACATAGCCACCTGAAAATGTAGACAGGTCTCTTTCAAATCCTTTCACTCACTTGCTTGTCTCAGAGCTGGAAATAGCATTTCTGATATGTGGAAGACTTTTGTTGCATTGGTGGTTTACGGTCAGGTCTTTTGTCTTCTAACTTGTTTCCAGTTGATGAGCATATTGCTTCAGGTGATGTCAGTCAAAAGGGGACACTTCTTGTTTTAATGAAGCAATCAAGAAATAATTGACAGAAGAGAGAGGCAAGGTTAGATCAGAAAATGGAAAGAGTAATTTTAGATAGTTGTAAGGCCATTTATGCGAAGCAAATGGATGCTTATTATTCTGTAACCTGGAGGAAGAAATGAGTTTTAGAACACAGCAGTAAATATGGGTAGAGAGAGACAAAATGTTAATATATCTGACGTGATGATATAAAAAGTGTGTTTGTAAGAGGAGAAGCACCTCAAGTGACATTCAGTGGTCAGAAGAAAAAACCAAACCTGAAAGCAACATTCAAATTGCATTACACCCATTTGACCTGGGGTCAGTACCTGCTATATGTGGTATTACCATGGGATGTAAAAGGTCCTGCAGAGCCTTGAGGTGAACAGAAGCACCAGCTGCACTGGAAACACTTTTTTTTGTTTTTTTAAATAATTTTTCTTATTACATGAGCATTCACATTTACTGAAAATGTTATTAATTTGGTTTATTAAAGTTGTATCCTATCTATCAGAAGGGAGAAAATGAAAGATGCTATTTTCTCTCTGGGCTGGACTTCATTATCACGATTTTAGTTAAGTACAGGCTCTGCTGTGAAATAGTTGAAACAGGACTGGTTGGAAATTGGGAAAAGAAATCAAGGCTATCTCAAAATAACATTCAGTGATAATATCAAGGGGAATCACTGCGACATGTACAGCTGTATTCCAAAGTGTTTTGTATCTGTGGCTTTGCTTTTTATCCTAAGGCTATTCTGAGGCATGCTGAGATTTAAGGCCTTAAAGTGATTCTTACAAGACCAGCGCTTAATTCAAGTCTCTCTCTGTTATGTTAGCTTTGCTCAGGGTCAGGCAGTTCATGTGTAAATATTTAAACAAATCAAATGGAGGGAGGGAAGAAAGGAGGAGGGAAGTTTAGTCATGTATCCAAATGACCTCTGTTGGCATTCATAGGTTCTTCATCTATCCTTGGAGCACTGATGAATAATCTATGAAAGTTGTTGTCTGGTACAGTAGTTTCATATCAATCCACACTGCCTCAGTGAAAACATCTATCTGTACAGTCAAAAGATTTATCATTCACATGTCTGATCATAAGGGTTTCTGAAGGGTGACCCAGAAGGTATCCTCTCCCTTGCAGGATTATACATGTTTATGTATGGAAGTTTATATATCTCTTTCGTTATAAGGAATGTAGATAAACAATGTGCTAATGAGATTGCATTTAAACACATTGCACATCTTGTGTTCAACTAAAACAAAGTTTTGTGGTCAGCTGTTCATTTTTGTTTCCTACTGTTACCCATTCTTATGTGTGATACAGTCTCACCAAGACCTGATCAATGCCACGTTGTGCTATGTATTGCACATGCATGTTAATTCCTTCTTTGCTCCTAAAAGAAAACCCAGCAAAGAAGCTTAAGGAATAGGACTCATTTCTGCCATGCTTCAAATTTCTGTTAGGTCACTTAGCTCAATGAACTAGCAAATAATGCAGTATTTACACTGGTATAATAGGAACAACAAAAGTCACCTGTTCATCCCTTTTGGATGAGGGTTAGCCAACATAAAACATATTTAAGGGCCTACTTTTGAGGTTTTTATCATATAAATAACTCTGAAGCTTAATACCACAGGGTAACTGCAGGGTAACAGTCACTAGACACTTGGCATTGTGTGAAATGCAAGTGAAAATATTGCCATGATGTGTGTGAACAAAGTTGCTGTCGTGGAGTCTGTCAGATGCCAAAGGTGCTCTCTTAAGTGTTATACAAAAAACCAAAAAGGAGTAGAACAAGTTCGGACCAATAAGTTATGTGAGATGGTAACTAACTCAAAAACCTGAGGTCAAGCATCAGCCTTGAAGGCATTCAGATACGGACTTTTCACAATTGTTTTTGTTTACAGCAGTGCTTGAAATGTAAAACGTGGCAACAATAATGTATTCCATTTGGATATGTAGGGGTAAAATTGATAATCAGATTTAAATAGGAAAGGAAGGATTAAAAGGATGGGAAAATGGTTGATTTGTATTTCCAGGGCTTATAAACACAGATTTTGATGGACCATATGGTCTCTTGTCTCTTTGATACTGCACTTAATGCTTCTACCATGCTAATATCCCTAATCTTTATTTTAATTGTTTTTAAATGGTCTTGTTTATAGAAGAGAGAAAATATTCAGTACACACAGGACTGGAAAAGGCCTGTCTGCCATGCAGAACACTGTGTGTGCAGCTGGGAGCTTTATGGCAAGCAGCCTGGCTAGCCCATAGGGTGGCTTGTGCGCCAAAACTCTCCTGTGTAGACAGGGTGCTGGAGCCCGTTTCCTTTTACCATACGTACAGTCAATGCTTTTCATTTTGCAGTTCAATACATCTTAATTTTCTTCCTTCTTATATCCAATCCTGGGCTGTATGTTTCAATATAAAGTAGATTATCAATTCAGTGACCAATTTTCTCTTTATAGTATTATCGCTGGAGACTGACATTTAAATGCAGTCTCGGTTCGTAAAGGGTACAATACAGGAGAGGAATGATTTAAAAATTTTGCCATGAGTCCTTGAGGATGCAAGGTTGAATACTGTTTGCAGAAGTCAATAGGGTTGTTGTACGCAGGCTTTGTGTGTGCGAGCACAGGAGGCTGAAACAAATCAATTTCCATTGACTTGTCTAGCAAAGGAGCCATTATTTAGAACTGAATAGCCATTGCTCCTGCAATATAATGTGAAAACTTATTGTAGTTTTACTGAGAAGTAGGTTATGATGAAATTATTTGTTTAAAAGCAAAGTGAAGATGTCTTCTGAATATAAATTTTGGAGGTATTGATTGAAACTTGCTGATGAATGAATTGTGTTTATTTTTTAAAGCTGTTATCAAAAGTAATATCAATCTGACATTGACAATGGAGTTTATTGGTAAAAAGAATTTGCTGGCAGTTATTCAAACAGAAGCAGCAATTACAGTCCTAGGAAAAGCGACACTATTTAAAGAAATGCAGTGGTAATGCTTGAAGCACCAGCTCCTTCACCTTTAAAAAGTAGCTGGACTCATAAATTCAGTTCATCAGCAGGTCTCCTTATAAGAGTGCCTGCCCTGAGCTCTGTGCTTTACATTAGCTCTCCGCTTGGTATATTACCAGTAAATTGTTAAAATTCCCTGTAGTAGTAACATTTAAGGCCTGAATCATTGAAGTTTTTATGCTTCCCTTTGTGCATGGTTTATGTTAACAGAGGAAGATGTTTGAGGTCTGAAAAAGATTTATGCAGTAAAATTGGCTGATCGCATCTTTTCTGTACTCTCCATGCCTCTTTGTGCATCTTTTCCCAACACATGCTACTGCTCGGGGGTATAAGCAGTAACTCAACGGAGTCCACTTAGGGGAACTTCTGTGAAAGGAGTAACTATCAGCAAAAACAGTTTCTGCACAGCAAATCATTCTAACAGGAAAAAAGAATTTTAACAAAAATTCCACGAAGTCTGTAAAAATTAGCACTTGCAATAGGAAAACTTGGTTAAAAGGAGTAAGTGCCATTTTAAGAAGCACATTGTAAATATAATGTAAATGAATGCAAAAATGACAGTGACCTGCCTGCATGCTACATTTCTGCTCATTATTCATCCTTCTTTGGAGGAAAAAACCCAACCCAAACCCAACCCAAAAAACGCCAAAACATACTATTTTTGCAGTGAATTTATGCATTTAAATGGATTGTGCTGTTAGATGGCACAGAACATGCCCAGCTTCAGCAGAGCAAGATTTCCCCATAGTATTTGTACAAAAAAGCTATTCCATCCATTTTCATTTACTCCCAGAATGAATGTGCAGTAAAGGGAATTGCCTTGGACATATGTCTGTTTGTGGCTGAAGCGCTGCACGTGCCATCACATGTATGACTTTCCGCTATAAACTATTATCAATGGGAATCACATTTGTGACATACAGCTCTGCTGTTGCCTGTGTAATGACATCAACAAATTCTCATTTGGATCTAAACCTTTTTTAATCTGAGATTTCTTTGTCATTCTGGGTTTACGGGAAACAGTGAACAAACAAAAAAAACCCCCAAACAAACAAATGAATGTAAACTGAAACCAGAGGTGGCTATGAATGACATTCATTATCAACTGTTTTTTTTTTTTTTAAGAGTAAAGCATTTTGCAGCTAGGAAAAGCTGTCTTGTATTTTTGTTTTATAAAACGAAAGTGTTCTTCAGTGATCAGTTGCCTTTAACTGCAGGTAAGTGATGACCTGAGTATTAGAAGTATGGTAAAGGAGATGCAATCCTAGAACCTGCTTCTTTCTTGAGTGGGAGAAACTGAATTCAAATTGGAAACAAAAATCCACAGTCTCAATTGCTGTAGGTGAAAGGAGCTATCCTAAATTATTGCAAGGAAGAATCCAGTCCTTAGAAATCAATATGTATTTTAATTCCTGTTGTTTTCTGGCAAAGCAACAGAGGAGAGGGATAAGATATGAACTGTCATTAATGATGGGTCTGTTCAGTTAAGTAAATGGAATTGATCCTCTAACTTTTAATGTTTTTGTCTTCTGATTTTGGGGTTTATTCTCTGAGAGGGATTGAAAGAATCATTTTGACAAAGTGAAAGCCAGGAGATGTACCTGCGACTAGGTTTTACTGTGTGCAAAGGGCTGCATATTATGTATGGTTTGATTTCTGAGGTGGAGGAAGTGGGTATGCAAAGCCTTGATATTTTGAAGGCTGCTCTGGACATCTTTTGGTAAGCTGTGTGTGGAGTTGTAGCTCATGGTCAGCAAGTTCCTTTCCTCCTTACTCTTTCATAGCCTGGGGTTACAGTTTGAATGTCCTATTTCTGGCAACGTCATACAGTAAAACAAAATTCAAAGGTTTACGTTGCTTTCTGAATTATGAGCATGAGTCCACTAGATTATGAGAAGTGCATGGGTTTGAAGAGTAAATGTCTATGCTTTCTTTAATGTGTTTGGATAAATCCTCTGTGGTTACAAGGAGCCACAGTAACTCTGCTATTGGCAACTCCCTCAGCTTTGCACCATCACAGCTAAGAGCTGATCAAGCTGGCTTAGTCTTACTTGTACTTGATTAACATATTCTTTTGACATTCTGTGTATGCAGCATGTGTTTTAAATTTTAATAATACACAGACCTTATGCTGCTTGTTTGTCAGCATTCTCTTTAAGAATTCTCTGTGCAGAAGAAAAATTGAGTGAAATGTATTGCAAATCAAACAATGCCATTTGTAAGCCTCTGCTTGCAGAAGTTTATTATTTATACACTGGAGCCTCTGTAACAGCCTCAAAAGTTATAGCAAGGAAAGCGAGTGAACTTCAGCCTGATAAGAAACCATATAAACATGCAGTCAAAGCAATGTTGGTGGAAATGAGCTACAAACATTGTCTCTCAGGTTGCTATTAGTACACTGAATCTATGCTTGAAAGGTCTATGTTGGGCCTGATTTTGTTCTAATTTAAAGTAGTTTTGTCCTTGATTTTTAGTCATTCCGTTTGGCAATGCAGCTAAATTACTGCAATGATCGGTTGTCTCTCTCTTCCCCTGTCTGCTCATGCCTGCTACTTCCTTGCTCTAGCACTAATGCTTCTCTGATACCTTGAACTAAATTGTGGAAAAAAAAAAATGAATCTTGAAGGAGAAGGAAAAAAAAGTGAGTTTTCTCCTGTTAGTTCAGCTTCCTGAACACAGCCTCTGCAGGATCGGAGAGTGCGCAGGGGAGGGGCCGGGATACCTGGCTAACAGCTGGGAAAGAGCAGGAATGGCGGGCAGAATTAAATCTTCTTGCAGCTGGCTATTAAATTTGTCTAACTTCAGGCTTGAAGGCCCCTTTTCAAGAATTACAGTTTGGATTTATAGCCTTCTTAGAGGCTAGTTAAAATTAGGCTTCAAACTCTTTTGTCACTTTATGCACACAAATCTGGTTGTGATTGGATATTTAATTATCTAATACATAAATACCCTTCCACAGTACACATATATGAAGGAGCACAAAAACTGCCCAGGTGAAATCGTACTGCAGTTGTAAAAGTCATGCCTGAAAATGTTTAGGGATGAGATATGAAAGTGAAGGGCACTGTTTAATGTAGAAAATCTACTGGAACGGGGAGAGCAAGAATTTGTCTGTGCGCTTTAAATTAATGAGGGCACATGCTTTTTTGCGTGGCTGTGCCAGTTTCAAATACTAATAGATTAATGAGATCATCTTCAGTCTTCTTGCTAATTCAGAGTTTGAAAGGACTGCCTTCTGGTAGACTGTTCGCAGATCTGGGCCCAGGTTTGGCGCAAACTCTGCTGAGCTGCCAATGTCCTGTCTGACCAGGGCATGGTCTCCCCCTTTAAGGAAAGGCATTCTCTCCAGTCCTACCTTTGCTAGTTTACTCTGTCTCTGTGTTATGCATAAATAAAGGACGCAGCCCAACAGCACAGTGCCTGCCATGGGCTCTGTTGCGGGCCAGTGCGTTGGCTCTTGTCATCAGGAAAGAACTGAGCGAGCGTCGGGGGTCTGCAGGGCTGGGGGGCCAAGCTCTCCTGTATTTCTGTGTGAACCAGGGAACAGGGAAGTGTGAGATGGTGCCATGCGCTAGTCACCATGCACATCAATATCCGAAAACCAAAAATGAACAATCCTGCTTTTACTTGTGCCAAAGATGAATATGACAGCATGACCAGTCACAATGAAATAAAGAGAAAAAGATTTTATATTCTCGCTCCTTGTGTGACTTTTTCCATATATCAACTCATGTACTTATTCTGTGGACAAAGACAGGTTTTCCTTTCTGATGTGTTAAGTGTCAGCATAAGTACAAGGGAAGGAATGAAACAGGGGGTTGAGTGCTTAAGGATGCCAATGGGAATTCGGTGGCCTCTGTGGGAGCTGATAAATGATTCTCCATGTGTATAGTCAATGGAGACACATAGACACAGTTCTAACTCTAGCCCTAAATTCATATGCATCTGTCCAGCTTAAGGCACATTGTAACATGAAGGTAGTTTTCACTGGCTTGTAGTGTTGCCAAGTTACCTACCATGTAGATTCTCTGAAATTGCTATCTTGGTGGTAGTAAGCAGACAGGAGTACAAAGTACACAACAGCAAAGGAAAGCAGACCACACAGCCACGGCCCAGAGGAAGCATAAAAGCTTTTTTTCCTGGATCATATAATCAGATCTGTGTTAGTTGATCATTGAAGCTGTATCACAGTGACTTTCTATGGTTATTTAATACAAAACCCAGGACACCATAGAGTGTGCAGAACCCATTAAAAGCAACATTTGGAAAAATGAGTGTGGTACTGTACAGCCTTTGAAATTGCTTTTCATAAGTTATCTCCCACTAATCAAATAGAACCTGTGAGGGAATAAAAAGAACCAAGCAGGATGTGACAGGTACTTAGCTTAAGAAGAAAATGGGCATATCTGTGTTATTGTTTTCTACTACAGTAATAATCAGAATACCCTTACAAGTGATTTTTCTGTACTCTACATTCAAGTGGGAAATCTATAGTTTACCGTTTTAAGACATTCCACACACTCCCCCTCTCCCCCCCCCCTCCCCCCAATTAACATCAGGTCCAGCTGCCTCCTTATCTTTTACCTGCTGGCTATTACATTGTGGTATATGTTTGTGGATTTTTGTTTTGTGGGGATGGTACTTTGCTTTATGCACACTGAGAGATATAAGGCTGCATTGTGGCTCTGGACCAGAAATGTACAGGGTTACAAAGGTGACAGTTTCTCTGAGTGCAGACACAGCATTCAACCAATATGCCTGGCACTTTTCTGCTTTCTCCCAGCGCTGGAGAATCTTCTAGAGAGATTCGCAGGAAGGCGGTGTGATGGGGTAAGGTGTAGCTGTAGAGCTGAGCAGCCACGAGGCAGATGATTGCATCTTTCCCTAGTGATGACTTCTGCAGTGAAGGCACAGCATGGGGTCTGGAGTCATCTAGTTCTTAAACCTGCCTGAGCAAGGAGTGCATAGCTGTAATGCTGAGGCTGCCATACAGACTTCAGCTGCAATCTTCTTTTGTAGGAATAAGTAATCTGCCCAGTGAAATCATTACCCGGTCTCCGGGTGCCTACATCGCAAGATGGAGCAGACAGACAGGCAGGTAGCCATGGCCACTGTAAGGCAGGCAGACCCTGAATTTTGCCTGCCCAGAGGGGACCGTGCAGAGCATAATTACAGTCTTTGCTGAGTTTGTAGTCAGAATTGAAATCCAATTTAGTGATCATATGGTCACTGTTTCTCTTCACCCGGAAGACGTTATATCTCAAATATGAGCAGAGTGATGACGAGAGCATGCCTAATATGACTAAGATGAAAAGCTCTTCAACAGAAAAGCAACCTTAGTCCCCTATTTTTTTTATATATATATATATATAAAAAAGTCTAAACAAAACTTTATAGATGACATATTGGCAAAACACTGCCAGAATAAATTTTTATGTGGGTATAAAAATATGCTCAGTGGGTGTAAATTTTATGTGCATTTCAAGATCTAAACTTGACAAATTGATGGGTTTGCAGGGCATATCTATATTTTTTTTTTTAAGGTGATAAAAAATTCAAGAGGTGTAGGCTTAGATAAAAATATATGTGATCACATAATGTATTTGATTTAATTTATGAAGCACTACCTGTCCTCCTCCTTTAACAGGCTACTCAAGACATGTTAAAATACTCTAATGCTATGAGTGTATGAGCTTATCGCCTGAGAATGTTAATGCATTCGTTAACATTAAGTGCTGTCCTTGGTTATAAGCGTAGATGGCACTTTTGTACCACTATTTACCTGTGCTTGCTGTTACTCACTATTCTTTTGCTTCCTTTTCAGCTTTGATGCTGTCCACTTACAGTTTCTTTACCTTGACAATTCCTATTAGCAGCTGCTGTTGTACACCTGTGGTGGGATTGTAAAGAGAGAGCTTTCTCGCATCCTTTCCCTGATCTTTCCACCCCTTTTTGCATAGTGCTTTGCTTTTCTTTCAGTTATAGCCTTGATTCTATAAGAAACATGTTGGAGTACTTATCTTCATTAATGCTTAGTAGCCTTTCCGCACATTTTTGTTCTGCTTGTCTGACTGGGGTAAAACATGTCTACCTGACTAAGCTTTATATTTTGGACTGTCCTAGGACAGGTTTCACTGAGAGCCAAAAGCTCCCAAAGATAAATGATACAGGCTTTCTTGGCCTGCTTTAGTTCATAAGCTTTCAACTTTCAGATGTCAAAAGTACGTGAAATCTGCATTCACCATGCAGTGGCCCCAGGATCAGGTATATTAGCAGGCTCACCAGGTACTACACCAGCCTCTTCTGTTCCCTGACACATCAGAGCTCCACTGCAGGAGCAGCGGAGCCGAGGTTTCTTTTCTGTTACCAGATGAAGCTCTGGTACTGGGTTAAATAACAGTTTCAGTGAGTGTGCTGGTTTTGGCTGGGATTAAGTTTTTCCATAATAGCTGGTATGGGGCTATGTTTTGGATTTGGGCTGGAAACAGTGTTGCTAACACAGGGATGTTTTCGTTACTGCTGAGCAGTGCTTGCACAGAGTCAAGGCCTTTTCTGCTCCTCACCCCACCCCACCAGCGAGCAGGCTGGGGGGGCACAGGGAGTTGGGAGGGGACACAGCTGGGACAGCTGACCCCAACTGACCAATTGCTATTCCATACCATATGACGTCATGCTCGGTATATAAAGCTGGGGGAAGAAGAAGGAAGGGGGGGACATTCAGAGTGATGGTGTTTGTCTTCCCAAGTCACCGTTACGCGTGACGGAGCCCTGCTTTCCTGGAGATGGTTGAACACCTGCCTGCTGGTGGGGAGTAGTGAATGAATTCCTTGTTTTGCTTTGCTGGTGTGCGCGGCTTTTGCTTTCCCTATTAAACTGTCTTTGTCTCAACCCACGAGTTTTCTCTCTTCTGATTCTTTCCCCCATCCCAGTGGGGGGGAGTGAGTGAGCGGCTGTGTGGGGCTTAGTTGCTGGCTGGGGTTAAACCATGACAGTGATCAAAATGCTCTTGGATTCCTGATAAGTTCTTGTGACCAATGTTAGCATCTCTAATATGGTCTATAAAGTGTCCTGGAAATTGATATCAAGTGCTTGCTTCTGGCTGTAAACACCTCTTTTCTTATCTGGCACTGAAAAATCAGAAGAGGAGACTGTACTAATAGAAGAATGTACTTCACCGCCAGAACTGCAGATGCAGTATTAAGTGGGCACACAATATCTGTAGCATTTCGTAGTAATTAATAATGTCCCTTTTACACTCTTGTGCTCTGACTTCTTGCTGCTTCACTGCTCTAAGCCTTCCACATCAAAAATGTTAGTGATCATGTTGCCTGTAATAGCATATCTGTTCCAGGAAATAATTATGTTTTTTTGGATGAGAGTTGACTGATGGCTGAGCAAACTTCAGACTGGTAGCTGCACACCTCCAGACTGACAAGGCTTAGCTTTGATCTGGAGGGGACAGAAAAACATCAGGCTGTGCCTTGAACAGCATAGGGGTTTGGAAAATGCAATTGTGTTTGCAGAAAGCACCCAGAGTATACAGCCTGCATGGCTGCAAGACAGTCTCACTGTTGAAAAGACTGGCAGTGAGAAATTGCAAACAGTGTGAACACATCGTTTATACCCTCCAGCTAGTACATATCTTGGGATAGATGTTTGATGGAAAGCGTTTGCTGGAAAGAAGCTGAAATAAACAAACATTATTCATTCGGAAGGCGATGATGAGAATTATGAAGCTGGTGGAGGGAGTGAGGGTCAGTAAAAGTTAATTTGGAAAACTTATCTTTGCCAAAATGAAACAATTAGAGTATCTAGAGAAAGCATGGCTGTGTTGGAACAAGGAAATATTCTTGGCAGACACATGATCATATTCTGTACACTTCCATTTATGAGCAAATGCAGAATCTTACTCTTGGCCTAATGTGATGTTGAATTAGTGAATCTTCTTAGTTAATTTGCTTCTAAACAATCTATAAAGTCTGAAAAAAGTGATTGGATAGAGTTTAATTTTGCATAGAGTCTGTTTTGAGCAGTTTAGTTGTTTATGTCTGAAGTGTGACTTTTTTTAAACATATTTGCTCTATGATCCCCATCTTAAGCTATCAACGTCAGCGGGAATCATGTAACTGATTTAAGGATATTAGATCAGGCCTTATGTATTTCTCTTCAAGACATATCGGTAGATTTTGTTAATAAATTACTTTGCACTTGGGTAATCTTAACACTGCAAACTCAATATAGCTTTGGGAGAGGGAGGTGAATTCTGTTCTGCTTCATGTACAAATGAAACCATGAGTTAAGTACTAATTCTTTATTATTGATTACTCAATACTCGTTGGTAGTGATTTTTGCGAAATAGGATAGAAATACCACTTCATTTTCAGTTCCCGGGTTGCATTTATAGTTGATAGTTAAAGCAAAAGTAAACCAACCACAACAAAACAGACTTGTAAACCGAACACCTTTTATGTAGAAGTTAAAGAAAAGATTCTTCCAATACTAGCTCATGAAATGTACCAGTATTTTAAGAAAGGGATTTAGTGAGTTTTAGTTAGTTTGGAGAACCCAGAGTTGGTACAAGAATGTGATCTTGTTATCATTCTTGTTTCTGAAATGAAGCATCAAATACCTAATTCTTTCATGTACATCAACATGCTCTCTTAAAGACATCCTTGCAGATCGGCACCTGTTATTTTCTGTGTGTGTAAAAAACAAGGATGTCTTAACTGGCTTACTGGAGTACTTGGCTAGTTTTATGATATCATTTGCAGTCACGAGCTACATATATTAAAAATTTCTTGTTGTTATTTTTACGTTTGGCTCCGTGCATTCTGGACCGTGAACTGATCTGGAGAATGTCTCAGGATGTGAAAATCTTAGAATAATAACAAAGCTCATTACAGGCTAGAAAGTCAATGTGTATGAGAAAAGATTCCACCTTTTCCCTTTATTTTGGTCTGGATTCACTTTTTTTGGGAGAGAGAGGGAGGAAAAAAAGGGTATGATTAGGCTAAAATATCAAGGTCAGTAAGTCACCAATGACAGGTTAGATCAATACATGCTAAATTTAGAGTTTTAGTGGAAGTGGAAAAGAACCAGCAGAAACATTTCTGTTTTGTCTGTGTCTGTAAAAGGAAAGAAGTGTTGGAACCTATAGAATAAACCCTGCTTGTAGGCATCTGCTGAGAGGAGTATTGAATTTCTGAATGCTGGAGTATTTAATGGGAAACGTAATCTGAAAACACTAGAATAGGGTAGAGCCCATTACAACACAGAGGTGTTGAAGAGCAGGGAAGGAGGCATGTAGAATATTAATGATGAGTGTGTTCCTTAGATATATGATATATTGTAGGCTGTTAAAAAAGGAGGAGGAGACAGATCTCAAGAGTGGAGGAAATGAGTGCTGCTTTCAAGGCTCCACAATAAGTTATTTTTGGCATCAGGCTGCAGAAAGTGAAATTTTCTGAAAGGTAGAACTTTGAGCTTGGCTGAAAAAACTGATCAAAGGAGATGGACACATATTTAAAACTGGGACATGGAAATTATTAGTCATAAGGCCAAGAATGTGTTTTCCCTCCTTTTGACCCTGTACCACAGAAGAAAGCTCACAGTAATGGGCAGAGGTGGCTTGTCTACCATATCTCCAAGAGAGCAGGATTTCAAAAGACTGCTTGCTTGGGCTTAAAGTGCATTTTTCTTTGTGCGTCGAGTTCAAAGCAAGCCTGAAATTGCAAGCAGGACTCAAAGCAATTGTGGTTTCACCTCATTTTTACACAGAGCCCATTGAGGTTTGAGTGATTTAATCCTAAAGCTGTAAATCTGGGTAGGTTCACACAGAACTTAGTAAAAGGTTATTTGAAAGAATTGCAAACTCCAAAAGATGTCAGAGAACTTTGGCTGAGCTTGTTACTTGTAAGTAACGGAACAGGAGGTCAGGGGACTTTTCCTGGATTTTCAAAGTTGCTGGGAAAATTTTTCATAGCTCTGCTTCTATTAAGACGGTGGCCAGCTGCATCGTAGGTTCCTGCATGGGGTCAAAAAACTTGTGCTGAATTTATAGTAGGGGACATTCATAAATCTCATTATCTAGAAGTGCCCTTGATTTCAAAGAGGAGAATAAAAACAAGGCAAAAATGCTAAGCATAGAGTTGTGCTTATAATGGTGGTTGTAAACTAAAAAAAGGAGGAGAGAGTGAGGGGAGTGGAGCAAGTATTTGCACACAAAATAGTGGAGTAAGAGTTTACCAAGAGTCAGTATCCTTGGTTTCTGGCTGAGGCTGTAATGTTACTACTTTGATACATTTCCTTCAGCTCTCGTTTTCTGCTATGACTGCCCATATAGTGGCAGCTGCTTGTTTCCCAGTTTATATCATGCGATCTGTGAAATATTTTTAAATGGCTGCAATGCGGTGCTGATGCTTAGCTGATATTCTGATTAAGTGAAACTTTTTCTTGTGCTCCATGGTAGCCATAACAATTCCTGCATTTTCCTCTAGCAAAAAAGGAACTGTTAGATGATTAAATCCCTCTTGGGGTTCAACATATTTCCCTCTAACAAGCTCCCCTTCTCTTTCCCCTCCTTCCTAGCCCTTCTCGGTCTTCAAATCAGCAGCAAGCCCTGAATTGTGCTGTTTGGTTTGGGAACTTGCTGTTCCATGTCTCCCGTCCCTTTCTTGAGAAATGTTGACAGCATCAGCCCAAGCAAGTGTGGACAGTGTCATTCCCTGCCTCCATGCCACAGGACTCAGTGTTGTCTCTATTAACTACTTGCTCATTTATGGTTATGGAGTATTTCAAAGTTGAAATAGATGTTTCCACACTGATTAGGTGCATGGATGTACTGGGACCATGTGGGGAAATGCTTGCTTTGGTCAATGACTGCATTGTCCTTCCTCCTCCACGGAAAAAAAAGGAGAAAGTAATTTTGAAAAGAATTATTTTGTCTTAGAATTATTTTTTTTTCTTTAGAACAAGGGCAACGGTGTTAAATACAGGTTTAATATTCTCTGTCAAGGTGGAAGTCATTTATATAGCTTACTCAATTTTAATAAATATTTACCTCTTACCTTAATAGCATTATTGTGGCTTTAAGTAGTCTGCGTAAAACATCTTTAAAAGGGGTATATCTGTTGGAAAAACAGGATAAATCTTAAGGAAACAGGCACAAAGCTGAGGCGTCAGAATCACCTACTGTTTCTGAAAATCTTGGTCAAACCTGTCCCCGAATATAGACGTGGAGCTGAGGCATGTGTATGTTTCTTGGGGATAATTATTGCCTTTAATGACTAAAATAACTGTTCCAGAAATAGTCATACATTTTGGATCATTATCTTTTAATCAAGCTTGTGTGCTATACCTCTAGAAAATTACCACCTACTGAAACAGAGCTACAGAAATATCTTGAGTGTCTTATTAAGTTCTTTCAGCCTTTAAAAAAAAACCTTTTAAAAGGTTGAGATTTTGTTTCCAGTCATGCTGGTATCAATCTTGGATAACAATACTAATGTCGATACAATTACATCAGCTTGACACTGGTGTCAATGATGTCAAAATCTGGCTTAATATCCAAGACTTTCTACCTCAAAAGCCTAATAGATTGTTTCAAAATCTCAGTTATAACTCTACTGAATTCTACTTTCTACAGAAAATCTTTCATTACCTTTTAAAATCTATGGGACCTTCTTATAGTAATGGCAAGAGCCTTTCCTTTACACTCATAATCAATATTGATTATAATGTGAGATGAAGAGTCCTCTGGTAGAATAACATTACTGTCTGATTTAATAAGATAATTGCTATCTTTATTCATAAATATTGTGTTTTATTGCTTTCTGTTACTGTGGCACATGTGGGATTCATAATTTATTTCAATTACACCAGTCATCAGAGAAGCTAGTGAAATGTGATATTAGCGATGCTGCTTTTACTGTACCACCATAGATTTTCTGGAAACGGACAGGCCTGTCCTCTATGGGACAAGAGCTCTTTTCCTGTCTTTAAAAAGCACCTGGTATATGTGCTGATGAGGTCTAAATAGTAAAGGAAGATTAATCTAGATGGTTTAGGGCACTTTCAACCTGAGTACCAGGAATTTGAGCTAAAAGGAAGAAGGGAGGGATGAAGGAGGGAGAGAGAAATGGGGAATTGAAAGAGAGTGGGCAGAGAGAAGAAAGGTGAGAGGAGTCTCAGAGGTGATGAAGAGAACGAAGGCTAAGAAAGAGAGAGGGTGTGGAGTGTTACAGAAGCAGTAGGAGAACTACAAATGCATTTTCTATGCACAAAACACTTTTGGCTGGATAAAAGGACTGGAGGGCAATAATAAAGAGATGAGAAGAAAAAGCTGTTTTTCCTCCAGTCCCTACATTTGTGGGCTCACTGAAAATTTCCCCCAATTTACACTTCTCAAGAAATGCGACACTCCCAAGCTTTATGCAGCTTTACTTCACACCCTCACATCACAGCCCATAGTCTCTGAGTCATACTCTCCCTTTCATCAGACCTCAGAGCTCATGAAGTTCAGGCTGAATAATAATAAATGTGCTGGTGCCTTTCAGATCTGTTTTGGGGTCCTCTGTACCTGGATTTTGCTGGGACACAGACTAAAGTCCTTTCCTTTGACTTGGTCTCGTGGCAGGATCAAAAGTGGCAGTTATGGATCCAAGGTTCATTAGCAGCCACTGTGGAAGAGGTCAGATATCGAGCACAAAGAGTTTGCAGGAGACTTCTTTAGGGGCTACTTTTGGAAGAAAAGTAGAGGAAAATCAGGGTCATTTCAAGGCAGGAAAGAGTTGATGTTTCTAACATGTCCTTAGGGGATGTCACAAAGAACTAGCACCTCCAGCACTCCCCTCCTCTCCCTCTCTTTTTCTGAAGAGCAAAGTCTCTTGGGCTCTGTGTCTGGGTTTTGGTGGAATATCTGATGAGACTCTTCCTTCTGTTTTTTCCTGCATTCAGCTTGGCAACTTTCCTTAGTCCTGATATGTAGTTTTTCAATGGCAATTATAGCAGTAATAGTAATTTGCATGGACAGTATCATTAGGAATATGTGCTTCTCTCCATGCTCTAAAGTCATTTTACAATCCTGGAAATTTTCAGGTGGCCAGCGAGCTCCTCAGAGCTCCTGATGAACAGCACCTCAGAGCACCAACAGGGGAGAACTTGTAGAAACTCCAGTAACTTTTTGTGCCACTATACAGATTATACTGCTAAAAACATGTTTTTCAGGTGGAGTGTGATGCAGTCTTGGCATTATACAGCTTTCAAGCAGCCTAATGTAATGCTCACTATCTTTTATTATTTATAAAAGAGATTTGTTTTTTTACCATGCTGGAAAAGACCGCTTTGTTACTCTCTGAAGTTCAGGCAGGTCAGGAGAGGATATTGGAAATTGAACTCTTCGATGTGGTGGCCCCTGCTGTCATGGCAGGCAGCAGTCTGACAGGAACACAAGTTCAGCAGTACAGAGTAGTAATGAAAAATGTAGCTTTGCAACTTTTCTCTGTCAATAACAAAGCTCATCTTTTTGTGCCAGCAAGACATTGCATGCAGCACACATTTCAAACTCAGTTAATCTCAAAATAATTCAAAAATCAAAGAGCTTATTCAACCATCAAGACATACCAGATTGACTCACTGTGTATCCATGGAGGGGATAGCAGAGAGAAAAAGAATTCAATATCAGAATCAGTAAAAGCGGCACTAGTTTTTGTTCAGTCTAAATTGTTTTTAGACCACACGAGCACACCATGAATACTAAAAGAG
This sequence comes from Calonectris borealis, assembly GCF_964195595.1. Taxonomy (NCBI): domain Eukaryota; kingdom Metazoa; phylum Chordata; class Aves; order Procellariiformes; family Procellariidae; genus Calonectris; species Calonectris borealis. The sequence goes on along the minus strand of NC_134324.1, from coordinate 19,519,963 downwards.
GTACCAAAAGAATATTTTATGATTGCATTGTTTGCATTACTCATCTAGGAATAAAATTCACAAAGGTGGCAGTTGTACATATGTGCACATGCTCTTTCTGCCTCACTGCAAGGACTCGCGTATTTTTAACATTATTTCGGGGCTGTGTATGCATCTGCTGTCACCACACACCTGACATTCAAATCCAGTGTCAAAGAGCATGTGCACATGCAGCTGATGGGCTAAGAGATTTTGCTGTGGTGTTAGTATTTGCTTACCCAGTTTCAATATTTCTGGTTTTGAATGTTGCAGAGAGAATAATTCAGACACTGTTAGAAACAGAATTGCTGCTGCCAAATAAATGTGCATTTATGACAGGGCACCTGCTAGAGATAGACAGTGCCTATAGTGGGTGAACATATATGAATGGCAGTTTCTTGTTAAGTAAAAGAATTAATTTACCTGTAAAGCATGTCAGGATGCAGGACTGTGTCTGGGATTAACACCATGGTCCCACGGACACCAGTGCTGCTCTGTGCCCCTCAGCAGGGAGTGAGGGGGGTCAGGATGTGGTTCAGGTCACTGAGATTAGGACCATGGGAATTGGGAGGTGACAAAGTAGAGGAGCCTGTCCTGGCAGCTGAGCACAGGGAATACCTGGGAGCCCACGGGACACCCTTGGTTGTGCTACTTGCTTAATGCTCAGCTTAGGCTGAGCTGTTGTAGGATGTATGAATCAAAGGCTCCCCTCACTGCTCCACCTAACGCTGCTTCTGAGCAAGAATAGATTATTTGGCAATAAATTGCTCTCATCTCTTAGCCTCTAAATTTATGTCATTCCCATTTTATCTTTTATATGCATCTTAGAAGTTTTCCAGACACTGAGCACTGAATTGCTGCAGACACACAACCTAGTTCCACCATTCTCCTGCATGAAGTGTGAAGGGCTTTTATTCTTGAAACTTGTAGACAGCTGAATAAACTAATTTCTTTCACCTGTTAGTTATGGAGGCTTTGTTTGTCTTTGCACAGCACAGTGTAATCCAATATAAGTCAATTACAGACCCTTCTTTTAATTGTCAGTCAAACAGTGAAGATGGTAACAGTCACTTACCTTTATTCAAGAGGGAAGTGTGCCAGCACCAGAGTAAAAGGCATGATGTGACACGAGATGATTTCAATTTCCATGGAGCCTTCACCAGCTTGATGCTTGCAGAACTGGGATCACATGATAAGCATTTAACCAGCTAACAGCCAAATAATGAAAAAAAACCCACAAGCCCCTTATGATTTCTGCGTAACCTGGAAAGATGATTCTTTTTTCCTTCACATATTTCATGTAGTATTTCATTACTGAATGGGGCTGTTGTGGGATGAAGGTTCTAAGCTTCTGCTTGGAGCAGGAGCTCTTGGGTCATGTGACTGAATAAATGATTTCACTAGCTTCTAGCCGACTCAGTAGTGGAGGGAAAAAAGTTTGGGAATACCACTAATTGTACTTTTAAAGATTAATAGTGTTTTAAGAACAGGTAGAAGGGATCATACAGAGGAATCCACTTCTCTGTCCTGTCTGTGGCAGTGACCAAATATCAAGAGTTACAGGGAAAATACGTTTTTTTTTTTTCTCTCCCGGTCTCCAGCAGTCAGACATTTCCACCAGTCTGCAGATATTTGGAAACTGCTGTGGGAGTATAACACTCCTTGCACATCTCTGTATTATCTATTTCCAGTACTCCTGAGGTCTTTAGTTCCTCTCTGAATTGAGGTCAGGAATGGCATGTCATGGCAGAGGGAGCTTGGAGGTAGGGGTAGTAAGCCAGTTTGCTGTATGTAACTGTCCCATAAAACTGGCTTTGGTGCATTTTGGCAAGATTTACAGAGTGTCCCCTCCTGAAAGACTTTTTCTTACCTTATAATACATAAAATCACCTAAAATTTCATCAGACTTGTGCTGTCTTCCCAGGCAGCTCTGCTGCAGGTATCTCAACTTGCTGCCAGTCCATGAAGTCGTGATCAACTGTTCTCCCTCCCATGAGGGAGAACAAAAGATAAAAGGAGATTCCAAGAGCATATTTGCTGTTGAATTCTTGCTTTAGCTGTTCCCTGTTGACATGAATGCTGCTGTATGTTCTTTATGTTAGCATCAATTATTTATCTTCCTTTGGCAGCATGCCACTCTTCCACCCGCTTTCAAGTGACTGATGTGGTGAAGCAATGAGCGATGGCACACCGTGCACCAGCACTCCTCAGTTTAACTAGGGGGGCATGAGTGAACAATGTATGCTCTAGCTCTTACACATACATTTTTTCAACAACATAGATGGGGTCACTTACTTTCCTTCTTTGTTCATAAAGGGTCTGGCCCACAGAGTTGGTTAGTCCAATTGTTGTCTACCCTATGCGGGCTGCATGTGATGTGGAGAAGATTAACCAAGCAAGGGCTGATGTCTCCACTAGCTCCATTTTCTCTCTTTTCACTGTTTGAAAAGGGTTCATCGGCAAAGCAGGGGTAGACTGGCTTCTAGACTGCTTGCTCACACCGTAACAAGAGCTCCAGGAAGTATTGTCAGGTCCCTGCCCCCCTGCCTACTAATAAAATAAAAGCCAGTAAAACTCTTAACAGCCTTTTGTACCGTATGTGGGCATTGATTACAGAGGATTACAGTTGTTGCTATTGACAAACTGAATCAAATTAAAAACTGCTACTGACTACTCCAGCTCTTTGGTGAGTGAAGAGGACAAAGGATGGTGCTTCTCTTGCTTTCCAAAAGTATTGTGGAGGAATAACCCCAAAAATCAGGACAAAGCATTAATGGAATGGAAAACAGCTCAGGATTCATTCTCTAGTGATCAGCTCTGCAAAGTTTCATCTTTCTTTTCTGTTTTAAGCTCAAAGTTACAGACTTTTTCTGTTTGATACTGTCAACTACAATTGCTTGCAATCAAACCTTTTAGCTGTCTAGCTGGAACCATTTATTTTTAATGTAAAAGACATAGGCAATTTACAGCAAATAGTAATGGAAATGTATTATAAATGTTAGAGGTTCTGAGCAGGCAATATGTTATAAAAGTTTATGTACCCATTTTACACATGCACAGCTCTCTTCAGTTGTAATGAAAAGGCCTAGTTAACGTTATTTCTTACATCTTCATTCTCATTAATGTTTTTTTCACACCCCAGCACACTCTAGTTCATCAGCTGCCACATTAGAAATAATTACACTCTTACATAACATAAGGAGATATCTATAGGTTCTGTAAAGCTTTCTTATTATGAAAGGTTACTGATTACCTTTCAGAAATGAAATTTGGTGTGCCAGCTTACAAAAGTGTTGGGGAAGAGATGATTCCTACCAAAGCCTTGAGCATTTATTAGTATTTTAATTTGTGCCATCCAGAAAGGATGAAACTCTAACTGTATTAGTAATAATGCATTAAAAATTTCTAGATTTTATGGTTGATAATCTGTTTTGGTTTGGAACTTATGGCTATTGCTCTTTCTGAAACATTAGATCAAATATATGAATATTTTAAATTTCATATGGCTTTGTGCCAAATTACCAAGTAGTGTAAGGACCAAAGCAGGTCTTATATTAGCTGTGGAAATCCAGCCTCTCATGCCTACAACAGGGAATATAGCATGCTTTCTCCTGAAAGAAGGCTTAGCTCAGATTTGTTGCTCTAGGTTCTGCTAGAAGTTTAAAGTTTGTAACAAAATCCATCATCCGCTCCTTGCTGCTGAGTGTGATGGAAATCCCTTCCCTTCTGTAATGATCTGTGTAATTTGGAGTGCACAGGTGCATGTGATGCTCTTTATTGGCTGCATGGAAAGAGCAGACTGGAAGGATCCACTAATGTTGCTCTTCAAACACATCGTCCTTTGAGATAGGTGGATGGAAGTTTAGGTATTTGACTAGAATTATGTGCAGATCTGAAGAATATGGACTTTTTATATTGCTTATTATGTTTTGATATCTCTGTTTCTCGTATTTTCGGAAAAATTACCTCCCATTACTTGTGCCAGGCAGGCCCAGGTGAATGACTTGGGGAGCTCTAGTTATGGTGTCCCAGCCATGCTGAGCTACACTTGACCTTTGTGAACCCAAGTTTGGGCTGAGAAGCAGCACAATGTGAAAATGAGTGTGTGGAAAAACTGATAATGGAAGGTGTCCAAAGCAGATACATTTTCTCTGACGCGTATTTCCCAGTTTCCCTTTTCTCATTCCCCAGCAGACATCAGCAGGGGTTGGTTGTTGCAGTATAAAGAGGTTCTCTGAAGAAGAAAAGTTTCTAGCATGGCCAGGCTATTTAAATGAAATCACTTATTTCTGTCCTACTTAGGTATCTAAACTTGTTTACCCTCTTTGTTGAGCAGGTGTCTATAGCTGGAGCTATGTTGGCTAATCTCGAAGATTAGAATGTGAGTTCTTGAACCCTAAAAGCACGAATTCTTACAGCTTACATCAGAGCTTAGGAGACATTATTTCTGATACTTCTGAGTGAATTAGCAGCCGTGGCCCACTGACTTCCAACGAGATTTGGGTACATGATGTTCAGAGAGACACGTCTGAAAATTCTGATCTTAGTGCTGTTAGCAAAAAGATGCATGGCACCTTTTGTATACAGCTAACCTGAATTTGCGTCTGTTGATGTTTTGAAAAGAATGATTTACATGCTGTTAGCACTGATGACAATTACAATGCTAAAAACCTTTTTAAAAATGAGGAGGAAATTCCTTTCTTATTCCAAATAACTCTTTTGGGCTAGAACCTGTTGCTTTCCATTACCATTGTTGGGAGGAAGTTTAAAAGAAAAAAAAAAAACAAAAGTGAAGGGTAGAAGAATTTCTTCAGAAATGGGAAATAGGAAATGAGGCAGAGGCTTTGTTTGTGTTTATGAAGACAAGCAATTGCAATGAATATCTGTGAATCCTTTTGCATTTAGAAATCATTCTAACATATATAAATCCCCCTAGAGGTGATTTTCTAATTAAAAAAACTGACTGAGTTCATAATTGATAACTTATTTGATCAAACCCACTTTTTCATTCACCAATTCACCATAAACAAATGCTTTGCTTTCCAAAATTATTCACCAAATGAGTGAGATAAATAATTATCCATGTGTTCTTTGGTTGTGAGCAGTTTGCTATAAACCACTTTCACCGAAAACTAGAAGATTTATTTGTTTTGAGTTAATGGACAAATCCCATAATGTGTTGTTGCTGCTCTTAGACTGGATCTAGTTATGGCACTTCCATATGCCAGTGTTTGTCCTGATTTTACCAGAATTTTCAAGGGTATCGAGGCCAAGGAAAAAAGATTCACAGAAGTCTGTTGAATCTTTTAGCAACTAGGCAGTTAAGCGTGAAATGTCTCCAATGTGACAGACAGTTAAATGATAAAATACCTTTCTAGTAACTACTGAAGATAGGAAATATTATGTGAAAGGGGCAGGAAGTGTTTCAAAGGGCACTTGATAATAAAGGGTCTGCAAGTGTTACTTGTAAGTGATTTATTGATTTGTTCAGTGTAGCATGCAAGACTGTACTGATTTATACAGAGCATATACAAGAGCCATGTCATTACAAACTGCAAACCAATCTTTAAAATTAGTTACTGTCCAATAGGTTTTGGAAAGATATACCTGTCCTGCTGCCACCCAGCCGAGAGCACAATGATTAGTTGAAGATGAAAGTTGATGTGAGTAGATCAAAGCTCAGTATATTAGGTCAAACATTTTTAATATAGATTTATGAACCAGGATTCTGGTTCATTTTGTGTTCTCTTGGGAAAGAAAAATTGAAGTACTCCAAGGATTTTCCTTTTCAATATCTGGAACTTTCTTGCACTTTTCTAATGGCATTTCCCTTTCCCTCTGCTTTCTCTAGTCCATCCAAACTCCTCTTTTCTTTTTGCATCTACTCTTGGGGTGCCAGTACACTGTAAGATACATATATTAATGGTGTCTTCACCAGCCCCCAGGCATGGGTGTTAGTCTTTATTTCAAGACGCAGAACCTGCTTTTTGGTTCTTGATGTCCCATGTTCAGTCCTAACTGATGACCAAGATCAGCATTGCTATAGATAAATCTAGTTTTCTAATGGTAAAATTCCATCTGAATGGTACGGTGTACATATATGTATGGTGTACATATAATAAACTACCTCAGCATCTATCACTTGCAAAGGATGAGGAATTGAGACCTCTGAAGAATTGATTCTGCAAGACATAAAGACCTTCAACTTTAGAAGAAAGTCTGTTGCCCTGGAAATGGTTGCTAGGGCAAAGAAGTGCCTTTTGGCACAGATTTCTGATCTTTAAAAGCAAAACTCTCATGACATGAAATGAAATCCTGTGGCTTATGTGTTTCTTAAAAGAAGCCCAAGACCTGTGCTGTTTCATATTTCTCCAATATAAAAGCTTTTACTTGTCAATACTTAATGATCTGAAAATCCTTTGAGCCCTTAGCACTCACCAAGGAAATTACAAGAACCTGGACTGCTCTAGTAAACACGTGGCACTCTCAGATGTATACGCCGCGATCTGTGCAACCAACGCAGAGCTGGAGCCCAGCTTCCAAATGAGGCTATTCAGTGAGCAGCAGCACAGCCAAGTGCAGAGAAAAGACAGCTGTTTTGTTCATTATTATTTGCATTCCCACAGTGCCCAGAAGCCCAGCCTTGGGCTATGGAGGATAGCAGTGTGCTGTGCACTGCACTAACACTGAACAGACAACGTGGTGTTGTAAGATGAGACAAAAGTGGTTACTAAAGACAGAAGAACACAAAGAAACAGCGTGATGGCAGTAGGTGGCATGCTAGATCTCAGCATTCAACTGTCCAAGGCTGGTCATTCCCTAGCTGTAACAGCAAGGAAATCTTTGTGGAGAGAGTTGAGGACTGTAATAAGTAACTCTGGAGATGTTCAAAGTGAGTTGCTTCCTAGCATGAAGGACGCGGTGGCAGAGAGGATGAAGCTGCTCTTGTATTTGTGTAGCAAGTGGATGCTTGTTACAAAGGTGGAAGTCAGTGGTTGAAAAGAAGCGACAGCCTGTTTCACAGTGCAGAATGAGAGGTGACAAGGCAGGGACAGGCAAGGAAGAGCTTAGAAAATGAAGATGCTTTTTGTTTGATACAACATAAATGAAGGAGCCAAAACAGGACAGATAGGAGGGCTGATGTGGTCAAAGTGACAGGGTAGGACTTTTCAGAAGTATTGCAAATGGATGTGAGCAGGGCCAGAATTGCATTTGTCAAACCTGGAAAAAAAAATGTTGTTTTAATAAAGACGAAAGATGTTGGGAGCCCGGAGAGAGCTTTTCCAGTGTGATCTGATAAGAAAAGCCATATCTGAATTTGTTATGTAGAAAGCATCTGCAGGATTTACACCTAAGCTGGATTTGGGGACAGAGAGAAGGATCCGAGTTGAAGGTTACACCAGGTTATGGATTGCAGCAAGTAGCACTGTACTGTCAGCAGTGACTGAGGAAAGAAAGGAAAAAAGATTTGAGCAGTCTTGCTATGTTAAGCTTAAACTAATGACTAGATATCTCTGAAAAGATTTTAATTCAGACAGGGTATGTTGGAGCAGAAAGATACTTTTGTGAGTTCCTAGGATAAAAATATAAATTGAATTCATGTTTTCAAATCAGCTCTGGGCAGCTAAAGTTGACAGTTCCTCTCTCATAGGAGAAGGAGAGGAAAACATTTGGGATTCACTAGTGGAAAAATTGAGCTGGAGAACATACCACAGGCCACATCATTCATGGCAGGTCACCAGGTATGGGGTGGCTTGATGGGGCTCACATAATATAGAGAATGATAACTATGGAACAGCTGTGGATACTTCCATGCTTTTGCAGTTGCAAAGTGTAGTTAGTTGGTCTGTTGCAGCCTTAGTGAATATAGATGCTAGTTGTAGAAGCAATTCAAAGTCCTGTTTTATCCTTGGGGAGAGAAGGCTCATGTGGCAGTGTATTTTTCTCACTGTATCAATTTTTCATCTGCCTGTTGAATATAATTGCTCAGCCCAATGTGTATATTATTTTCACTTTGGCTTTGTATATATAATTTTAATTTGTGTCATAGACTCAGACTGTTATCTTTTCTTTGTTTTTCAGCATATTAATGAGAAACAGGAAGGCAGAGGAAACCAGAATATTTTAGGTCTAGTCCCTTCAATTTCGTATTCTGTGTGCACTTCATTAGCTGAAGCTGTTTAACAAAGTGTGGGGTTTTTTGTTTTTTAATACAGTCTGAATTCTGGAAAGTACATGCTATACGCCCACTAGGTAAAATACATGCTGTTCTTCTGTGGTGCTGGCTTCTGCGCTGAAAAATTCCTATTGCCTCCACTGGAATAACGCTCCTAGGTTGTACGAGACGGATGCAAGCCCACGTTGGTGCGGTAGCTGATCGCAGCCGCGGCATTCAGCAGGGATTGCGGGTTAAATTTTCAAAGCAGATACCAGGATGGAGTGTAGCAGGTACAGTGCTCCCCAAGGCCGTTGGCGAGCTCGAGGGAAGGGGCTGCTGTGCAGCAGGCACTAACTGTAGCGACCCAGCTGTGGCTGCTTGCAGTGACATGGGGGAAACGAGGGGAAGGGCAAGGCTGAAGGAATGTTAATTAACTTTGTTATGACACAAGTTTGTATTTTCATCGCAGCTGACCTTGGTGAGGCATTTTCTGCATTGACGGACTACCTGAATGGCACTGAGCCTAGGCTTTCTGAGCTTTCAGAACCACAGGTGTTAGAAAGCACAGTTCTGGTCATTGATCCCTGCTCCACACTGGCCCTAGTTTATGCTTTGCTCTCCTTTTTGCTAGGAGTGGTATAAAGCCTGCTATTAAGCTACCTAAGGTTGGAGTCACCGTTCATCATGAACTATCATTGGATTACCATTTTAGTTGCCTCACAAAACCCGTATTTGTTGTTCTCTGGGATACTGGAAAGATATGACCAGTGCCATTGTAGGAGGACGCCGTGCTGTTAATTCCTTTCTCTGTTATGTGCTAGCTGGGCTACTGGAATCTGGGGCTTCTTAATTTTTCATGTTAGAGCTCACCTGCAATCCTGCTCCTGGCATTCAAACTGTAACATATTGTTGCACTGCTTGGAAGCTGTTATATTGCCTTGCAGTATGTTGGGATAATTCTAAGATGCCCCTAGGCACACTGAAGTTCTCAGGCTGGCTTTTGCCACAGTGAAAGTATTTTCATGTGTTACAAAGATGCATCTACATTAAAGCTGTAGTTCAGATCAGGAGCTGGCTTCTGAAATGAGTCTCCCAATCCCCAGTTACTGCATGCTTTGATTTGCTTCACAGAACAGTCTTGGAGAGCAAAGAGGCTACATTATTTTGTGATACAACTGGACTGGGAGATGTGCTGCTGGAGCAAGGTATATTCCAGTTGCTGCATGTACCCTGTCACACTAGAGATAGTCCAAGCTACTTCCCCTCTCATCCCCAAATGCACACAGTGTGATGTTGTCCGTCTAAACCAGCTGTTTTCTTTAGCAATCCCCTCTGCTCTGCTGCATTACTTGCTAATGCACACATAGTCCAAGGTGACCAGGAGTCTGTGACACTTGTGTGGTTTGGTGGGTGTCATTGCCAAAATAATTGCTCTTGTAGGCTTTTTTTTTTTCAGTGAATGCACACTTCATACAATATTATCGTAGCTGCACAGTGTTATTTAGGCACAAGTTGCCTTTATTAGTTTGGTATTGTATTACTGTTTGTCCCATCTCTATGCAGTCAGCTGGAAACATAATTTGACTGTGTTTTATAAATGGTCTCCTAGTTTATGCTTACACTCCATGCTAGATGTCAGCCAGAAGAAGGTATCACCTTTGAAAGCATTAGAAGGTGAAAGCAGATAATGAACAAAGACTGCCTGCCGTGTTAAGTCCCACCGGGTACTACAGTTACGGTCCATATCACTGTAGTACTGGAGCATCTGACATCTGTGAGAAAGAAACTGGAATAACCAATTTTATGGCATGGAGAACAAAGTACAGTGGGACCATATGACTTGTCCAGGCTCACAGAGGCAGTCTGTATCAACATAGGGAATTAAGTCTGAGCCTAAGATAGTGCCTTAATCATTAGATTGTAGTTTCTTTTTTCTTGTTTTCGCAATGGGAGTGAATGAGGAGAAAAATGGGGAGGAAAACAAACAGAAATCACTGGCTGTGCCCTTATGTCACTGTGTTTCAAGTATCTGCAATTGCCTGTGTTGTCTGTCTTTGCCTCTGCCTTAGCAACTTGCATGGTATTTTATTATGTAATATTAAGGACCTTTACCCCATATTAGGCTAAATTAAAATGCCATGGCACCCAAACTGTCTGCTTGCTGTACCTCCTTATAAGACAGTTTTCCCTAGAGGAAAAGTTCTATGTTGCAGTAAACATTTTCTGAAACACACTTACTGCTGTTTCTTAAATCTGAGTGGTAACAAACAGCATTACCTTCATGTGTAACAAAACAGCAGCAGCAGAATTTTGGAAAGAAGCCTTCCTTTATCAACGATCTGGACGAGGGGATCGAGTGCTCCCTCAGTAAGTTTGCAGACGACACCAAGCTGGGCGGGAGTGTTGATCTGCTGGAGGATAGGAAGGCTCTGCAGGGGGACCTGGACAGGCTGGATCGATGGGCCGAGGCCAATGTATGAGGTTCAACAAGGCCAAGTGCCAGGTCCTGCGCTTCGGCCACAACAACCCCAGGCAACGCTGCAGGCTTGGGGAAGAGCGGCTGGAAAGCTGCCCAGAGGAAAAGGACCTGGGGGTGCTGATTGACAGCCGGCTGAACATGAGCCGGCAGTGTGCCCAGGTGGCCAAGAAGGCCAACGGCATCCTGGCCTGTATCAGGAATGGTGTGGCCAGCAGGAGCAGGGAGGTGATTGTGCCCCTGTACTTGGCACTGGTGAGGCCGCACCTCGAATCCTGTGTTCAGTTTTGGGCCCCTCACTACAAGAAGGACATGGAGGTGCTGGAGCGTGTCCAGAGAAGGGCAACGAAGCTGGTGAAGGGCCTGGCGCACAAGTCTGATGGGGAGTGGCTGAGGGAACTGGGGTTGTTTAGCCTGGAGCAGAGGAGGCTGAGGGGAGACCTCATCGCGCTCTACAACTACCTGGAAGGAGGTTGTAGCGAGGTGGGTGTTGGTCTCTTCTGCCAAGTAACTAGCGATAGGACAAGAGGAAATGGCCTCAAGTTGTGCCAGGGGAGGTTTAGATTGGACATTAGGAGAAATTTCTTTACTGAAAGAGTGGTCAGGCCTTGGAACAGGCTGCCCAGGGAAGTGGTGGAGTCACCATCCCTGGAGGTATTTAAAAGACGTGTAGATGAGGCCCTTAGGGACATGGTGTAGAGGGCATGGTGGTGTTGGGTTGACGGTTGGACACGATGATCTTAGAGGTCTTTTCCAAACTGTATGATTCTATGATTCTATGATATTAGAGTTGCTGGAACATTTATTGTGTGGGGGTACAATAGGTGTAAAGCTGACCACCTCCAAATTACTTGCCACTTGCTTTGATGTTTTTATCATTCATGGAATAAGATGTGTCTTACATGACCTGTTAGTGTGTTTGCTCTTGTTGTGCATAACTTTCAGATTTAAAATATGTGAAAAATGAAGTCCTTAACACAAATTTGCAGAGAAATAATTGTTTTCACCTGTGCAGCCTCTACTGTCAAGGAGCAACCGATCCATTTGGGATTTATATTTATACACTGATCAGTTATGATGCTAAAATTAACAGAAATTAATAGGCTCCCCGTTATCTGCTCCCTATGAAAAAAACAAATACAGTCTCACAATGTATTATTGCAATCAGTGAGAATCAAACATTGCTATGTAGAGAAAAGTCCACTCATCAGCATTTTTTCTGACCAGCTCCTCTTTGCAAATAGGCTAATGCTTTCAGAGTTGTTACGAAGCTTATTTATGTACTTCCATTTTGTCTGCATGAATTAAAAAAACAGATGAGAAAAAATCCTAATTTAAAGTATAATTTATGATAAATTTTTGGCACTGCAAAGGTTGATCACAGAAAAATTTAAATATTGGAGCTTCATTTCATACTTATGATGTCTGCTGTGGCAATGGAGTTTAACTGCAGGACTTCTCTTCCTTCTGAAAATGCTAACTGGATTTTCAACAGGACGTTCATGCGTAAAAGATGGTGCTACACAGTGAGACTTTTTTTTTCTTTAAGTAGTTCTGCTTAATGAAATGTATAAAAATCTTCTATTGTTCTGTCAAAATAGAAATAATGTGCTTACTCTATTTCCTGCTGTGATCAACCAATCTGGTAATTTAAATCTAAATGTGCCATAATCTTGAACACCGGGAGGATTAGAAAAAATCATAAGGAATACACCCACATTTACATTTAATAGATGGCCTTTTGAGCTCACTTTCAATTTAGTGCTGTCCTTTCTTGCTGAAAACAGAAACAAATTTCCTGAAAATAATATCAAAACAGCAAAAGTGCATCAATTAAGCCACAAGATTCAACAGGGCATATTTTAATGGGCCATTAAGCCTAGGGTGTATTGTGAAGTACCAAGGTAAAGGGCGGATTACTTAAGGTACCCACAAAATATATTAATGATTCATTAAAACATGCCATGTAAACAAATGGTCATATTATAACTAAGTGGCCTGATTGTACGATCATTTTTAGTGGTGTATTAAAGGAGGAAATCTACAAAGAGCAAGTTAAGAATTGGGTCCAACCTGTTAAAATGAAGACTAAAGTTATTTTAAAAACCTGAAATACATAATATGTACAATTTTCCCATAATATTCCTCCATGATTGAGGGAAGCAAATGTGTTGAGTGAATAATTTTCAAAAGCGGTAATTTGATTAAATGCCTGGCAATGTGTCTTTTTCAAAGCATTTGGGTCTGAAGAAGCAGGTCCTGATCTGAAGTACATGGCCTTTAAGAACAAGAGGAGCCCTATGACTCCTGTGTCCGACTTCATACAGTTGTGAAGGACACTTGCCATGGATCTGCTACTCAGACTCTGAGACCAGGTAACTCCCTGCAGCTTGTTTTCAGTCAGCTCCTGGGTGGAATGCAATGTCCATGAAGCCAGCTTATTTTGGAAATTTCAAATATCTCAGAATTTTTTAGAAATGCCAGTATCAGGTGTCACAGAATGGCTCGTGGTGTGATGGTGTTATTCTGCAAGGTTGAGGGTAGTCTCACAGGACAGCAGCTGACTGCTCTCTTCAAATGTGGAGCTGTACTACTGACTTGCAGTGTACATAAAAATACTTTTTCTTGGCATAACATAGACATAGAACAGTCCTTCTCCTCCTTCTCCTGTTAAATTCCAGGACTCAAGGAATTAGGTCAAAAATCCTAAGGTGCTCTTGAAGAAGGACAGGTTGCCTCACTGCTTTCAAAATATATTGTTGGTTCATTAATGTGTGACAAATGAGGAGAGATCCCAAACCTACATGTTCCCCCCCTACATGACAGTGGGGATCAGGCACATTCTGGTACCTCACTGGTGTTTCCCTGTTATGGGAGCAGGGAGGTTTTATACAGTGCAGGCAGTGTTAATGAAGGGGCCGCAACCTTGCTGACTTACAAGAAAATCTTGCCTTCTCAATGTACGTGGGTATTTCCAAATATCCTCTTGGCTGTTTTCTCTAAACAGAAAACTAAATGCCATTTTTTATTTGAATAAAAGACCAAATCAGCAAGGCTCTTGAGCACGTTCTTAAGACCCTATTCAGTGAGAGATATTACTAAAGCACTCAGAAGCACATCTGGTAGAAATCCAGTCATTAACCACAGCGAGCTTTGGGTCAAGCTTGAAACACTTGAACACAACTTAAACGTGTGTCGCAGTGCCTTTTTTGAGTTATGCTTTCTGTTGCTACAGTTAGATTGCTCATTTGGCTTTTTTACTGGTATTGAGTGCCTGCTCAGTTGAGGCTCTTCCCATTAAAAGCATTAAGTGAACCCCCCATGAACAGAGGAGATGTCTGAAAAAATGCCAGAGAAAGTATTTCTTCCTTCTCAGTTCACATCAAGTGCAAGAGCAGCAGTCTATGACAAGCAAGTAATCCCTGTTTGTAGGGGAGTCTAGATTTAAGTTTTTCAAGGGATGGATTTCATTTATCTTTTGCAGACATCATCAATCAGTATATAAAATGACTCCTAGGTGGGGAGATGAGAAGCAAAATTTCTGCCTCCAGTTGGTGAGTTAGCTCAGGTGCAAGTGTCTTAAGACTAAACCTAAACTCTAGCATGTATAATTGAGTGAACGGTAATTTCTGATTAGTTCTTCTTATGAAAGGGCTTGTAATAAACTTTTTCATTTTATTTGGCTGTCTCAATTCACAGCAAATGGATTGCAGTGAAATTTAACATTGCAGCAATTTCCTGCATAACACCATCCCTTACACACTGGGAATCAACAGCATATAATGGACATTATACCCATGTCTCCCAAGAAACCATTTTCACTCTATAGTTGGTCCATCATTTATGTGGATCAAGACGGTAAAAAAGAGAAAATAAAAAAACACATTGAAAACAATGTGGGCTGCATGTAATTTCTTCTTGATGGCTTTTAATATATTACTGATCTCAACATATGGTAAATAGTGCAGGTTCTTTCTTTTTAGTAGTGCTGCCTCTGGTAAGGCATTTTTACCCTCTCTAAACAGTGTGTGTTCTCAAGCCTACACCTACTGAACATCTATAATAGAGAGATATAAAGAGAGCTATTTAATGTGTGGTACTTACTGTGCATGTTTCAGCTCCTCTAGAGCACAAAGAGATTTGTGAAACTGTCGTTCATAAAAACAAACTGTATAAAAACTTTATTTTAAAAACAATGGACATCACCAAGAATAATTAAAGGTGCTGGTGCCTAGACTATAGAAATGCATTGCTGGTAAATGTTGGCGCTGATAACTGAGATGGCCTTTTATTTGGTCACCTTTAAAATGTAAGACCCTAATGAGAAGGAGCTGTGTGTATTCAGTCCCAGTTTCCTTTTGCGAAACCAGAAATTAGCCAGTACATTTTTATTAAAGCATAACTCCCTTCTCAACTGGTATTTGCTTTTGTATAGATGGCTTTCATTTTTTTCTGTTTTTTTTCTATTGGGGATGGAAAGCAATTGCTAAAAAGTTCATTCTGTTTTTCCACACAGTTCTTCCATTTCCTCCTGGCACTTTTATTTCCCCTGAAAACCTGCATTTACAACCTTCCTCCTAAGTACTTTGCGCCTCCAGAGCTCTCTACCGGTCATATTTTTCTGTCCTGCACTACTGCTGCTCCTTCCCTTTGAGAGAGCTGTGTTCCTACTCCTTATGCTTTTGTCTTTCCCTTCTCACTGAATTCAGTAGCAAAGCTCCCAATAACTCCTCTTAGAACCAGGCTGACCCTGCCCTGCTCCCTGGGACATAGCTCGCTCGCCTTTAAAGGGCTGTGAGCTTGCTGCAGACTTCCCTGCTCTGAGCAGCCTCTTCTTTGACCTTCTAACATGTGTTAAAGGTTACTTATAGCATATAACATAAAATTTCACCTGCAAAGTAAGCCGAGTCATTATTATCTAACCCTGGTGCTCTGCAGGGTCAGCAAGAGGCAGCTGTTACTCTCCGTGCGTGAGGGTGATACTGGGGTGCTCTCAGGTACCTCCTCAAAAAATAGTGGGAAAATAAACTCTTTGGGCAACAGCAGTGTTTCCCTTTTAAAACACAGAAATATTTGTATACTGGAGAAAAGTGCAGCACCACAGTGAAAGTGTTATCCAGCTTTTACTAACAACTTGTTCTGAGGTGATCACCAAATGCTGGGAGGCTGCTGAATTGCTGCGTGGGGTTTCTGAGGTGGAAAACCTCTCTGCTGGCAACCTCGCTGATGGCTCGGGCTGGAGTGACTGAGTGTTCTTCAACATTTACTCCTGTAACCTCCTTTGCAAATTTAGGTGATTGAAGTTTTATAACCATCTTGGCTACTAGACTTATTAGTCTTTTAGAAAGCTGTTTGCTCACTTCATTAGAGAATAATTGAAGTGGTGAAACATAAGGTGTTCTTCAGGAGGGACAGGGAAGTGTGGAAGTCAGAGAAGTAGCTCTAAGATGAATCTGGTTTATGTGTTTTTAATAAGGTAGTGATAACTTTCTCGGATCCAAGTGTCTGCAAAGTTTTCTTATGGTTCTGACCTGAGAAATGCCACCCAACCTGTGCCTCTAATTCAGCATCTGTCTATATTCCCCTCTTCTGAAACTGGTAAAAACTGCTTCAAACAGGTAATGGCCAACTTACCCGGAGTGTGCATTTTTCTTAACTTCTTTGAGAAGAATGAACTCATTCCCATTCTTGTTCATCATTCTCTTTCCGCAGAGCATTCAGCCCTCTGCTCCTCTGCATCCAGGGCTGGATATAGTGCACTACTAACAGCGCTCCAGTCATCTCCCTGTATACTACCAGGCATGTGATAGGCGACAGCTGAGCCTCTCAGCCATATAGCAACTGCAGCAGGCCCTGAAAAATACAATTTTATACCTCCCACCACCACCAATTAATCCAATCCAATTTCTGCGTCTAGCATGCATAAACATTCCTCTTCAAAAATAGCTTTTAGGCAAGCCTTTCAGCTTAGAAGTTGTTGAAATGATTCAATGATTTTTTTTTTTTTAAGATTGATGATGCCGGGAATACAGGAGATGGTGCTCTGAGTATCATCTTGTCATCTCAAATATGAAGCTTGTACCTGTATTGCTAGAAGTTTTGGGAAACTATGGAAGTTTTAACAGTTTTTTTTCTTCCTGTTCCTCTAGCTCCCCAAGCCAGATAAGCCTGTGAGACTTTTTAAATCTCAGACAGCTGCTGGTGTTATAAGTACTTCTTAATTGCCTATTTTGGAGAGGCTATAATGGCCCAGTGATTTCCTAGATTTGCAGGCCAGAAGGCATCACCGTGATCATCTACTCTGACCTCCTCCAGAGATGTAGGAATCACTGGGTGAAATCCCATTAAATGGATTAAACAGTAAGTGTAAAATTAAAAAGATAATAAAATTTAATATTTCTTCTTGGTGCTGGTCCAGGACTTAAGGTAGTGCAGTGCAAATGTACCTGATTTCCGTGTTTTCTCCCTATACTGTGTTGCAGAAAAGAAACCTTCTCTCCTATCTTTAGCAAGTGCTGGCTTTTTTTTTCCTTGAATGCTTCTACTTTAATATGGAAATGTAATCTTGTTGGTGGATGTTAGGCTATCCATGCATCTGTAACAACTTTGGTATATCATCCCTGTCATGGCCCTGCTTACAGCCTGAGACCTCATATATATATGACACGTCACTTAGCAAAGATGATGGAGAGGACATGTATGATGTCCTCAGGATCCAAGAGTAGATCTGGCGACTATGTTTTACCTGCCAGCTTGTGTAAAACCGAACACATCCCAGAATCCCCCATTGGAGAGCCAGGATCACTTATGCGTCCTGCACGTCACCTTAAATGAGAGCAGTCCTGGAGGCACCTTGTCACATGCCATGGTACAGATCACCTTTTTTGAGCTCACTGGTTCTTTTCAAATACTGCCTACTCCGGAAAGGATCAGATATCATCACTTTTTCTATTATCTTTATCTTTGTTTTTTAGCAGCGCAATAGGTTATGCACAGCACCTCCTGTGCAGCTGTTAAGCTGCTTGCTTTAAAGAAAATGGCACCAATGCTATATTGCAGTAGTCACACTAATGAGGTAAAAGTAACTCCCAGACTGACATAGTCTGAATTCCAGTAAAGGTGCAGTCAATACCAAGGCAACTTAAAGTGTAGTATTTGCTTTTCCTGCAATTGATTGTGCATTTCCTGTTCCTCCCGACTTAACATAGGCGATTTACAGTCAATAGTGTGTGTGTGTGTAAGGATTCCGTGTAATTCAGCAAGGAGATTCTTCAGGAAAGATCTGACATTGGGTTTTGTGTATTCCTCTGAAGGAACTTGGAGAAATAAGTATTCCTGATGTTATTACTCTGTGGATTCAAACAAAGTCTAGAAACATGTATCTACCTATCCCCAGCGGTGTAGCCGTGGGAGGGTGCAATCAGAAATGTGAAGGCTCCATGTTTCTGTGCTGATTCCGGTGCATCCCACGTGAAATTTCCCACAGCATTGGTGGGCACGGATAACCCTGCCTCCCTGCTGCTGGTGGAGGAGAAGGTGGGGGTTCCTTCACAGCAACCTTTTCCTTCTTGTCAGCCAGAAAGATTGTGGGTCTTGTTCTGATTCTCTGCAGAGGAGGAAAAAGTCTTTAGAGCACAGGAAATTTCCCCGGTGTGTAAAAAGCATGCTGGGTCATTCATTACTTAAATGAAGGCTAGTTTGTGCTTAGCTGAGTGGTAAAACTAAAGCACAATATATCTCAATTGATTTAATTCCCATACCCACCCTACTGAAAACCAGAGATGTCTTGCTAAGTAAGAAAGAAACTTTGGATATTTCCAGTCTGGAAAACTTGGATGTCTGTAGTGCAGGGGGGTAGGGGTGGGGGGAAGGGACAGTAACTGTGGACAAATAGTTGGTCAGCAAAGTGCCTTGCCAGGTAGATAAAGAAGAGTTTGGTTTTGCCCTGGCTGATGGAGTAGGTGACCTGGTGTCATAGGTTTTTGTGCTGCACTGGCTTCTCCTCAGGTGGCCACTTCTGAAGTACTCATGGACTTCATGAGTTGCTTGGAGTAGTCTGATGTAAAGCAGTTCCTTCAGCAACGCCAATATTGTGGAAATATCTACCCAGAGATGCAAAAGATGTTGGAATTGCAAGAGGTGCTCACTTGAATAATCATTTTGGATAATGCAAAAAGGGTTATGAATTAACAGGCTGGAAGAGTAAACAAGATTAGAGCTAAGTGGTTTCGGGGACTGTGTAAAAAATAGTCAAAGGCTAATTGCAAAGGAATGGGTGAGGCAAGCCCACAAATCAGAAGGGGTGAGAATGGAGAATGGAAAGGTCAGGTAGTAAGATGGTCAGGTAAAACAAGCAGTGAAGGAAATAAGAGAGCACGAAAGATGGTGGGTGTTTCTTTAGGTAGAAAGCTCACAAAAGCATAGGGTAGTGATTAGATTGTTGGTATGGTGAAGAGTATCTCATAAGAAAGAATATAAAAGTAGATAAAATGGCATATAGGATAAAAGAGTTAAGAATAAAAGACTAGACTGAGTAGGCAAGAGAGATCAAAAAGACAAGAAATTGAAAACACAATATCTGAAGTTGAGAATTAATATCTACTGTAATGTTTAAGGAAGAATAGGGGAGAAAGAGTGGAAGATACTTGTGAATGAGTGAAAAAAGCAAAAGAAAATATGGGAGAAAAATTAGTACCCTCCTGTAGAAACTAAAGGAAAGAAAAAGATTTTGTGTTTTACAAGGGCTAAAGAGTCCAGCAAGCAGGAAGGATAACAAACCTCCTTTCATAGTCCTAAAACAGTTTGAAAGAGCTTTATGAAAGTCACTGTTCCTAAGCTGCAATCTGTAAGGTGAAAGACAAAAGATGTTTTTCAAAAACAGCCAGAGCATCATTTCTTATGCATCTATGTTTTCCAACCTTGAGCATAAGTCACTACTACTGTCATTTTTGTAGCCTCCATTGTACTAGAAAACCGTAAGTCACAAGATAGCAAGCCACAAAACAATAGGAACTCTGCATATAAATACATATATTACATTGTACAGTGCATTTTTTTCCTGTTGTATCTAACTACCTTTCTGATAATAATTAGTTCAGCGACATCACATCTTCTGGAGAAAGGAGATGAAAGCCAAGGATCATGAAGACTAAAGATACTAAAGCTATTGGCTTCAGTGTAGACACTTATATGGAAAGCTTTGATTTTGGAATGCCCTGTAAGGTTTATAAGGTATAGTCTTTGAAGATTTCAGAACCAAACCAAATGAAGGTCATGGTCACTTCCAGTTCCTCAGTGCATTTGTGAAGTAGATCCTAAATGTCCTAGGTGCAGTATCCCAAATTTGAAGAAGCTAAAAAGAGAAGTCAAGCATTTATATGTAATTTGAGCAAGAAATCCAGCCACAATGTCTTCTGAAGAACCTCAACCCCACTTTCTTTTTTCTTTTTTTCTTTTTTTTTTTTCTTTTTTTTAAGCACTAGTTTCTGGACTTAACAGATAACAACCTATTGCTTTTAGTGACTTATTACTGAAGTGAAAGGGGATTGCTGAATGAATGAAATATGTCATGAAAACTAGAGTGGGAGAAATCAGGTCTTATGAGTCTGCAATGGCTAAAACAGAGACATGTCCAAGGTTCATGGGGATCTTGCTTCTGTCTTCTGATGGCTTTGGGTCACATCTCCAAGTCCTGCATGTGATCTTGTTCGTTACGAGAGAAGCAGGATTATTTTATGGTTTGTTTCTTCTGTGGAAGTATGGAAGAGCCCTTCTGAGCTAACTCAGAACAAAAATGGTCCAGAAGTAGTAGAATTGCAATTCTCACCTCTAAATCTCCAGTAATCTCACCTCCTATTCATCCTGCCTTTTATTTTTCTTCCTCCTCTTCTCTTCTGCCCTTCTCACCTGCACTCCGGAGTGTTCAGCCTGAATCTGAACAAATGTTAAGAGCGATGTATGGAGTGTCAATACATGTTTCTCTGCTGACTTTGGGCCATAGGTAGTAAACGTATTAGCCCGAACAGCTACAAGTTTTAATAGTGGACATTATGCAAGCACACAAGAACTATTGTTGACTGCACAAGTGTCAAAGCCTATCGATTAGCTGCTACATGGCCAATAATAAAACTATTATTATTAATTATAATGGAAAAGTATACATGTGTCCAAGTTACCCTTTTTTTTTTTTCTCAATTTATTGCTGAAGCACAGTAGATTGTAAGTCACCTTTGCATTTTGAGAGAGAAAAATAATCTAACATTCCTGCACCATTTCAGACTAAAGGGAACGTCTTATTGTCTTCCCAATTTCTACTGCAAGAAATCGTTACTAATATTTGTGAGCTGTTCCACACAGAAATCACTGGTTTTATAACCTCTATAATATAGGAGAGCAGTAATCTGTTTTTCAATATTAGGTCAAGTTGCTTTCATCTAATTGTACGAGTTCCTTTCTTACAGTTTCTATGCTAGAAATTGTAAAAGGAAGTGCTCTTATAAAAGATACGTTTATTGAGCAAAGATTAGTTGTTTGTCATTATTGACAGCACTAGGGATATGAAATATTTTCTAAAGCCATTGGTTAGAGCTACCCCCTTCTTTATTGCTACAGGTATCAAATACAAAATATATACAAAAATATTCTATTTTATACAATATGAAAAAGGTAATGTGTATTTAATCTTGAACTTCTAACAGTTATTCTTTGTGAGGTGAACTATATATGGGTTCTGTTATAATAAACCTATGAGCTTAGGCTACTTTTCTCTATATTTGATAATATAGCTAATGCACTGCTTTATGAATAAAATAAGTAAGTACTGGCACAAAATAAAATATTTGGGGAAAAAAAGATTATTTCTACTCAAAGTGGATAAACTCCAATACTCCTCTGTAAGGTACATACAAGCCTTTTTGTTCATGTATCAGATATACAAGAGAGCTTCCAAATTAGTTCTATTGTCCTCTGTGTCCTCAAGCAGTGCTGAAGGAGCTATTATTTTAGAAGGAGATTAAGCTACCTTTTAAACTCAGAGCTCTAGATTCAAAATCTTCTTACTTTATTCTTCTGCTTATTTTTCTCTTCCCTTCCTCTGTCTCTTCTTAAAAGAGGTGATGCTGGAAGTACTCATTATCTCAAAGGAATGAAAGCGATTAATTTCTGTGAGAGTACCGAGGGATAGAGGAGCTGCAAAGGCATTCTCCTCAATAAGGATGTGGTGCAAGAGCGCTGATATCAATGTATATTCTTTAAGCTTATAGCACAGTATTAATTTTCTTTTGCATTTGGGAGAGGTCCTTAGCTGGAATAAACCTGCAGAATTGATTTGCAGTGAGGGTAGTTATGTCAGCTTGCACCAAGAGATCCCCTCTGTCTGTTGCATCGGTGTGATCTGCAGATCTGGCTACTACTAATTCCTGCTGAACAGTGACTGGCATTTTACATGGGATTTTTTTTGGTGAGAATTTTAGCCCTCTAGAAACAGGACAACTTATGTGTTGAGTTACAGCGCTGGCAGGTCACAGATACCCTGAATGGTCTTGTTACAATATCTTTATGCAGAAGTATAAGTTATTAAGCCTCACATTTGTATTTTAGCCTCCAAGTGTTGCCTATGGAGAGGGGAAAAAAGCAGCTGTGGAGGCAACTGCAGTAGTTCTACTTTATGTTTACAGCTTAAATTCAGGCTCAGAGCCTGAATTAAGTGTATAGTTACAGCTAGGCTTATTTTAAGACAAACTGTTTGGGTAGTTTGAAGTCAGGATAATTGCTACTCATGCTCCATAGAGATGCTTATTCCTAAAGGCCTGGGCATGCTACTCTGACTTAGGGAAGCACAGATAGGAGCAGTGATAGTGTAGTTACAATTTTTTTCTGCCCTGTGAATTTTGCGGAGTAAAAAGAGTGGAAATTGATGATTTTAGAGCCTCATACTCTCCTTTTTAATATTGATAGGAAACCTACACTAATATGGCAATTAAATAAGCAATTTTTTGCACCTTTTCTTTAGAGCCTGGGCTTTAATAATGATAAGAAAATTCAAAGAAACTGTGTATGACCCCAACTCTCTTCCTAGATTTTATTTCTTTTCTGAAGTCTACCTGCAGATGATTTACCTGCCTTATATTCACAGTGGAGTCTGATAAGCTGCATTCGCTCCGGTGACTTGTCAGTAATTCTCTTGCAGGCTGTGCTCTCCACATTCCTGCTAACTATAAGAATGGTGGCCTCTTGTCTTTCTCTTTTCCTCTCTTTCTTGCCGCATCTATTCTTCCCACCCTCCACATGTGCTTTGTTGCATTTTTAATTTAGATCATTCCAGCTACTTTAGAAATGTATGTCCTTCCAAACCTTATTCTTCAACTTATTTTTAATTGAATTCCTTGGTAAATAGCAACATCAGATGATTAGAGTAGAGAATGAAGGTGGCTGAAGTTTAATTCTGTGTTTTATTCCTTCACTGTATTTCAATTATAGTAATAATTTTACAAATCAATGCTTGATTGCGTAATCTGAGTTACCCTTTTTACTTTTGACTGGCCAGTACTACTTCTATGGCTTCGTTGCAAGCTTCTTGTTTCAGCTGTGCATTAAGTGGCTTTGAAAAGCTAGCTCAAATGATAAGCTTAGATAATCAAAGTCGCATTAATACAGGCTTGATTCGCTCTTGCAGGCATATAGCACAGAGCGCGGTGACTGAGGTCTGGTACACTTCTGCTGAGCCCTGGTCACGTTGTCACTTCAGGCAGGTTATCTTCAGCTGCAGTGAACCCGGCTGAGCCTTCCGTCCTCTGGACATTTTTGTTCATCCTGTTTTCGGTTCAGATGTGGCTTTCTTTGTACTGCACATTCAGATTAGAGTGATGGAGTCCTAGAGCTGATGGAATAAGGGAAAGGAAGGTGAATACATGCTGTAATATTCTATTGTGTTTTGGGGAGGAAACAGTTTATCTTATTATTCTCTCAGATATTAGTGCTGGAATAGAAAATCACAATACTGATACAGTTCCCTATGCACCTGGCAGCTGTAGCAAGGCATGGGCTGGAGAATGTGCTGCTTGCGATGCTGAGGATGTCTCTGACAATAAGACTTTTTTTTTTTTTAAAGGAGAAGAAAGCACTCGGCTTTTTGTTCTCATCTTAGGTAGATTGCAAGCCCCCAATTCCATATCTGTTTTACATTCCTTTCATCATGTCCTCCCTCAGTAGTCTTTTTCTTAAGGTAAACAATCTTAGTCTT
The DNA here is from genome assembly GCF_964195595.1 of Calonectris borealis. Taxonomy (NCBI): domain Eukaryota; kingdom Metazoa; phylum Chordata; class Aves; order Procellariiformes; family Procellariidae; genus Calonectris; species Calonectris borealis. The sequence continues at coordinate 19,496,071 of NC_134324.1, read as the reverse complement.
TTCCATCTCCATTTATGAGAGAGCTCTGCTCTGCTACTCTCTCTCAAGCTTTCTTGGGGTGTATATAAGAACCATGGTGGGCAACTGCAGGGTGTGAAGGAAAGATGCTATTCTGGTGAGTAATTGATGCTTTGTTAGTGATAGAGGTTTTCTGTTTAAAAGCACACAGTGAGCTTTTAAGGCATAGTTACATCTTTACAGTAGGATCCTTCTGTTAGGATTACTTATGTGGGCAAAGGATTTTAAAAATTATTCCTTAATAGAAATGTTTTCAATAGAGAAAATGGATTTGTCTGTGTATTTGAGATACGTGTATAATACCATTAATGTATATGCAGATGTATTCACTAAAGTTGTACATCAAAAATATGACTCTCGGTTGCAAGGTCAAGAATTGGAGAACTGGGAAAATCTAAAGTTATAGTTCTTTGTGCAATCTTAATTCCATGCATGCTGGATTTTTTCCAACACTTATCTTCCAACACTGAGCTCTTATCTTGCTCAAAGCCCAATGTTTGGAAAAGTAGTTCAGATCATGGAATTTGAAATACTTGTCATAATCCTGAAAGGGCAGAATAAAGACTGTGTGGCAGCATAAAAGTTTGCCATTTCCTAAGCTTAAGTGTGTGATTTGCAATCTAAATATTTTAATGCAGTTTATTGTATGTCGTTTCCTATTTATTTTGTTAAAGGCAAAGAGAAAAACAATTCTGTTATAAGTAATTGCAGCAGCTCTTACACAGCATATCATCAGGGGCTGAGAGCCTTCCCTTCAGCACTGCCACGTCACCTGTGGCAGCAGCTGGCAGCATTAACGTGGCTGGCTGCTGGCAGACTGAAATTCTGGAAGAAAAGTAGGCTGTGCGTGTGAGGTTTCTCATTTTCTGTAAGAAGGGGCATTTCCTCCCGCTGGGGTGCTGCTGGAGTCAGGGGAAGAAGCAGTGAGGACATGCAGTGCATCGGGGTGCTTGCACTTGGCTTGGCTGCCGTCGCCAGGGCTTGCTGGAGAGATGTTCAGCTGGCGCCTGCCAGCGAGTTGGCTGTGCTGTCCCAAGAAAAGCAAACAGAAAATGGTGACCTTTGGAGTTTTGAGAACTCTAGAAGAAGGGAACAAACTGACTGTCCTAATTTCTTTCTCACCACTGTTATCTGTTTTTTATTGAGATACATTGAGAAAATATGAGATAATCAGTGGAGAGGATATTGATTTTATATTTAGATATTTTTGAATTTTTCTTTCTCTTATAAAAGGGTACACTATCACTGTTCCTTTCATATAGCAACATTTCTTTGATACGATTAAGAAATGAGTTTCCCAGAATTCAGGGTATTTATATTTGCTTATGTCCACAGACAAAATACCACTTTTTGAAAAAAATGTTATTCGGGCTCCTATCGTGTCACTGATAATTGTTATTAATGGAACACGTGTTATTCTTCCTGGTAGACCTGCCAAGCCAAAGAATAAAAGTCTAAGGAAGTAGAATTAATAACTTTGTGGCAATGCATCATATAGATAAGCCAGTAATTGCAAGGTCAGATGGGTGTACATAGATAGATGGTTAACTGGTTATGCTGTAATGAAAGCACAGACCTTTTACATATGTTTATGAATAATGTTTCTCATAAAGACACTAGATTGATTGTCTACAAAGACATCATCTGAACCAGAAATGATCAACAATCACGGTAATGAAATATTACAGATAAATTTGTGAATCCATATTAGAAGTAAATTTCAAGACCTTATAACCTGCTGCTCAGTCATTTCTTCTTCCAGCAATGAGATAAATGAAAAATTCTAGTAAAAGAATGTTCCATCTCTTCTTCTGTTAACATATTTACCAATATCTTTATAACTGATATGCCTTTTCTTTAGCCTAAATGAATCAAAAGAAAGCTTCAAATCACTGACAAAAGGGGGAGTTGAAAAATACATAGTGTGAGTTTCTCTGAGAGAATCAGTATATAGTTATATTTTTGTGTTATAAGAGACACAGGAATTAAGATTTGTTGGTTTCCTAGCAACTAAGGGTCTCAGGATTTTAAAGCTGAAGATCAAACTTCTATCACCTGCTTAGAAGTACAGACAGATGTGTATTAATAAAAACAGTTTCTGAAATAATTTCAACATAAGCCACTGAAGTGCTTTATAGCAGTCTAAAAATAATAATATCTAGCTTTCTAGATCAATATCAACCCTAATCACAAGTTGGCAATAACTAACGTCTTTCTCATGTTATTCAAGGTATTTATCAAATTCTGTTAAATATGTCCTTTTCAGGGGAAAAAAATGATCAACTATTAGGAGGAAGCGAGTTGGAACTTCAGAAAGAATCCGTTTTTCATTTTTTGTATGCATCTGGTTGTGTCATTTTAAAATCCAGTTTGTTTTTAGTCCTTTCTCATGCCAGTCCTTTTTTATGCTTTGAAATTCAGACTCCAGTTTGGCTTTTTTTGCTAAAATACTTTGCAGTGTTAGCACGTATAACTTCTGTGTAGTAGCTTCCCAACCAGTGTGTTTCACTGGTTAAATGCAGAATACTCTTCAGGATGAAACGATGGTCTACAACCACTACTCCTGTAATTAATGATAGTCTGAACATAAGGGCATTCATGTCACACGTGCCCTCGCGGGCACTTGAGCTCAGCGCAGTGCAGGTACTTCCAGCTGTTGCTTGCAATGACCCTGGTTCCTGGGCATGGGTCAGTGACGTTTTCCTTGGTGCATGAAGTGCTTTGCAGAACATGCCTAATTCACACAACTGAGCATAGCAGCTTACCGGCAAACTCTCATTTCAAGATGGCTAACTTTAACTTAGTGGTGGGTAACATTTGCATGAGTTGAGTTCTGGGATAATAAAGATTGCACTTGACACTTTATTCTAGCAGTTTGAAATACAAATTGCAGTATTTTCAAATGAGAAGTAGCAAACAATAGGGAGGCTGAAAAAATTCGCAGGAAACAATAAAGAAATAATGCCAAATGACTGGAAGTCATGACATTTACAAACGGAAGAGAGCTAAATTTGATGTATACAGTTTTGGCCATACATAAGTAGTTTTGAAATCTACTTGTGAGGTAGGACACTTGTTACTTGAGATACGTTCTGTGACAGTTTCTCTGGACACTTGACCGGCTTTTAGGAAGTATCAAAAGGGCCTGGACATTTTGCATGAACAATAGTTGTATTTAGAAGTAAATAACTAGTGCTAATGTTTTAGGATCAATGCTGAAGCATGTTAGCAATTGGTTTAAGCTTTCAAAGTACTATGGACTGGGGAAAATAGTTCCATAGTTATTGCAGATTTATTGTCTCTCTTACTTCTGGAAACAGATGTAGGATATGGAACATGGGACATGAAATCTGATCTGTCTGAAATACCTTTCTGTTCTCAGTGGTGCAGCTCATACTCCTTTTTATGGTTGTTGCTTTTTATATTGTGTCTTTTCATCTGAATCTGAACTTTTTCCCAGCCTGATCAAAGCTACTCCCTACCCTGAGAATACACCCAATTTTTGCTTTTGGCACAGTTGCATATGGCTGTGGGGAAGGAGTTAGGAGCCTGAGGTAAGAAAGATAGACAGGGTGCTCCTTTCCTTCCAAGTTGAAATTACAGTGTAATGTATTTATACTATGTCATGATACCTTTCATACTATATAAAGTGTTTTCTGGTGTCCCACAACATTGTATGGACAAGGCAAATTGACTTATTTTCACAGATTATGTGCTAGCAGCTTCAGTGTGATTTAAGCAATCTAAGCAATCTCGTGGTAAGCACCAAGGAAGCGTGAACATTCATTGACCACAGCTCAGTTGTTGACATTACTGGTGGTTCTATCCCCTGCAGTGGAGTCCTGGAAACATGGGAAATTCTGCAGTATTTCAGCACACTGTGCTTAAATACACGCTCTGCTACACAGGGATCATGAGCAGCTGCCTGTCACCTGGGCTTTCCTTGCCCTTCCTCCTGTCATAGCGAAGATACTCAGGGCTGTGCTATCATATCTTGGCCCTCAGCGCAGCCTCCCTTCCCTCTGCAGCTCCCTTTCCAACTAGGAAGCATGAAGGGTCAGGCCCACCTACTGCTGCAGTCAGCTCCCCTTTGGTTTGGATTGCACTCCAGTAAGCTGATAGTTTGTCTCACTTGTCACCACTACATTGATCCACTTTAGACTCAGCTCCTCTGTTCGGTAGTTTTCTTCTGTTCCTTGCAATTCAACACATTCTTATTTATTTATTTATTTATTTACTTTTATTTTGGGCAACTAATAGCGTTGAAAGCTCTTGCAGAAAACACAACACAAGGATGGCAAAGACCATCTCTTAAATTTCTGTAATACTAGCAGTATGAACACAGTATTAATAAAGGCGGTGTTCATTAGGAAACATGGGTACTTGGTGGCAACACCATAGCTTGCTTTTATTCATTTACCTCTGCCCATGCATAAATACAGCTGAGATTTTTCTTCTAGTCTAGCTGAGAAACCATAATTTTGCTCAGACAATAAGGTTTTTACCATGCAGAAGCTGCTGTTATGTTGCCCTTGAAACTTTTAACAAACTGGGTGCCAGGAACTTGGCCTAAGGATGCAACCCTCCCTACACAGTAATGTGAACTATTAAGCAAATGGCACAGAGCAATGTTCTTTTGCTGAGCAAAAATGCTCTCATTTAGGTAAAATTTCAGCCTGCTGTTGGCTGTTACAAGCCAGAATGGCAAAGAGAAATAAAATATAAAAGCAATATGAGTTTGAATCAAATTATGATAAGAGTCAGATGGTGCCGTTACCCAGATACCCCCATAGGCAAACGTTAGTAAAATTTGCCATAATGGTATGCTGAAATATAATTCTTTGGTGGGAAGGACACCGAGATTCTAAAATCAACATTTAACTCTTTCACAAACCTCAAAAAATCAAAGCTGGACACTTAAGCACAGAGGAACCCCGCTGAAACCAGTGCAAGTGTGCTCTGCTGGATTGGAGCCATGAACTGAACTGGCCACGTTTCTGCGGTGAATGGGTTGCGTTGGACCTGATAGTGTTGTGCCTAGACATGATTATTGTACAAGTGACCAAGAGAAACACGGGTGACAGAACAAAGCCCTACCAAAAGGAAAGAGTAAACCACTTACGCTGTTGAGCTCTTACTCGTGCAAACAATCCCATCAAAAGCAATCAGATTTCTTTGGTGAGCGTCTTGAAAAGTAAGGAGTTTGCAGTCTGAACCATAAACATAAGTACTGCTTTGTACTGCAGGAATATTTAGAGTTAAATAAGTGTAACTAATTCAAGTATTTTGAAGTAGGATGTGTTTTCTCTGGGCTTTTTACTTGAGTTTGGTGTTGTTTTTAACTATTTAAAAGAATTTAGGCATGCATGCATGCATTCTACAAGTGCGTGTTCTACTTAAGAGCAGGAATGTTTGGTCAAATTAGATGAATTTTCAGAATGGATGAAATTCTATAGATTTATGCAAGGTAAAATATATCCCAGTGCAGTCCTACAGGCATTTGCGTGTCACTTTGCAGGCAGGACAAGGACTTGAGGAAGCAATGAAATCTGAAGTACTGGTCACCAGGCAAATATTTGAGAGGTTTGACTTCTGAGCTGCATAGCTGCTCCATGAGCCTTCGGCTGCCTTTGAGCCTCCGTTCCTGCATTTGCCATCTGTCTTCTCCAAATACAGCCTAACCTCCCTGGGGCAAATGCCATTTTTTCTCTTCTGTTTGCACAGTGCCTTGCACAATGAGACCTCATTCCTAGCTACATTAGGAGTATAAAAAATTTTTTTAAAAGAGGCCTAAGTTGGATGTGATAAAGGCACTGGCTTTGCAAAAGTCACAAACCTTACTCGGGATAACTACTAAAGCTATTTGTTCTTCTTTGTTGATGTTTGATTTCATTGTTTTGTATTTTTACATCACTTCTGCTTCTAAGGGGAATCATTAAGAAATGCTTTTTTTCCCAATTTTAAAGTTATGGTTGTTCATCACTTGCTAGCAAATTGTCTGGGAGCTCCTGCAACTCTTTACATTGTCTATTCCTGTTCCTACTTTATGGAAAAGGGAGAGAAAAGATTTATAGATACAAGTAGTATTTTCTACAGGAAAATGGCGGGCCCCATAAAATAAACCAGAAGACTGCCTACCTATAGAAAACATACCCTTTAGTTCTTACATCCCCGACAGCTTCTGCCATCTCGTCACTGTTTCATGAGAGACGGTTCAGAGCTTGTTAGAGACCGGAGCATTTTATTCTTCACATTATTTCTTGCCTCCAGCCTAGAGTGGTTTACAGACTGACTGTGAGTGGTGGACCTGGACTGCATGAGCTTGGGAGGATTTTGTTTGCCTTGCCTTTGCTTGCTTGTGCCTTTTGTTTGTAACAGGCCATAACAGTCTTTCCTGATCCTGTGTTGCTTGAGGAGCCACCTCACATGGTACATAAGCAAAGCAGTCTATAGAGTTGGCTTTATTTATTAATAAGCTACATCCGAGCATTTCGGAATAGCCGGGGTGAGAAGTGTTACGGTTGGCCCTGACACTGTTAGTTCTTCTCAGCCTGTCTCAGGCTCCGCAGGTCATCCTCCCTCCCAGCATGACGTGTTTGTTGAGTACCCTGGACCTTTGGGATATGACAAAATGTTATTGACTATAATTCTGATGTGCCAGGAAGGGCTGAATTACCCAATATGAAGGAGGGCGCTAGAAAGGATGTGAAAAAGTTACACCAGAGCGATATGTTCTGGTTTCTTTCCAGAAACAGGAGACCATCTCCCTGCTCCACTGCACACCTTTCACACATGCATAATTCCCATGAGCTTAATGTCTGTCTTTTGGTTTGAAGCATCGCATCAAGTGTGCCAGGCTCCCTACGCTTCTGCCAGAGGAGAGAGAGGGTTTCCGTTAATCTGCGGTACCTGACATGGTAACAGGACTTGGAGGATTTGTCTGTTTCCCACGCTCCACACAGGTGCTTTTGGAAATGCTTCTTTTCTGTTGACCTTACCGAAATACCACTTTTAAGAGTTATGTGAGGGAATTGAAAATGCCAAGCAGGGTTACGTTCCCATGAACAGCATGCAAGTGCAGATGCCCTCACCTGTGTGGGCGACTTAGAAACCCTGTATTAGGTGCTGAGGTCACCTTGAAAGCAGAAAGTCAAATTCTATCTTTAATCTCTGTGTGTTTTGATATTCTGTTTGAGCTGTGTAACTATTACAGCTATGTCACTTGTGCATGTGTTCTCTCAAGAATTTGTGCAAAGTAGTTAAGGAAAAACACGTATTTCAGGGTGAAAGTTGTAGGAAAGCGCCTGACTGAGGCTTACTGTTCTATGAGATAACAGGGGGTCTAGGGGAAAGCATCTGAGGAAAAGTTTTTTCTATCTTTGGGCACCTTAATCCACATCTTGCTTCACCTTGAAGATACAGATGTGTGTGTGAGCAACCCTTTATCTAACCAAGCCTGGGTGCCCTTCTGACCAGAATAATTCATGCTAACTGTGCAAAAAATAAGCTTATTTGGAGGGTTAATAGCAACAGAATGATGGAGACCTACTTTGAAATACAGCCTGCATTAATAAAGGTATGGGCATTCACTGGTGTCAAGCTAAATGCCTCTTGTTTTTTATGGAATGCTTATTCTGAAACACAAGGAAAGTAATTTCCTATTGTAATTTTTTTTTCAGAGTATCTATCAAATTAGGTTGTTGAATATTTGCAGAGCAATAACTCAGGATTGACTGATGGAAATCTTATAATCCAGGAACGTGACCCAGCACAATATCATCCTAATTTCCTCTGCGAGGATTAATTCTGCTGTTTTCTTCCTCTACGACAGTGAATTGAGCATGTGGCAGATAGTGCAGAGTAAACGTATCCTGATCTTCCCTAATCTTTGCAAACACTTCCAAGTGACCTTTTTGTTGAATGTCCTTTAAAAGCTTCTAGGATATTATCAAAAATAGCCAAAGAAATTACTGACAAAGCAAGCAGGACTCCATTTCTTCTCAAGCTTTGCTGTACAGCTCACACCTTTCTTATAGAAAGTTTTGTCTTCTTCACTGACTCAGCTTGGTTTTGTTTTCTCTGGATTAATCAACTGTTTGTTTATTTTTAACTAAACTCAAGTTGAATGAATGCTAAAGGAAGAATTCCTAAATGTGTAATGAAGCAGCCTTTCTGCTGTCTTGTACGTTGGAGTGCCTATACACCAGCGTGACCTGAGTGTAAAGCACTGTGGCATGGTGTTTCACACCTGCACACTGCACACCTTGTGCTGTAGACAAAGGCCCACCAGGTACGGCCAGGGAGGACTGGGGGTGGTAGAGATGCCAGTAGCAAACTGTCTGGATCACGGACTCTAATGTTATGCTACAAGCACGAGCCACAGTACTGCTTCTCCTGCCTCCCTTACTACACCTTCCAGAAGGCACTGTTTCCGATATGGGCACTTCATTGGCCTTTTCACCTGTGTAAATGGACTTTATTTTTGCCTGACTAGACACAATTTTCATTTTTGGCCAGGCAGGCCATTTACCAAAGTGCCCCAGATGCTTTCAGCATGTCAAACACGTTGGGTCACTCTGGTGTACACGTGAGGCCCTCACAGCATCTGCGTGTGCAACAAGAACACTCGTGTCAAGAAAATACTTCATCAAGTTCTTAAACACCTGTGATTCTGCCTAATAAAGTCTCTGTAGCACATAGCTTTTATACTAAAGTTAATGATGCTTTAAGACAGCATGGTAGGTCTGGGCTCTGGCTGAAACAGCTGCCATCAATTTCCCATTGTGCTGTCGGTTTGTGTGTTTGACAATCTATCCATTTGTTCCCTTGGTCTCATCCATCATTTGCTCACAGTGCTTTCCAACAGTTGTTGTCTTCCCACCAGCCTCTAATTTCACCTCCTTAAATTCATCACACGGGTTGTATTTATCCTGATTGAGAATTCGTCACAATTACTCCTGCAATGGAGAACAAGTTTTAAAAAAATTAAGTCTCTCTTCTGTGCTGTAGCTTATCTGAAAACTATCATCCCTGTTGGAAAGGAAAGAAGAAAATGGAACTTTGTCACAGGTCCTACAGTTCAGTCCTTCCCAAAAACTTTGTCAAAAGACTGTTTAATACTTGTTACCCTGGAAGGAGCTCAGTTTGCTCAGAGTTGGGGCCATGCTGTCACCTGCTGGCTCCCGCTTTACTCGTGTTTGCATGAATCAAGTGCTCATCTAGCCAGTCGCTCAAGCTTTTATCACCATAGCTGAATACCACTGCCCTTGATTTTGTGTAACCCTCTTCTTTCTTTCAATATATAGAGTTTGAGTTGTTACATGGAAAAATTACAGGATGTAACTCCCTGTTGTCTGCAGATAACAGATGGGGCAGGGGCTGAGTGAGCTTTTGCCCACCAGTTCTGTCCTGGTTTGGCACACCAATGTGCAAGAAACGTGTCTGGGGTTTTTTTACATTTTATTAGTCATGTGGCTCTCCCAGGGGATGAAGAGCAGGGCTGAGCCTTTGTGGTGGTTGTTACGGTTTGGACATCTCTATGCTGGTCACTGCCTGCATTTGCTGAAGGCATTTCTTGGTGAGCAAATCAGTGTTGGGGTGTAGAAACAAAAAGTGATGAGATCTGAAAGAATGGATAGGGAAGGGTTTGTAGATCTGTCCCCTCCATCCATTGCCTCCTGGCAGTCCTGAAGGACCTGGTGAGCTCAGTGTGGTCAGCCCACTCCTCCCTGGCCTGGGCATGCTCTTCCCCTGTCTCCCGTGTCTGGCTGGTGGCTCTGCACCCTGGGCCCACGGCCCCAATCCCACTCAGGCTCCTGGAGGCAGGAAGCAGTTTTACCTTCCCTCCCAAATATTTCTTGTATTTCCTCTCACCCATTTCTTATGTCTGGAAAGATTATAATACAATTGTGGACAACGCCCAACCCCGCCCCAACAAATTACCATCACTTGTTGGAAAGGCATTTGAACCCACTGGAAAAATGAACTGAAACCACAAAGGATTAAAATTTATTTGTATTACAGTGATGCTGAGAAGCTGCATCAGAGACTCGTTGCAATAAATGCCATGCTCACCCGTGTTACCAGATAATCACAGCTCCAAATCGTTTGCACCTAAGCAAAAAAACCAAGCCTCAGTGACCTTGTTACCTCTGTTATATGGGTGAGGAACTTGAGGCATGAGGGGATGGGACTTATTAAAGTTTCCATGAGTAGCCTGTGCCAGAAGCAAGGCTTCTCTGAGATCCTACAGATTTATTTCCTATCTTACCAGAGTAGCTTTTTTCCCCTTGCTTTTCATAAGCAGTTTTTAAAGTGTAGTCTTTGCTTCGGTTTTCTTGATGAGATTATTACAGTATTCAAGATACCTGCTGTTCTGGATCTTGTCTGGGCAAGCAGGATAACCTACGGGGATTTTTCAAAGGGTTTCAAATGAGCTATGTCTCTGTCAAAAGTAAAAACTGATTCTATATAGTTAAAAAACACAGAAGGGTCTGTTTCTTATCCAGTCATTATACAATGACTTGTATTATATGAATATGTAGAGCACTTTTCTGAAATGACGGTTTAAAAAGACACAGTTTTACTGTGTCCGATCTAAAGTCTGTTCTTTGTCCTAAGCAAATCCCAGGAACCAGCAAGGAGGTTTCCCTGACTTTGGCTTTTCTTTCTTTTCTGTCTCTTTTTTTCTTTTTTTTTGGTTCACTTTGTGAGAGAAAGGACGACACATCTTTCACATTTTTCTTGGTCACTTCAAATCCCATCAATACCTTTCTGCCAAGCAGGGGTTTAAGGTGGTCCAGAACAATTTTCTATTCATCTTCCTTTCCTGTCCGAGCAGTTATTGACCTTCTTTCAATCCTGCTCTTTGATGCTACTTAACCTTGTCCCTTGCATGTTTCTCTGTCTGATTTCTGGCTTTTTAATAGGCACTTAGTTCTACAGTTTCTCAAGTGTGAGTTTGGCACTTCATTGGTGCAGCTTTCATCTTCTTTCTGATTGCAGACTGTAATAACTTCCCATTTTGAAAGCAGACATATTCTCTGATTTTACTGTGCCAAGCTTCTGTGCTTTACGTTCTTACAGACAGTCCCAATTCTTCATTTATAGAAGTATTTTCCCTTTTCCTCAGGCCTCCTCCTTTCCCTCCACTCTGCAATAGTACTCTGTTGTTGTGGGGATATTCCTCACATCCTTAAATAAAACTGAAGTTTTATGAAATTACTATAAGCTCTCAATAAAGCTGCTTCCAAAAGAGGAAGGGTAACAAAAACCTGCATGTATGAATTGGGATCCCCAATGTTTCCTTAGTATTTTGCATAGTCTGTTATCCACACCAACTAATTTTAAGTAGTGTAGGGTTGGTGAGCTACACCCAGTTCTGAGTTTTGCCAGAGATTTCTTTTCAACGAAGAGGCGAGCCATAAGCATGGTAAGTTTGTGTCTGTGGAAGCTGGTTGAATAAAATGGGGCATTTTTCTGGAGGTAAGGGAGGAAGCCACTAGCCATCATCTGGTTAAGACTCCAGGGAGCTGCTAAGGGAGCAGGGACTGCCAAGGAGAGGTGCACCCGGGTACCTGCTGCCGCTGCATCTGCGATGACTTCCAGCTCAGTATCACTTGCAATGTCACATCTCTTAAATGGCTTCCAGAGGTTTCCAAATTTTGTTCTGTTACTTAACAGCAAACCCATTTCTAGACCCTTTGCCTTATTTCCACCTGAGCACTGACTTTTAAAATTAAGTTCCTTTTTTTCTAAATCTCATTTCTTGATATAGTGGCAACTTTTCTTTTAATTCCAGTGCTTTCCATAAAGCTCAGGAGTGCAAAGAAAACGCTTCAGGCTAAGGCATAAATGCTACCATTTTGTTTGACTTAATCTATAGATCTGGCTCCTTTAATGAAGAATAACACAGTGGGCCTCCTAGAGAGCTACTTTGTTAGGTACTTCCAAAATACAAAAAGCTCGTTTTCATGCAAAGTGAAAATCACTCTTGTATGCAGGGTAGAGTACATTGCTCTTTGTGTGCCACAGAGACCCACCAGTCCTACAGTAATTTGCACTCATCAAGGAAAATCTTGTGTCTGCTGTGATGATGTGCTCAGGAGTGAAAGTTTCCTTGGCAGGTCACTTTTAACTACCTTGCCTATTTATCTAGCAGAAGGATAATAGCAGAGTGATGTTTTATAGGAAGGAGTCAGGGTGAAGAGTGCAGTCCAAACAACCGGTAATGAATATTTTTGTACATTTGGTTTCTTATCTTTTTATTTCTACATATTACACTTTGATGATTATAAAAGAAGTTGCCAACCCTAAGACACTCATTGAAGCACCCTTACTGGACTTTATTCTTGTTTTCTGATAATATCTTTGTAAGCAAGGCATGCCAGAAAAGCAGGGTGGACTTCTAGTGTAACTAAGGCTCCTTTCCACCCACAGGTAAATGGTTGTTTTTATCTCTCTTGTTGGTAAGAGTGGCCTTCATCTTGCAAAAACGGGTCATCTGCTCTGTTGCTAAGTGTTCATTTTAAAAATAGCATCTATATTGCAAGTTCCATTGAATGGGCACCGTAGCATCACCTGAGATGCCTATACCTCCATTCCTCAGGAGAGAACAGGGATTTTAATAATGCAGATCTTTTATGAAAACTTAATGAGGCTGTCTATCAAGAGTGAGGAAATACATTTGTTTACTCACTGAAACAATTTTCACAGATCAACTCGGAAAGGTGCTTTGCTGTCCCTCTATAATGGTTTAGCTTCCAGGAATGTATCACATATAGGTAGAACTGAGGGATCTCTGCTGGGAAGGTCACCTGGTGAATAGGCTTCTTCCAAGTCCCTACGCATGTGCCATGCTTATAAATGTTGTGAGATTAAAGTAAGATAGAAAAGCTCTGGAGTTTGCACAACACAAAGAAACAGGTGCGTTTTTAAAAGCTGCAGAACTAAAGAAAATCTTGTTCTTCATAGCTGACTAAAGTTCTGCTTTCCCCGTTCTATCTTTTACTAAACTTCTGCCTTTGCTAAAAGCTGGAACCTCCATGACCTGATTTATAAATAGATGCCTCCCTCAGCTTGTACCTGTTTCAGGCCCATGACAGATTTTCCTAAAGCTCCCAGGTTTTTGGCACACAGGTATCAGGCCATTCAGAGGGACCTGTTGATATGGCAGCTTTAAAGCCAACTGAAGTATGACGCCATATGCCAGGTGAGAATGTAACCTCTTTGGCTCAAGTTTTTAGAAATGTAACTCTGTTTTGATTGCCTTCCAAAATATTGTCAATGGGTCTCAATGTGGGAACGGACTGAAGCAGAAAGCAAGTGTCTTGTCACAGAGCAGGTCTTGTCACTTTTTCTAATCATCTGCTTGGAGACAAAATTGTTCGTAGTGTTTCAACAGTTGAGTTTTGCCATGTGAAATATTTTTTAATGCTTAAATCCATATCTTTCAGTTTTCCAGTGGATAAAGGTCTGACTAAGCCAACCCAAGTGCTAGATACAGGACCACGCGATGTGGCTCCGTGCTGGCTGAAGTGATCAGGATACAGTCATCATTTGAAAATACAACCCCATGTGATGGGTAGTATTCCTTCCAGGTTACAGGATGCACTTATTCTTCAGCAGTTTTGAAGGTTTTCAGGCATTCCCAGAGGACCAATGTCACTGTGACCTAATTTACATTGTCAGCATAGGTCTTTGCCTGAGGAGTATGATTGCCAATGAATACAGATGGCAAAGCCATGACAGAAGTCTAAATATTTTTCCAAATATACATAAATTCGACACGGCCTGTCTGTGGAGGGAACTCTTCCCATGTAAATCTCTCAACAAGTATAACTAATTACTGTCACGCTGTCTTCTTTGGGGATAAGAGATTGACTTTCAAAAGACGGGAACTGCAGAACATTCCAGAGAGATTTTTGAGATTTTAAACATTTGGACTTTTTGGCTGGTAACAGATCTTGGATTCGAAGCACTGAGTGAGTTACAGAGGGTGGCAATCTGTGCGGGGAAATGGGCTGCAGTGTAAACACACTGTTAACATATCCCCGCGGGAGAGACGCAGAGCCTCTCTTTTGCAGGGGACTTGTAGAACATTTCTCTAACTTAGTTTAGAAACACAATTCAGGGAGCAGGTATCCCACGAGGATGGTGAAACACTGAGTAACACTTGCAGGCTCATACAGCTGTCATCTTAGTTATTTGTTAGGCACAGCAGCATAATCCCATCAAATGCAATTGGAATAGCATAGGTCAAACTACCAAGGTAAAAAAGTGCCCGCTTTTAGAAGTTTAGATTTAGCTCCAATCACAGCTGTAGTGTGTTTCTCTAAAATGAAGTTGGTCTAAAGCCCTTGAAAAAATCCAAAAGCACTAACGATGCTGATAATTTTTTTTTCCCAGAAAATCAATACAAGAAAGAGTTTGCTTGAAATGTTTGATTTTCATAGGAGGTACCTACAGAGTTCTTTATCTCAGCAAATAGCACCATGCACACTGGGAATGTAGAAAATGTAGCCTCTCTCTCTTGTCACCTTTCTTTTTAAGAATTAATAAATACCACCATTTAGTACTTTCCATTTTGTGCCATCAACATTTAAAATTCAGCAGATTGAATTTCACAGCAGGTTTGGTGTAAGCCTTTAATCTTAATAATGATCCCTTGATCTACCATGGTCCGTCCAACTTGGAGGTTGTTAGAAGTCCCTTCTGGGAACTTTCCAGCTGTTTCTGTTTAGTTCATGTATATTTATTTACATGACTTTTTAACCCCATTTTATAACAGAAAAATATGATGCGATTTAGCTGCAACTATTGTTGATCATTTTCCAGGGAACTAAGTACAGCAAGGGAAAAGCAACATATGGCACCATTTTCTTTACTGATCTTTATTATGTACCATTGTGACCTCATCAGTGCCTTTGGCTGTACAGCTATAGGTTAAAGAAAAAGGCTTGTGTATTTTTCCCCTTAAGCTTTCAGACAAAAGCAAATGTGACCTGAAAGTAATTTGCGCATACAGCATACCACACTGAAAAGAGCATAATTTTTGTCTGGGAAAATTAAATAGACGGTTTAGTATTGTGTTTCTAATTAGATTTTAGTTTTTTTTTTTATCAAGTTGGAACTCATCTTTCTGCATCGCTGTTACATTTGTGATGATAACTCACATTTTCGTCATGACAACGCCCCCTGAATTCAGCTAACAGCCTTGTAGTTTAATACTAATATTTTGCCTCTGACACCATACCAGCATCCTATGTAATTTCTAAGGTTGTAAACGTTATTAGAATAGTTCTGCTATTCTAATATAGAATGGAATAGTATAGAATAGAAGAATGCAAATAAATACAGTTTAAAACTTGCAAAATTGCTTTGTCAAATTGCAATCAAAGTGGCCATATAGTTGTCAGCAGAGGAGGGTTTAATGTGAGGTTGAATGGATAATTCTAAGAAAAGACCAATGAAAAATCATAAATTCTAATAATTTACACCAAAAAGCCAAAGGAAATGAAGGAAATTTCAGGGAAGAAGGTGCAGAGGATATGAGGCAAATGCTCCTCTCAGTTATGGCAGAGTGGCTTTGTTGTCTCCCCAGTCCATCAGTGCCACACTACTGAGCTACTGGTGATAATTTGTCCCATGAAGATTAATGACCTGGGGATAACAGAAGAAATTAGTTGGGTTTGATTTTTCAGACTGCTTAATTCAACATATTCCTGTGCAGAATTTTGAAAGCACTGGACCAGCACTTCGAAATGCAGTATCATGGGCATTTGAGATAATTACTGACTGTATGTATGAAATTTTTAAAATGCTCTGATATGATAAACACATTAATTTCTGTGCTATTGATCACAAAAGCATTATGTAGCCAAAAGGTCAAGGCCCTGTTATGTGATCACATCCTGAGTTATTCCAGGAAAAACCTGTTAGTTGTAAAGCAACATTAACTCTGGTGGCATGAAAAGAACAAAATATGGAATTTAGCTCCTTGTGTTCAATGGCCTGGAGAGAGGGTGGCTTGTGTGGCTGTTAGCCCTGGCTTCCACCTTTCCCTGGAGTTACAATGCAATTTCTGATTGAATTATTAGAAACCAACTACATTTCATGTAAAGAGTGTGTTACATACCTAATCCCTACGCTATTTTTTATGCACTGACATATAAGCAGTGATGTATATCCATACATGCTTAGTCTCATTTGATGAGATTTTTTTTTTTCTTTTCTTTTTCTCTGGCATACACTGAAAATAAAAAAAACCCTATTGTTGGCATAAAATGAATCAGGAAAAAACCCCAAAGAATACCTATGAAATCTGCACAGAGAAAAAGATTCATAATTCTTCGATATTCAACTTGATATTCTGTGGGCTGCTGACCTTTCTTGCATTATTAAAGATGCCTTGACTAATATTGCACAGTGTCTCTGGCAGATGCTGATAGTAATATGCTCTGGAGAGTCTTCCAATCTTCCATAGACAAAAATTGCTAGCAGCACTAGGACAGGGGTGCTTCGAAAGCCTGAGTTTGAAATATGTCACTAGAATTATATATTCTGTGTACTCAGGTGTAAGTGTGCGGAGTAATTTAATTGAGGAGTAAAGAAAAAAAAAAATCTTGTAAAAAGACCCCCAGAGTATACAGAGGGTTATGGAAATAACACTAAAGAAAAAATGATACTGTGCTAATTACTTCAGTGGCGTTAACCACACATTCAACACCCTTATAAAAATAAACAGAACTGGATAAAATGAAAATATTCAATTCTTTTTCTTGTGACTGAGGATATGGTATTACATGTGACAATATCAAATGATATGGATACCCAGAACACAATAAAATGGGATTGAAGTCCAAACTGAAGATGAGATTTTGAGGTTTGGATTTAATTTTATTCAAATCTTAGATGCTGTCTTTCTGATGTTTATGACTGAAATAGTTTGTTTGTGATTTTTCTGCCAATTGAAATCTGAAAAGAATGTGATTTCCTACAAAAATCTCCATTTTGTAGTTGCAGATACAATCCAGAACCTACTCTTGGGCAGCAGATTTAGAGATGGGATATTAAATGCCATGAAGTCTCTGAGATTTGCGCTTGAGATTCTTTGTTCTAAAAAGCTCTGTTACAGAGAAAGTCATCGCACGGGCAGTTGCAGTGCTGCTGTCACGCTATTTCCAATCTGGCAGAAGAAGCCGATGCCAAAACAAGTCTGTTGAAACACAGAAGAATAAACATGGTGAATAGCTCTATCTGATGTATATAAAGAGTTGTTTTAAAAGCCTGACTACAGTTGTGACCTAGAGAATCTAGTGTACGAGTAGGCCCCAAGGGATCTGGTAAAGAATAACCTCTTTAAAGATGCAGGAAAACATGCTGGAAAGGCAATTTGTTTGGGCTTGAAAAAGCATCAAGAGCTACAACAATGTAAGTCCTGCAAGAAGGTGTGTGTAGCAGAGGGATTAAAGCTATGCTGCAGAGGCCTGGGAATAAAAGGCTCTGCAGGTGAGCAGCTTAACGGGACGTTAATTGGATAGCGGGTGCACGTAAATGGGAAATGCAGAGAGTACAGGTTAGGGATTTTGTTGCTAAAGGAACAGTGTGAATACTATTGCCGAGCTCTGTAATACAGACTAGTTGAACTTTATGGCTCCCTCTCGCAGATGCGGTTGCCAGTTTCTTGTGCGATATATATAGTTTTATAGATGAAAATGTGAGTGTGGGTGGATAAGTGGTCTGTTAGTATTCCACCCCAAATCATGCAAATGAGCACCAAAAACCTGATAACGTACTTTATCAATTTGGATAATTAATAACAAATTTGGTTAACTGTGGGAGAGTGATGAATCTATTCTGTAGCATGCTTACAAAACATTTTAGACTGTTTATCTGAGATTATTACAGTGCCATGGTGCTGTGTTTGTTTGGGGAATGCAAAGCACTACAGCATGAGGGACATTATAATCCCTTATTTATACCCTGGCAGATCCTGCTGTAAGTGTCCGTTGCTGTTTGAGGCAATAGCCCTGGCTAACTTAGCAGGTGCACTCACCATATGTCAGAGCCCTGTAACTGATCACAGACATATGTGCAAAAATTAGCCATAAAGCAAAGCAAAGGCTGTAGTGACTATAGTTGAGATTTAATCCTCTGCTGTGCTGGGCTTATTGTCTCTGCTGTGCCAAAGCATCTAAACGTGTGTTTAGCTTCAAGCCTGTCATCAGTCCTAAAGAAGTCAATGCAAAACTCAAGCTTTAAATACCCTGGACAGTAAACATTAAGCACTGAGAAGAAAAAAATATATTGACAATAGGATTTTTTTTTTTCCCAAAGTATTCAGCTACCTTGTTTGCCCTAGGTACTGTTCTTTAGATACTGCCCCTGTTCTTTACATCACACAGGGACACAAAGGCATTTGCCTTCATTGTGCTGAGCAAAGTATACAGAAGAAAGAAGAATCCTTGCTCTGAAGTATTTAAGTCAAAAAAAACCACATTAAACTAGCAGATTACCTCCCTTTTAACTGTGTTGGCTGAACTGGCTGCAAGCACCGCACACGGGCCTTGCAACCTTATCCTCCCTTCTTCTTGTGGGGACTTTTTGCATTTTCCCGTCATGTCCTCTGCCACAGGAGCAGAGGAGCACAGCCTCCTTTTGCTCTTCTTCCCCCATTTCCATACCACAGTTCTCCACTTTCTGGACTTTGACATTTCATTGCTTCTTCTGCTCCATACAGCCCCATACAGGCCCAGGCCAAGGATTCTCCATGTTCCCTTATCTTTCCCTCTGACTTCTTTCTGTTTTGGAGAGTTGAAGTTTTACAAGGAAGATAGGAAAAGGTGAGACGGGACTCTTGTTATGTTGGTTATACCAAGCAGTCCTTTGATGTCTAGGGCGTTACTAGCTTGCTTGCAGTCATGGCTCCACATGCAAAGGCGTTTGCGAGGACAAAAATGGCTTGAGGTTTTCTGTTTCGTTTGTTTGTTTGTTTGTTTTCCTGAGTTTTCTGTAAAATCGATTCTTCTCTGCTTTGCTTACAACATTTCCAGGTATATGCGTTTTCATCAGGTGCCAGGTATAAAGTTTCTACATTACATTTAGCAGAGAAATGCAGTAGAAATGAGCATGAGACCTCACAAGTTTTGCAATGCTAATGGACCAGTGAAAAGCATATGGACCATTTGTTTTGTTCCTTCACTTAATCTCCTTCCAGAGGTCTCCTGAAATGTCTGAAGGAAAAAAGGAGAAAAATCAAAGTGAAGCCAGTTTTTACTGTTTTACTTTACTTACAGCAAAGATTGTAAAACTTGCTGAGTTTCTAGGTAAAGCTACTGTGATATGCACCTGTGTAGAAATTTAAATTGAAGTTGATGAGAAAAGGCTTGATTTTATTCCCTTGCTAGTAGAAGACTTAATCTATGTAAGGCAAGGAAAGTCTGTGCACTTAAATTCAAGGGGTTTTGCGTTGAGTCCGTAATTCATAATTGACTGAACCAATTAAGAGTCTTTTTAAACAAACCAGCCAAAAAAGACCTTTCGGCTAGAATCCAATATTAGCTATATTAATCTGAATTTCAACCAATGAAAATGACAAGCAGAAAGAAGTAGTGGGAATGAAAGCCACATTTCTCACTATTACAGCAAGCAGATATTTCGGAGGAGTGTGTAACTCTGAGCTGGGGAGACTCGTGAAAGAACTTCAACAGGCGCTGAGTGTTACTGTCAACGGGAATGATAGTGTTTTCCAAAGGTAGCTCTTAGTTATTTGATAATTTTTCAGACCAGATGACGGACTGCCAGAGTGCATTGTTAAAAGCTTGCACAATTATAAATGCTAAAATGCTTTGGTCAGATCATTGTCCTCATAATTAAGCAGGCATGATGGCAATCAATGAGTAATGAGAATGTGTAAAAGCCAATAGAAGGACTACTATTAGGGCTTTTTATTTTGCTGTTTGCAAATGTGTGTGTCTGTTACGGGACTTCCTGTTAAGGAGAATGGTGTCTTATTATTTAAGCCATTTTACTGGATCATCCTTATTTGATGTTAATTGCACTTAGCATAAATGATAAAACCAGCATTGTGCTGTTAGATGATTGATTAATTTATTAGTTCAAAGATATATTTGTACTTCTGTTTTCAATTTAATGGGAATCTAGAGATTATATTTTCTCCCCAGGTTACCAATTTTCATGTTACTTCTTAGCCTCTGATGACATGAAAACCTTGAAATCAAAATATTTTTCAGAACTGGTGTTCTCAGTGCTTCTCCCTCTGCTCTGCTCCAACCTGTGTCCTTTCGCTTCCTATTTAAGCCTGTCTCGGGAATGCTTGACTCCTAAAGGCTTTGGATGAGAACAGAAACTCTTCTTTGAGTCTACAAAATTTGTGATGCCATACTCATTTGAAAAGGCTTTTTGGAACATGGACAACGTTGCTATTAGTGTGTGTCCAATCCAATGTCACCGAAGCCAATGGAAAATGTGCCATAAATCTTCCATGGGCATGGGAATGAGCTTTGCATCCTTGCTCCCAGGTGCAGTACGCAAACTTGTAACTTCCTTTTGGGCAATCAGTGAACCTTGTAGACCCTTTCTCTAAAAAGAGTCCCAGTGTGTGGAGGCAGCGAGGCACTGCTGGTTTGCATGTTGTTAGTAAAGACGCTTATTTGAAACTAAGCTTTGTGCAGTTTCACTGGAACTTTCAGGTGTATACAAAAAGTAACTAAAATGCACATATCTGTTTATATGCTTGTGTGTTACGATGCAGAGAAATGAGTGCAAAGTATTTAGTGTCGACTTTCTCGGTAAATCTTTGTTAGTGAAATTGTATCTGAGTAATGAACACAATTAACTGACAATGTGTGTGATATTCCAGCTGCAGACTGAACGTGACTGGGTCATACTGCTTCTTATCTCCTATCACGTAAGGAAAGACCTATTTAGTATTTTTTTTTAAATATTTAAGGACTGTAATAAAAAAAAAAAGACTAAGTGGAACAGAAGATGAAAACCTCTGTGGGTAAAACATTTTGCGAATGTGATGAGGAGGCTAGTCTGTGCATTCAGTAACTCATCATTTGAAAACTATTTCTTATGGGTTAGTGATCTTGTAAACCAGGAAAATGGGAACATAATTTTGTAAAATGGCCATCAGTCAGATACTGAAAGTGAAAGGGTCAAATTGCAGCTCCTCCTCCTCTATAATTTGAGAGCTGGTGCATGTGAAACACCAGAATATAGCTCTTCTGTCTTGTAACATTGATTTTGAGTGTGAGATGCAAACAGTACATCAATCAACTTGTGTCAAGAACAGTGAAAAATCTTACAAGGACAAAATTTTCCCCTTTGGGAGGCAAGCTGCTCTAGAGGCTGAGTTTTGAACCCCAAACTAGAATGGTGAATTTTGGAGTTCTGATTTAGTGTTTATATTTGGATGCCCCAGGGACCATCATTTATTAGACAAGCATACTGAATAGATTTAGGCAAGTCACAAGAAACTCTCCCTTCTCTTTCATTGGAGTTTTGTATGGATTAATTATTTAGGGGACTGTATACAGTGGACTGGCTATGCTGATTTCCATGATGCTTTGCTGACTTCTCTTCCTGGGCACATGACCTGCTGTTTTTATAGCATTTTGAAAATATAAAATTTGATGGGTGTGCAAGTAATTTTTAAATTTTTGTTATGATCTCCAGATAGTGTACTGTTATTGAGATTTAACAGGGTATTTGAATGAAGAAAGGTTTATTTGGGCAGGAGCGAGGAGGATGGGAACCCATGGGGTACAGGTAGTAAAATGCAGAGCAGAAGTCAAAAGAGATCCCAGTCTGGCTTTCTGGGATTTGCTGCAAACTTCTTGGATTGTGTGCTGCAGATGGTTGGTATTTTATGGTTCAATGACTGCAAATGTCTGTTTTTCAAAATAAGCTGAATCTGAGCTAAACAAATTCTACAATGTCAATATTTCAGGCCAACTGAAATTCTAAGTTTTGACCAGATCTATTTTGCATGGTAGGTCTTTTGCCCACAATAAAAGTTGCTTTTCATGGCGCTATGAGAAATATACAGTTCTTCTAAAAATCTTTTAATATTCTTGGATGAGAGATTCTCAGTAACAGGAAAGCAGAAGAAATACTTCTTTTTCTTGCTTCCTTCCAGAATATTTGCCTCTTCTCCCCTTGTTCAGGACTATAGCTGGTCAAAAAAGGAATATTCCCTTTCTCTTTTTTTATGTGACATAACCCTTTTCTTATTTTTTATGTGACATAACCCTTTTCTTATTTTTTTTCCCTTTAATTCTATAGCAAGTGTAGATAATTTTTTTTTCAAGGGAGAAATACCATTTTTAAAGCAAGTGTCTGAAAGTTTCATTTTTAAAATGTTGAAATGAAATGTTTAACTCTTTTCACAAACTTTCTATTGTTGTCAAAATATTTAAGCAGTTTTAATCACAGCTTATCCTTAGTAACAAAACTACTGTTGGAGATTCACTCTACACCTGATCTGCAGCTAAAGAGGGAACTTTCTCTGCAATGTTCTCAAATATTTATATGGTACCAGCTGCTCAGGAACAATATGCCTACCTACCACACCTTCAGATTTAACCCAGAAATCTGTCCTAAATATCTTGCATTTCTTCAAGGGAAAATGAAACTGTCTCACACTCCCTGAAGAAATAGAAGAAAATCTGCTGGAGCAGGTAACTGATATTTGAAGGGATGTCATAGATATTGTTAGCTAAAGTGCTTGAGATCCAATATTGCAATAAATACGCTTTCTTCAGAAAAATAAAAAGCAAGGGATCAAGGAGAACGTTAGACTCCAACAGTAAAATGAAAAGTGGGATCAAAGGGAATAGTGGAATTCTTGAAGTATAAAATGAATTTCTTAATGAATTTACAAAAAAAAAAAAAAATACTAACAACGTACAGGCCATTTACACATCATCATACATGACTTCAAAGTCAGTGTGGCCATGGGTTTATGTAAACTAAGGAGACTCAAACCAACAGTCTCTGGGACCAGCTGGTATTAATCCTCAATTCCCATGCAAGGCCACCAACACATTTATGAGACCATGCCAAATACACATTATGTGAACTAGCAATACGTTTTGGATGTGTGCCACTTCCATGCATGGGTCATCTAGAAATTGCCTGTCTGGAAAACAGCAAATGCAATAGGAGCAGTATGACTGGGATAAAATAAATCAAGAACAGAGTAGGCTACCTCTTTAAATTGTATTATATACATTTCTACATGGTGAGTTGATGGAAATCCAAGTGGCAGGAGTTATGGGAGAGTGGGAGTAGAAGAGGGGAGAGGGAGAGAGAGAAAATTCCTGGGGATTAATAGAGAAAAGCAGAAGAAAAAAAATCAGAGCCAAAAAGATACAGGAGATGTGTGTGATAAAAAAGGCAGCACAGTGGAAAAAATCACACAAGGTGGGGACTTTTCTTGGATTTGGGACAGTGCTTAAAGCCATGAATTATGTAAATGTCCTACAATGAGCAAGTAACTGTGGACCGGTTAAAACGTTCGGTGATGACAAATCTGGAAGGCAGAATGGAAAGATGGCATACCAAAAGCAAAATACAGCAAGTCTTAGTTCTGCAGTGTAAATCGATTGGATTATATTGGCACAAGGTGAATGAAATTGTGTCAGACAAATACAAGATAGTATACGCTGACTGCGGGAATTCATGAGCCACCCTATGGACATAGGCGAGTCAGACCAGGCAAGTAGGGGAAAACTTTCTTGTGCTAATTCTCAGCATCAGCACTTAAATGGGGACAACACAAAAGAGCAATAATACAAGGGAACCAGAGGTCCCAGATTGTTCGGGCAACACAGAAAGGGTGTCAGCACTGCCATCACCTGCTGGAAGTTAAATTATAGCTAAGGTTTTCTGTCTGGAGCTGAAGAGATGTCTTAACATGTGAAAAGCCAAAGCAAAAGTTAGTACTAACATTTAATATAAACAGCTATATAAAACAGTTAAAAAAGCATAGCCAGCCTTGCTACTGTACAGACATGCCAGTTTTTGTCTGTACAGCTTGCTTTTGCATTCTCATTGGTATGGAGAACCGTTACAGTGAGAAATGCAAAAATAAGATACATGACAAATACTGGAGGAGACTGACTGCTACTAATTCTGCCTGAGGGAGATTTCCACAGGGCTTGCCAGGGAGAGGTCTGCCTCCAGCTGATAGGATTTTCAAATTTAAGTCTTGTCTGCAAGGAGGTACAAAGTGTCTAGGGCAAATGAAGCAGCGGGACAGCATTCCCAGGGATGAATATATCAAAGCGGTGCATCTGTGCTGTCATTTTGTAATGGTTCCTGCTTCAACGTGGGGTCCTGACTGTCTATACCTTTAATGTGCCGCTTTGCGGCGTAGCGTGCAGCTCTAGCAGCAAACTTCCTGCTCTCCAGATGAGACCATGCTACAGGTCAAAGTCAGTCATGGCAGGGCATGAGAATGCTTGGGGTAGCTCATGTCCCTCTACCCCCTTCAACTCCCACTGCTTCCAGGCATCCTGTATGCCTGAAGCCCTCGTACCTCAGGAGAAATAGGCAGCATGGCAGAAAGTCACAAATCTTGCAAATTATTCATTTCAATACTGGACATTCAGCCCAATGTTGAGCATTTCGGTGTTACACCTTTCTATTTTTCCTTTTCCATCTTGCAATTCTTTCTTTTCAAAAAAGAGACAAAGAGGAGGCTGTTCTGTGCTTAACCTCAGCGGCTCCGAGAGGCAATTTGGAGAAGGCCACCATGTGGTGCACTAAAACCATTGGTGTTCTGATTTTTTAATTACTGTTTTTAAACAGATTTCTATTTAAGCTCCAACCAAGCCAAGCTCCAACCAGCTTGGCTCCTTGAGAAATATCTGGGCCTCTTGCTCTGCAAATGATTTATGGGCAGCTACCTGAAAAGGGAGATCTTGGGACATGCGTAAACTATTCACTGTGGTCATCCCAGATGCCTGTCCTGGTGAGTTAGTGCTAGTCTCTACATCTCATCCCAAATCTTCTTGACTCAGGACACTGAGATATCCCCAGTGTCCATCCGATTCTTTTTTTTTTTTTCTGATCAACAGGCAGCAGTTACTCTTTACTGTTCTCCAGCCATAGTACAGCAGTTCATATAGACAGCTATACTTAGGCAGCGTGGAGGCGGGGGGAAAAAACAAAGCAGTTGCCAGAGATGTAGCAATAGATGGTTTCAGAAGGTGAGTGAAGCAGCGGGTCAGGAGAGCTTGCAGAGTAAAGCTCTTATACAGTAGGCGCTGGGGTGGTGAGTTGTTCATATGAGGCAGACGGAGTGCGGTTTGTGGTAGGCGCACACCACAGTGTGGATGCAAAGACTTGCAGGGTAGCAGTCAGGTCAGTGAGCCTTCCTGCCCCAGGGATTTGGCCAATACGCAGTAGATGGTATTTCAGAGTATGGTGAATACGAATTATGAACATTTCAGCGAATTATGAACGTTTCAGCAATAGCAGGTTCAGGCCATGGGTTTGATTTACAGCATGAAAAAATGTTATAGCCTAGATGCAGCCTGATGATTTCTGACTCCCTGTTGCCACCTGTATCATGGGATACCCAAAGGAAAGACAGAAGCTATAGAAAACAAGGCAGAAATAACAGTTCGTTAGAAAGGTGTAGGGGGGATAGTTTAGGGTTAGTTTTCTTTTCTTGTTTAGGCCCAGACTGTTATGTCAGTGAACTGAAAAGGGAAGGAAGCAGGGGTATAATGCTGTCCTCCTTTCAGACTGCTGACTAGAGTGAGGAAGTGCTGGAAATTTGTCCTGAAGAGTCTGCCAGATTTCGGCAGTGGAAATACCAGTTTCTACGGAACTGGGTTGATACCCTGCAATAGTAAATTTACAGAATGCATCTTTCTGGAGATAGGCACATTTCTTATATGTGCAATTCTGTTCTAGCTTTTGGCTAGAAGACCCTCTATTTAGCAAGCGTGATAATGAATGCAAAGATGACTTCTCACGAACTGTGGGCAGAATAACTATACACTCACTCTCTGAGAGGTTTACTCAGATTTTTATCCATTAACTAATTTATATTAATGTTGCATTCAACCCTGGAGTCAGCAAACTAGGAGCCCAATCCCTTATTTTTACGTACAACCAGGAACAGAGAAGTAGAGAATGGTCTTCATACAAGTAAGAAAATAAAGAGATTGCCATGGTGAGAAAATGCTGCAGGAGCTGGAATGGCTGTGTCATTGAAGCTAGCATTGATCTAACCCTTTTTATTTTTTTCTAAAGCACTAACTGAAAGTGAGTTGCAAAAGAAAATCAATTCTGAGAATCATTAGGGTTGGAAGGAACCTCTCCTGGGTCGCACAGTCCATCACTTCTATGATTGTTCCTAAACCAGCTCTAACAACTGGGTATATACTCATATTTTTTATGATGGCTCTACATTTTTCTTCGGCTGGTTGCAACAACAATGTTAAAACAAACATTCTTTAAAAAAGAAACATTGCAAAGCAAGCTCTTGGGTACATTTTAGCTGACAGATAATCTTCAAGGCTCATTTACTTTTAAAAAGTTACGGTACTCAGATATCAATATGTATTCATCTTGCAGGTGCCAGGAAAATTAGAAATATTACTGCCCCTTTTCTATTGTTGTGAGTGGGTCTCTCTTAGGCTCTTTTACTGATCTTCTGATTTTTAAATGAATGTCTAAATGTCCAGTGGTCTTGAAAGAGTTAGATTACAAGGCAGTTGTTTGTGGTTCTTGTCAAGGGCAGGGAAACCTTGCTTCGAGTCAGAACTGCAAGCTAATACAACAAATATGTACTAACACGGAAGGGATTGTTCCAGGAAGGTGTCACTTGTTTTGTGGGAGATCCAGTTTAAATCCCATAGAAGATGCAGGTTAATTGTTGTAGCATAATGTCACCCTGGGCTGCGTGGTGTCTTCTGCTGTGTGTCTCCAGCTTCTTTTCTCACCTTAGTGATATTTTGTTTTGTCTTGGGAAAGGCAGTTGGCAAATCATATTAAAATGCCTCTCTAGTGCAGAATGAGAAGATGTTTTATCTGAAAGCTTGGATAAGGGAAATCCACCTATCTAGCTTTTGTCTTGCTTCTGTTGTATGCCTTTCTTCAAGTACCATGCAGATATAATGTTGTAATAGTATAATGTTACAATAGCATAATCTCTACTGCTCCTTTCCAAAGTAAGACCTCTTCTGAACATAGATGAGATTATCATCTTGTCATGGTTTAACCCCAGCCAGCAACTGAGCCCCACACAGCCGCTCGCTCACTCCCCCCAGCTGCGATGGGGGAGAGGATCGGAAGGGTAAAAGTGAGAAAACTCGTGGGTTGACGTAAAGACAGTTTAATAGGGAAAGCAAAAGCGGTGCAAGCAAGCAAAGCAAAACAAGGAATTCATCCACTACTTCCCACCGGCAGGCAGGTGTTCAGCCATCTCCAGGAAAGCAGGGCTCCATCAAGCGTAACAGTGACTTGGGAAGACAAAACGCCGTAACTCCCAAAGTCCCACTCTTCCTTGTTCTTCCCCCAGCTTTATATGAGGGCATGACGTCATATGGTATGGAATACCCCTTTGGTCAGTCGGGGTCAGGTTTCCCAGCTATGTCCCCTCTCAGCTTCTTGTGCACCCCCAGCCTGCTCGCTGGTGGGGTGGGGTGAAGAGCAGAAAAGGCCTTGACTCTGTGCAAGCACTGCTGAGCAGTAACGAAAACATCCCTGTGTTATCAACACTGTTTCCAGCACAAATCCAAAACATAGCCCTATACTAGCTACTACGAAAAAACTTAACTCAATCCCAGCCAAACCCAGTACATTCTCCACCCCTTATTCCATACCATTTATGTCATGCTCAGGTACCACACTATCTGACACATCCTCATTAACCACCACCCCTCTTTGCATCCTTTGATATAATACAAACATATCATTCCCTTAGTCTATGGACCACCTCTATAAAATGTCTGTATAATGTCCACAAATGTCTACAAAATGTCCACTGAGTTCATTTAGTCCATGACTTTGGGCTCCATCTGTTATGGTGGTCACTCAGGTCAGGAGAAGTGGTGTGTTGTGTGGAGTTACTGGGCACCAAAGCCAGCTCAGGTCAGGTCAGGCTTGTCTTCCATTTGTTCAGGTGGTTCCTGCTATAGTAATTCCTATAACATGCAACTCAAATCATAAGTTACAACAATTTAAAGGTATTTGCATTACAGTCTCCATCCCTGGTCCCTTTGGGCCAGGTTATAGGGTTTAACAGTGCAATGAACTCCTCCCCTTGCCCCTGCTCCGGCTTGGACTTACCCACAGACTGCAGTCCCTTAGGAGTGTACGTGCTCCAAGTGGAGCCTCATTTATGAGCCAGGCCTCTTCAGGGGAATACCTGCTGCGGCATAGACTTATCCACAGCCACAGTTGCTTTGAGGTGCACTGGCTCCAGTGTGGTCTTCTCCATGGGCCTCAATGCCTTCAGAGATAGACCTGCTCCAGTGTGGCCTTACCCACAGCCAGTCTCTTCAGAAGTAAACCTGCTCCAACATTGCCTTACCCATGGCTGCAGTCCCTCCAGGGGTGTACCTGCTCTGTTGTGGCCACACGCTTTGAGGTGCTCCAGCATGACCTCATGCACAGCCACTGATGCTTCAAGGTGTACCTGCTGCAGCATGGACTTATCCACAGCCACAGATGCTTCGAGGTGCACCTTTTCCAGCGTGTACTTATCCTTGGGCCACAATCCCTTCAGAGGTATACGTGCTGCGGCATGGACATAACCACCGCCACAGGTACTTCGAGATGTACCTGCTCTGATGTGGACTTATCCACGGCTACAGACACTTCAGGGTGTCCTGCTCCCGCGTGGACTCATCCACAGGTCACAGTCCCTTCGACTCAAGTTCACACTGGAGTTCCAGCCTGCCCAGTCCAGCAGCACAGAAACAGCAGCGATGCCCTGGCCAGCTGCCAGCCCAGGCACATCCCCATCGCTGTTATCAGAACGTTCCCAGGCACAGCAGAGTGAGATGATCAGCAGTGCAGCAGTACAGCGAGCAGCGAAAGCAAAAAGCAGCCACTAATGAGCACTAGACTCTAATATACAGAAAGGGAAGCAAGCCCCATGGCAAGCACAGGAGCCTGCCAATAAATAGCTAAACAACAATAGCAGCTATGAATTTGATCTAGCACATTCCAATCAAACCTGTCATTATCTCGAACCCTTTCAGCCCCGCGTTGGGTGCCAAAAAGGACTGTTGTGGTGTAACCCCAGCTGGCAACTAAGCCCCACCCAGCCACTCGCTCACTCCCCTCCAGTGGGGTGAGGAAAAGAATCGGAAGGGTAAAAGGGAGAAAACTCGTGGGTTGAGGTAAAGACAGTTTAACAAGTAAAGCAAAAACTGCATGCACGAGCAAAGCAAAACAAGGAATTCATTCGCTGCTCCCCACCAGCAGGCAGGTGTTTGGCCATCCCCAGGAAAGCAGGGCTCCATCACACGTAACGGGGACTTGGGAAGACAAACGCCATCACTCCGAACGTCCCCCCTTCCTATTTCTTCCCCCAGCTTTATATGCTGAGCATGACGTCATATGGTATGGAATATCCCTTTGGTCAGTTGGGGTCAGCTGTCCCAGCCGTGTCCCCTCCCAACTCCTTGTGCACCCCCCGCCAAAACCAGCACATAAGTATGACTTTTAGTTGATGGCTATCACACCAACCAAAGTGCTTGCCGAGAAGTCAGCCTAGTTTCCCCCTTTCTAAAGTGGGAATATCTAAAACTTTCTCATCCTTTTTTTTTTTTTTTTTTTACAAAGGAGACCCTATATAATTCAAAATGATGTTTTAATGGCTGTGGTGTAAAATCAATTCAGTTAAGAAGAATTTCTTTTGGAGAAATACTGCTTTCTAGCCAGAAAACTTCTCTTCAGTACCTTGTAATCCAGTGAGGCTGACCCCAAGACTTTCTTTAGGGTTGCCATGTGTGGCTCAATATTGTGGGTTACAGGAGATGTTGTCCACAAGTTTGTGGGTTTCCTGCGTAGCAAATAAGAAGCACCTATTAAGTTTTCTAATAATAGTTTGTTTGACTATTCCTGTCCATTGGTGCAGGAATTACATCCTTATAAGTGGTTTTATTTGCGGGGGCAGCAAGTCAGAGAGAGTAGCTGATTTGCACCCCTTTTCCCATCTTGGACTTCACCATTTTAGAGTGGTGGAAGAGTGAACGCAGAGGGGACTTTGTGGGGTATGGCGTGAGCGCTGCTCACTGCACTACGGATTCATCCCTTTGCTTCTCACAGGCTACTTCCAGAGATAAAACATGAAATAATTCAGTAATAACCTAATGCTTTGCCTTAATCTGGCATCTCACACTTTTATGATTTAGAAAAGAGGCAGTTAAATTATAATATCAGGAAAGCTACAGCATAAAGCTTTACTTTGGTTGCATAATTTTGCAACAGCAATTACCTCAGCTACAAATTTAATTTAAAAACTCTTTGAAAGCACAGTCTGTGTTATCACAGAATATACTTGAAATCAATGAAGGATGATTTCATTCCAAGTCTGAAGATACTATTTAATAGCCAGGAAAGAAACCTGCACACAGACACACGCTCTTAATTATTAATAAATTCTGCTGTAGCAGTTACAAATCTTGACTTCCACAAATTCATTTACTCTTGGCAATGTTTGCCAAATTAATGCAGTTGCATTCTTGCACCTAGCTGGAAAATAGACGGGAACTCTTGAAAATGATCCTAATCATGATGCTATTAAGAAAGATGCAGAGAACATACCCTGATAAACATCACAGTGTCTGCCTACCATTATCTTATATTTTCCTTCATGATTCATGGTATCTTAGCAACCATATAGGCCTGATAACCTTTAATGGCTCTAAAAATGATGCACTTGGAATCTATCACTTAAGGCCTGGTGCTCAAGTAATGACACTTTTCTTTGATGGCAGATCTCAAGCCAAATAAATACACAGGAACTGGAGCAGCTTTCCTTTTCTGGAAATTCATATTTTGCATGGCTATTCAGACTGAGCAAGGAAAGGGCTCTATAATCCAGGCTTAATCAGTATGGATTTTGGATATACATACATTCCTTAATTAACTATATGGATTCAAAAGAATGTCAAAAGAGCACTGGGTTATTGACTGATAGAGAGTGGTGTTTGTGCATTACCGGGGGGGATGAAAAGGGCAGTCTTCTATCAGACCGAGGGAAAATTTACAGATTTATCAACGGTGCATGAGAATCTGGACATCGCCACGTTGTCTGCAGAGCTGTTAACTGCTTGATTGCTAGTGGTGAGTCCTGGGATGCTCTGATTGGAGCTGTTGAACATTAAGAGATAATGTATTGACTGTATTAGTGCCCCTGTGTCATCAAGAGCGCGGGCTAGAAATGAACAGCGCACCAGCTAGTGTGAGGCAAGGTGGCACTGTTAGTCAGCGTGGTTCAAATTTCTGCCAGTAACCCACTTGTTCTTAAAATGGGAGAAATTAGAGTTAGGTAGGAGTAGTTCCTGTTTCCCTCTGGATTTTTGGTATTTGCAGAGTTAGGTACCATTGCATGAATTAAGTTAGAGCTAAGCCATAAACATTAAGTCTTTTTGCTTTGGACTTCAGACAGGGGATCTTGGTTCCAGGGAACTGCAGTGAGGACGAGGCTTGCGGCTGCCCAGCTGCGCAGCAGCCACAGCGACCAGGCACTGTGTGCTTGTCACAGGACAGAAGTTAGCATGAGAGGACTCCAGAAGCCAGGTAGCAAGAAACTATCCATTTCCTGGCTGGAAAGAAAACTGGTGAGAGTAGGAGCACTGGATACATTTATGCAAAGAGTGGAATTTTCAGCCTGTGGTATATCTACTACCAGCAGTTCACTTAAGATATTTTCAGTAGACATACTGTGCCCGCTACATTGTTCTCAGAGGAGAGGAGGACTGGTTGATGAGGTGAGAGGGCTGCTGAGCTGAATGTGAATTGCCACTTTCAGGAGAAGATGGAGCTGGAGACATGCATACACGTGCCCAGGCTATCAGTGCTATGCCGCACTGCCAGGGAGCCCCATCACCCTCTGTCAAAGACTTTAGTGCCTGGGGACATTATGTCCGAAATCCGCAAGTCTGAGAAACAGAACCTACTGTGTTTTGGAGTAGTTTCCTGTTTGCATGATAAATATTATCCCAATAAAAACTGCAGAATCCGAGGTATTGTAAAACTTCAGAACAGAGAATGGAATGTCAATGACGTTTACTAACTGCTACTGGCATAATTCTATCAGATGCTGAGCAGACCACATTTACATTTAAAACTACAAGTAATCAATGTATGTTAATGTATGCTCTTCATGCATTCTGCGCTGAAGCGTTTTACCAGCCACTTTAAAGGACCGTAGTATTGCGAGGAAAAAACCTTTCAGAAACTTACCAGCAACACAAGCTTTCAGGTTTAGGAAGGAAAAAAACCCAACAGATTTTTCAAAATATTTTCTATGCCAGCTCCTAGCCTCTGCATAGCACTAGAGCCATGTCTGTGTGCTGGAAACCACTTCAACTTTGCACTTAAAAATACTTTAGTCTCTTTTTGTAGGGGGTATATCAATAGTGTGTGTATAGGAAAAGGCACAAGAGTGGCACACACGAAAGCAGAGCATGCTGCCCACCACACAGCCATGCAGATATTGCCCAAGGGGGGTATGCCTATACTTGTCTTTAAGCCTTGCGAATGCTAACACTTTGCAAATATGATAAGCAAAATGGTGATGAAGAACTCACTACCATAATTCCAAATTAAAGTGAGACCTGCCATGATCCTGTTAGTAAAATTTGACATACGTCTGTGTTACTTTCAGGTATATGGGCAAATGATTACATTACTGCAGGAGAAGGTAGGGTGTGAGTTTCTGAGAACTCATAGCAACTGTTTGCGTGCAGAATTTTACCTCATTGTGAGTGCAAAGTAAATGAAGAGCATTAAAATATTGCTCTAGGAAAGATATATCCCCTGCGTCACGTTTACCCCAGGGTGGGCTGGGGTAACAGCATGCACCTGGAGGTGGTGTGTAGGTCGCTCTCATCTGTTCATGCCAGAACGTATTCGGCAGCATCTCCGTGAGCCGTAATTCCATGAGAATTATTAAACTCAAAGTTCTGTCAATGTATGATTTTAAAAAAATTGCTACAGGTTTTGTTTGAGTTCACTGCTGTCTCCAAATGATTCCTAGTATCTCGGTTGTTTTTATCCCTTCCAGAGCTTACCAGCACATTCATAATGGGTAGTCCCCCACTCTGCCTTGAATAGAAACTCACAGTAGAGTGATCTTTGCATTAGTTTAGATTTTTATTTTTTGAAAAATTCCCAAAAGACAGATTTTTTATAAAACATTTGAAAAATTTTCCCCCCATTTTGATCAGCTCCAGTACAGTCTTTACACTCTCACAGCCCTGTAAATGGATGCTGAGGCTTGTTTACAAAATCCCACAAAAAATGCTTGGAGTGGGCCCACGTCAGACTTTGACTTAGCCCTTCACGACTGGATTTTCAGAGTTTATACAAGTTGGTGAGACCTCCTACTGTTTTATTTTCAACAGTTCTGCTGACAAAACCACCTTTGTTGAGCAGTTATGTATTGACAACCAGAGAATGTTTCAGATTGTACATGAAAGAAGGCTAATTTTGCACATGATTCCTGGAATATTTGAGCTATCATGCAATTATGATATAAAGTTTGGAGAGTATGTTACAAGGTGCCTTTTAAAAAAAAAAAACAGAAACCAGACATACTGTCAAGAATCATCAGCAGTTCCTCCTGTGTAATGTACTTTTCAAGAGACAAGTGAAAAAATGTCAAAACCAAATAAAGAATACTTAGTTACAACAGCAATTCGAGATCCAATTTAGCCTTTCTTATACATTTCCATTCCCGTAAACCACTCTTCTCATGTTTTCTTCCAGTAAATGAGATGTGCATAATTCAGTCTTATTAGAGAATTGATCCCTTTCAGGAAAAAAAAAATACTTTTGAATGCTAGGGGAGGAAAAAACCAATTGTACCAATTTCATAATACTTTGGCTCACATTCATAGCTTTCCCAGCTTTCCCTCGACTGCAGGAGGACCTGCTGAGCTACATTGATAGGAATGCAGGTCACATCAGATTTCTAATAATGGTCTAGATTAAATGCGTCCATACATTCATTTTTCTGTACACTAGATGCAAATCCCAGATTTAAAAGCTCCAGGTCCCTTATTTTTCATTTCTAACTAAATAATTTGGGGTGGTTTTCCTCTTTCTTACACTGGTATATATTGGGAGCAACTTTCTTTGAGCAAATAGTGTTATGCTGGCAATTATGCTGGCAGGAGGAGAAATAAAGCAGAGATTGAGTTATATGATATGTTATATTTTAAAATGACACATTTGTCTGGTATGGGGTGACTGAAATGCAAATTAGAGACTCAACAGAATTTTTTTTTTGTAAAAACTTAAGTATTTCTACAACAAATCTTCTGTTGGTATAAGTAGATGAAGCACTCCTGATTTCAACAGCCCCCTGAGGCGCTGACCTGAGGTTTTTATTTCTAATCCATTTTGGGTTTTGTGACCTTTCTTGACTTGTTTACCTGTTACATGTATTCCTTGCAGACTGGAGATTTTACAGTCAGTGTGAGGCCAAGCTTAGGAAAGCCAGCAAATGTGCAGTGAATGAATGTGCTTTACCTAAGGGAAAAGAAAAAAAAAACCCACAGTTTTTGTATGATATGGTCCACTGCCGTTTCCCCTGGGGTTAAGAAGGCAAGTACAGCCAAAGTCATATAACTCTGGAAACCTAATGTATTTGTAGGGACCTCTGAGTGTTATGATAGAGTTCAGCATGAATGGCATAGCAAAAACTGCGAGGGATCAGGAAGAACGAGGGGAGGAATTAAGGATTCGGTTATGTATTCTAAGCTGTTTTAGGAATCTGACAGCATTTTGGTTGGTATCAAAATATTTATAGTATCGAAGATTAATATTTGCACCACTGAGCTCTTTAATTTCATTTACCTTAGGAACAGGGATTTTGGCATTAATAAGAGCCCAAAATGTAGCAGTAGGTGTACAGCTTCCCACAAATGGTGTTAACACTTTCAAGTCCCAGAGAAATAGGAGGTTTCACAGAAAGCAGCTGAGTATTTTTTTTTTTAAATACATGCTGATGTAGGAATTGTGAATACTGTAAGTACCATCCTGCTATTCTGTGGGGAACAGGAGGTGGCAGTGGAGGCACCTTGTTGGCTGAAGCACACCAGAAAATTGGGGTAGAGAGGTCCAAAGCGTCACGAAGCACTGGCAGTGTGAGGGCTGGCAGGGGGAGTGGGAGTGGTGACGGCTCTGCAGGAGCTCTGAAAGCCTAATGATCACCTTGGTCTGGCAGACCCAGCCTGGTAACCCCCCCTTTCAGAAAGAGTTTGCCACTATAGTCCTTCAAAACAGAGAAACAAGACTCAGAAGTTTCCTGGTTAGTTCTTTTGAAGGAGCCTGTTCCTAGCAGTCGGCTATTGCTAATACGTAGAATCATAGAATCATTAAGGTTGGAAAAGACCTCTAAGATCATCGACTCCAACCGTCAACCCAACACCACCATGCCCACTAAACCATGTCCCTAAGCACCACATCTACACGTCTTTTAAATACCTCCAGGGATGTTGACTCCACCACTTTCCTGGGCAGCCTGTTCCAGTGCTTGACAACCCTTTCAGTGAAGAAGTTTTTCCTAATATCCAGTCTAAACCTCCCCCTCAAGTATGTGCAACTTGAGGCCATTTCCTCTCGTCCTATCACTTGTTACTTGGGAAAAGAGACCAACTCCCACCTCGCTACAACCTCCCTTCAGGTAGCTGTAGAGAGTGGTAAGGTCTTCTCTCAGCCTCCTGGTTGCCGCTGCTTCTCGCAGTCTGCTGGAGCTATTTTAGAAAGAGCGCTTTTCTGATTGCATCAGGTGCTGCAAGCTCAGGATCACATTCATGTAAGCTTGGCCTTAGGGAGATCAGTGGTGGTGGAGTATCTGATGAAAAAAAAACCAGAAACAGTAACAACAGAAACTAGGAAAATTAAGTTTTTCACAAAACATGTCTTTTATTTGTGCCGCTGCTGGGCTAGATGTATGTTTCTATTCTGACTATTTTTTTTTAGTTGAAGTCACAGCTATGTGTACAAGGGATTGCTGGGAAACTATTCTAATCAAAACTGGTTTTGTTTTATGGAATTCAGGACACTGGGAGGAAGCTGTCCTTAATGATTAAAATACTAGCTGAATGATGACCCAAATTAGTTTGAGAGATCCATTAGTGAGTCTTTTCCAGGATATGATATTGTCTATGTTTTTTGTAGCTCTTTGTTTGTTTTCTGGGTTTCTTTTTTCTCCAGCTTTGGAAATTACATTGCCTGAATGTGACGAATTTTCCAGAAAGAAGCTAATATCATCCCTGAACTTTCTGCCTGGTTGTGTGTGATTCTATAGCAATTAATTTCTTTAAGAGTAGAAAGAAGAAATATAATACGAAATGTTAGAATGGGGTTAATTTTTTACTTGTTGTCAAAAATGTTTTCCTGTGTCACATGCACAGTTTGAGTTTTTCTCAGGCCTCTTCTAATCCATCATAATTGCAAGTTCAGGTGGCAGCCTTGATGTCCACAGGCTGTCTGGGTGGGACTCTACACTAACCTCTTGCCTACTCCTGACTCACCCTCACTAACCTGTGGCCTTCCTCTTCCTTTTTCCTTCATTTTCTAGCATCATTGATTTTTAAGGTACCACTTCCTCTGGAGTAGAGCTTGGAAACTACGCAGAGTTCATTTCCCGTCTGATGTGTTCCTTCCTCCCACCCTTCACCTCTCAATTATTTCCTTGGAAAGCCTCGGTTTTGCCTGTTCTCTGTATCCTGTGACGTTCCTCAACCGCACCTCACATTTAATTACTGGTGTTCAGACAGCTTAATGTCACACGGATATCCTGAAGGGCGAATGGTACATACAATACCACACCTTCTATATAAGTCAGTATAGACTAAAGCTGGAGTTCAGCAATAAAATTCAATATTGTCTTAAAGATTAAATTCTAAATTAAAAAGCTAAATAATTGTTTAGAGCAAAGGCAGGAGAGTTTTTTTTTTGCTTTGGAAAGCAAATAAAGCACTTTTGGAAAATTTCATTTGTCTCTGATGTAAGAGGGCATGTTCACTTTTATCAATAGCAGGTCAGTAGATATTTATAAAGCAAGAGGCACAAAGTGGCTTTAAGCTCCATGTTTTTGAAAATGGTAGATTTTTTACTGATACATGTGAAATTTTTTGGTTGCCAAGCTGTCATTGGATCTCCGCTCCATTAAAGTTTCTACTCAGAAGTTAGAACTCCTGTGTTTAAACAAAACTTAGACTTTTCATGAATTACAGATACTTTGTGTGTTAAGTGCTGCTTTTTGTTGTAAACACTTCCTTAACTACAGTCACTTTTCTCACAGGTAAGTTGCTTTATGGAGTTTCTGCTCTTTCCCCTTCATTCCTGCCCCTTGCTGCAGATGGTAACCCCACCTGTTTTGTTGTTGCAAGATTTTGCAGGACCATTGAAATGATCTGAATTAAAAAACCAAAACCAAAACCCAACTCCACGAAACTTCTAAGATTTTTTTATTTTTATTTTTATGTTATTCCTATGTTATTTGCTGATGTGCGATTCTCATATGACAGTGGGATGCTGACTTTTTTCATACTTGCCATTAATACACGCTTGGCCAAAAATAAGATTAGTCTCTTAATTTTTGCTGGCTCCTCCTCCCTTTCTTTCCTCCCAGGGAATGATCACAGTAAACTCACCAAACTTCATGTTCAGCTTTGATGTTTTATTGTGGATGAAATCTCCTGAAATTTCACATGCATTCTTCAGCAGAGCAGCACAGAGACAGCCAGAACCAATGGGGAGAAGTGTGTGTGGAGTTATCTGAAATAAACACATTTAGTTATGCCAAGCAAGGGCATTCAAGCAAATACATAATACATACACCTGCATACAAAGGTGTAAAAGTGGAAACTTACTGAGCTAGCGTTAGAGTCAATACCCCCTGTGAAGGACCCTCAAAAAATACAGCTGCTATCCACTTGGCTGGAGTGAATCAGTGCCAGATAGGGAGCTGACAAAACAGCTGAGTTCAAGAAGTGTTTTTAATCTCTTAATAAATTTCACAGCCAGGTTGCTTCTTCATTTGTACATCAGAGG
The DNA here is from genome assembly GCF_964195595.1 of Calonectris borealis. NCBI lineage: Eukaryota > Metazoa > Chordata > Aves > Procellariiformes > Procellariidae > Calonectris > Calonectris borealis. The sequence goes on along the minus strand of NC_134324.1, from coordinate 19,457,761 downwards.
TAGACTCAGTTATACACCCCTTGCTTTACTGTTGGCTTATTCAAGAATTCCCAAGGAATGGCAAATATGTTGCAGTATTTTTATTTTGGATGAAATTTGGATGAAATTCATTGGGATCCCAGCAACTTCTGGAAACTCTAAGTTTTTTCATGATTTGGAAGGCTTTCTCTTACTTTTTACTAGCTTAGCATAAACAACATACATTAGGTATGCTACAGTTACGATGCTGGGAGAAATCTCTTTCCATCTCACTCACGAGGTTTTGTTTCTGATACTTCCTTCCCCTCTGCATCTTTATTCGGACCGTCTCTCTCTCATCTTAGCAACTGGGACAAATTTGGGAGCATCCTACAGTAGCTTCCTCTGGAGATAGATGTATATTCCTGCCCTGAGATCAGATTCAGTGATAATAAAAAGCAGAAATTGCTGTAAATAAGAGCGAAAAATAAATGGTCTAATTGAATGTATTTCCTCATGGTGTGGGCCTCATCCCAGAAACCTTCCTTTTGCTTGCCTTAGTGGAACGAGACCGTTGGAGACAGCAATTAACAGAAGATGATAAATGAAATTATGTCTACCACTTGGGAGAGAACGTTTCCTGAATAATGATCCTTTCCTTCGGGGAGGTTTGCAAAATTATATCACATGGGTGGATCTGAAATCTACTTGGCGATGATCTTCCCTTGGCTCATCGCTGCAGGAAGTGTTCCGGGCGGGTGAAGCTGCCATTGGTGCTCTCTGCTCTCCTGCTTAAAGGGGGGGACTTGCTAATTAACTCTTTTTAATTTACTAGGATTTTGTGAGCACAGTGAGAAAACTTAACTGGCTTAAATATGACCTTAGTTTTAACAGTGCCTGTTACTGCTGTGACCCTGATGTCTTATGGATCTATTACTGCCTGCAGGGCCACCAAGGGGCTGGAAAGTTTCGCTAAGTATGCGTGGATATGGCTGACTCAAGTGGCTTTGGCAAACATGGGGACACATTTATTTCTCGCTCTTATTTGCAGGAACTTCTCCCTTGCTTTTCATTCTCACTGGATATATATTTTAAAAAATGATGTAATGTAAACCACATAACATTTAATTTCCCATCCGCTTAGTCCTCAAAAAAACGTATTTTTTAGTGCTGTTACTATGTAAATGGTTACCAAGTGAATAACTAGCCTCATAAATAGTCACAGGGAGACATTGCTTTAGCTTCATGTGCTAATAGATAGTCGGTCTTATTAGCAGGGCTTATTAATTGGTTTGGTGTCTTACTCAATTAAATTGGTGTGCCAGTGAGTGGAAAAATAAATCCTTGTTAGGCCAGTGGATTCCTTATTATATGTCCTAGTATTTTTCATGTTCAGAAAACTTTAGAAACAGTGACTGAGGCTCCCATATTGCTGAGAGATTTCTCAGGTACTGTATCAGATGCTTTACAGAGGGAAATAAAGAACCAAAATTGGAGTTTGGTTTCAAACTTGGGTGATAACTGACTCCCAGTCTTGTATGTAAGTAACATGTTTCAGTCATCTCTGATAGTAGGGCCCTACTTGCCACTTCAAAGTCCTTGTGTTTCCTGGGCTGAGAGTTTTACACGCAGGGGTAACACAATGAGCACAGCTGAACCATGAGTCACGGGAAGAAGCTTGCGGGTCATCAGCGTCAGCTGTAAGTGTGCTGGGATGGTAGGTTATTTCCAAGCAACATTACCTTCCTGTGAAAATATTAAAATAGTTTCATGCCAATAGTAACTTTTCAAGAATAAAAACTGTTATGTATGTATCTGATAATACATATCCTCCCTGTGAGTTAAGATGCCCCTGGTATCTGGAGTTATCTGCATCTCTGATAAGTTGGTTTTGACATGTAATTATATGGTTTTTTTCTTTCTCTCTTACCCTCCTTTCAAAAAAAAAAGAAAAGGCAAAATGTGCAGTTTTGCTACAATGTAAGCCAAAAGCATAATTCATGTTGCACACATATAATTTGATTTCAAAAGATTATCTCTAATACTGGCACAACATCAGTGAGCCAGGATGCACTGAGGTACAAAAATCATACATTAAAAGTATCTGGGGTGGTTGGGTGAGGTCAGCATTCACCTTTTCATGCCAGTTCTTGTTTGTTTGTTTTGGTTTGTTTTGTTGTTTTTGCTTTTTTGATGTAAAAAATAGCATTTTGCTCTTAATTTTCATCTTAGCATTGACGTTTCTGTATTTTCCTGCTCCTGATGCTTAGCTCCCACTGGTGCAGATGGAAGGGAGCCTCTCCAAGGCCACCCCATGCATGAAAGGAGAAGAACCTTCTCCCCCCTCTCCTCTGCTGTAGCTCAGGGGCTGCTCCTGTCACACTTACATTTGAAGGATCTCATAGTCTGAGTTTCAGTCCGGGAAGCTTTGACTAGACTGTTGGAGAATATATCATGGCTTTAGGTAGAAGGCTCTATGATGCTTCGGTGAGGAAGGTTAGGAGGAGTTTTCAGTTTGTGTCCTGTGGGATGATGGTAGAAGAGCAAGAGTCTCCTCTTTGTTTTTAACTGTTATTTTATCGGAAGAGGCAATATGTTGGATGGCAGTAGACAGAAAGTGAAGTAAAAAAGGTGTGTGATCTGGTGAAAACATCTCTTAACCTTGGTGACAGGGTATATGGGATCATTTAATACATGTACTGTTGCACCCAGAACCTTTCGTACAACCAAGGGAGGTCACTGAAGACAGAATATAATAGACTGATAATAAAGGGAATACCCTTTCTTGTCGGGACTGTATGAAGGTAGGATAGTCTCTGTGCTAAAAGGTTTGCAGTCTCACTAAGGTCTTTGTTAACTGCGTATTCCTATGTGAGGACGCAACTCCGAACACGTGAAATGGTTGAACTTCTAGCAAAAGACGCAATGAGATATACGGACTGGACAGTTTCTTATAGTCTGCACTTGATTCCTGATTAAATTGAAGTGGTGGGATCCTAATGGATATGAAATTCTCGGTCTCTTCCACTCTCTGTCATTCACTTCATGTTGGAATTTGAAAGAAATCTTGTTTGTCAGTTTTCGAATCTGTGGCTTGCAGCTGTAGCAAAACATTTGGATAGAAAACCTATTTTCTAAAATCTACTTAGGGTAAAATAGCCTTTTTTATTGTTTACTTCCTGCATTTGAAAGAACTTTTGTTAAAGCCCAGCTTCTGCACCTGCGTTCTTCCAGAAAACTGTCTCTTCAAATTCTCTAGACTGATTTGTCATTTTCTTACGTGCCAGAACCAGTTGTATCTCTTCTTGCATTACATCGCTGAGGTAGCGTAATGCCTCATGACAGAGGCAGCTGCACATCGCTGTGGCTGAGAAACCAGAAGAGAAACAGAGGCCCAGGTCTAGGGAAGGTTTGATATCTCCCGTGCAAAAGTTTTACTTACAGGACGTTAAGTCTAGCTGGCAGTTGTGTTGGTTATCTTTTTTTTTTTTTTGCAAGTGTGAAGGAAGGTCAAAGTCTGGGGAAGGCTGAGTGTTAGGAATCTTTCTACTTTCTTTTCCGCCTGTGCACGTATCTACCTCATACCTCAGCTTCCTACTGTGGAGGCTTGAACAGAAGGTCTCCTTGAAATCTGCGTTGTGTGTGTTGACCAGAAGCAGTCTTAAGAATTCATTCAGAGTCTCTCTTGGCCCTTACTATCCTGATTTAATAAAAACAAAGAGCTCCTACTGGTCCTGTCAGATGAGAGATTTAGACAGAAAAGTTATTCTGGATAAAAGGGTAATGTGTCATCCAAAATTACATTTTTGGGACTTGTGCTTTAAAAACTGAAGGGTGAAGTGATAGTTCTGCTTTATGATCTGGTCTGATTCTGCTGCCCAACAGAAGGGGTACGGTTTCGTCTGAGGGGTACAGTTTCATCTAGGGTTGTCCTACCAAATACAGTGTTCTTGAAGCCCCACCAAAATAAGTGTGGTTCAGTGGAAAAAACATTGTTATTCATTTAAATACTCCATGTCGTGGAAAATTTACAATATCACTGTCTCTTTATAAGATAGTCACTGGATTAATTCCCTCTTAGTTAACAGTTCTTTAGTTCTGCTTTGGCCTTAACAATTTCAATTTTCACCCTTTGGACCTAGCGTCTGTAAAAAGCACCTAGCAAAAATTGCCTTTTTAGACATTATGACCCAAATTCTGGATTACATGGACTGAGTTACCTTTTAAATTGCTATTTTTCTGTCTTCTGCATCATGAGTAAAACAAGGTGCAAAAGATGTGTTTCTTCCCAATTTAGAAATGCATATGTCTGTGACGCCTTTTATAGTCTGTAAGCTAAATCCTAAAGTCGTCGTAACTGACAGGTAGATTCCTCTCCTGTATGCGGGCTTATTCGGCATCTGCGCCTTGGACACTACTGAACCTCTGCCAGGTGAAGTCAAGTAGGACTTTTCTTTTAAACGTTACACACGAATCGATATAAGCTTTTCCAACTTGAACAATTCTTTGCAGTCTAACATTTGCCATTATGTTTTGCTGAAGCCCTTGGCACTTTACTCCCAGCTGAATAAGAGCCTCCGCATGGATTAGTCACAGACGCGGGAGGGTCGAGAGGTATTACTGCAAAGGGAGTGAAATTTTCCCTTGCAGTCTAGGTTGGTTTAATTTTTCAACCCGGATGAAAATGATTGCTTTTTAATACTGTGTGGAACGGGCCTGCCATTTCCTGGTCAAAACTGGCGTGAAGAAAGACTATGGGTAGTAACGATAAACGATAGTGTGGGAGGGAAATAGAAAACTTAATGCTACGACTGTTAGTTAGCAGCCCCAGGATTGAGGGTTTGGCTGTTTGTTTAACAAGTTCTTTGCTTTAGGGGATAACCTAGAAAGCATCTGTTGTTGAAGTGAATAAGCTGTGGCATTTTAGGACAAAATCTTGCCAATCTTGAAGATCTCCGCGGCAGGCACCGCCTGCTGCTTACCTCGCCCGGCTGCCATGCAGGCGGAGGCGCGGTGCCACAAGGTGCCTTGCAGCCTCTTCTCCCGCGGTTGGAGCGTGTTGCTGGCTGAGCAGTGAAAACTAGAACAAAGCAAATAATGACTAAGAGGAGCTGACGATGGTCTATGCTGCGCAGTGCTCATAGCCTCCAGCTTGCGCTGTGCCAGCCCTGGGCCCGAGCTGGTGCTCGGCTCGGCATGGCACCACCCCGGAGCTATGCAGCCTGCCTGGGAGCTGGCAGAGGGCCGTGCGCTGCGCTGCGACAACGCAATCGCACAGCTTTGGATCAGAGCAAGTTCATGTCCTGCTGAGTTAAAGGAGGAGCAGAGCTTGCTTGCATTCTGCTGCGGCAAGTTGGGGAGAGCAGAGTCCTGAAACAGCCATGGGTCTAATTTTCCAGCTTGGCAAAAAGTGGAGCTTGCAGTCACCTAGCCTTTGTCTCGTGAAAAAGCTTATTGTATATTTACAGTAAATAACCCATTTAAAAATTGCCATGTTCAGACAGAGTTGGAAGAAGATCCTGAGTAAGTTCAGGGGTGGCCGTTCACCTTGTTCTCCAACTATTTTTTATTAATAACATTTAATTCTTCAGTAACTGTACTGGTACGGCACTGTTCAGACAGCTCAGAGCTCATCCCCATCCTTCCTGATCCTACAATTACCCTTGTGTTTCAGCTTCTTTTCCCTCCAGCTTTGTGCCTGTCTCTGTTCTTCATTCCATGATACATAAAGTAACTTTAATAGCTTGACATACTAGCGCTGACTTAGCTTTTGTCATTTCTTAACCTCGTTTGAATACGTAATGCCCCAGAAGGATAATTGTTCTTATGTTTCCATTTCTTACATTGTTGTCTTTTCCTAATTTATTTCCCTCTGATTGCTGCAGTGGTATTCCTCACTAGCTCCTAGCTTAGAAAATGATCTATAATTGCTTTGATTTCAGAGCACATAAAGGACACTAGTGTGCTCAGAACCCCCCCCCCGCCCGATTCACTCCAGACATACACACCTATTGACCTTCCAAGGGAGTTTATTACGCTGGCAAAAGCTTGGAGGGAGACTTATGGAGCTCGGTTTGGCATGGCTAACAGAAAGCTCAGGCAGACTTAGAGGGATAGTTTAAGCTGAGCAACATATCATGCTTGGGTTTTATTATGTTGTATTCCACAACACACAGTCCTCTTATAGCTGAAAATTGTTTTGAGATTTGATGAGAGCTGAAGTAGCTTTCTGTTTTTCTGTAGAGCCTCAAGTTTGTATCAGAGAGAAAGAGAGAGAGAACTGAGAACAAAATGCTTGTTCATATCCTTTTGCCTGATGGATATGTCCGAGGACATCTACAATAGCATTATAAATAGGTATTTTGCTTGGACTTTCTTCCTTTCACGTCTCAGATGCATTTCTTCTTTTGCATTTGATTTTCCTGAGTTGTTAAGTGGCACTGACACTGTGTGAGAGGGAGAAGAATGTTTTTGCAAACTGTCTTATAATGAATTGGTGGAAATGCTGCTCATCAGATAGGTGGTCAATCTCACACCTTCTCTTTTCTTCTCTCCCAGTGGGGTCTAATCGTTGTAAAAAATAAATTAGTATACTGAGTTCAGCAACACTAACTCAATAAATGCATTAATGTCAGAGCAAATGGCAGTCTTGCCTACCCTGCTGATATAAGTGATTATTCTATTTACGCTTAAATATACTGTGCTGTTATTGCTTCCAGAGAACCTATTATGGCCTACCCCTCACTTCTTCAAAAACCATAACATCTTTAACTGTCAGCATCCTACTTTTCTCTTAGCTTTCCAAAATATGCAAGTGGCAACTTATTGAGACTTGTCCAAGATAAAATGCGGAGCCTTAGGATGGAGCCAAAAAAGACTCTAGCAAAATGTTGAGTACTTGAGCAGCATGTATGCATTACCAGGACAAGATGGTACTCTGTAGCTTTCAACCTCTATCTTTTTAATAATAGCCTTATTTTTGTATTTCAGTACTGCTGGGGTATATATTAATCTATATTCACCTATGAGCTGGATAGCTGGATTGCAGTAATGTGCAGAGGCAAAGTAATAGCTGTCACTTCTGATGTGGGAGACAACTGCACCTAAGCCACTGTTTTGGGATGAATTTTTAGGAAAGTGTTAAAAGAGACTACTAGTTTTAGTCATGTAAAACGAGAGAGGTCTGTCTTAAAACACCAGGAAGAACATAGTTTGTCACCATTTTTAAATAAGCCCACTTTTATTTACATGTGTACTTGTTTGTTTGCAGCAATAGATACAAATCAGTGGTCTGCATGCGCGGTTTCTGTGCCTTATTCTCAGGATGGAATAAAACAACCTTTCTCACCCTTTCACATGAAGCCAACGATAAAATATTGGCTCCATTATACCTGGAAGGGCAGAAACAGGCATCCTATTTCCCGAAGACAGCAGAGCAAATGAATATTTAGGAAAATAGACTCCTCTAGCAACCTCCTGTGCCTTGCTGCAGATGTAGCTGGATGAGCAGAGTGCACCAGTACATTACTTGTGGGTACAGAGAAGTGCTCGGGAGACTTGGTCCATGATGAAGACCGAGAAGCTGATGATATTCGTTACAGAGGTCTCTGGGCTGCGTGGTGTCATTACACTCTCGGTCCCCTGTGAGCAGTGTTTAGCTGGGTGTTGAGCAAGGCTGGTGCTGAAGATAAGAGTGTACCAGTTTCTCATCTAGGCTTTTAGAGTTCTGCTAAGCAGAAAAGTTTCTTGTCTTATTTACCAACACAACACGTGTCTGCCTTTAGCAAGCAGCCTTCATAGTGATGGGGATGGGTAACACCTGCAGGACAAAGAGCCACAGTGAATCACTGCAATTAGCTCCACAGGTACAAGTGCAAAATGACACCTGGGAGGTTCTGGAGTTTCCAACCAAACAGGATCAGGAATGCTGACATTTTTTGTAGGCCTTGGACCGTAAAAGGAAGGACAATACGTGGTGAAAACATGGGGGCCTGGTGAGCACCAGAAGGGGTTTGTGGGGAGGACAGATCCCAGTGCTATGCCGTGCCTTCACCATCCTCATAGCAGAGATGAATAACCAGAGCTTGGCTTTGGGTAGTTCTGTGAAAAATGGGTAAGGGAGGAAAGAGAGCAGCAAAAAGCATCTTGTCAGTATGTATTAGTGGTCTGTAGTATGTTTATACTTAATGGGAGCCTTGTTCCTTATGTAATCCTCTTTGGCCCTCGCTGGGGAGTGGCATCTCCACTGCTATGAAATCTGTGAATAAAAAGCATTTTGTGCTTGTATCTGAGCTCAGATGAATGGGTTTGTTGTGGGATCTGTTTAATTTTGTTTTGGCTCACGTATTTCACTGTTTAGACTGTTGAACTGTCTGAAAATTTACCTTGCAGGAATACTTTCAAACACTTGCTGTGTACAGCTGTGTCTGAAACAAAGTTTAATTTAAATTTCCAAGTCTAATCATAAAAGTTGACGGTACGCCTTTAGGGCTGAGGGTAGTTATTCAGAAAGATGAGTAGTTCACAAGGTTATGTGCAAAGCAGGACTAACAAGATGCTGAGAAATAATAGTCTCATATGGGATTGGTTTCAGGTTGTAGAGCGTATAGCACAGAGATTTAATGCAGTTTAGATGTACTTGAAAATCATCCCAGTTTTTTTTTATGTTTTTCAGACAATATTTTCCTGACCTTGAAAATACCTTATGTGTGGTTCGTAAATGAAAATCTAAACATCACTGTAATCAGAGAAAATACACGCGGATGTTCTATTTTTCATTATTTTCCCCTTATCTTTACCCTTATTTGAAATCTTATATGATTTCAATGATAGGCATATAGGCTAGCATTAGCACAGCAGATTTTTAAAAGAGATTAGATGAGAATTCGGTTGCCTTCTATAGAGCATTTTGCTTTACTTTCCCCCCTTCTTCTCTTTTTAAGATATCTTTTTATCAAGTGTGAATACTAACAATGTTGATATGGGGTGACAGTTTGACCAAAGAACCATAGCAACAGTAACCGTTTTCCTTGTGATAACAGCTAAGCTAAAGGTTATGTGTATTGCTGCATCTCTCAATCTATTTGCTCCACAGCACAGTGCCAGACAAAAGTAAGAATATAGAAAGCTACAGCCAAAATATGCATTTATTTAGAGGAAGCATGAGCTACAGAACTCTGGTTAAAGGATAAATGTGGATAATATTTCTCTTCTAATGCATTATCTCAAAAGAAATAATATAAAATCTATGTTAAATAATATTTTGCTGCACAAATGTTTAATTTAAAATCTTGTTAAATAATATCTGCTTAATCATGCTTCCTTAGGAAAGGGAATAAAAATTAAAGCCCAGAGGCTGCTTTATGGAAAGCATTTGTTTATTTTCTCTTTTCAGGGACAATGTTGGACTCGTACAATTGACCTAGACAGTATTTAGTATTGACCTCAAGTCTTCAACCTGTATCCCCAGAGCTCAGATGGCTTGAAGGACACAAACAAATAAATGTCTTTGGACTGTGGGAGCTCCTCGTTTTTCCCAACACGGAATCGAATGAAGTAAGTGTGTTATTTCCAAAAGCAGTATTCATACCGAGTTGGAGCTATAATAGCTTTCACAATAGTGCCTCACACCTGATAATCTATGGTATTTCCGTATTTTCTAGTCTTTGTTTATTAGGATAATTATATTCAGAATTATTCACATTTTCATGAACAGGAAGATAAGATTATCTCCTAGAGAGTAAGATCTGTGCGTATGAGTGATCCCTGCTCTAACAGTTGCCACAGCAGCAGCTGTGGGCCATTTCATAACTAAGGCTTCTTAATGCAACAAGTGATATATAGTGATGATAATTCAATAAAGCAGGTTGGATTTTAGACTGGAGAGACACGTTGCACTGGGTTTCTCCAGTGCTGAATCAAAGTCAATGTCTTGTATTTGGTGTTGGAATAAGCTTCCTGTTGGAGGAATTAATATTTTAGAGTGACTTAGTCCTTGTCCTGGAAAACTTTCTTTTTTTTTTATTAGGCTTGCTTAGGTTTTCAGGTCACCAGGTTGAATCTTTGCAATTTTGATGAAAGAGGAAAAACAGCCTCTGGTGACTCCTGAGCTGTGTGGGTAAAGGGAAAAAAGAATATGGCATAACTCTGCCTTATGACATACTGATTTTGAGAGTGAATGATTGGTATGGAATATCATGGTAACAAGTCAAAATTTTTCCTAGAAATCCATTTGCTAGAAACAAATCAAAATTAATGGAATAGTGATCCTGGAAATTTTGACTCCCTTGTGGCTATGAGGCTGATTTTCAGTCTCTGATTAATAGTCAGGCTGATTTTCAGTTTCTAATTAATAGTCAGGCACGTGGTTTTAAATTTTTTATTTTTTTCGAAGAAAAATAAAATATGTGGACCCTTTAAAGGACCTTCATTATTTAACTTAGGGCTGTTTATTCTATCTAATACCACAACAGTTATGCCAAAATCAAAAGAACTGTGCCATTTTCATACTCCCAGAATGACTAGCTTTTTTTTTTTGCCTTATAATGTAAAATTCCCTTTGCAGTTTAAAGGGCCTGTTGTACTCTTTTGCAAAGTGTTCTCCATGTCTGTGTGATGGTAGGAGGGCAGGCTACATTCATTACCGCCCATTATTTGAAGCATTTAATGAGAATACTCATTCTACACTTCTACGTGAAGCTGCTAGTGTGATTTGCTTCCAGAGGATGGATTTAGGTCAAATAAGGATGTGTCCGCATTGTTGCTGGAAACGTGTAGTCTGTGTTGCAGCACGCTGAGGCTTATTTTTCATCCGGTCGGTCGTGTGCAAGGTGAGATGAGTAGGCATATCTCTATCAATGAGTTTGTTTTCTGTTTGTTATTAAATCAAATCTAAACAAGTCATTTCAGCAGAGAGGACAAAATCCCACTCACACTTGCACCTTTTCTCCTCTTGTGGATTTAACGGTGTTTAGCAAATATGATTGTGGTCAGTGTTATCTTCTATTGTCTTCTATATACGCTGGGTAACACACTTCACATAATTATCACTATTTTAGTGATGGAAAGTAACTGCAGCGTGTACCTGCAGGTAAATTGGGGGGATGTGTGTTTTGGGAGAAGAGTTCATTGTGTAGGATTAATTCTTGCAATAGCAAAATGCCAACCCAAATCCTGATTTGTACAGATGCAACTTGATCACAGGTTTTGGGTCAGGACTTCCTATGGTCTAAAATAGCAAATGCTTTCTGTCGGTACAGATATTTGAGGTTTCTAAAAATCTGTCTGTATGTCTTTTTTTTTTCTTTTAACTTTGAATAACAAAGAACCACTTCCAGCATTTCATAACTCTTTGTAATTACAGTAGTGATTATGAGAATGATAGATATCTAATTAAAATCTGTGAAAACTGCAGTCAGCGAGAAATGAGAATTAGCTCCCCGAATTGCAATTTTCTCCTGAGTTTAAGCACGTTTCAGAGCTACTTTTTGACAATGTGGCATTTTCTCTTGTCTGTCACAATGACTTGCCTCAATAGGTCATGGCTAATTTTAACAGGTATCTGAAAGAACATGAGAGCATTTTGGTTTGAGATGAAGGAGAGGAAAGAATTATTTTTTCTATTAGTCTTTTTTTTTGGCTTAGTGATACTGGTGTTGGTTTCAACTGATTTCAAACAGTGAAACAACAAACAACCAGGGGTTACTAAGTTTTTGCCTAACCTTAGATTTCTTGTCAAAGATAGTCTGGAAAATTGTGTAGGGTGAAATCGATGCATCTTTAACCGTTGCTGATTAGGGCTTTGGTTTTATTGTCCTCATTCGCTTCCTCTCCATATTTACCTAACCTGCGCCAGTGCTGTACACGTGTTCACTCAGTAGCTAATTACATCAGGCTCCCCATGACAGTGACTAACAATTTTGATGCCTGTTACAGATGGCTTCGTGCCAACAGAGACACCCAGGAGTCTAATACTCAAATCTATTAGCTCTTCTGCAGCGGGATGGCCCTGGTAGCTCTTTCAGCCACCGGTCAGAGTAACATATTGTTTCCAGCACCAAGCAACTATCTACGACATGCTGATTTCATTCTGCCGGAGACGACGAACAGAATTTTAAACTCCAAGTGCCCAAAAAGGCTGAACATCCGCTAGGCTTTCCGCCCGCTGCTGTGCCAGACGGCTGTTGCTGGAGCTGTGCTGGGGCAGCGTGGCCGAGGCTGCGGAGCCCTTTGGCCATGTGCTAGGCAGACGTGAAGCGCTTGCTGGCACTCCACCCCCCGGCAAGGAAAAGGATGAAACCATGGTTCTATCCTGCTCTGAAATATTTTATTCCTAGCAGGCCAAATGTATCATTTCCTGAACTCATCAGCTCTTTAGTTCTTGGCACAAAACCTTTTCTGTTCTGATTATTTGGGGTTTGGGATTGGGGGAAGATCCTATTTAAAGGAAAAAACCTCAGACGTGCAGTAATCTAATCACAAGAAATGACACAAACAATATCACCATCAATATCCAGCTTTGGCAGACATCTGATCCTGGTGCTTCAGAGGTTATTACACAGCGTTCTCGGGGGGATTTTCTCTTCCAGCTCCTGTGGTGATCACCTGTCACCAGGAGCTGATACGTGATTACCTGCTCCTCCGGAGAGTCTGCAAATGTTGCTGAGGGGAACATCAGCTATCACCTCTTGCCTTTCCCACGGGTGGCCGTGCCCTGCTCTGTGAATGCCACATGCTGATTATACACTCTGTGAAGAAATACTTCCTCACACTTTTTTATTTTTCTGCTGTAACTATAGCCTGCTCTTACAATGATGCAAAGAGAAGGGTCTCCCTTAATCTTAATTACTGTCACTAGAGCCCATCTAACTTTTATTCTTTTAAGGGCAGGTTAACCAGGTTTTAGTAGCCTTTTCTTAAATGGAAATTTCACTGCTGACATAACCCATTTTATTTCCTTTTCCAATTATTCTGTTACTTATCTTTGAAACCCACTAAGTGGCTATTATGTATGGTAGAATGAAACAGAACAAAAGGATATTTGTTATGTATGAACACTGGAGTCAAATGGTGAGCCTTTGAACAAGCCTTCGGACCCCTGTTTACAATCCAAATGTATTTACTTTTCAAAGATGTGTTTATTTTTTGCTTCCTGTAATGAAACTGCTGTCTTCCTGGGAAACATTTTACTTATCATTTGTAGCATCCACTTTCATGTCTTCCCATTATTTGAAAAACATTTCACACTGTGGTAGAGACATCACATTTTAGCCTGTTATTTCACTTAAAGTGTGTGTGTGTGTCTGTTTGGGGGGGGGGAAGCTACTTTTTTTTCCCCCTCCATAATTTTTATTTCTTATGGGGAGAGAAAGTATGAGCGCAAGTTTAAGCTTTCCAGCCATTGTATGAAGAACACAGTACAGTTGTTTGATTGTTCATAAGGAGAGAATAGCACTCGAGGCCTGAAGCCCTATACTTATTCACCACCTAATCATAGCAATAACTGGAACTCTGCAAGTGGAAGTGAAACACAGGTTATTTCGTAGATATCAGCCTAAGCAGGGGGGACAATAACGGATACTGTATGAGAAAGCTCAGATACACAAAAAAGCACAGGTGACTTCTGGCATTGTTTTGTTTGGGGAAATGTCAGTACTTCTCTTTGGATAAACAGGCAGAATCATAGAATCATTTAGGTTAGAAAGGACCTTTAAGATCATCAAGTCCAACCATTAACCTAACATTACCAAGTCCACCACTAAACCATGTCCCTAAGCACCACATCTACATGTCTTTTAAATACCTCCGGGGATGGTGACTCAACTGCTTCCCAGGGCAGCCTGTTCCAGTGCTTGACAGCACTTTCAGTGAAGAAATTTTTCCTAATATCCAATCTAAACCTCCCCTGGTGCAACTTGAGGCCATTTCCTCTCGTCCTATCGCTGTTACTTGGGAGAAGAGACCAACCCCCACCTCACTACAACCTCCCTTCAGGTAGTTGTAGAGCGCAATGAGGTCTCCCCTCAGCCTCCTCTTCTCCAGGCTAAACAACCCCAGTTCCCTCAGCCGCTCCCCATCAGACTTGTGCTCCAGGCCCTTCACCAGCTTCGTTGCCCTTCTCTGGACACGCTCCAGCACCTCCATGTCCTTCTTGTAGTGAGGGGCCCAAAACTGAACCCAGTATTCGAGGTGCGGCCTCACCAGTGCCGAGTACAGGGGCACGATCACCTCCCTGCTCCTGCTGGCCACACCATTCCTGACACAGGCCAGGATGCCATTGGCCTTCTTGGCCACCTGGGCGCACTGCTGGCTCACGTTCAGCCGGCTGTCGACCAACACCCCCAGGTCCTTCTCTGCGGGGCAGCTTTCCAGCCACTCTTCCCCAAGCCTGTAGCGTTGCCTGGGGTTGTTGTGGCCGAAGTGCAGGACCCGGCACTTGGCCGTGTTGAACCTCATACATTGGCCTCAGCCCATCGATCCAGCCTGTCCAGGTCCCTCTGCAGAGCCTTCCTACCCTCCAGCAGATCAACACTCCCACCCAACTTGGTGTCGTCTGCAACTTTACTGAGGGAGCACTCGATCCCCTCGTCCAGATCATTGATAAAGATATTGAACAGAACTGGCCCCAGTACTGAGCCCTGGGGAACACCGCTCGTGACCGGCCGCCAACTGGATTTAGCTCCATTCACCACAACTCTTTGGGCCCGGCTGTCCAGCCAGTGTTTTACCCAGCGAAGAGTGCGCCCGTCCAAGCCATCAACAGCCAGTTTCTCCAGGAGAATGCTGTGGGAAATGGTGTCAAAGGCTTTACTAAAGTGTAGGTAGACAACATCCACAGCCTTTCCCTCATCCACTAAGCAGGTCATCCTGTCATAGAAGGAGATCAGGTTCGTCAAGCAGGACCTGCCTTTCATAAGCCCAAGCTGGCTGGGCCTGAACACCTGGTTGTCCTGTATGTGCCGCACTCAAGATGATCTGCTCCATAACCTTCCCTGGCCCCGAGGTCAGACTGACAGGCCTGTAGTCCCCCGGATCCTTCTTCTGGCCCTTCTTGTAGATGGGCATCGCGTTTGCTACCTTCCAGTCAGCTGGGACCTCCCCGGTTAGCCAGGACTGCTGATAAATGATGGAAAGTGGCTTGGTGAGCACTTCTGCCAGCTCCCGCAGTACCCTTGGGTGGATCCCATCCGGCCCCATAGACTTGTGGGTGTCTAAATAAGGCTTCTCGCTGTATTTCTTGACTGTTAAAATCTGAGGCTGGCAGCGGGGGTGTGTGTGTGTGTGTGTGTGTGCTGGCTGTGGTTTCTGGGCTTTCTTTTGCCCGGGATGTCTACTGGAGAGAGCTGAAGCTGTCCAAACTTCAGAGTATTTTGCTACAATTAGGCAATTTGCTACAATGTTTATGGCAGTTTCAAGATCAACTCACAATATAGCCTGTATTAACAGGTTCCACTTTCTAACTTGTAGTTCAGAAAATATCTGACTGAACACCTTGGTAGGGGTTTGTTAACATTTTCTTTCTTCTTTATCCTATTTAGTTTCAGCTTTAACTGAGAACAAAAATCCAAATTTGCTTTTTCTTTGAAGAAGCTGAGTATGACTATTGTCTCTTGAATTTGTCTCTACTGATTTAAAAGCATTTTAAATTTCAGATTCCAGGCATCAGATTTTATCATGACCATAACTCCTTAGTTAAAATGAGGGTAACATGAATGCCATGGCCATGATTCTGGCCATGTGCATGTTTTCGAGGCTTTGTTATCACTTCTACTTCAATGAACTTGTTCATGGTTTGTACATACATAAGTGACATCAGTTGGGAAGTAGAGTCAGGACTCTATCTCTGTGCAATTCTTTAAAGCCATTCTCCCTCTCCACCAATATCAACATTCTGCAATTTTACCAAATCATTCTGAACAATAAGAGAGTTTTAACACTGGAAAATTGTTATTACTTGTAACTGTTCCCTTATTCTAAAATGTCTTCAAATTATAGTGAGAGCTAGGAAATATGGTAACATTGCAAAGAACCATCCAGAGCATAACTATGTTATAGTGATGGAAAGTCGATAATAATCGGAGGACAGGTTATTCATTTTGAGTATGTTATATTACCTTTACCAGTCTCACATTGAAATCAGAATTTCAATAGATACATCACCAATGATAAGGACATAAAGATAAGCACTGAAAAAGCCCCAGATTTTTGTTGTCATTTGTAAAACCTGTGGATTACATAGTTTGGACTCCCCCGCTCCCCTCTGAGCTGAGTAATATTGCAGGTTATATGAGTGGGCTGGTAATCAAAGGTTTTCCTAATTGTTCTGTTTAAACTGGACTCAGGCTCTGGTGAGTCTCTGAGCAACTGCCGGCCATGGACACCCACAGCCTGAGTGAGTACAAGAGCTCTGATCCTCCTGGGGCACATCCCAAGTGGGGTGTAAAGGGCTGTTGTTACGGCTGATGCGCAGAAACTCCCATCTAGTAAAATTCTGAAGGGCAGTCGCTTTAGGTGTTAATATTCCTTAAGGTTCCATCAAGGCTTCCCATAAGCAAGGGGCCCTAGGCCAGCAGGTATTCGTTAATCAAAGTCTAACACTGCAAGGCAAAGAGGGTGCATTTTACAGTGTAGCTATCGCAAATTGGAAGTGCTTGATTATTCCACCAGTATAGCCCTAATTATAGACAATATGGGAAAGTTTCTCCTGACTAGTCAGATAAGACCCAGCTATGGAATAGTTAACTTTTTGTAGAGCTCAGCATCAATTTCTGGAAGCTTTTAACAGAGACTTGACATTTCTAATTAGGAAATTTTACATACAGGCAAGTGAATTTACCCCCAGCTGGGAAAACATGGCTTAGCAAGAGTTTTACATCCGCCCTCATTGATCTGCAGATTATCTCACATTTGAGACTGTGGAGCCACTGGGATTTGCAAAGATGAGAAACAAATGTGGGAAAGTGCATATAATTTCTTTCACTTCAGGGTTAGATAACAAAAACCTGATAAGTTAAAAATGAAGAGGTAAGTTTATTTTCTTTCTTTTTCATGCATTATTGTTGCAGAGGTCAAAAAAATCCACAAAAGCCAATAACTTGTTAGCACTGGCAAGCAGCTGTCGTCTTGGTCAAATTCTCAAAGCAACATATTGGAAATTAGTCTTAAGATAGCAAAGAACTAGATATTTTTATTTTTTTTTTAAACTGTCCTAACAGCTAAACAGTTGAGGAACAAAATGTCTGAATGTGAGCTCACTTAGACAGAGATGTATCATGTGTCTGATGCTGCCATGTCTGACTCTTAAGAAAATCCCTCAGGCTTTTTGCATTTTTAGCTATATAGTTTATATTTTTGAGCCCATTTTGTCTCTAGATGGAAATAGCTACAAAAGTGCAAAATATCAATGAATTGGACATTATGCTAGTTGAAAACACTATATCAATGTAAGGTGGCTGTACCTTCGTGCAGTGGAAATCAGATTCAAAGTCGGATGTAGCAGAGCTCGCTAAGTAGAGCTTTGACTGATTTCTTTTGATATGGAGCTGCTGTACAGTTCATTTCACGTTTGTGTTCAGATGGATGTTATTGTGAAGACACAACTGAGTATATGCTGCAGACTTCTAAGAATATGGTTTAAATGAAATAAAAATGAAATAGGTTTTATTTTCTGTATATGTTTTCCTACATTTGAAATTATTCTAATGAAGCAGAAGTTATTTCTGTGTTGGCAGAAAAACAGAGAAGCAAACAAACCATGAAATGTAGCCTATGAGGTATTATGAAAATACAGATGTGCATATTGCTTACTGTAGTTACGTTACTGGTATTCATTCTTGGGAAGGTATATATATCACTGTTACTTGATAAAGAATGGAGAAACAGATGATCAAAATAGACATAGGAGTACAAACCATGTACAGCTAAAAGCTGGCACAATAAAATGGGTTTAAAGAAGTTCCAGCTGATCCATTACAAGGCCATGCATTTTAATGACTTGGATATTAATAAGACGTGATGGAAAAGTTTCAATATCATTGAGTCCCCTTCTCTTTTAGTGCAGAGCATAGTCTCCTGGGAGAAGGTATCTCACGTATTGAACTGATACTGCCCTTGATCTTAGCTAAAGGGCTGGGTATTATCAAAGAAAATGGAAGTATGGTTTAGGCTTCTTTTAGAACTGTGTGGGTGTCCAAAAATACCGCCAGAGCCTATAGTCTTGGACTTATTCAATCATAGAAAATGGTGTAAAACAGAATTCCAGATATTAGATTAGATGTGCTACTTAGAAAGAACATGACTGGATCAGAGGATCTGTATAAAAATGCAGCTCAGCGTGTGATATACTCTTGCCACTTACTTGGTTTACAAGCAAATTGTAGAAGCAGCCTATATATTTGGTAGTATACATTTCAGAGCTATTTGCTATATAGCTACCACGGATACTTCAGTGCATTGTGTGCTTGAAGCTTATACAGTTTATTTAAGGAATAACCCACAAAACCAGAAAAAAAAATCTGTAAGTTTCAATTTTCTTTTCTCTCTGCTTCATTCAGGGTGTAAACATGCAGAACCTGTAAATTCCTTGGGTTAAGATAACGTGAAGACTTTAACTTATTGTTGTAGCTGGCATTAATTCAATTTGAAAGCTATACTTCAAAATATAGAAAGTTAGAGAAGTCTTTAAAAAAAAAGATATTTTACTTTCTTTGTCTAAACCAGCTTTCATTTTCTTTATGTGCTGACTCCCCCACTTTTTTTTTATTTCTGCCTTTATTTTTATAACTGTGGAGTTACAACTAGGCAAGAAAGCCCTACAATCTGTCTTTCACCTCCAGTGTTAAGTATTCGTTGCTTCACTGAGTAGTCCAGTGTATAGCTAAACACTTTGGTCTCTTACTTTCATAATGGCTTTGACAGAGAGTCTCTGATGCAGAGTCCATCTATTTTAGAGGAACACATTTAATAGACTTTAAGACAAATACTAGCAAAATATGACAGACTGACCTTTTTTCTCTTGGTCACTTTTCAGAATAGTTATTTTTCCATGCACTAAGCAGAGTATGTATTCCATATATATACTGTACATGTCTTAGTATTGCTGAACTTGGAAGGTTGTTGTTCTGAATGATCTTTGAGGTGAATGGTTCTACAACTTACAATTTGAAAAGGTTTAAATGCTGATGGTGCCCTGTTTCCATTCTTAGTGAAGACATAAAAAGGTCACTTTTCCTTTGTCATTTCACGGTGTCATTGCTGACTAGTGTTAATCATTTAATTAAAAGGTCAAATCACTCATCCTCTTCTTCTTATACCTAGTGTGACTTTAATTATTTTCTTTGCAAATGAACTGATTTAATATTATTTAATAATACTTGGTTTAAATAATAATCCTCAGAAGAAGAGGAAATTCTCTTTGAAGGCATGCAAGCTTTGAAGGTTAGAATAAATTGAAAATAGCTGGATATTTTAAGACTATTTTCTCCATTAAATATTGTTAAAATCATAGGAAGTTTTTAATGAGAGCATCTGGGGGCTTGCCTATCATGTCTTTTGCTGATCGGTTAGCAGGACTACTGGGAAGCAGGAGTGGAGGTGCCACTAATCACTAAAGCCAGCAAACCCCACACTTACTTCATTAATATATGGGGATTTACAGTACTCCCACTAACTGGAAAGGAGGGTGGCAGCTGGGGTTAGAAACAGTTGTTAGCCCTGACCAGCACAGGCTAAGTCTGCTGCTCCCGGCGTCCGCTGAACTCCGTGGGGATTGCCTTTACGCAGCTCTCCGAGCTGCAAAACACCCCTGGTCCCCTCAAGAGACTCCTGCTGAGGGGCTGCAGAGATTCTCGGTTTCCTTTCCTTCAAAAGTGGCCATATGCTCTGTAAATAAAGCAGTGGTGTGGCATGCTATTGCTTACACCTCCCCGCAGGACACAGGCATTCCTGTGAAGAGATTTTTCTCATCTACCCTCGTTACTTTCTGAGCAACCTTACTTTCATCTCACACACATGACATTCCACCTACTTAAAATTTTTAATGGAAAATAGCTTCCACTCATTCATACCTCTGAAAAGCAGGGAGACAGAGTAATATTTTACAGTGCAGCTATAATATAACATTTGGGTCAAGGTGACTCTGAGTGATGAGGCACTATGGCATCTTGGACTGAGTGATGTTTGTAGAAGAAAGTGTGATGGTAGTCTGTGCTTTGATTAGCCTCGTGTTCCGTCTGCCTTCTGTTCTGAAAACAACTTCAACAATTGACTGTAATACTTAACTCTTAGATCCTGTCCAGCAAAATAAATAATTAGATCCATAACTTTAGATACTAAATCTAATTCAAGATGCTTTGTAAATCGAGAACATTCTCAACAGTGGAGAGACATTTATTGATCTTATGCATGGGTGGCTAAATTCTGGGTTACTACTTTTAAGTGATGTGTCCGAAAACTAGTGTCAGAAAACCAGATACATTCCCCGATCTATCTTTATAACACTGCGGAGCTTCTCAAGCCATACCCAGGTTGCAAATAGAATTTTTAACCCAAGACGTTGATCTCTATCCAGGCAACTTGCAGAACATATGCGAGTTCTCAGAAACTTTACATGTCAAATTATGACACCGTTTTTAATGAATAATGACATATTTGTAGAAAGCAGCATCAAGTTGAGGAACAAGCTGTGATCTGGGTTATTTGAATACTAGGTTATACAGAACTTTCCAAGAATCCCCAAATGTAACACTGTCTGGGGTTACCTGAAAGAGCTGATGTGATTAAGTGCAGGTTGTGATTAGCTGGACTTTGACAAGACGTATTTGATTATGTCAGACTGGGCTTTCTGGAGGAATTGCCTCTGTCTCTGAACAGAACCACAACCTGACATGTCAGGGAACATGGGATTTCTGAGCTGTGAATCTTAAAGAATTAATTTTAATTGGCAAAATTTAAGTACTGGGAAATGCAGAGCATCATCACAAAGAACCAGAGTTGGTACATTAGTTTGTTTTTCAATAGCAGCTTCTAATTTTGATCATATGAACTAGATCCATGTTATTTCTCAGGCATTTTACAAGCATACATCAATGCAGAGCAGCTGAGAAATGCCAGGCAATCTGAGCTATCAAGGGCTGAACATAGAGGTGAACTGGTTATTAGTCGAGCATCCCTAAATGGCTGCTAACCAAGCATCTAGTGGCAAGGAAGGTCAAGGGTAAACTTGCTATTTACTGAGTGTTCAGCTAATTATTCATTTCACTAAATACAGGAATGCTGTATCCTTTATGCAATGCAAAAAATCTCTTAGACCTGAAGTTAGAGTTCAGTAAGTACTTAATAACTGCAAAATTACATCGTATTAGGTGCTCCTGTATTTTAATTTAGCATAATTTTACATGTGGTCTGTGTTGTAAACTATCATTCCTTTTTTTTGTTGCAATGGGAAGAATACCAAAGGTATTTCTTGTCTTTAAAAACTATACTGAAAGGAGAACTAGACTCAGGACCTGTGTTTTTGCATCTTTTGTTTTTTTTTCTAACTCCACTTTCATAACTGGAGGAGCTGTATTATGCCTATAGCCCATGATGGCTGCCTTGAATTGTGTCTGCCAGTGATGAAGTGGGAGTGTTGTTTGGGGAAAATGGAAACTTCTCCCTGATCTGCCTCCATGTATTCAGAGATTTACAGCAGTGCCTTGTTTCTACTGGTTCTCATCCTGTTAACACTATCCAAACAGTAAGTAGACAGACTTTATTCTTCCTTTTCCAAAATCGAGAGTGGTTGTTAAGAACCTTTAATTTGTGACATAGAAACTTTGAACACACTCATCATAGCAATAGGATGACTCCAGAATCTGCCAGGGCAAGGTAAGATAAGTTAAATGATCAATTACACCACAGTACAGCTGAGGTATTGGTAGAGGTGTAAACCTATGCATTCAAGCCTGAAGTAGAAAAATACTCCTTTCTTGAGTATTGAACTTATGGAAAGCAATCCATAAAGAACAATCGTCATGCACCCTTTTACTTGTAGTGCGTTGGAATAATAGCCTGGGACTGCCGTATTCAGTAACTTCAACATTTCATCCATTCAGAAAAAAACGTGTTTCTGTGCCCCTAATTTTTCAAGTTTACATTGTCATTCATTCTGTTCCAAAGGGTATGTTTGTCAGCGTTAAAGTGAAGAGTGAGTGATATTTGCTATTTTTCCATGCTTATGGTAAGTCCACAGCAAGTCCTCTGATTCACCTCTGAGAATTGCTTGGAATTTTATCTATTTTTCACTTCTCTCAAAGAAAATCCTGCTGGAAACGTGCCATTTCTATAGAGAAACTTGCCTCTCCTGTCACTTAGTGTTAAGTCCCTATCGTTACTCCGACCTCTCCAGCAGCACCTGAGGCAGGGCAGGGGCTGCAGGGTTTATCCAGGTGTCGTTTCCACGGCCCTTCTGCAATGCAGCTTCTTGCTGTTCTTCTTGTGAGCGCTGACACCCTTTCTGCATGTCTGAGCCTCTCTGAGCGGGTCACTGCGCTTGGGATTGCTCAGCATTAGCTCCCCTCTTCTGAGGGCTTGCCTTCTCATTTTTCTCCCTTTGGCGAAGCGGTCACTTCTTGCCAGCCATTGGGCCCTTATTGCTGCTTTTTACTTATTGCAATTAAGGTTCCAAAGAAAAGTTCTACATTAAAATGAAGGGAAATTTTAAAAATGAGCTGGTAATGAAAGCAATTAATCAGAGCAGTCTGCAGCCTCGGCAGTACAACTGGGTTTGCTGGTGTGAGGGGGACAGAGCGAGAGGGCTGATGAGGAATGAGAAACATGAATTATTCGGGGCCCTGATGTGGCAACCTTTTGCGTGAGGCACAGAAGGCGGCTGTTAGGAGACACTCCCACTCCTTTCAGTCGCATAAAAGGGGCTGTCCTGGGGGAATCCTGACTTTCTCATGAATACAGCAATTACTCCCTGCTAGCAGCTCAGGGCAGTTTTAGTGACCCTAGAAGTGTCTCAGTTTCTGTGGGAAGCAAGCTTATTTGCACATCCTAAGTGGCTGCATTATTAGCTGCACGATCGCTGGGTTGCTCCCTACAGCATGACAGCTCTTACTGCTCCTAGCAGTTCTCTCAGATCTGCGCTGTCACTAGCCCTGAATCTCAAATTAAAGAGGGATGAGAACCACATGCTCTGGTCTGATCCCTTTGTTTTTCCAAGCCATATCCAAGTTTTGCAAATGGCCAGAGCTAGACTCTGAGCAGACTGAATTTTACATTCTTTTTGATATCTTTTGAAAGCTGAGTAGTTTTAGTGTGGTTTTTTGTTGGGGTTTTTTGTTGTTTTTTTTTTTTTTTCCCCTGCTGAATATACTCAGTGATTTTTTAGTATACCTTCATACTAAATGAATTGATCTTCTAAGTTTCCAAATAGTTCAGATGTGCTCTGTTTGCGTACCCAAATAAGTGAAAAAATTACTTGAACCCCATAGTATACTATGGTACTTTAGTCAAGCATCTACAACACGTGCTGTCTTTTGAGAGCACTGTGCTGGTCCCATCCTCTGAATGAAATGCTATGTCAGACATTCCCAAAACAAATTTTTAAAATGCTGTCTTTCTGAGCTCTCCTCCAAACTACAAGGCAGAGCCAAATCTGTCAGGCCAGGCTCTCCTCTCTGTGAATTAGTAGCAGCCAAGATTAATTAGCACCCAAAGCGTTTCCAGCTGTACCACTTGCGTGATGCTGCTGCTGTGATGCATGTAGTCACCACTCCCCAGGTCTGTGATTCATTGCTCTGTCAGTGGTTTGAGACACAGTGTATGAAAATGCCATATAAATGCAAATATAAATACAAACACTGAATTCCCCCTGTTGGCTAGTGATAAGGTGCTCAGCCAGATGACACACTGTGATCTGAAAGTGGAAAGTAATATTTGGAAGGAGGGGGAAACTCAATGATTATTCTTAAACTCTCTTTTCTTTTTCTTAAATAAGCTTTAACTGAGAAAGAAAAAGGCAGCTTTGGCCTCCTCCTTGGCTACCTTTGTGGCACAGCAAGATGATATCTTTCTGATTAATTAAATTAGAATGAGGATAAACTTTGAAATGGGTTTGGGAAATGCTGTGATTTGCTATGCGTGGGAGCGTGTGTTCCCAGGGACTGAACTGAATGAGGTCTGGTCATGGTCTGAATTCATACGGGCTTCAGCTCTGTAATGAGGATGGCAAGATGTTACTTCTGCTTTATTCCCTGATCGCCTGCACTGTCTCGCAATGTAGGAGATGTGTCCTGGCCAAGGGACCCGGGACAGCTTAGGCTGCACCTGCTCAGCCAGCCAAAAGGGAAAGGAGGCTGCCTCCGCTGGGGTATGCAGAGAAAGGAGGCGTGTGTGAAGAGAAGGCTGCTCCTGTCATGGTATGGCAGATACTTTAATTTGAATTGCTTACTCTTATCTTTAAGTACATGTACTTAATGGAAAAATAATTCTTCTTGTCTGGAAAGAGTTTTGTCCTGAAGGTACCTACATAAGCGGCTCAATTCTATTTATGTCCCTCATGTTATAAGGATTGGTGGCACAGACTTTTTAGTTTTCTGTATTACTGTACTAGTGTTGTTGTGTGTATAAAGTTCTCATCCAAATACCGAGATCAACCTTCCATGCAGGTAATGCAAAAGGAAAGTTTGCAGTGTGAGGTTGATGTATTTTTTTTGTCCGTGTGTTTTGCCACTGCAGGCACACAGGTGGAAATGTGGAGTTTTGTGTGGACTTGGGAACTGGAAGTCTGAAGGGGATCAGCATGTGCTGCTGTAGCTCCAGAAGCAGCAGGACTCTGGTGGATCACCTCTACTTTAAGCTCTGAGTGTCTTGACTAGTTTAATAATCATCAGAAGTCTCTAGTAGTAGTTTCATACAATAGCTTTTCCTTGAGTGCTCTTGCTGGCATGAAGTATGAGGCTGCCATATTTCATTCATGTTTGCAAATTCTCTAAATATATATAACTGCTACTATTATAATTTAAAATATTAACTCACTTTTACATGTTTAGCACCAACCATACACTACTTGCATTAATAGACTGTGTCATTTTCCTGAAATGCATCCAGTCTGTGTAATCCAAAGATGTTGGAAAGGCAAAAAACTCACTGAAGGACTCTGGATTTCTTGCTAATTTCCCTGGTAAGGTTTCTTTTTCCTGACTTTTAAGAAGAGAAATTGGAAATTTTGGGGCACTTTTCTAGTTGAGCTAGATCCACAAAGCATCAGAGGGCTTTGTTCATCATTACAAACTCTTCGCTGAAAACAAAATTAGGCATGCTGTATGTGTTGTAAGAAGGTGTTAAGGAGGGGAGACTGGAAAAAGAGTGGGGTTGGGTGATGAATGGTGTTGTGAAGATAAAGAGTTTCCTGGCAAAAGGTGAAGAGAGATGGCAGCAGGGAGAGAAGAGAGTAGTAGAGGAGAGACAAGAGATTGGGAGTGAGTAGAAAGATGCAGAGCCGCCTCATAGGTGGGAAATGGGCTGGCTAAGGTTCAGGAGATAGTGAGAACAAGGAGTTAGAGTCTGCCAAGCATTGTCAAAGCAGCAGGAGATGCATTTATTGGTAACATTTTGAATATACTATTGTAAAAAAATAGGTCATCAGTTGATGCAAACAATAGTAGGGACTTTTGCACGGGTCTTGGCAACAGCAATGTGCATAGTATACCTTATTTTGTGTGGTAGAAACACTTTCAGACCATGTGGAAAATTGAGTATTTCTTCATTGTTATCTGGTTGATGGCATGTAGGTTAACAGTGTATGTCTTGCCGTTTCTGAAGTGATTCCCTTCCTTCTTGATTTAATTGAGCTGTTCCCTCATTCGGAATGCTATCCACTGTCAAATTTAACTTGGAACAAAAACAATGCTCCATCATCGCTACCTGCCCTGTTTCTTATGTTAGATACACTTAATTTCTCTAACTGGATAGCCCTTTATTATGTTCCCCCAGCAATCTGATCGCAGGTCTGCCATGATTGAAGCTTTGACTTCACACTTAGTATATGTGCCAAATATTCCCTCATCATCTGCTTCTTCTCCTGCTCTTCCTCTCTCTCTTTTTTCTTTTTCTTTCTTTCTTTTTTTTTTTTCTTTTAAATTAAGGCTTGAGTTGATGTTTATGACTAGATTACATGAATCCTGAAGCTCAAGGGTGTTTGTCTTCTCAGCAACCCAACAGGGGGGGGGAATTTTAAATGCAATTATCTTCAGGTGTATTATAGTATAATATTCGCATGCTCTCTTTATAAAACAGGCTTTTAGGGCACTTTCATAACTGCTTTCCCTCTCTCTCCATTTGCCCTACAGCTTATTTATGTTGATGTTTTCTTCTCTGAGTTTCTGGTTTCATTACATAGCCTGTTATTAATAGTAAAATGTGATACTGTAAGATAACATGTAGAGACACCAGATATGGTGAATACATGGTGATTGCAGCAATTGACTCCATAATAAACTAGGGCATTTGTTAACAGTGTAATCTGATTATAAAGAGTAAATTGGAGAACTGAAACTGGACAGCAAAATTTCAGTGCTGAATCAGTTCATAACTAAGACTACCAGCACTAGAAATGTAAGGTCCAGTTTTGAGTTCACCAGTTTTAAATTGTTACATATTCACCACTTTTAAATGAATCCTAATTTAGCCTAATGTGTATTGAAAAAAGATTGTGTCTGCAGTGCGTATGTGAATGGAAGAGAGATATTCAGAGAAGGAAATAGGACCCCCTTAGCTGAATAAACATTGGGTGTGTTGCACTTTTAGACTAAGATAAATAACACTGTCACCGGCATAGTTGTGCCCTGAAAAATACCATCTGGATGAAAAACTCTGACTCGTTTGGTGACACAGAATATTCAGAAGAGAAAAGTCTAAAAATGAGGAGAATTGCTAAAACTGACAGGAATCAAGACTACGCTGTGCTGGATGTGCCCTCTGATCCGTCGTTCATTGTCATCAACTGAGTATTGTCATTGAGATTTCCTCTCTGGAGGGAATAAACTACAATAGGTCGTGACTAGCTGACCTGACACTAAGTTAATATTCAGCAGCGTACATAAAAGATGGGGTTTTTGACAGTGTTTAATTCTGTTTTAGCTTTGCTCCCTCTGAAGCAGCCTCCTTTAGAGGGTATATAGGTGCTTTGGCTGCTGCTATAACCCTTACAACTCATTAGCAGCACTGGGATGCCAGACTGAGGGGAGGATTCCTTTCCCTTTATCTTCGTTAGACTCCCAATGTGAGAGCAATTTATTGTGCCCTTGGATAGGATAGCAGGGATTTGAAGCCATATTTCACCATGAATCCTTGCTTACTCAAAATTCCTATTCAAACTTGAGAGGTTTTCCGTGAGCAAAAAAACTGCAGGATTAGGTCTGTTATCTTCAGTGGCAGAAATACAGGAAGCTGCAGGCTCTGTTTTTGACAGGTTAAATGCCCGTGTTTCATCTTTAAAACAAACTTTATAATTGTATTGCAAAAAAAATTCTCCAAATTTAGTGAGGCTGCAAATCAGGGGTATATTATACAGTGTTAATGAGGAAAGAAATCTAGCAACTCAGTTGGAAGGAGAAAAAGAAGTTTATTTTATTAACTTTGTCTTTACTGTAAGGCTGTGGAAGAATTAGATAGAAAAGCTGTAGACTGTATAAAAAGATTTTGCCTATGGATTAGATACATTAGCAGTCACAAAGACCTTGAGAAAACAAATGAGAAAATACAGGAGAGAAATCTGAAAATGTCCTCCAGGGACAGACGGTAGTCTGTTCAACCCTACTGAATGGCAAAGAAATTCCTCAAGACTTCAGCCATCTGCATCCGAGAGACCTCCGCTGACCTGCTTGGGCTCAGTCACTGAGAGGTCCTGCAATGCATGTGGCAGATGCTGTTTTAAATTCCCAGGACCTGGAGCTGGGAAGAGGCCTTCTGAGCAAGGGACAGGCGTGCGTTTTACACTCTGGTTAGCTAGCATTGAGGTTGCTGTGTGAGTCTTGCCTCCCACCTCATTACAAACCTGGCCCAAATGCTCAAACTTGCTGATATTGGGCCTTACGTGATAGGAATAACAACAAATCAATACATTTGTGGGGAAATGAATCAAACCAGCCAGACTTCGGCAGGACTAAAATTACTCCTAGTGAAGTTGCTTCAGGAGTGCCTAACTGTAAAGTGTGAACCTTTCTTCCTTGCAGAAAACAAAAGGTTCACATAAAACACGGATTTTGACAAAATTTGATCAGTGCTCACCTTGCAAGTGAACTCAGCTATTCCCCCTCTTCAGGCCCTCTCTCCCAGCTGTAGCTCAGGCAGGTTTCTGAATGGAGCACTTCCTTGAACCTTTCTCTAGCTCTCCTCCTGGCCCTTAGGAGCCTCTTAAAGTCTATGCAGCAACAACGATTTGTATCTACTAAGTATTAGAGTAACAAGATACAAGGTAAGAATATGCTTTGAAGTCTCTGGACTGAACAAGGATGTGACCCACAAATAAGAAAGAACAGTCATGAAATAGAAATGCATAATGCCAGGGTATGGAGAGGAAAAAGTCTGAGGGGTAAACTACTGCTGTCACCACGGGTGCCAACACTAGCATGGGTGCTACTGCAAAGCACAAGTAGACTTCTCAACATCAAAAGTTGATCAAGAGGGATTGAATATTAAAGAAATATTATTTGTGAAGGAAATAGTTTCAAAGACTGCAGTTTTCAGCTTTGCTGAAGTCTGCTTAGAGCATTTTGAGTTAATAGAAGAACACAAAAAATTTCAAAAGGAATGGCCTCAAAGGGCAAAGATGACACTGAACTGTGTTGAAGAACAAGGCAGATGTGTCAAGATGTGCAAAGTATGACTTTTCGGAAGCTCCTTGTCCTTTCCTGTCAATAACTATCGGAAAAGATGGAGAATGCCTAAGACAATGACCGCAGTCTAAAGCACTGAATCAGGAAAATCTGAGATGGCACACGATGTTTTTTCTGCCTGAACTGACAGTATAGAAAGAAAAGGATTTCTTTAGAGAGTGACAAAACCCACTGTCTACTCTGTGCTGCTGTTTTTAGGCTCCTTTCTCATGGAAGTTCTTGCTATGTGGCAGGGCAAATGGAGTACTTGAATGTGTGAAGCAGCTAGATGGAGAAACATTGTGACAGGCTACCTGTAGTGGGTTTGATGTACTTTCTCTGGTGATGGTTTTTTTCACTAAATGGGGTGAGGTGAGTGATTTCTCCTTCCCTTTCCATAGATATTGCTATATAACCTCCTGACACAAAGGTAATTTTTCCTCCAAGTTTGTGTAATACTTTTGAAGAGCACCAGTGGATCTTCCCAGGAAATACTCCAAAAGCTGTAAAAATTTTAAAACCCTTTCTTGTCCTGAGCACTCCACTTTGCGATCTGCATTGTGTCAGCTCAGCACAGCGGGAAAGCCCCAGGGGCTGTGCTTTGCATGTGGCTTTGCTCTCTGCATCCAAGCAAAACCCAGTTGTTCCTGTCAAATGTTTTAGGATTTCTGTGATAGAGATTACAACTGGCTGTGGTGGAAGATGTGGTGGAAGTGGATGGGCAACTGTTTGTCCCTTGTGTCTTAACCAGAGAGGCAATAGATCCCCTGAAACCAGTCAAGTAGGACTTCTTTTGCAAGTCCTATTGAAAGATCGTGTGAAATTGCTTTGTGACCTGGTAGAGAGTCAGGATCAAAAAGAGCACTGTATTTTGCGCTCTGTGAAAGCTGTTTGAAAGAAAAATCTAGAGATGACCTCGGGACAGGAGAGTATACTCCAGGAGGATCATGATACTCATCCAGGCTGAATTTGTATAAGCAGACTGCAGGAAGAGAGAACCAGTCTTAAATATGTACAAGGTTGCTTGTCATGATAAATTAATGTCCTCTGTTGTTGGTTGGGTAGAAGAGGCAAGCAGCACACCCCAGCATACCGTTCCTGAAACAGAAAGGGAGTGTTTTCCAGAAAAATCATGGTAGTGTATGTCCACAGCTGGTTGAAAACTGTACTGAAATAAGTCATTGATGTCAATAACCAAGTCATGTCATGGACATATATTAAGTGAACTCTGGTTGTTGGTCTGGTTCACTTCTATATTTTCATCAAGGTTTTGGCTGCTGGAATTGAGTTTATTTTATACATTTCGTAGGTTGGAACAACTAGAAGGGACTGCAGGGGCTTTGCAGAAAAGGATCAGAATTCTTGATAAATTTGGGAACTGTTTGGCAATTAATAAGGTCAAGTCTTTAAATACTCGTGCAAAGTACACTTTGGATGGTAAAAATCCCAAAGTGCAATGCTTAAACAGGGAATAATTAGTTAGACATTACTAGGTGCCCAAGCCTACAGGTTTTCTGTCACCAACTAAATATGAGTTGACATTACCTTACCACGGTAAGGCAAAGGTAGCTCTGGGGACAATCCAAGAGCTGTGTTTAAGACACAGGATTTGTTCATTCCATCTTCTGTGGTGCTGGGGGGGCCTTATCACAGTTTTCTAAGACAAGTAATAGATCTCATCCAGGGAGTCCAGAAGAGAATGACGAGAAATTTTGTTATTGTTGTTGTTTTCTTGCTTACAAAATGTTAAATACTAGAAGAACTAGTGTACTTTAGTTTAGGAAAGAGGAAACTGAGGGTTTACAACATCTTTGAATATGTAGAAAGGTTCCACAAAGAGAAGAATACTCCTTATGCTCACTGGGCTGTGAAAAGATATAATAGGCTTAAAGCATATATGTATGCCTGCGGCCAGGGATACTTAGGTTACACCTCAGAAAACTTTTCTAATAGTAAGTGTAGTTAAGTACTATGCTTGCCTAGAGATGTTCGTTGCTGGACTTTAAGGACAGCTTAGATAAATGCCTATTAAAAGTAGTTTATGTATAGCTTGCCCCACTTTGGGATGAACCGAGTAACTTCTTGGTTTCCTTGCCAAACAGATCTTTTTTTAAGTGACCGGGAGAAAAACAGTCTTGTCTGGTGAAGGCTTGTAATTACGAGAGCCGGAAGACATCTAAGGCATAGCCTGCTCTACAGCTGTGTCACCTTGTTTGCACGGCTGGAGACAACTGCTTTAATGAAACACGCTTATGTCAGCATGCTTGTGACACGTACTGGAGTGGAAAGGAAGAAGAATAGAAACGGGAACGAATAGGGAAGCTTCAAAAATAATATGAAGTGACGGCAGAGTTCCCTCCGCAGGTGACTGAATATTGCAGAATTAAAATTAAGTAAGCCAACAACATGTGTGGATGCACAGCTAAGGGCTATAGATTGATGCTTGGGGAAGTGCGGGAAGAAATGAGATGCCTAACTTTCAAACCAGTGCGTGGGAGGGACTTTAATAAATCCTATTAACAAATAACAGGATTTGAAATTGTGTGGCCGTATCTCCTGAGCAGTACAGTCTCTGATGGAGAAATTTACAGCATCTGCATAAAACCTAAGTATGTGGCTTGCATGCACTAGGGTTGGGGTGACTAAATACAGGCTCCCACAATCCTTCTCTCTGGCGAGAGGGTCTTGGGTATTTGTCAATATTTTTAGAAGTACCTAGATAAGAAATCAAAGAGAAAATCCAGTCGTCGAGAGCTGTACAGGGATTCCTGTGTCCAAAGTTAACTATTATTTGAACTTGTGGGCTGGTGCATATTCCTTTTCTGTTGTTCACACTATGTATTAAAATACCTGTAGACAAAGGTCCTCCCTGGAGTAAGGGAATTAGAGAATATCATGCTTTTGGGTAAATAAATGTTCTTGCTGAATGAGGCTCTTTCTTCCAGGGAGGGCAAGGATGTTACTTCTGCAGCCCAGCCCCATGAACCTGTACCAGCACTGCTGTGCAAGGGACTGGCAGGAAGGATAAAGGATGTTCTTCGCATCTAATCTTCATCCCCAAACTCTCAATTTTTTTTGCATTTATGTTTTCAGCTTTGCTTACAGAGGCTGGACTATTTCTTTCGAGTCATCCTCCAGTCACAATTTTTACCTTTATACACTCTTTCTAACATTCACCTTACCTCACTGACTCAAGTCTCCTCAGTTCTGTCAACAGCAGAGTTACTCTATGTTACAGAGAGGGAGAAAAAGATTTTCCAAGTGTGGCTGGGATGCTAGAGTTACTGAATCATCCTAAGGCAGCCCCTTTCATTCCTATAAATATATATGTAGAACTTACTGAACAGCAGTTGGATGCATGAGGTTAGCTGGATGAAGCTGATCCTCTGGTTACACAAAAAGAAGATGCTGTAGAGAAGCAGGGAGGAGTGCTAAGAATTAGAGACAAAAACTTGGCTCTGTTGAAACCAGTGGAGATTGTCATTGGCTTTGATGGGGTCAGAATTTCACAATAATCCTTACATTTTGGCACAAATTAGTAAATATGTATTGACTTCATTGGAACCTTGCCAGTGTACAGAAGAACACGGTTTTATAAATCTGGGGATTCATGAAATGATGTTTCAATATGTGGGTTGCTAAGTTGTTAACTGAAATGTACTGCGAGTACAATCTGTAAAGATAATCTAAAGTAATAAAGCTAATGTGCTCTTAGAGCAACCTGAGGATTTGAAGTCAATGCAATTCTTGAACGATGAATGTAATTTTGATAGATATAAAATAGTTTATAAAAGCTCTCTGCAGCCCATTTTAGAGGAGCATCTTACTACTTTTTTCAGTGGAAATGAAATCTTTGCTGTGGCATGAACTTTGGGTTGATCAAGCTTCAATCTATTCACAAATACAACTTACTGTTATTACTACAGTTTATTATTTTTATAGCACTAGCAGTGTTCTTAGTAATTTGCAGGTAGGTATTAATACAAAAGCTGTTCCCCAAAGGAAGTGTAATATACACCTTTTGTTAGATTAAAGAACATCATATATGTTGTGTAGCATATAGCATCCTGAGCAGGTACATGCTCTAGTAATGAACTTAGATCTTGCATGGACACAAAAGGGTGCAAATCATTAGTGTTCCTCTACTGCTGTATTGTTTAGACTTCTTTAGTGTTTTCCTACTGTTTCACTGTGTTAGCTCCTATATATCGCATAGTACCTTCTTTTTCCTTGAGCAAAGGTAACTGAATCACTAGTGGTATCCTAGGAGAGTGATTGGCTTGTCCGCAATGGAAACAGGCTGACGGGAGCCCTGCGTCTTATCCCTGTGCTGGACTCTGACAACGTTGGCAGTGGTTACTAAGCCGATACTTCAGGGAAGGTGGCAGCCATATGCATTAGCACGTTTAGCTTTATATTACTGTGTTGTAGTATGTGCCGTGAAGGTATAGCCCAGAGGCTGTCCGGGCTCTGGGAGCACTAGAAGACCTCTGGCCCCTTGTGGTCCTTCAGCGACTTTGGTTTGGGAAAAGGAGGAAAGACGATGGCTTTGCATGTTAACTCAAACTGTGCAAAGTTGCCTGAAATCTTGCTGCTGTAAATGGACTTCAATAACAGTTATTCAGCCAACAAATGTGGTGACAAAAACTTTTGTCTTACAGTCAGAAAAAGTTTGGCCCAAGTAATGGGCACTTTCCAGTGGCAATGTAGGTAAAGGGAATAGAGACATTCATGCTGTTTGAGATGGACATCAAATAGGTTTAATGCATAGAAACAGTAATTCATGTATTTGCCCCTCTGCTGGGAAACCAAAGCAAGTTCTGATTGTGATAATGGCACCTCCTAGAAATTGGGCTCAGTTTATCTGCTCTTTTCATGTACGCACCATGCAGCGCCCAGCACGCTGGGGATAATGGCTTTGTTGTCATGTGTACTGCTGTGCGTAGGTAGATATGAGCTGAAGCCTCAGAAAATCAAAAGGCTGATAAACCATTAGTAAACCTTTATACCATGGAACTATTTTTTCTTCATCATCATTGTCCTTTTCCTTTTCAAGTCAGACAACATTGCTGAGTGAAACAGGCTTTGGAAACAAAACCTGAGTGCGTGCCGTTGCAAGAGTAAAGGCAGGCTCTGTTGCTGTCTCCCCTCTCTGTTGCTGTGGCAGGTGAAAATTGTTTCTGAGGGTGACTTGAATTGTCATGTCGAACCAGCTCCTTTCTTCTTGTGTTGGTTTTCTTTGGCCTCTTTCTATTCCACTTAGATTTTGTTTTCTTTTTGTTTTACTTGCTGACTGTCTGCAATCCACATCTGTTTACAGAGACAGCTAAAATGAAAGCAAGTAAATTAATGGGTTGGTTTGCAGCAAAAGATTGAATATGATGCTTAAATAGACATTTCCTCAGGTCTTTCTTTTTGACTAGCTGTGAAAGCTCCTGCATCCTTTTCCTTTACATTATAGGGATGCTGAATTAGCCTATAAATTGAACTGAACCTGTTTCTGTAAAATCTGTGACAAAAGTTTAGACTTCTAAACAAATTCAGTCAGACTACATTCACATCTGTGGTTTTTTCTCTCTATGTATTCTGTGGACAATCCTTTGGGAAAGAATGCTTACTATGATATCTAATTCGAAAAGAAAATTTTAGAGTAAGCACATAAAGCAAATTTTGCATTTAAAATTGTAAAGTACTAGAAATGGAAATTAATTTCTGAAAGTTTTCTTTGGGAAAACAGGAAATTACCGTGTAAGCAACAGATCATCATGTTATTATTTATGGATAAAGTTTTTGCATTTACAAGGAACTCAATAAGCACCATTTCCTAAGTAAATACAGGACAAGTAGTTAACATGTGGAAATGTTAATATTTGAACAAAAAGAATATTTGACAAATTATTCACAGTCTAGGTAAGAGGGATTCGATTTGTTTTTTATCATTGTGATCTTTTAGCCTGACCTCCTTTATAACATAGAAAAGGGGACTTAGATTAATTAATAATTAATTGAGGCAGAGTAGAGCTTTTGGAAAGATGTCATGTCCTGCTTTAAAAATGAACATGATGGAGGTTTTAGCATAAAATGTGACAAAGGACTCCAGTGGCTGTTTGTCATCTTTGTTAGATTGGTGCCTTATTTTCAACCTGAATTTCTCTGGCTTTGCTGTTATGCCATTGTATCTCATTTTATAATTATTTGTCACATTGAAGAACCTATTATTAATAGTTTTTCCTTCATGTAGGTATTCCAGTTATTTCACTCTGTGTTTTGCTGTCCCTTTACTTTGCAAATGGAGCAGATGCCAGCATGACTCACATTGTGATAAATTCATTGGTAAAGCGATTTTATTAGGGAAGAATCTTTATAATAATTTGTAACTGCTTAATACCGAATATAATTTTGTGTTTAAAAGTTAAGAAATAAAGACATTAAAACTCAGAAAGAGAAGTCCAATGACAAAGGAAAAGACAGCATAAAGGCACAAATTTTGTCTAACATATAGCGAGTATTTATGATGAAAACATAAAATAAGTAATCAGCTGAACAGCGTTGAACTGAAGAAGAAAGAAGGTAGCACAAAATGCACTTCTTGTAGCAAACAGAAATCTGTAATAAGACACCAGCTTTCCGAAGTCAGTCACACTTTTTCTTTATTTCCCCCAACAAAGGGTCTTCCTCAAGCATGGTTTTCTCTCTTGACTATTTCTTCATGAATCCACTGGCCCCTGCAGGGCCAGCCAGGACAGGAGAAGGTTTCCCCTATGGCACTGGCCCGGGTAGGGGCTCCTTAATGCCCTGGCACCTCCCAGCAGCCATCCAGTATGCCCCAGGGAGAAGCTGGAGTACTCTCTCAGCTAGTTAGGTATAAAAGCCCTAACTTAGTATCCGAGTTAGAGATCTAAAGATAGACAGTGAATGCCCCATTGAGTGGCCAGATGGTAATTTCCACACCTATAGCCAATTGCTGAGGTGTATTAGCTTTCCAAGTTGATTTATTAGGTGATCCTTTGTTATACCAAATTGTCATTACGATGAATCCAAGCCTTTAGTTTTTTTTCTGCATAGGCATTAACAACTCCCCCCTGCCTCCCAACAAAGTGCTATTAGTTTATTAAAAAAGAAAAAAAATTACAATCCCCTTTCAATAATTTCAGTCTTTTGTAGACCACCACATTCCACACCTTTTCTGTTAATTTGGAACTTGGTGTTAGTGGAGGAAAAAACCTTCACTGTTTCTCATTTCTGCACATGAGTATTAAGCTCAATTTGAAAGCCACACTTGGTAAGTTACATTATAATGTTCTGAATTTTTTTTCACTGATAAGTTTAATCAGTCTTTTTTCTAAGTCATGTGAGAACGAAAATATTATTTTTGTCTCTCTTGAGTTGAAATATTCTGACACAGATCTCCAAGTGAAAAGATTTCACCATTGTTTACAGATTGTATACCGCCTTTAGGTGATTCCCATTTTCTTCCCTTAGATGGTGCTAATAAGGTACAAAAAGCACAGCCAGACTACAGTGTTTTAGAAAGAACATGAAGTACAATGAAGGCTTGTTCTGATTCTATGAGTAATTTCTTTCTTCCTCTCTGTGCTACAGTTCTGCCTTATTTGCTCTTATTCAAACTCCAGAATGACACTATATAAAAGTATCAAATTTGGTAAACAATTTCAGCTGATGACTATATGTTCATTTTGGAAAAATAAAGGAACAAATGTTGTCTGTATCTGAGCTGCAAAATCAACAGACTTTTCATCAGCTTTGTACTCTCACAGGGAAGGCTTACTGCTAGTATCTGAACTCTGGGAAAATGAACTCATTTTATTGGTATCCAGTGTTATTTGCCATTAATTAGGGGCCCCTGCAAACAACTTTTTCTTTAGTGTGTAAGTTATCCCTGTGCACAGAAGCATAGAGGAATTTGCTCTGTAGAAAATGAAGGAAAAGAGAATGTCTAGCAATTTTCCCTCTTGGTGCAAGCGTCAAGGAGGTGTGGACCATCTTGGGTAACCATATTTATGTTTTTCTCCCTGAATGTAATCCTGAGTATCAAGCAGTAAAAGAGCGCTTGTTCTATGAAATTTCACCAGGGTGAAGCCCTGATATGAAATTTTGGCACCTGAGGATTTTACCCTTTCTCAGGGGAATTTAAAGTGCAAGCCATACGTCTTACTGTTTTGCAAGTCCAATGTAAAGGTTAAGGCTTTCAGAAGTGCAATCATGCCCTAGGGACCGGCATCAGCA
Organism: Calonectris borealis; assembly: GCF_964195595.1. Classification (NCBI taxonomy): domain Eukaryota; kingdom Metazoa; phylum Chordata; class Aves; order Procellariiformes; family Procellariidae; genus Calonectris; species Calonectris borealis. Next base: position 19,420,697 of record NC_134324.1, on the reverse strand, counting down.
GCATCTGCAAGACAAGTGGCAGTTCACCAGAGGCAACTGAGCCTGCCCATATATTTGACAGCAGAATTATCCTTTCCTTCTTTCCCCCCCTACCTTCACCCCTCCCATTTCTTCGCTCTTAGGGGCAATGAGAGTTTTCAGTCTGCCTGGGCATTGGGATGTCTGCTTAGCACATAATTGATCGTGACTGCCCATCGCTGCGGAGGAAGCGACACAGGGCTTGGGAGGGCAGGAATGCCATGGGTCCAGGTCACAGCGCCCTGGAAAGCTGAGCGCCCAGAGGAAACACGCACAGCATCAACCCTGTTACGCCTGGGGATTCTGCCAGGATGTAATTAGCACTTTGCTCTCAGGAGCAATATAGTTAACTAAGTTCACCTAAAATACAGGGATGAGAGAGACTTCACTGTTATCAAATCTAGTTAGTCTGATTTAAACCCTCTAGGTTAGCCCAGTGGTGGATCTGTTTCTTTCTTGACCCTTCACTCATATTCCTTATTGATTTTTCCTGAAGGACGTCAAGGCAATTACCACATGCCACTTTATTTTATCCTTTCCAGAAAAACCTTGAATGAAGTTTTAGGACACTATGAAATCAAGGAATGCTCACTCCAATCAGACATAGCCTACACTTTTTGTTGCCTTTGAGATAAAAGTTTAAAGTGCAGTCCTGATTAGAGTGCCTCTGTGATTGCTAATGTATGGCGGGTCCCGCATTTCTATAGCCTATCTACCTCACATGGCTCACTTTGACAGGCCAAAGTACACTGATATTGGTTTCTTTGAGTTTAGCCATCTTATTCAGGGATGAATCCATTGTCTGTCTTCCCCTTTTTCTATTGAAGAACCAATTTACGATGCTTGTAGCAACCAGACCTAAAATCTAAACATCAAAGCTTTACTTTACCCTTCCATTACCTAATCTTAGCTTTTAGGTGAAATCAGTGACATGGATGGTTTTATAGAAAGATGTAAAATTAAGCTTTCTCTGGTGAAAGTTGTGACATTTACGCTTTCTGAAGATTCATTTTGCTGCTTTTCCAGCTCAGGCCTCGTACCACAGCACAAGACTTTTTGTATAATAATTACACACAGAAGTCTATTAAAAGAACTTTAATAGTCTCCAAAGACAAGGCCATGAATTTTTTAAAAGAGAGAGAATCAGGGGTGCTTGTGCAATGTTGTGTCTCTGATGATGAGATTTTAATTAAGTAAGCATATTCTATTTTGACACTGAGCCCCAGTCTCATTCAGTGCACACGATGGACAGGGATCAGTTAATGAACAGATGTTCAGTTTTGGTTTTCCTCAGATTGTGGCATTGGGCCCTGCTTGTCAGGTTTCCCATGTTGATGTCTGCTGAAAATTTCTAATTTTCTCCTGAGTAATTATGTGGCACTTGTCATAGCATTAGGGCAAATCCCAGTTACATGTCCAGCAAGCGAACTCCTGGGGTCCTTGTTCAGTTTGTTGGACTGTAGTGTCCAGCATTTTATTCAGAAATGCTTGGAATTATATCTAATTCTTAATGTTGTTATTACACCTTATTATTGTTTCCTCAAAATCTTTTTTCAGAAATTGCATTGAATTCTTTTATTTTTGTTCCTTGTGCTATTATAAGTCAATGTTCTTTGTATGATAAACCGTATTAGCATTTTCTCAAGTTCTCATTTAACAAAACAGCCTATCTACTGCAGAGTTGTCTGGGTTTACATCTTGCCTTTAGGTCATAATTTGGGTGATGAAAATGTTATAATTTAACTGAAAAGGTTATTGTTATCCACTGTAAATACTCTTAAGTGGCTGTTTTCACATTCATTCAGCCATTCAGAGAAGCTGAATTTTGCTGGAGTGTTGCATTTCATGGTTGTGTCTTGGTTGTAAGGCTCAGGGGAAAAATTCCCTCTGGGAACCTATGTCCTGGTTAAGGGAACATCAACACTGACATCCTCTTCACAGTGCGTATTTCCCATTGTGGCACATGGCTAGCATTTTTTAATATAAATTAGCTGAGCTGATGGTACTAGGTAATTATAAATGGCATCAGCATTGCCACTTTTTGATGCTACCAGGTGGATCCTATTCTAAGTTTCCATTTTTAGTTTTCAATCTGTAATCAGTTTTTTGTTTGGCAAAACACTGAGTGAATACTGCAGGCAGATCGGACAGGAGGGCTTTAGCGAGGAATCAATAGCAAGATCAGTGGCATTTCCAGCTTTTGGGTGCTTGGTTTGCAGTCTGGAATTTTAATGTAGAGTTCTTCATGAAACTCATACTTTTGCATAGTTTATTGACAGATAGTCTCCATGTAAAAGGAGAACACAAAATTAGGATCAACGGGGTGGAGTGGTTACACCAAGAAGGTTCAGTTCAAAAAAAGAAATTGTCATAGTTTCAAGATCTGTACGATATCTTGTGCAAGTAAAACTTGGAACACAGATGCTCTTAACAAATAGTTTCTTTGTAACGGTTTTAATTCCTAATAGTGTTAATGTAGAGACTATGTATAAAAACTTTGAGCATTTTCGCTTGCTTACTTCACAAGGTTTAACAGCATTGTTGTTAAATTATGCAAGATGGCAATCCTCTTGTGAAGCTGTGGTAATAACCAGTCAAGAAGAGCTATTTCTGCAAAGACTCATTAGTGTATTTCTAAGTGCTCTGAACTATTACCAAATTCTGCTTTCTACCTAAATTTTCTTAGCATTTGAAATAGTAGCTGCCACACTTAAAACAATGTTGTATGATGTCTGGCACTGTTGATTTTTAAACAACATGTAAAGGCAGTGGCTTGAGAATATTTTTATGAACAAAAGTGATTTGTGAGGCTATACTAATTACAACTTGTTAATTCTTGGACTCCTACCATCTTCAAGTCAAGAGTTTTGACAGAAGTGTTTTTTCACTTGATAATTGTCACTTGGATTCTTTATTCTTTACACTATTCATGTTAGGATTCATTAGTCTCCTCTTTAAAACAGTTGTTGTCCAATAAAAATGCAGAAACAATAACATATACCCCTGGTGACCAGTCTTACAACGTCAATACTGAATAGCAAATATTGATAGCTATCAATTGTTTACAACTAAGAGGTTGAAAATTATCCATTGAAACTAATTGGGAAATATTTATGAACAATAAATAAATACATAGCAAGCAGGGTTGATTCACAAATGACTTCACAACCCAAAAAGGGGTGAAGTTTTCAAGAATGTAGTTCTGTGCAATTTGTTGTACTGTCAGTAGCTGTAAATATACCTTGAAACATGTAATTGGAGTAGACTACATGCATTAGATTCTGCATTGAGCATAATTATCTGTACGTCTGTTGTGCTGGTAAGGCACAAAATTCCATGCAAGCACCATCCAGAGCTACAAAATGGAAACTGCGACCTTCTTTACTCTAGCAAGCTGCGGTGGGTTGACCCTGGCTGGACGCCGGGTGCCCACCAAGCCGCTCTATCGCTCCCCTCCTCAGCTGGACGGGGGGAGAAAATATAACGAAAGGCTGGTGGGTTGAGATAAGGACAGGGAGAGATCACTGACCCATTACTGTCACGGGCAAAACAGACTCGACCTGGGAAAAAAATTAATTTAATTTATTACCAATCAAATCAGAGTAGGAAATGAGAAATAAAAACTAAATCTTAAAACACTTTTCCCCCACCCCTCCCTTCTTCCCGGGCTTAACTTCACTCCCAATTTTCTCTCCCTCCTGCCCCCAGCAGCGCAGGGGGACGGGAATGGGGGTTGTGGTCAGTTCCTCACACGCTGTTGCTGCCGCTCCTTCCTCCTCAGGGGGAGGGCTCCCCACACTCTTCCCCTGCTCCAGCGTGGGGTCCCTCCCATGGGAGACAGTCCTCCATGAACTTCTCCAACGTGAGTCCTTCCCATGGGCTGCAGTTCTTCATGAACTGCTCCAGCGTGGGTCCCTTCCACGGGGTGCAGTCCTTCAGGAACAGACTGCTCCAGCGTGGGTCCCCCGCGGGGTCACAAGTCCTGCCAGCAACCCTGCTCCGGCGTGGGCTCCTCTCTCCATGGGGCCACAGGTCCTGCCAGGAGCCTGCTCTAGAGTGGGCTCTCCATGGGGTCACAGCCTCCTTCAGGTGCATCCACCTGCTCTGGTGTGGGGTCCTCCATGGGCTGCAGGTGGATATCTGCTCCCATGTGGACCTCCATGGGTTGCAGGGGGACAGCCTGCCTCACCATGGTCTTCACCAGGGGCTGCAGGGGAACCTCTGCTCCGGCGCCTGGAGCACCTCCTGCCCCTCCTTCTTCACTGACCTCGGTGTCTGCAGAGTTGTTCCTCTCACATATTCTCACTCCTCTCTCCCGGCTGCACATTTTTTTTTCCCCTGTCTTAACTATGTTATCCCAGAGGCGCTACCACCGTTGCTGATGGGCTCAGCCTTGGCCCGTGGCGGGTCTGTCTTGGAGCCGGCTGGCATTGGCTCTGTCGGACATGGGGGAAGCTTCTACCAGCTTCTCACAGAAGCCACCCCTGCAGCCCCACCACTTGCCGTGCAAACCCAATATAGAAGCTAGGATGAATCAGGGTTTCTCAGGCATTTGAATACTAAAAATAAAATGAAGGTCAATCTCTAATTAAGTGGGACCTGGTGTGAATATAAATAATTTAGTCTGCACATACAGTAGTGTGACCTGCTAGGGAGAAACAGGCACACAAAGGTGTTTTCGTGACTTAGCAGCATCCCCAGCTTGAGTTGGTCCCAAGATGGTTCAGCTCCTTTGAAGGTAGAGCAGCTTCAGTCTTATTTTAATTCTGCCTGGGTGGGGGCATTGGGAAAACAGCAACAAAACTCCTTCCTCAAACATGTCTGTTGACCCTTTCCATGCGGGATCTGTCCCCTTTGCGAGTGACTACTGTTTTCAACTAGTTAGTTATGTTGTTCCCATCAATATTTGGCTGTGCCAGAAAAATGCAAGTAGTACAGTGCCAAAAATGGATGTCTGCCAACTGATTTACTGTCTCAGGCAAGAGGCAGATTCTCCCTGAGTCCCTGTAAAACACCAGACCAAATACATGAAGTAGCACACTCATTCCAGGTTTTCTCCAGTAAAGTAGGCCTAAAAAACCCCAAAATAATTCTACACTGTCATCTTTTTCAGTTGATTCACAAAATGTATTCAGACTCAGGAATCTAACAAGGCTGTCCTATAGAAAGAATAAACCTGGAAAAGGTAAAACACGTTCAAAGTCACAGCTATGGAAACTCTGGCTGCCTTCTCTAACGGGAAAGGGCTGGCAGGAGGGGCAGGTGCTGAAAGGGTAGACTTTGGCTCTGCACTCTGGAGTTCCTGGGTTTCCTCTTGAAACTTGGAGAGATTTCATGTTACTGACATGAATCGGGTGATTCTCCTTAATATTCTTTTGAAACGAGGGCAACAAATCTCACAGCAGTTTCAAAAGGGTAAAGCATCTGGATCAGAGATCACTGCTTCGGGGAGCAGCATTAGCTGGTGAGCCAGAGACCACAGCAGCACAGAGCTCTCATTTCTGTTGCAGGAAAGAGAAACTGTCCCACGCCACAAAGTGCTGGTGCCACATGGCAATGCACGTGACCAATTTGCCATAATCTCTCTCTCATGTAAAGGTACCACTGACAGCAATCGTGGGTCCGGCCGCTGAGAGAAAAACGTCTCGCAAACTTTCTGAATATCTCAATAGCCACAGTCCACCAGAACCTACCAGCTTCCAACGGCAGCTTGTGGGAGCTAAGCTCTTCTGAAACTTTGCTCAAGCTCTCTACTATTACACCTCAATTTTAAAGGTTTTGAGACCCCTGAAGTTTCTGGCCATAAAGTTTATATAGGAGGCATTACTGATTTTCCTTTATGTAGAAAATTGGAAAGAAATACTGGGAAACTATGTGAAAAGCAAATCTGCTGTGGTGTAAGCTTTATGGCAGAAAATGTCAGAACAGGAAGATACCACAGGTCAAGCAGCATCTTTAGCAGAGATGGGCAAAGCTCTGAGATTCAGCAACACACGTTCAGCATTTCTGAAAAGCAATAGCCATTGAAAGGGCTGATCCGTGGGTGGTGAGCAATCGGCGAGATGGTCTTAGATAGAAATGGCTAAAAGTCGCACTTAAAAACCACCTTTCTCCCATTTGGATAGGAAGTGCAGCAGGTTTATGGTTTTTCTGTAGCTGACAGACTTCAATTTGTTACTCAAGAAAAGTTTTACAAATGCCTTTTTGTGGCCTAATGTGTAAACGTGAATTGCCAAAGACAAAGTAATAATGTACAGGGACCATCAGCCCGACAGAGCAGCTACACCTTTGGATGAACACGCAGGATGGGGTCAAACAGCCAGATTTTTAATTTGATGCTTTCCCAGTGAGAAAAATATCTCCCCTGCTAACGTGAGGGGAGTGGGGGGGGAAACGCACAGCAAGTGGAAGCAACCACAGGGGTCCCTGAAAATAGCTGTGTAATGATTATTTGACAAGACTTCCTGGATGCTAACAATCCCATTAAAAATAAGTTGGCAAAAACATTAGGATCCTGAACTGACTGGAAATGAAACAAGAGAAACGAAGAGGGATTAAAGTAAAGCTCAGAAATAAAGAACAACCACCGAGTGTGTCCACGGTGGGAGTCTGTCAGCCTGATGGGAAGCTCTTGGTAATTACCCAGATTCTACTTCTTTCTTATATTCTAAAAGGCTTTCCTCCCTCCCCAGCCCCCTCCCCATTTTCTTGTATTTTGTAAAGCTTGAACGCTTGCAGGTCACAGCCTACACCGGGACCCCCAGCTTTAGGCATTGTACGTACATATTGTTAGAGACAATTCTTGTCCAAAGAACTTTGAATCTGCATTTACCAGGCAGCGAAGGGAAATGGTAGTATCACAAGTTTGCAAATGAGAAGCTGAGGCACAGAGGGGTGAAGAGGTGGTTTCAGAGATGTTCATCTTCCTCTGGGGCTCCCATGGCAGTTGGGTTCTTCCAAAAATCCTGACTCCTCTAGCGTCATTTGGAGGAGGGAGGGGTACGCAGAGACACGTGGGGCACTGTCGCTACCTCCTGTGCACTGCCTTACCCTTACCATTTGCAGTCCTCGGCTCACTCCTGAGCTCCCAGTCAAAGAGCTGGTCTGGGCACAGCTGGGCGCATGCGCGGCACTGGGCCAGGGCAACAGTGTCTTCCCTCGTGATCTGATATTTTATAATTACCCTTCAGTGGTTCTCTTTTAAACGTACGGACAGGCATGCGATGTACTCCCTCTTGGTCTGATTGATAGAAAAAGCGAGAACAACTTTTGTGGTGACTGCAACAAAAATAATTGGAGATGGGGATTGTTACATAATACAAATGCAGCTACGTGTTAAAAATAAACCACTTTCACTTACATAACAACCGTTACTGGAGGATCTGGGAGCAGGTTTAGTTTTGGGTTGCCTTCCCAAGAGTGGCTGCCAGGGAGTGCAAGCAAGGGCTGTGCCTGGGGAGGGCAGCTGGCTGCTGTGGGCGACCTCCGTGCTGAGGACCTGCACCACGGCACCCAGCGTCCCACACCGCCGAGGGTGAGCCGGGCAGCCGGTCTGCGGCTCCGAGGCCAACTGCAGCTCTCACTGGAGCTCCCCTTCCCACGATGGACCAGTCTGTGCATGTGAATGTGCTGGTAAAGCTTTGCAATCCCTATCGCTCGGAGGAGTGGTTTGTTTCCTCCTGAAAATTGTCATGAGAATAAACTGTTTTTAAATAAGGAGAGAAAAACATTTACTTTATCAAGGAAAACCCTTGTGATATACTGAAGGACAACAGTGCCGAGCCCTAAGTTAGCTGATAAGTCAGTGCTAACATACATCTTTTTTCTTTAGTAAGAAAAATTTAGATCTTGAATGCACTGTTACAAATGATTCCCATCAAGTGACATAACTTCAGCTTCAGAGTAAAAAGGATCAGATTCTGGCCTCCTGTCTCTGTTTATTTTCTCTCTAGCTTTCTGGTATTTCTTGAACACTGAATCTTGTGGAATATTTGCATAAGTTTTATTGGGATTGATTTTTAAAAAAAAAAAAACAACCAACCTAATCTTGTCATGTTGATAATATTTTCAAATTAGACATTGTGATAGAGTCTTGAGCCTTCTAAGTAGCCTTTATATGTCTACTTTTCAATTTGCTATTGTACATGTTCTCTAGAAAAAGTCATTTGAAAGGAAAAAATTGTACAAAACAGACCAGCTGTTTTGCAAAGCTGTGTGACAAGGCTCTGAGTAAGGTTTGACAAGGCCCTGGTAAAAGCTGGCTTGCTTTGAGAGTGGGGTTGCATGAGATAACCTCCACAGGTCCCTTCCAGCATAAATTATTCTATGATTCTATGATTAACTGTAATTTTGTTCCCAAAACCCACAGTCCTGAAATATTGCAGGTTTTTATTCAAAATTTATGACTCATGGAAAAAAAGGCTTTTCATCTTAACTATCGTCACGTTTCTCACATGACTAACTGCAAAAGAAAAATTGTCAGTTGCATCTGATTTGTTACTTCATTCTATATCAAAGGGTTGTTTTGTAGAAAACCAGAAGGGGTTCTTTAATGAAAGAGCATTTAGGGGCTATTAATGCAATCGGAGAGATAATTCAAATGGTCGCACTTGGTGGGCAGATAACTACTGTCCACACTGGTGGACTCAGTGGGTGCATGGTGCAATACAGATGGGGTGTCCCCCCGGGCAGGGTGCTGCAGCCCCCTGCTTCCTCAGCGATGCCTTCCGCAGCAGATGGGCTTTGTCGGCCACTCTCAGCTGCTGAGCTTCGGTGTATCCAGTGTAACTCTCACTTGTGCATAACCCGTCCGAGGTCTTAGGACGTGCTGGGTTTGCAGAGCTGGGATGGACGCTGATGCCACGCTGTGGAGTTTTACTGTCAGGAGAAATACGTGGTACTTGGTTTGTGTCAATGGTGAATCAGACCATGGACCTGGCTGTAAAAAAAAATATCTTTGGGAAAGAAGGAGAAGGAAAGGTGTTTTGGTGTTGCTCCCTGATGCGTTTGAAAGCACGGCAACGCAGGTAGCTCTTGTGGCACCGCTGCAGGGTGGTGTGACGCGGCCAGCAGCTGGGAATGGGGACAGCGACAGACAACGGTGGCTTTCATTGCTCTTGCCACCAAGCCATGGGATGAGAGAGCAACCACAAAGTCACTTCCTAGAGTAAACCCAAAGTCTTGTTAAGAATGATCTTAGCAAAATGAAGATTTACCGGCAATATTAATCGCTCATCACATCCTGCCAACTCCCGGGTGTATCTTTCATCGGCATCAGGCCCTAAAATAAACCAAGCAAACCAATGCTACCTCCCTTTGGAAAATGGAAATGACAGACTAGTGTTCACAGTGTCAAGAAGAAACAGAATAAAATATACATCTTAGTTATACTTATCAGTCCAGCCAAAGTGCTGAGGAGGAGTGGGGATTCATACCCATTTCATCATGAGGTGTTAAATTAGTGAATAACAGCAGGAGAAGCAGGTGGATACAGGACCAAAGTCAGCTCTAAGCTTTTGCTGTGTAACCCCAGCAAAGTGCAGTAGAATTGAACAGAACAAATGATTGTGAAATTTGGTATTTGGTCTCTAGATGCCCATTGCCTGACAGAAAATGTTCTCCATAGCCATTTTCCCATTAGAGAAGTAAAATAAAAACAGTGATGAAGGGGAGCAATGTGGCTTATTAGAAAGGGTATTGCACTAAGAATCAGAATAGCAAATTCTGGTTCTTGTTCTGTCTCTAATTTCCTGCACTACCTTGGGACCCCCTGTGCCATTTATCTATACCTAATTTCCGAATTGGAAGATGGATAATTATCCACTGATATCAGAGTGTTATGCTGGGGCGGGTTTAATAAGCAAGCTCCTTTATAGAAAACCTTGCCTCTTTTTTGAGGCCATTCTCATGTGTGTTAACACAAACTCCCTGTTTTTATAAATCTTCTGGCTTAATAAAAGCAGAACTTCCTTCTAATTGAAGTCGTATTAAAGTTAGTGATTCATTTCACAGCAGCGTTTGTGTCACACCCGTGAGGTCAGGACGCTGGTGCTGCTTACAGACATTGGTATGTAGTAGGGCAGGTGAGTGGGGAACAGTGATTCCCCCGGTCAAATAACAGAGTTTCTCTAGGATGAGGAGTAGGAGAAGGCGATATACTTGTTTGTGTCTCAAGTTATGTAACCATTAAATCTCTCTTCTCATCTCTCTCCCTACTCCCTCCAGAAATCTGTTATTGAAAGGAAGGAAAAGGGAAAATGTTTTTAAATGGGCAAATTGAGAAATTCACAGTGTTGCAAATAGTCTGTGAGCAGGATAGAGTTGCCTAGGGCTCTTTTATGAGTCTCACATGGGGCTGTAAATCAATTTAGAATCGTAGAAGTAAGGCATAAACCAGAAGACTCCGTGTGTGTGTCAGCTGTGTTCTGTACAAATGGCTGATATTGTAAATAGTGTTTATTGCAAATCCTGTTGTGACCCATTTTCTAATGTAACTTGGTTAATTTTTCTTGTGACACAAAAAATAAGGTCCAGTGTTTGCTGCTATATATAAAGTGTCGGTTCTTCATTGTTCTGAACACTGAATGCATTACTGAGTACCTCCAAACAGAGCTACTTTTAATCAAAAACAATTTAAAACCAGGACCATTTTTTTTTGCTTAATAAAAACCAGATAATTTAAAGAACTTCTGCTATTTCTCCTGTACAAACAACTGCAAAGTACTGAGGCTTATGCCTTTGTTTTTGCAACATACCAGACTATACATTAGAAAACATTTTTCCAAGGCATTTTTAGGTAAATACAGGACTTTTGGCCACCTCCACTTTGGGTGAGGATTTGGGCTGCTGCCTGTTGGAGAGTTTAAACATCCAAATAGACCCGCACCTTTTAGAGGGTCGTCTTTCCTTTTTATCATTTTCTGCTTCAATCAGAAAATCTGGGGCAATTGTTATGTTTAATCTAAGAGAATATTATTTGTATGAGTATCTTCTGGTAAGAAGACAACTTCAGAGTGATCTTCCCCAAAACAGGTCTGAAGAACAACATCCCTGAGCACAGTGGGAGCATGGATCTGGTTGCTCAATTTCCCTTCGGTTTCCTCCTGCAGAGCAGTTCAGGTGTGGGTAAACTGGACTACTTCACACATCCTAGATATGCAGTACACAACCAGGCTTGTGGACCAGTCTAAGTCCACAGTAGTAAAGGGAAGTCTGTGGGGCAGCAGTGCAGAAACAGCAGAATTTGGGACTGTGAAATTCCAGTAGTAGTTTGTTGCATTTTGAACAGTTTTAAGATATTTTGATGCAATAGGTAGATGTCTCATCTGCAGAGCCCAAAGTCATGAAACTCCGAATGAGGAGAATTCATTGATGTTGCAAGGTAGTTTTTGTTTGTTTTTTCCTCAGTGCAGATTTTGACCTGGACTCCTGAGATACAATCAAATTGAAATCATGTCTGCAATAGTACACCCTACTCAAGGTGTTTCTCTTCACCGGGCTGGGGAGAAGGAACAAAATTGCAGTCCGTGCATCACAGAGCATTCCTCAATGGCCTCTCCGAGTGGAGCAGGCAGCAGCTCTCCCCATGATGAAGACAGTGAAGCCCAGCCCCAATGCCAGGATTCAAGATGGACTAAGGTTCCTCTCATAGGGAGGGAATCATCTGTTACAGCAATGGAGGTTCACAAGAGACGGGAATTCGCAGCCTGCCCATCGCCATGACCAGCTTCTGGTGGTGTTGACCACAGATTTGTGAGCGCAGTCATAGTTGCCTGCGTGAATCATACTTTGCACTGAAAGTTTAATTTAATGGGCTTTGAAGCAAAATATTTCAAACAGCTCTATGTATTTCTCTATCTAGGCAAAAAGTTTGAGCACACTTCTTCCCCTCACGGAGAGCGCTTTCTCTTTTCCAGCTGTCAGAACATAAGGGTCATTTGAGTATTCTTGTCAAGTTTTCCAGATGCTTGTTTTGAATTGATGGGTTTGAACAGGAGCAATTTGTTATGCTGGCACTTCCCCCCTCCAACTGCACAAAGAGTCAGCCCTTGCAGATACATTATCATGTCTTTCCCTGAAGAAGCTTCTCTTCCTAAGATAGAACGAATGGGCTGGAAGATTTTAGGTCTGAACCAAAGGTCAAACCTGACTGATAGCTGCAAAAGGGAATGGGGATGTGTAGACTGTTGCCGAGGTGGTAGATAATTCTTGCATGCATATGTGTGCAGATAAGGCTAGATAGATTGTTTGACACTTTGACTGAAGTATATTTCTTTCTCTGTTTTGGAAATATTTTTTTAATGATTGGAAGGAAGCTTTAATATCAAAGTGTAAGCAATACAGTGAAGTATAAAAGTGTTGATGTTTATTATTTTTGGTTAGTTTGCAAAATTGTAAAATTCAAGCTGTAAATCTGTTGTCCATATATGCTTTCATTAGCATCTTATGGTACTAGTCCCCAGTATGCATATACTCACTGAGTTTAAATATGCGACTCCTGATGAAGAGAGGCAAATGGTGTGCCAGGCAGTGCTGGCCAGGCATGCCCAGGGTGGAGGAATGACCGTGGTGGCTGAGCAGGAGGGAAGAGGTGGCGGGAAGTGAGGAGATGCCATCTACTGAAATGCTTCTTTCATGTTGATCTTGTCTGGTCAAGGGGATTTCCACATGGCGAGAATAATTAGCTCCATTAGTATAGAAGCCTGTGTACAGATATAAAAAGATACATAGTTCACCAGAGCTACTATTTAGATCCAAAGGAAAATAAACATGAAAAAGAAATTAGGCCTAATTTGAAAGAGTCATACCAGGTATGTGATCTGTGTCTGGACCAAACCTTAAGACTTATATAGGTAATGCATTAACTAGCTGAGAAGGAATCTGCAAACTCTTGCTGAGAAACCTGGTGTCAGATTTGTTGGGTGATTAGACAGATAATTAAAGCATTATGCGAATGTTTCAAGCGATTATCAGGTCAGCTACACTGCAAGAAGGTTCTTGGCAGCTGAGGGTAAAAGTGAATGTTGTATATGGCATTTCCATCCTGCTTTACCCTTGTTTGACCAGAGATTTATGACTAATGTCAAGTACGTTCAAGTGGAAACAATTTTACAGGCATAACAGTAAGATAAAAACTTGGAAATGAATCTTATGCTTGTATTCCAAAAATCGTTACAGGTCACATCACTTAAGGAGGAGTCAGAGCCTCTGCCACTCAAAGGAGTGACAAATCTATATCTTCATAGTCAGGCTCATGCTTGCTGGCTACCAGGATTAAATGTGATTTTGATCTGCTCCTGGTATTTCATCAGTTTGTGATATTTTCCATGATGGGCAGTGTATTTGTGTGTTTACAAATAAATAAATATAGGTAGAAATATCAAAGTGGATTGTCCAGAAGTTTTGAATTCAGTGAGTTAGCTCTTCAGAGAGCCTGCAAAGCCATAATACAAAGGAACTGCACCAGCCTTTACGGTTTTTGGTTTCTGTCCCTGTTTTCATGAAGCCTCCGGTTGTCCCTGCCATTAATATACTGTGAAATGCACCAGGATGGGCTGTCCCAAGACCTGCAGTAAAACAAGAACACAGCCACTGAACAACAACCATAGGGTAGATTTCCAGTTGCAGGCAAAGTGGAATCAAAAGTTTCCAGCTTCACTGTGAGGCAACCTCAGCATTTTTCTTCTGTTTTCCTCAGTTCTTATACTTGATTCCATCTCATACAAAGTCTAATTCAAAGCCTGTGGTAACCTTTCTGCTACTTGTGATGACCTTAGATTAGACATTATTTGCATGTATTTATCAGAAAAAGGTGTATGAAGGTTAAATTGATGCCAAGATTAGCTGAACTGGTTTTTCAGTCCAGTACTTACTGAAACATCTCAAATTACCCACACAGAATTTAAACAGGGAACAAGCTAACTCAATTCCTAAACCAGTTTGGAAAGGAGTGCATATCTATGCCTGCTTCCTGAATATTGGAATTTTTCTGCTCCAGTAGCACCTTAACAGTAAATATGTGTCCATTTTGTTAATTACTTCTGCTTTGCAGTCTGATCTTTGAGTAACTAATTTTTGAGTTGCATTTGAAACAAGAGGTAAGTGACCTATCAGGCTTGGAGATGACTGCGAACGTGAAAAGGATTGCTTTTCCAAACAGTCCTGATTGAATGGACTTAACCTAGCTACAAGGAATGTGACAGCCCTCTAATTCTGGTGCTTGTAATGAGCTGCCTCTGTGACATCTACTCAATTGGATAGATATACTAAAAAAATGAAAGTAACTTTCCTCAGGCCATGATGACTCAGTTAAAAATGGTCCTACTGAGAAGGTTGTAGAAGCGGCCTGGGAAGTGATAACATTAGCTCTTCTGGGCTATTGCACAGCCTCATTTATCCTTTAATGATTCTTGTGTTTTCCAAACCTGTGTGCAATTAATATTACTTAACAGATATGGGAGCATTCATTGGACATTTGTTCAGCAAATAAAATATTTTTAATAGCTGTGATATAAAACTTTAAGCAAATGAGTTTCCCTGTTAATATTCTCTTAATCAAAGTAGATATTCTCAAATGTGCACATTAAATTTTTGACTGCAGATATCACCTTTAATGTATGCTTCAGTGGCTGCTGGGGGCTGAAAAAAAATCATTACTAATTGATATGCCTTAATGGCCTGAGAGCTTTCAGAGTTGGATGAGCCCAAGAGAAATGCTGAGAGGTAGATATTTGATTCTAATTATGCCTGAGTAGGTACAAGCAAAAAGTAGAACCATCATGACAGCTATATCATTGTCAAATTGCTATACCTCAGGTTTTCTACTAATTTGACACTATTACAAAACATTGCTTCAATGAACCCATGAAAGGCAAAGTTAGATAAAGGATAGAAGCATAGAAAAAGAAGTCTGTGCTGGTATCTGTATTTGCCAAGACAGTCACTGGAGAGAAAAGGGGTCTGGGATTTGTAAACGATCTGCTAATTAGCGCACAGTATAATTTTATTCCATCCCATGTCCTGAATATCTAATAAGTTTTTAAGAATCCAGATGTTATGAAATTTTCATTTAAATGTGATGATGTAGCATGTGAGCAATGGGTGTGTTTATTCCCCATCCCGGCCGCATTGATCCCTTCCACAGTTCTCACCCAACGCTGCACTTGACACGCCTTGTACAGAATGTGAGAGAATGAGAACAATTAAGATACTTCTGGTTATTTTTTCAAGTGTGAACCACATGAAATGGGTTTATTCACCTTTAAAAACTTGTTATTTGTAGCCTAAGCCATATCCCTAGTTTTCACAGTGATCTACTGAGTTTCTAACAGTTATCAAAGGCACGTTTTCCTTACTAAGAGGGGAACAGGAGTGGCATTTTCAATGGGAACTGGGTTTTTATTGGGGGTCTGCTTTAGCATCAGGGTTCAGGACCTATGGCTTTCATCTTATTTTCCACCTTTAGTAACATCTTTGATGAGACTTACGGGAAAAAAGTACCATTGCTGGTAAATACATGACACTGTTTGTGTGAGTGAAGCAGAAGGATCAATACGTAACCCTCTTTCCAACCTATTTTTTATTATTTGCAAAATATATTTGTGTTTTATTCAGCAGTAAATGTGCTTTTCCTTATGAATTTATTTTGATGACTTGGAGACTCTCATTATACAGAGCTAATAATTTCTGTTTATGCCATGAAACTGCTAGATCCTGGAAAGGTCCTTTGTAAGCAACATAAATGCTTGGTGTTCAGTCACGCATCTGCTTGTACAGAAACAGTGTTGGTGATTAAGCAGAGGATTAAGAAAACTTGGAGAGCAGTATACAAAAATTCAGAGAGGATAAAAAAAGTCCAAGCATACTTTCTTAAGTAGTTCTTTTAACTGTGGGACAAGCCAAGGCCAAACCAAGTGGCCTGAGGTAAAGACAGAGACAGAAATGAATGCTCGGAGCAGGATCCTGAGCGCTCTGGAGGATTATATGACCTCAGGGCAAGAAAAATACGGATTATTTTTGTCTGGATCTGGTAATGCTCGTGCTGCTTAAATCCAGAGGTTTATGTAACCATCTAAACCCAGATTAATTGTGTTCAGAAATTCTCACAAAAAACAATGTCTGTTTTGCTCTCACTGATAAGAACAGAGATTTTATCTTCTGAAATGTGTAGTTGAGGGACACGATCAATAGGTTAGTTTTGTAAATGTGAATTTGATTTGTGTACATGCATGGGAAAGCTCAGAGGGCCAAACTCCTTATAGATTTAGGAAGTTACACCATGAGAAATTGTGAGACTATTTGAAATTTGACTCAAAACTGAGGACATAGTAATTTATGCAGGAGTCACAATTTCCTCAACCCATTGAGGAAAAGGAGATTTTTGGAATTTTAGCAATTCCCCACTGTCATGTCTTGTATGTGTATGGATTGCAAAAGAATGGGAAGCTGCCACTAAAAGTGACTTTAAGGGTTGTTGCAGTGAAATTGTGCACCTTAAAGGAGAAAAGGACTGAGCAGATAGAGATTGTTGGTGGACCTTGTATCTGTGTGCTTAGGGAGCAAAAAAAAAATTGAGTATTTGTGTGGGCTGATGCTCTCCTGGTGTCTGGTCATGGGGGGAAAGCTGCATCGACGAAGAAGGTATCGCACAATGAGCATCTACAGTTGTATCTGCAAGGGGTTCAAATTTGTGTACATAACAGTTTAATACAAAGTTAGCTGTGAAATTTTAGAGCACTCCATATATTTTCATACATACAAATTTCATACTTTCCTGTTAAATTCCATATAATGGATGATCAAAAATAATCTTCTGTTAAATTAACGATACAGTGGTGATAGATCTCAACGCATCTGGCTCTTTGTGGAGGAAGATAAGAATAAGATCAACATTCTGCACAAGGTAGTGTGTTTTATTAACAGATCTCTTGGCAAGGATAAATTGAAATAAATTATGCAAAAAGATGTGTGCTAGTAGAGGTGATTTAAGGCAAAGAGAAGGGCCTGCCTAAGGGGATGGAGAAGGGGGCTTCATTCCATCGTGCAGGGTGTATAGCTGGTGCTGGTGTCCATGGGGCGGCAGAAGGGGCCACACACTTGTTCTTTGCAACAAGGATGTGCCACGTTGGCTCACAGCTGAGGTTCTCTGTTTGCTCTGACCTTGGTATTATCCCACCTACTTTTATAAGCACAAAAAGCAAGGCAAAAGATGGTGGTAACAGCACTGTCAACAATAAGCTTTGTTCTTTCAAATTGTGCTGATTCCTGAGGTTAAGATCACGCTGTAGGAGGGGTGAAAGGGAAGGACTTGCACCGATGCCGAAATACCAGCTGGGGTAATGACAACTGCCTGTTTCATACTCACCTCTCTCCACTCTTTCCAGTCCCCACTTTTTTCTTCATTCCTCTTTTGCTCTCCTTCAGCAATCCCCCTTCTTCTGCTCTGCGTTATTCCTCACCCTGTCCCTCCTCTCCGCTCTGAACTGCTGAAGAGGATCATTTTCTTCTGAGGAGAGAAACGAGTGGAGACAGGCTTCTCAGCTGGTAGAGACTTACCTACCGCCTGACAAGCTGGTGTTAAGTGGAATTTGTTGGTTTAATACTATTTACGCCTGGGTAGGTGTAAATATAGACAAAAATTACATGAATGTGGAAAATCAGGGTCACTGCCTTTTGGTTAAGATACTTTGCAGTGATTTTTAATGTTTTGGTGTGGATTTACTGGTATCTTGTCTGCTTTCTGGCATTTATTGACTTGCTCATGTTCACTAAATCCAATTTACAGCTCTTCACATGGCCAGAACGTAGTAGTAAATCTAGTGCGTTAAATCAGTGAGCTGGATACTGTTCTTTATTAAACCAACAAATCTGGATTAATTCCAGTCTTTGAAAGTGTTTCTATTAAACAAAAGACCAGTTAGTCCAGTGTCTAGAAAATGTCTTTTGATTGCTTGTATAAATGCTTTAAGCTTTTCTCTCCCAAAGTCCAGCCAAAATGTCTCTTTGCAGAATATATATTTTCCCTCCTCTTTTTTTTTTTTTTAAGATGGATATTTATATGAACTGTTCTTGCCAAATTCTTTCTGTGACTGCTCTGGAAATTTTTATAATGGTCTGGGTCTATTAGAAAGTGACGGAAAGCTGCATTTTCATAGCACCACATTAATATGTGGCCATGCCTCTGTTTTTCAGATGACGTATGTGTTGGTTTCTTTTTTCCCAAGTACAATCTAGTTTAAGGTAATACCATTAACAAAAAAAAAAAAAAAGAAAAAGACATTTGGTAAAGAGTTGTTGTGGATAGAAGTTGTGCTTGATGGTGTGGGTGGAGGTGTTTGAAGTGCTAATTTTTTTTTTCCTGGGATACTGGTGTGACAGAGAAGGTGTCGAGTTTTGATAACTGGAAACTGCAAAACCGAATGCGAGCTTCAGCCTGTGTTTTGGTTGATTGTAACATTCTTACTGTCACCCCAGTCTCTTTTCTTTCTTTCTTCGTTCTGGTGTTCAGAGAGTTTGCCAACAACTTACATTACATGCTCTCTCATGAGGGTGTCAATTTTTGTAAGATAGCTGCAGAGTGAGTATGTACTATACTGATTTTCCTCTTTAAGTTAAATACCCACTGCCAAATTAATGTTTTTTTTTTAATGGAGGCTGTTTTTCAGTTGCAGTTTATTTTTATAATGTAGGGAGAAACAAAACCTGTTTTTTACGCCTTGAAAAGTGCTTTGTATTTGTCAAATGTTGTTCTGTCACATATTTGCTCTGTCAAATGTTATGTGTGCATATCTACTCTGTTTACAGCAATCTTCTAAATCACTTCTTCAATGTTCAACCCATGTTGATCTTACTTCCCAAAATATTTGCTAAATGAAACATGCTGTTTACAGAGAGTAGCTCCTAAACATGTGGATTTAATTTATTTCTGGGCAATTTGGGGTTTTGTTGCTGTTGGGAAACATAAAGAGTATAAAGCTCCCAAAGCCTGGGTAGGAATCAGCTGTTCCTAAGGCCACTGTCAGTATCAATAGGGCAAGCTGGAAAGGAGTTACTAAAAGGTTATTTGTGTGATCTTTACTAATGAGCTATACGTAGAAAACCCTGTTTAGAAACCATTACTATATTACAGAGCTTGCCTTGATGGCACCACAAATTTTCGAAGGGAGTTGGGTAAGCCTTTCATAGAAATGTCTTGCAGACCATCTTGAGAAGATTGCCAGCCCCTAATCTAGCATACTGGGCATGACTGTGTTGTATGGCAGGGAGGAAAAATATAAAAAAAAACATGGGAAAAGCCTTTTTGGTGTCTTAAGAATCTGTCTTAAATTTCAGCAGCCATTCATATTCTTGTTTTTAGTCCTGTGTTGCTTGACTATCCAGAAAATTAAATTGTATATGATGTGAAAGGGACTCGTGTGGTTTAGTATTTGCTAATATTAGGCAGCTAACCTCTCCGCAGGTGTGAGGAGCAATGGAGGAGATGTGTGTTAGTCTCACAGGGTGTAGGTAAAATGTATATATGTAATTGGGTAATACACAAACTTTTCCCAGGACAACAAAAAAACCTCAACTATGACAACAAATAAAACTCCCTTGCCAAGGTGAAGTCTCCTTCCATAGAAAAACAACTCCTAAACTGAGAGTCATTCCTGATGAGAAAACTGTGTTCGGTATAGGAATGGTGTTACTACACCAAATAGTGGCAGGGACAATACCAGAAGCAGAAGCTGCCGATGAGATTAGTTAACACATCGTTCTTCTCGGTGGCAAACCTTCATCTGACTTTTGTGGGCTCGGCCTTATCGCTGCCGAACGTGCAAGTAAACCACCGACCGAGTGCAGAACTGTGGGTAAGTTACTTGTCTGCCATGGGACCTGCAATCTCTCTCTCACTTAAAATAGAGGTAACAATGCTATGTAACTAAACATATGTATGTACATTAATGGGTAATGGTGTGCTTTGAGCCATGCTGATAAAAAGAACTGTTATAGTGAATTTTTAAGGTTATCAACAGAACGTGTTTAATATATACTATTGTATAGGTTCTCCTGGTATTACATTTTCCATAGCAACTGGTCATTGAATTCTACATAAAGATGTTTGTCTTTGAATGTAGCAAATACATATAAAAAGTCACAAATGTCATCATTCAGTGTTTTGCTTGAATGTGCATATTCTAGACATGCCTGCAGAGTGCCCACTAATTAGGGTAGAAAATGTTAAATTGATTATGATCATTAGAGGTGAAAATGCCTTCTTCTATCAGCTGCAGAAAAGATTAACTTCTTTTTAACAAATTTATTGAAGTTCTGCACAATTTCTTGTGCTGTTTACTTAATTATACATCACAATTAGGTAATTACATGTCATAACGATGTGATTATGTGTATTTGCTCAAAATGTACAATTAGATGCAATTACACTCTAAGAAAATGGAAAAAATTTAAGGGCTAAGTTAGTTAATTCACAAAATTTGGAGCTCGTTAGCACTGAAACATTTACTCTAGCTTGCCAAACAGGGAGCACAGAGATGTAGGTGGCTCTGATTCAAGGTACTCCTCACTGACATGAATTAACATGAAAATGTCTGGGGAAAAAAAAACAACCCACAACACATTTACAAAGATATTCTAGAGACCATGATTTGATTGTTTCATTATCTATGTGTGAAATTTTAGGTACAATTTGAACAAGTCTCATCTTGCCCATGAAGAAGAAAATATCACATTGTACTCATGGTGTTAGAAACCTCACGCAGAGCAAAGCTTGCAGAAATCAGGTGACATTTTTAAACAATGTTAGATTTTTCTTTTTTTATTTTCACTTCTGTACTCTAACAGCCCCAAGGCTAGATGAACCAGGTTTTCCACAGTTCTGTGCAATCCCAAGGAACAGAATTGCTTTTTGTTCTTTCCTATGCTGAACCCTGGGATTCTCCCACAGGTCCTTGCCTTCAGCTACTGGACATTTGAGAAAAACATCCAATATTACGCAGTTTGCACTAAAGTTGCTAGAAATGGCTACTCAGTAACTGTGCTGATAAATCATACAAGTGAAACTTGTTTTATTTTTTCATGTAATCACAGGTCCCTAGTCCCATTCAGTTTTCTTACTGCATTTTTCTCCCTTTGTGACAGCCGTTCCGAGGGCAGAGGTATGGGATTAATAAAATGGTATTCACATTGTTCTGCATCAGCCTGCAGCTCTCTTAACCACTCTCTTTTTGCCAATGTGCTCTAACCCTGTCACAGAAGGACCCACTGTACCTGCTGGATGGTAGCTATTTAATCCCTGCTTTTCCTGCAAAGGTATCATTTGTGCAGTGAAATGTAGGGACGCTTAGTGCTTTTAAACACAGTGTGTGGCCTCAATAATAGAAGAAGTTGAGGAAGAGTTGTTGGGTTTTTTTTTAATGCACTTTAGCTGTAACTTTGCTTTATTTGAGAATTACATATTTAATTAAGCCCACAGTTTGTGGCTTTTTCTTTCAAGTTGATAGGCTTTCTATCTGCAAATATTGTTCTTCCACTTTGCCTAATCTAAACAGGTCTCTCTTATCCTCGGGAAACTATTCCCTCTTTGTTATCTCCTCTCTGTCATGATGTTTCCCCTCCCTGTGCTCCAGTATTACTTTAGGAGGGAGTTACATCAATATATTGCTTTCTCCATTTTCTCCCTAGGGATATACCTCTTTTATCTTGGGTAAGAACTGATTTTTCTAGGGTTGTTTCTGTTTCCAGACAACAGGCCTGGAACAGCAAGGATACCAGTCCCTGGCATAGAAAACTAATTCTGATTAATCCTAATCAACACACCATGTTAAAACCACTTATTGTTTTTACCTAGAATTCACAAACTGCACATAATCCCACTGTTATCAGTACAGTTATCTGTTTATTATTATGAAGTAAGTAGTCTAAAAATTATTCTGTAAAAAGTGTTTATTTAATTATTTTCTAGATTTGTTTTGACTATGTTTGTCCAGTGCTAGCTGCTTTGTAGTTAAATAATGTATTCCACAATTACATCCTCATTTGCTGTTTTCTAAAGAACTGAAATTTCTTTTTAAATCAACAGGAGACTAGACTGAACAAAGAATACAGGATTGAACCTCACATCTGGAAAATTTTCTGCTATCTTGCCTTCATAAATAGGAAGCTCAGCTACATATTCTTCTTTTGGTTCCCATGGTGAACACATCAATGTTTGTATCAAGCAGATCATCAACAGTTTTGAGCTGATGGATGTTCAAAACTTCAGTAGTGCAAAGCCCACCCAGACTTGCTAGATATGTCACAGCAGAAAACCTGCACACAAAGTAACAGGCATTAAAGAGGTTTTTCTAGCCAATTTTTATGGGTTTGCAACAAGAAGGGTCTTAGAAATACACTAGAACATGGCAGGCATGTTCTGGTAACAAATAATACATTTTATTAATATTGTGGAGTCCCCACAAAATGAATTCCAATAGTTGTAACTGTGCAGCTGAAGTAAGGAAGAGCTCGAGAACATACCTGACACTTCATAAAATACTAGATGAATGAGTGGGTGCCTATGTCCCTAAAATGCCTGAAAATTTTCTAAAGGAGATGTCCCCAGTATTGCATTGAAGTGGAGGTGCTGGGAAATGTCTGAATATGGCATTTAACACAAATTGAGTTTGCACAAACTGAGCATGTGGTGCTGTTAATGACTCAGACTTGTATGTACGCTTAGTGTATTGATAAAGGAATTAACTCTGTCATAACTGCATGGTAGAAGATGATTGCCAATAGGAAAATGCATGATTTAATCCAGAAGAAACTAGATGCGTGTTTATAGAAGAGTAAAGTTCTACTGCAGAAATAATTTGGGGCTCTCTGATGAGCAACATTATGCGTTTACTAGCGCTCAGTGTAATTTTTAATATACCTCTGGTACTTCCCAAAATAAACTTGCATGGAAATGCACTGCAAAGACATGGGTTCTGGATGAGCGTGGCCCTGGTGTGGGAGGTAGGCTTTGGGGCTGCCAGGTATGGCCAGTTGTCAGGCACGTGGGATTTGGTGTGGGATGCGGTCCTTGGAGTGCCGGTGTTTTGCTGGGACAGAGATGCACCCGTGAAGGTGCAGACCCTCATGGAAGCAACTTATGACAGGCAAAAAGCCATATCCATATAGGTAAAACATATTTTGCCTGGAGAGGGAATAGAGCACTTCTAGCTTCTGAGATCGGGGGTACTCCTTATACCCTTTGCCTTATGGTTTTACAAGTATTTTACCCCTTGACATGTACTCCCTAAGCAACTGTTTTTCCCTGTTTATTTTCCAGCTCCTTTAGTTTCTCACTTAGACTGACCAAGAATGTTTTTATTGTTACAAGCACAGACAAAATAAGCTCTTTAGGAGAACGTTGTCAGGATGCTCTTGCCTTGCTCTTCCAGAATAAGTCACAGGCTAGAGATGTTTCCAGCAATGGGGGCAAAGCGGAGCTATTCATAGCCGAGTACATCTCCATTTCAGAAGGACTGGAAGATGAAACAATTCATGATTTCCTTTCCTTTTCAGTATTCTTCAAAGAGCTTGGAAGACTGTGATTTCTTGAACCTTTAAATTTGAGACAAAGAAATCTTGTCTACAGCATGTTTAAAGTCATCTTTTCATCTCTCACTATTATTATTATTATTTTTAAAGATCTATTCTTTTCTTCAGATCTGGGAAACTAACTCTTAGCTGTGAGAGATATATTATTGTCTCAGCAAGTGTGTCACACTATCTGCCAATTCTCTGTTCTAGGGCAAAAGAAAGAGGACCTTTTTTTAAACATGGCCTCTAGTTTGTGAAGTTTTGGATTTTGAGTGCCCTACTTGAGATATTTCAGATTTTATTTTTACAGATGTTACAGTGGCCTCAGATTCCAAGAACCTGGATGGAGTATTCAATACTCAGCATCTGTGAAAAGTCAGGAATCAAGATCAGCTATCACTGAGAATTTTGACCTTCTGACTCCCTAACATGTACTGAAAAGGAAAATAAAAGGTTGAAAAATTCTTCTTAAAAAAAGCTAGATTTAGCGATTCCAGATATTCCTACGGTGATTTATATGAAGTAGATACTCATTCATCACTTTTCACATTACAGAAATACCAGCAGTGGAAATTACAGTGAAATTTATTCTACTGCTGTCTTGCAATAATACTGAGAATTGCATTTATTTCATCTTGTAAATGGCTGCATTCTGCACTTGTTTAGATGAAACAGGTATAATATGCAAGGGAAAAAGGACAGGATTGTTGCATTATTGTACAACGCTAGTTGATTTTTTTTTTCCTGAGAGGTTGTAATGTACTTTTAAATAATCTATGCACAGCTACTGTGAGTCAATCAAAGAATGTTACGTTGTCCTGCTAAGTCCTTAGACAACAAGATTCAGGCATGTTTAAATCTAAATCAAAGGTTAATCCATACTTGGTTATTTGAGAGAGCTAAAACACAGTAATTCATTTTCTTTACGGATTAAACATGCTGAGCATAGTAACCAATATGTTACTGAAATTTGGTTTCTATTTTCCATTAGCTCTGACAACACAAGGACCAGTACATGAGGTGTCGGATGTTTTCAGCAGACTCTGGCTTGTGCCATAAACTTTTAATGTAGCTCATTAGCACAAAGCCTACCATTAAGAATGGTGGGGTAAGCAATACGTTTACATGGGAATATTAAAGATATATTTCATGTCAGTTTGCACTTCCATTTTCCCAGTAACAAATGCATGTTTGTGTTTAACACTTGTCTATAGGTGGCAGCAACTCCAATGCTTTTATAGGCTGCAATTAAGCCCAGAAAGTTGTGCAAGGAAAGTTTAGCAGCTTCTGCATGCCCTGATGTCACTGCATACCCCTTGGAGGTGTGTACAGCAAAGGGGAAGGTACGTGAAAACGGAATTATCTTTCAAATAACTGTGTGGTGGGTTGACCTGGCTGGACGCCGGGTGCCCACCAAGCCGCTCTATCGCTCCCCGCCTCAGCTGGACAGGGGGGAGAAAATATAACGAAAGGCTGGTGGGTTGAGATAAGGACAGGGAGAGATCACTGACCCTTTACTGTCACAGGCAAAACAGACTCGACCTGGGAAAAAAATTAATTTAATTTATTACCAATCAAATCAGAGTAGGAAATGAGAAATAAAAACTAAATCTTAAAACAGCTTTCCCCCACCCCTCCCTTCTTCCCGGGCTTAACTTCACTCCCGATTTTCTCTCCCTCCTGCCCCCAGCGGCGCAGGGGGACGGGAATGGGGGTTGTGGTCAGTTCCTCACACGCTGTTGCTGCCGCTCCTTCCTCCTCAGGGGGAGGGCTCCCCACACTCTTCCCCTGCTCCAGCGTGGGGTCCCTCCCATGGGAGACAGTCCTCCACGAACTTCTCCAACGTGAGTCCTTCCCATGGGCTGCAGTTCTTCATGAACTGCTCCAGCGTGGGTCCCTTCCACGGGGTGCAGTCCTTCAGGAACAGACTGCTCCAGCGTGGGTCCCCCGCGGGGTCACAAGTCCTGCCAGCAACCCTGCTCCGGTGTGGGCTCCTCTCTCCATGGGGCCACAGGTCCTGCCAGGAGCCTGCTCTAGAGTGGGCTCTCCATGGGGTCACAGCCTCCTTTAGGCATCCACCTGCTCTGATGTGGGGTCCTCCGTGGGCTGCAGGTGGATATCTGCTCCCATGTGGACCTCCATGGGTTGCAGGGGGACAGCCTGCCTCACCATGGTCTTCACCAGGGGCTGCAGGGGAACCTCTGCTCCGGCGCCTGAAGCACCTCCTGCCCCTCCTTCTTCACTGACCTCGGTGTCTGCAGAGTTGTTCCTCTCACATATTCTCACTCCTCTCTCTGGCTGCAATTGCTGTTGCGCAGGTTTTCTTTTTTCCCCCTTTCTTAACTATGTTATCCCAGAGGCGCTACCACCGTCGGTGATGGGCTCGGCCTTGGCCAGTGGCGGGTCTGTCTTGGAGCCGGCTGGCATGGGCTGGCTCGGACATGGGAGAAGCTTCTACCAGCTTCTCACAGAAGCCACCCCTGCAGCCCTGCTACTACCAAAAACTTGCCATGCAAACCCAATACAAACTGGAAGGCTTTTACATCCTGAGCCAAAAGGTAACAGCTTATCTTTCATGAGTTTTGATTAACCTCAGTTGATAGGAACATTTAAGTGTCTGTTTATAACTTATGTTCCCAGTTGTGTTTGGAGCTAAATGGTAAAACTTTTAGTATAATAATGTCAAGTGAGTGCTGTTCAAATCTTAATTTTGATATAATTGCTTATTCATATGATTCTATGATTCGTGAAACGAATGATCTGCATTGACTTAGGTTTGGACTAAGAGCTAAGTAACCAAAGAGCAAAGATTAATGATCACCCCCTGCCCTAAGCAGTATCATGAATAGTCTGCTATAATGCAGCTCTAAGAAGCGGCTGCTGCTGGGAGGTGGGTGAGCATGTGTAAACGTAAAGCATAATAGGAAATGAGGCACAGTTTCTTTTTTTGAAGTTTTTTTGAAACATATATGTGTATAGTGTTGAAAGTTCAAAGAAACTTTGGGGGATTGTAGCTGCTGTCATCTTCTTTGTGTAAAGAATTGAACTGAAACATCTGGACTCCGCTGTGCTTGGCACTGAACAAATGGAAGCATTTTCAGGCTTAGCAGTTTTGTGCTCAGATGTCAGTGACCCAGTTCTGCTTGCTTCAGTCCTTTGAGTTTGCTCCTGCAAACCTCCTGCTCCACTCCCAGGGTGGTTCTTCGCTCTTGATGAGCTTTGGGCTGCTCCTGGGAGGGAATATTGCCACTCTTCAGCTTTAGGTAGCCAACCTGGCTGGCTGCCGTATGGGGTTGCCTACATAGTCAGTGCAGAGGGACACTATGGCTATTTGGATAACTTAACCTGTTCTCAAACTCCCTAAAACCTGTTAATTTGCTCCCTCCCCAGTCTCTCAGCTTCTTCCCGAGCAGTATTGGGGTGCTTCATACATTCCTGTGTGAATGGAACAAGTAGCTCCAACTCAAGTTCTGTACAGCTTTCAATTAAAAAAAGGATGTTGTGATCAAGTGAAAATCTATCTAGATGCTAGAAGAACCCTAATCTTCCTGCCGGTCTCTCCAAAAACTGAACCTCCCCGCTTTGATCTCCTAGGCTTTCCGGAACTGATTTGTTTCTGTTTACTTTTAATTGTACATCAGCTGGCAACTATTTTCTTATCTGCCTGTTCAAAGTGGTAAACCATCTTCTCTCCACAATGGATCTGTAAGACGCTGAAGAGCAGCTCACTGTTAGCATGTAAATAGCCAAAGGCCACCTGGGAAAGCAGGAACTTGCTGCCTTCATTGCTGGCTGGGGACACTTGGTTGCTAACTAATACCTGTGATACTTGTGTTCTCCAAGAAGGCAACATGAAAGATTGTCTGGTGCATGTCATGAATGACATGAGCGAAGCAGGCATCCTATATAAATTATTTTAAAATTCTTTGCACTTGCCTAAAGTTGTTAGGAAAGCAGATGGATAATGATAGCCCTGGGGACTTATTTCCTGATTTTTCAATGAGATATTTTTTGACTGAAAGAGTTTAATATAGCATAGAAAATGTCATTTAATTGCAACTTATTGTTAGTACCCAATGAGACGGACCTAGGCTCTTAAATCAGCCAGCTAAAGTAGGTGCCTAAAGCTGATGGTGTGAATATCCAATGGAAAGGGCAGTTCCAGGCGGTAGGTGCACTTCATATATGGAAAGGACAGGGCAATGGCAGAGCCGGTGGGAGAAAAGCATCTGCTCCAAGTGCTCCCCCACAGTCAGAGGGTGACTGCCTGGTAGGAGGAGTGCCCAAGCCCGTTGCCTCCTCTTCCTCCTCTGCTGGGGGGAGAAAAGCACTTGCTGCCTGTCTTGGGCCACCCCTTCCTCTGGGCGCTGTCGGCAGCATCAGTGGGAAGGAAATGCCAGCCCCTCCGGCGCGGTGGGCAGAGGCTGGCAGCCAGCAGTGGCTTGCAGAAGCCCCGCTGAACCCTCCCACCCGAGCAGGAGCCCCACGCTGCGCTGGGGGCCGTAGCAGATTGCCCCGGACCTCTGCGCCTGCCGTGGATGCAGAGCAAGGCACAGACAGTTTTGTTTGAAGCTCCCACTGCTAAACCCTTGTTAGTCCATCTGGATGGTGGCGATAGGAATGTCCAGTCCTCCAAATTGCCTAATTACAAGACAGGACAGATATTAGGCCAGAAAAATTCCCCGCATTATCAGTGTGACAGCGACAGTGTGTTCAAATGCTTAAAATGATCTGTAAAGAGTGACAGATAAAGCTGAGCAAGCTTCGTGTAACGCAGATGTGTAGGAGCTGCGGGGACCTGGTGGGCAGGAGAGCACAGTTGTCCACCCTGGCCAGCCATGTCTGCCCTGCCCTGTGCTACGGGTGGCATGGGGACAACTCCTGCCATTGGGTCACTCTGGAAATGGGGCTAAAAATGTGAGAAGAGGCTTTTCTGGCTCCTTTCCTGACCACGCACTGGAAGAGCACTGCTGAGTTCAACTCTGAAAGGGAAACGGGCAGTCTGGGAGGGGGGGACGGGAAGGGAAGCAGAAGCCAAATGGCTTCCGACCCAAGGAAGGAGCTTGGTGACGGGGGTTGAGCTGAGAGCTGGTGGGAAGACAAACAGGGACTGTCACAGGAGCCGCTGCCTCTGGACAGGCTGCCTTGGAAACAGAAATTGTGTGAATGAGTCTGAACAAAACCACAGATGAGACCTGAACTTCCTAGAAAATTTGCAACATAATAATTAACTGTACTTTACAGAGAGTGAAGGCTTGAAATGACTGATGTTGCCAGCTAGGAAGCCACAGCTATGTGGACTGAGGCTTTTTTCAGAGGTGGGTTAGCAGCTCTCATTTGTTGTGACCACTGAAATAATTTTGCCAGTGGAATCTGCAAATGGTTTTAATGTCACGTGGGCATAGTGAGCTAATAATTTTGCAAGGCTTCTGCTGAGCCTGAGCATGACTGATGTCTGGCCTGGCACGTAAGTTTACAAGTGAATCTGCTTGGGCAGATAATTTTTCACGAGGCCCGATCCAGAGATTCTTAAGGATTTGCAGCTGCACATGCCCATTTTCTTCCTTGCCACCGAGGGCAGGTTGGATTATAATGAGAATTGGCCATTCCTGACTAACGGGCAGGTTCTGGAGGGCGATGAGCAGCCACGGTGCACAGCGTTGCTCCCAGGGCTGCTCTGACCTGGATTACGTTGGGGTTAGCGGGGGATCGAGCTTTGTCTCAGTCACTGTGATTTTACTACACCCACATCTTGAGAACCGCCAGAGGAAAGAAACAAAAACAGCTGAGGAGATAGCACACACTGGTAAAATTTTGAATCTCCCTTAAATTGTTTATTATTGTTTCATGACTTTAGTAAAATAGGTTTTGGTTTGCAAGCCTGGTGACCTTGAAAAGAGTTCTCTTTCTTTGAAAAGAGCTTGTCCAGCAGTCTGCCACCTTCCTCTCCTGATTTTAAGCTATCTCAGCTCTACTACTGAAAATACAGTAATAGCAAGATGGCATCCTGTTAGCAGAGATCTGAAAGTCGACAATCTTGGGCAGCTGCGAGAAGTTTGTTAAGCCACATGCTGCACTAATACATATTTCAGAAAAAACATAGGGGTTTTTTGCGTGTGTGTGTTTGTGATTTTATACACACACCCCCCGCCCCCGCCCCTCACAATTGTATATATATGTTTAAGGTGGTCCTTAAAGTCTGTTTTTTTAAGAGTTGATGATGAGAACTTTGTGACTATAGAAGGAAGTCAACACTGGAATTTGGTACACAGTTTTGTGGTCCAAATAGAATTTAATAGTAGAGTTGAGTTTATTTGTCACTATGTTATATTGCTAAAGCCAGGTGCTTTGGATGCATTGCAATTTAGCCTCTCTCTCTTCTGAGTAGTGTGAAAACTCATATGCAGCTGACCGAGTACGTCAGACGGTGGAGATATAAGGGACAAATTCCCCATCCAGGTGCTGCCTGAGGGAGAAAAAGGGATAAAGGGAGAAAAGCATGCCAGCAGTGTTTGCTGTTCCACGGACGGCCTTCTTCAGACCAATAGCCTGGTATTTTACCACAAATTGCTGCTATAATACAATTGTCTTTATAAATCAGGTATTGAAAATACCCCAGAGTGCTCATAAAAGAGGGTGACATGCAAAAAAAGTTAGAGAGAATTGAAACCTAGGGATGGTAATAGCTAAAGGAAAAACAGGGGCTGAGAAACTACCTTTGAAGATCGGATTTTGCTTGCTCTGCATTACTGCACTTCTGATTCCATAAACTCCATAAGTGAATTCCCACCATTGCAATAATTTTATTTAATAATTACATTTGGTTGCCAAGAAAACAGCTAAATTAATGTATACTTTGGGCCTAAGACAAAGTCTTTTTTAAGTAACCGTGAGAGGTAAGACGAGTGCTTTTGAACATGGTGATGTAATCCTGTGATATTTTAATAGGATTTATGTGAAAGTAGAGGCTTTTCTTTCCCTGTCCCGTCGACTGAAGCTGAACTGATAAATGCCTATCGATGTGATGGACTGAGCTCTGAAACGCCATTGGAAAAGGGCATGGCTTCTCATTTTCCCTGCATACCTCTACAAAGACATGCGATGGACTGTTCCTTTTAAATACCCTGTTTTAGGTCTAAATGAACAGGAATTCGTGGGGGCTGACATACGTAGGAATTGCAGGATGGGGAGTGCTCTTTCCTACTTTTGGCCCAGAGCACTGCTTCGGGCTGACAAATCATTGTAAATATAACTGGGCAGCCAACCAGGCCTCAGATCTCTTTCCTTTGGGTTTACTCACCTACCGAAATTTCCCAGCTTGAATATACCATGGTCACTGTACTTAAACCACAGCAGCTGCTGCTGTGGCCACGCCTGTTCTGGAGCAGGAACTCCCCGGTCTGTGTAAGTAAGTGTGGAAAATCAGCCCTTCGCTGCCGCCGGCTGCTGCCTGCCCGCACCAGCTGCTCCTCCGGGCTTTTTCCCTGCCTTGTTCCCCACGGTGACAGAAGTTTTGGGTTTCAGCGCCTGAACCTGTCCTCTGCTACAGGAGAGGAAGATGGAGTGAGTGAGCATACTTGCGGTCCTTGCCCCGTGCTCATTCCATCCCCAGCATGAAGAATTTCCCTGGCTCCGTGTCCTCCCCCAGGCGTGGGATGGTGTGGCACTGTCACACCTTTAACTTAGTTTCGCTCAGCTGTTTGCATTTATAGATAGTTATTGTTCAATTGCTCGTATTTCATAGGTTACATAGATTACGAACAGTTTGAAGAGAACGACAGGTTGGTTTGTTTGGGGTTTTTTTTAAGGTTTTTCCTTCCTTCTTTCCGGGTTAAGCTATAAAAGTTTATGTCAGAATTCCCAGCCTTTAGAAACTGCGTAGGTTATCAGCACCCTTTTTTCTCATAAACAACAGCCACTGTGCCTTAGTGAAGGAACAGGCATTTTTCTCTGGAGCAGAATAGTTGCGAATTGTGTTTCTGCAGGTATTAAAGCACAGCTGGGAACGGGACGCAGCCTGGCAGTGCGTAAACAAGGGATCTTCCCGACTACACGTGAAAACCATCAATTCACCAGAACGGCAGCTTGCTTGCCACATAAAACACACTTGCTGATGGTCCCAGAAAATATTTCCCCAGGGCTTGTTAATGGGACATCTACACTTGGTGGGACACTGCAATTTTCATTCATTTGCTTACCTGCTTGTGGAAACACAAACTAGAAACGTCAGAGCTTTTCCTCCAGGGTTGTCACTCTCACAGTCCTTCTCCAGAGGATGCCTTTCTGATTCAATGGTTAGGTCAATTAACGTTCATATTGCCACTAATTGCATTGCTTCAAGAGTTACGAGCAAAATCAAACAGGACATAGCAACAATTATTCTAGGTGCTCTGTGTGACCAGGACAATTTGGAATATCACAACCGATTCAGTTGCCTACTAGTCTTTCTGTTAACGAATCCCTCAGACTGAACAATTTTGCTCAGAAGGAGGGTCATTTCAGTGACCGCATCTTGCATATAGTGGCACGACATTTTCATAAACATCTAACCTAGAGAAATCACATTCATTAGCAGGGCAGTCGGCCCCAAGTAACAATAAGGAAGAATTTACATGCCAGAATGGACAAAATGGGAAACATAGAAAGAGTGGCACCGACTAATTCTGCTGCCATCCTGGTTATTAGCTATATTAAGACTGTAATCATTAAAACATTGGGCTTCTCCTTCCAATTAGTTCAGAGTGCACTGGGCCTCATTAGTGCCCATGTCCAATAGATAACTGAGCTGTTTTCTTGCACCCAATCACACAACGTGGAAAAACCAAAGGAGAGTTATGAAGGCCGGATGAGTGCTCAGCATGTGAGATTTTTATTTTTATAGAGAGGAATAATAGCTTCAGTTTTATTTTCCAGTTCAATGCTCAGGGGGAATTTGTAGAAATACAGAATGAACATCAACAAAATAGTGTAGGGAGTGGAAAGCCCCGGCTATGGGTAATAACCTGTCTTTTTTTTTTTTTAAGTGGTGAAATATCAAGACAGTCTAGTGAAAACTGGCTTTCTGATAATGCCCAGTTACGAGATGATAACAGCTATTGGTGAAAACAGTAGCCAAGGGCCTAGGACAGCTTCTCTCCAGTGCAAGTGATTTGTCTGAGGTATCAGTGTAGTCTGAGATAAACAGGCTGATTATCCTAGGATAAAGTATAGACGAATGGAATTGAAAATTTAAAAAAAAAAAAAAAGTGTCATTGTGGGCCTGAAATAAAGAAACTGTTGATAGAAAAGAAAAAAAAAAATCAAGGCTTTTCTTCTCCTTAAGATCAGGCAATCTTGACTTGCAGTGTTGTAAAGCAAGGAGCTGTCATCTACAAGGCAAAGGTTTATGATGATCTGACTGAAGACAAATCTGTTTGGGAACAGAGATGCACAAGAAAATAAAGCAGAGATTTTCAGACTTTCCTATTAAGAAAAACTTCTTTCTTAAAATACAAAGAATACTGTAGGACTTCCAGAATCTTATACTATTTGTAATCTCACCTTTAAATTGCCCGCTGGAAGATTTTTAGTACATTTATAAAACTGTTTCTCTCTCTTGCACACCCCCCTCCCCCGGGTGCACAACACACTCTTGCCTATTCATGTGAGTACCCCAGACCTATTTCCTAACTCCTTTTCCAAAGAAGTAAACGTACAAACAATGGAAGGTTATTTATCATGACTGTCATAACTGGACTCAGTTGGGAAAATGAGATACCTTCAGTGAATTACAAACCTGCAAATGTAAGCTGCAGACAGTGTTTTGCTGGACATGTCTAATAACCTGCAGCCATTCACCATGAGGTCCAAATGCCAAGATCGTTAGGCAGGTGTTTGTGCATTTCGAGTCATTAAATTAAAATGATCACAGTCATTTTGCTAATATTACAACGCAGAAATGTAGATCATCTCAGATGATCTTTTTGAAGAGAGAACATTTTTTAGAAGTTAGAAATAAACTTTATCTAATAAACTTTATCTAATAAATCTAATTGTTCATTATTAACATAAAGATATTTCTATAGTAAAATATCTAGATAGTCATCAGCTCAGTAAGGTATGAATTATTGTTCTACTTCAGCATCTCTTATTCTCTTAACAGGATTTCAGTGAAAATGTTCTCGTCGGCTCTGGTTTACATTTTCAAGCCATGGGCGAGGGAACCCTGAAGCTGTGAGCAAACGGCCCAGCCTGCCGAAGGCATCCTTGGAGACCGATTTGTATGGTAGTCCAAACGGTGTGTTCCTGATGATCTGAGAGAACTAGATGGCCAAAACACTTCTTGAAAGGTGAGTCAGGAAATGAAAAGGTTCTAGATTTGGCTGGCCTAAATTTTGGGTTAGTGTGGGAGCCATCTCCCTCCTTCCTGCTGCTGGCGATGCTCCGGATTGCAGGATTCTTGCTGCCCTGGGCGCCCTGTGCAGAGGCCAGGACACATTGTATGATTATTTATTTGCAGATGGAGGTTAAACAAGGATCTTGCTACACCCTGAGTAGGCGTAGCTCTTTTTGTTTTTTTTTATACTTGTATTGTTTCTTTTTATTTTAAAGTGGAAAATATATTTATATTCTATTTTTGAAAATTCTAGATGAAATTGTGCAAATGGTTCCTCAGACTTGACAAAAGACCTACAGGGTAATGCAGTAAAGCTTAGTATTAACAAAATTACCACAAATTGTGCTAAGAGCATCATAACTTCAACTAATGTAAAAATAAGTGAAGGATTTCTGAAAAGCAGTACATCCATTTAGTGCTTATCTGGAAAACGAAATGTACTGAATATATAAGGAAATAAAAACAAAGGACGACTTCTGGCATTCTCTTATCCTTTTTCCTTGACATGACTTTATTATGCATTACAAATAGGAAAAGTCTTTGTATTCCAAAGTGCAATCTGTTTTTAAAAATACAAGTGAATAAAATAAATGTTAGTGTAGTGCGAACACCCACTGAATTATCTTTTTATCCTGGCTTTTTTTTTAAGGCTTTGGTATAAGTTTCTGTTTAATAGAACTCTGAAGCTCAGGTAGTAAGTTCATGCTAGGTCCAGTGTTAGCCTGTTTAGTAGTAAAAAGGGAAAATGATTCTGCTATGGCAATGTAAATCTAGAGGCGTAGGACTGAATTCATTGATGTTTCTCAAGGCTTAAATTAGCATAAATAGGACCAGAATTTTCCTCCTCACTTTCCCATACAAGTGAAATACAAGTCCAGCCAGGAGTCCTTCCTGATGTCTTCCTTATGTCTTAAAAGTTCCTGACTTGTGTGCAGTCATAAAGAGTGGATAGCTCATTATTTAATTATTTAATGCATACAATTAAAAAGAAGAAAAAAAAAAAAAGGTAGTGCTCTGTTGCAATGACTTTAAGGTAACTCTCATATATCCATGCATTCATTAATGAAGACAATAGTCTGCATGGTTTGTGTAAGCCCAGAGCAGTATTTTGTTTCGATCAACCCTGAAAAGAGAAAAATCCAAATAATCAAAACAAAGTTTAAGGAGGTCTGAACTGACCACGGGGCTCAGAGAAGCTTATTCTTACTTTTTATTGTTCCTGAGTTAAAAACAAATTAGTACTCTTTAAATTTAAGAACTGTTCAGTTCATTACACACGTGACTTGACAGTGTAAACTTCTAATTTGAGTGAGAAGAGGTACTTAGAGAATAATAGGAACCCATTAGAAGCATTAAAGGAAAATAAATGAAAGATAGGAAAAAGTTTTGGATTTATTAGTCATGAAGCTAAGAAAAGAGTTGTTCCACAAAATGTACTGAGAGCTCGTTGAAACAGGAGTTAGTAATGCACAGTACTAAGTAAGTTAAAATTCACTGTTTCTGTTCTACCTTTGCGTGGAAGGAAAAACCTTCCTCTCTGCTTATCAGAACAGGGTTTCATGCAGCAGAGAAAAGGTCAATTCTCCCTGAGAAAAGGAAGATATTTTCCACCATCTAGTGAAGGCCTCGTTGGATATGCGGTGCCTAAAACCCAAATCTTTTCATTGGCCTCAGCGTATTTGGGAGAAGACCCTGCGCTGGCTGCTGGGCGCCTTCGACGCAGGCATGCAGAATGCCAAAAGTAAAAAAAACCTCAACAGATGTTTTGCCTGGTGATAACCCTCCGTCTTTTTTATACCATGCAATACATGTACATTTTGTATTCGCAATTCAAACAGGAGTTGGCTGTTACATTAGAGGCAAGTGCTGGCATAGAAGAGAAGAGAATATGTATTTTCTTAGAAAGGAGTATGCAGCATTATTTGAAGGCGGTGGCTTTGGTACTGTTATGCATGCATGTGAAAAGCCCTGAAATTCTAGAATTTTAGTCTTTAGAGAAATTTATTACTGTAATGAGCAAAATAGATCTAAACATCTTAGGTTTTTATCTGTACATCTGAATCCAAACTGTGAGGCTAGCTATGGACTATCTCTACACCAAAACATTTTATATGCACTTCTTAATGCTCAAAACAAGCATTTACTTCAGCACTGTCAAGTTTCATCTTTTTAAACCACGATGCATCCTTCAGTAGGAGGATCAGGCCCTACTGGCTTGTTGTCAACAGTGAGTTTAACGCAGTGTGGAAGCATTTGTGATAAATTAGTTTCAGCTTTGTCTCCTAAAGGGGTCTCATCTTGCATTCTTTGTACACTGAACAGTTTCACTGAAAACCGTGTCACAAGTGAGGTATAAAACACAGCAAATCCTGTATTTGGATTACAAGATAAATCTTTCTGACTTGTATTTATTAATACTATTTAACTGTGGTGATGAGGCAAAGGGACACTGATAATTGCAAACTTGAAGGTTCTCTATTTTGAAAAGGCATTTCTACTAGACGGGCTGGTAGAAAAATATTCATCAATCAATTAGGACTGTCCCAGGAATTTATTAAGTTTTACATAAGCTGTTATTTCTGCCTAATTATATTATAAATAAACAGCTGCAATAAACAGTGAGATTCAATCTTCTGAATAAGCACGTAACTACATTCTTCACTATTTTCTGGTCTTTGACAGCTTAGTAGTTAAACTAGATGAACATGGAGTATAGTACATGAAAATGGATTAGAAAGAAATTGATAATGTAGCACATTTTCTCCACTTCCTTCTAAAACACTTAGTGAAAAGCAATCAGTTCTAAAAACCTCTGTCCCTGTATTAGTTAATCAATACGAATGTTCAGCCTGCTCCAAGATATTTTAACACCTGTCAAAGCTAACTCACCAGTCATTGTTCAAATCTTACATGGAAGCGAAAACCACAGCTGAAAACCTTTTGCATCTCCAGGGGATTAAATCTGGGGGAAAAAAGAGAGAGTGATTCTGGTTACTAGAAACGAGAGAGGGAAAAAAGATCCAATTCTCAGATGATCCAATTATTATTAGAAAAATTATGTAAAAAAAAATAGAGCTGGGAGAGTGAGGAATTTAATCATGATTATCTCCCTCTTGTGAGGCAGTGTGAAAATCTGCCAAACCCACCTTTGCTTGATTACCCCGGAGGTGCGAGAGGGAGGGAGAAGTAAATGTAAAATGATGCATCGGAGAGGCACTGTGATAGAGCGCAGCCAGGGAACTGATTTCCTTTCACATTGGGAAAAAGGATCCTTTTCAAGACTTGTGATATTATTAATGAACTATGAAACTCTAGTAAAGAACTTGGGTCCGTGAGTTGCTATTACTCCTCCTTGGTAGAGCAGAATATAGCTACATTTGCTGTGGGGCTACCAAAAGATCCCTGATTTGTATACACTATGCCCCCCTCCTATTATATACCAGGTTTAATATCTCTTCTCTATAATTCTCTCTTTATAATGTCTATCATATATTATCTCCTTAAAATATCCATCTTTAATATTTCCTCTCTATTACAATAAATATATTAGTTGGCAGGTTTAATATCTCCTCTCACTCAAATGACATTAGGCTCAAGCATGACAAACAAGTGCAAGGACTATTTTCTTGAGGTTTTAAAACACAGCCATCTGAAATCTGTACAGCTCTGTAGTTAAAATCGGAAATCAAATGTACCATTTCTGATATTCTCCCTTCAGAAAGGGAACTCGGGAAGTAGGGGGTACTGATTGACACTGCCAATCTGAATTAACATACAATATTGTTTTTATACATGAATTAATGAATGATATATGAATATATTAATTTGTACATATGCATTTTTACCTTGCTTTATTACTGCTAAGGAAACTGGGGCTTGTGCTCTGACTGCACAGCCAGGTAGGTACAAGCATCCCCAGACACCACCCAGGACCCTTCTCTGGGCTCTCCAGGGATGCAGGTTGCCCCGTCCTTGCAGTGGCTCCTCCTGGGAGACCACTGCTCCTATCTTGGTGTATTCTGTGAAGAGGACACTTGTCTACTGCAAACAAAAAGGATGCTGTATTTATCCTGTGTTTCCTTCTCAAAGTGGAACAAGAAGCAAGCCTTTTATCTGCTCCTCACGGCTGGTTCAGCCATTTGACCCGTGGCAGTACCTGTGCCAGCAGGCAGAGCTGGGCTGGGCTGGGCTGGTGATGCAGGGACACCGCTGCCACACAGGCACGCCCCAGCCACACCCATCTCGTTTCACTGGGTGGCCCAGAGTTACTTCTTCAACTCCATCAGCATCTCTCTGAAATAATTAAGCGCCCCTATTCCTGACACTGCCTCCTGAGACCAGGAGCAGGCAGTGTTTATGTTGAACTGCCAGGGCTGTAGCAGCACTGCCCTTGGCTCGCCCTGCTGAATGCAACACCTCTGCACCTGGGGGGAATGTTGTTGGGTGTTGTGAAAGGAATGACTAGATGAGAAATACCTGTGTCTGCCCGCTCCTTGAGAAGTTATGAATCCAGGATAGTGTGGACTATGAAAGCCATTAATATTCTGAAGAACCTCACCCAGGCAGCATACTTATTTTTGGCTGTATTCCAGACAGCCGATGGAGTGCTCTAAGGGCTGAGATCCTGATAATGAGTTCTTCATCACCTGTGAAGTGCTAATCCTGATCCTTTAGAAGGTTTTTTTAATTATTATTAATATATCTCTATCTATATATGCATGTGTGAACGTGTATATCTATATCTGTCTGTATAATTTTTTCCCATTAGCAGACAACTCCAGCAAGAACCGAATTAGGCCAGTTCAGTAGCTGAAGCCAGGTAGCTGGTTACAATGACCTCACGGTCACACTAGGTGTGCGGCATCTCTTCTTGTTAATAAGTCTGCTCCAATGCTTGGAGTTACTTTTTGTTCAAGCCAGGAAAAAATTTATGGATCATTTGTTTTGGATTTATAAATAGAGCATGTGGTGATGAAAAATGCCATATTGACAGTACTGAAAACTGATGCATATCGTCTTCCCTCAAGCTAGGCACAAGCAACACAGACTGCAACCCTGCAGGCATTTTTTGGCAAAGCCAAAGATTTCCTTATGGTCCCTGAAGGGATTTTTTGTGGGGATTTTTTCCACAGTGGGCCAGTAGTTGATCACATGGGCTCAAAGCTGTGGAAACCAGAAGAGTTTTCTTCGACTGCACAGCAGTGACATAAATGATTTTCTGAGATTCTCATCAGGGCCTCAGGTCCTCTTCCTCAGCTGGTGAATTTGACAACCAAACCTATAGCCACGGAGAAAAAAAATGAGCAAAACAAAGAAACTCTGTGATATCACAGTAATTTTTTCCTAATGTGGAATAATTTGATTGCTATTTCTGAAAGAAAGAGAAGAAAACAGCATGTGTCATTACACTGCTGTATCAATCAATGGTAAATATGTATACTATACATAATTATGCTTATCCTATTTCCATAGGGCTGCAGAAGACCTAGAAAAGATAGCAAGGCGGCCATGAGAATGACCATAAAAATGAAATGGCATCTGTTTGTAGAAAACTCTAACTGGACTAGAGCTTTCTGAGTTGGAAAACTGATGACTGCAGTAAGGATCCAACAGGAGCCAACAAAATTATCAGCAGGATGAGGAAGTGAATTGTGAGTCATGAATTGCTTGTTTTCTATAAAGTAGAGATTTTAGGAGATCTTTACTTGGAGAAACGAATTTCCCAATGAAACTGTTAGGCAGCAGTTTTTACAAGGAGGGGCTGCTCTTCCCAACAGGTAATTAAATTACAGAACTCATTGCACGGGGTTACTGTGCTGACGAAAAATAAAAAATGGTTTCAAAATGGAAATAATTCATGCCAGTTAACAGGGTGATGTGGATATAAGCATATATGTATACGATAGAGCTCTTTTTTATATGTATATCTTTTATATGTATATGATACATATATATATTTAAATATATATATACAGAAAAGCCATTTTCAAGGTGAGGATAGATTTTTAGTTGTGGTGTATTAAAACTGATTCCATCTCTGGGCACGAATAAAGTAAAAGAATCATTTATAAGATATGGGAAATGAAGTTTCTCCAGCACAGACAAAGAAGTTGCACTTTTTCTGTTAGGATATTTGCCTGACTGCTCCATGCTGCTCTGTAGTGTAAGGCACTTGCTGCTTTGATGAAAATCTGAGAACACTGAATTAGAGTCTGCATTAGTTATGTAGGTAAAAAAAAGTCCTGAAAATGTACAGGGCTGCCAATACAGTGGGTGCCTGCTCATCCTTACCCTAGATAAAATATACTCATATAGATCTTAATCCTCCACAAAATGACAGAACAGCCCCACTTGCCAGCATTAGGCTGTAATCGTTTCCTGCAACTGTACTGTGGCATTCACACCGGCTCCTTCAACGACAGTAATATGGAAGTTGTCTCCATATCCAACTGTCCTCAAAGTGACATTTTGCGTATCTAGGCAAACAGATTTAGCAGTTTCCTTAAACATGCTTTCAAAATTATATAATTAATAAGTGGTTTTTGCCACAGAAGAAAAAACAGACGATGAATGCCAGCTGGACTGAGACTGCTGAACCCTGACAAAACCGACTGAGGCTGCTGTTCCTTTGGACTCTCCAGGTCCCAGGCTGGGACAAAACTCAGGTCTGGTGACACCGGCACGACCGCTCCCTGTTAGCCACTTCTGGGCTCTGCCAGGCCACTGCAGACGTTCTGGCTGGAGGAGCTCCCGCACTGGAGGCACTGGGAGCAGGAGTCTCAATTCAGAACTTCCCTTGGGGCTGGTGCCCACCCCCAGAACCCGGCAGTAGTAGTTAGACACCTGCTTTGGTGGTGCCTGGGGGTGTTGAGGAAGATGGCTTCCTCCAGGGTCCTCAGTCTAACCTGCTGAAAGAGGTTAGAGTAAATATTAACAATTTGCTCCTGCCCTTGTGGCCCTTGGCATGTGAATCCCTGACTCTTGCGATGTCATTTGACTGTGCA
Organism: Calonectris borealis; assembly: GCF_964195595.1. NCBI lineage: Eukaryota > Metazoa > Chordata > Aves > Procellariiformes > Procellariidae > Calonectris > Calonectris borealis. The sequence goes on along the minus strand of NC_134324.1, from coordinate 19,379,738 downwards.
GTTGACTCTTGGCTGCGCAGTTTGTGTTTGAACAGTGCAACCTCTTAATTGGTACGGTTAGCTGTGTACTTCCAGCTTTGGGTGCTTCAAGCTCCCATGGAGGTAAAAAATATCACAAGGAAGATGCTAAAAAAGAAGCTTGGTAAGGAGGCATAGAGGGAGCTCATCACAGCACACAAACCTTTTTTGTTTTGTGAGCAGGTTCCCCAAATTTTCCACACAGCCTCAGTGGGCCTATGGGAAACAAGCACGCTCTAACAAGATCACAAAGCATCAGGCATTTAATGGGAGTGTGAGGGCAATGGAGAAATCTAAATTACAATTTTGCTTCAAGCATCAACTTTGCTGACACTGAGCAGATCTTGTCTCTCTCTCGTTCTCCTCCTAGGGTCCATCCAGTTACCTGCTGTAAAGGAGAGGAGCAGCTCTAAAAAAGCCAAATACCGAAGGTGTGCAAAACTTTCCCTGATAAACATAGTTACAAAATCTGAGGAATAATCTGGTGAGACAAACTTACCCTTGTTTGTACAGTAATAACGGAAAGGGTATTAAATAGAAAAAGCTTTGCTAAAATGGAAAAATATCTTGGAGCTCCTGGCCAGCAACTAATCAGAATAGGTGCTTTAGCACAAACTGATGCTGCTGCACGTTTTCTCCTGCTAACCTGCTGCTCTGTTTATTGTTGAAAGTCTCCTCTTTGCAGTGCCTTTTATACAGAGATCTGAGAGCAGACTGCAGGTAAAGCTGTGCCAGCTAATGAAACTCGTTTGAGGAGGTGACCTAGGCTTGGAAGTTGCTTCGATAACAAATATTGGCCTAAAAATGTGCTGAACTTGCTGTGTGAAGAACTTCTGGTTTTGAGCAGATTTTGCATATTTGGATATTATCAAGCATTCAGTATTTAACATTTATCCAATTATCCTAGTTTTTTACATTTATAATGATCTTTGGGACATTCCGCAATTAAGTAACCATTAATAAACATTCCCATCAGTGTTGCAGTAGAACAGGCCATTATCAAGTCAGCTTAAGCAGGTGTAGAAAGCTCAAAATAAATAAATAAACAAATATGTTAGCAAATAAATAAAAAGTAAGCTATTCCATGTATTTCTGTCCTCAGTTCTCAGGGAAGGGCTTTATAATTGAGCTACATATCACTATTAGAGATGCAATTACCTGTAATTGCCACCTTTAAAAGCGAGCCTTTGTTTAGAAAACAATGTATAGATGAATTGTGTCTAGGTGCACAAGTTGTGAATTGGCTTTAGTTTCTCAATCTCAACCATCACATGAAAAATACTTTTACATCTTCAAGGCGGAGAGGCCAAATGGTGCTCTCCGTTACACCAGGGTGAACAACAGCAGTCCACCAAGATCCATTAAGTTATTTTGGATTTCCATAGATGCAATTCATGGCAGAATTTGACAGAATTTGTCATATAACACATAATAGATGGTAACATTATTTTATATAGAAAGCAAATAGCAAGTGGGGCTCTTAATCAATTTAGATACTAAAAGCTTCAAAGCTCTTCCAAGGATTACTCTGGATTTACATTGCATTTTTGTGCAGAGGGATCAGATCTTTCTTATTTATTGGCACAACAAAACTTTTCTTAATGATGCTTAAGGTTGCCATGTTATATACCTCTCCTGTGAAGTCAAGGGGAAAGTCTTCATCAATAATCATCATCTTAATATCACCTATATCACTGACAATAATGCACTCTCTGAGTTTTCAGCTTTACGGAGTCCATGTATAACATTATTCTATATTAATACTACTGGGTCACTATGAAAGTTTTGCAATAAATTGCAACTTTATTAGAATGCATTTGAGAATAACAGTAAATAACAGAAAAATATAAGGAAACACAAGTCAGCAGATTTTTTATGTAGATGAAGAAACTACTTGTACCATCATGCACACATAGAATGTGTATCATTACATTTCCCAGCCAGAAAAAATATTGTACAGATTAAGCCTTCACTGTAAATACTTTTATTATTTTTATAAAAGTTACAAACAGCTAAAAATAGGACTTGATAATGAAATTGCTGACAAGCCTTAAGTATAGCAGAAGACTGCAATCCTATAATACAGTTGTGCCAAGCTACATTATGTTGCTGCAGTGATTAATTCACTGCTGGTTTTGCTGAAACTGTGCTCTGCAGAAACATCTGTAGGTCTGGTTAATCCATATCTGAGAGCATGAGAGGGGATATAAACCGAGTAAGCACTGAGCAGAATTGCAGTACGGTGCAGGACCCCTTTTGTAACACAGGATCACTGCACTATTTAATAATATGAATGGGAATGGAAGTCATTAGGAGCTTCGCATATTATTAATTACAGCCTGAAGGTGAACGGTTCTTGCTAAGGCTCATTTCTACAGCTCCAAAACTGCTCTAGCCCAACAACCTAACAGGATTTTCTTGCTAACAAGTAATCCTGAGCCAACACAGCCAGCTCTAAACGATCTCCTGTTTACTTCAGTTGATGGGGTACCAACTACAGCAAAAGCACATAGCTATGAAATTATTTTCTGGAGCAAAAGCACATTAGATCAGACCAGAGACAGCTCTCTGCAATAAAGCCCAAACTAATTTCCAACAGCCCCAGAGAGCAGAGTCCAAAGATGGCTTAGCACTGCTTCCTGCCCACCCAGTCTGTTTAAAGCAAATATTTTGGCAGCCAAGGGTTTCTCTTACAGTCTGTAAGTTGGCAGTTGGGCTAGATGGTTGTTGTAGGTCCCTTCCGACTGAACTATTCTATTCTATTCTTGTACAGTGTTTATACCTGTTAAAAATAGTGTATTTACACGTCTATGACCAAACAAGATTAGAGAAGATTGTTACTGGTGCTAGTCAAAATGTAATCCATTGGAAAAAGTCTTTCACCATTATTGTAATTTTGGTCATTTGCTTCTGTTACTTGTTCTAATGTACATTTCTTATGTGTCTTGTTTCACCATTGCATTGTCTATATACTTCGCTATTTCTCACTGTTTGAAAAATTTTGAGATTTTGACCTCCACTCAGCTTCAAGACATGACCAAATTTCTAAATCTTTCCCAAAAAAGATTTTGATATCAAACCTGGCAATATTACTTTGCTCTTTATGTGAACAGCATCATTAGCAAAAATCTAAAGGAGCTGAGTCTTTTTAATACCATTGTAAGTGTGAGTAGAATAGCTATGATGCAATTATCTTAATTAAAGTTAATTAACACATATTTATGCAAGGTAAAAAGGCCATGACAAAGGGAGAATACAATTGAGACACAAGAAGCAAAAGTTCAGATCTTCTTAGCTTGTGTAAACTGCTGTAGCTTCCTACGAGCTACTGGAGTTATGCAGATTACTGCCAGCTGAGGCTTAGATTTGTATCTATTATAGAAGGATCTAGAGTGTTTGATTCCCTGTTCATTAATATTTGTGTAATGAGTTTCCTAGTCTTTCATAAATTAATATCTGTGTGAGAATGAGATACTTTTTGTTCCATATTCTGCTATTCTAAAAGGTTTTATTCACACAATTAAAACGGAAATAATGTCATATGACTAGCTGACCGACTACAAAGAACAGGTAATTAGTAAAAGTGGAAGGTTTGAAGCTAGTGTATTGACATAAAAGCACTTACCTGTGCCCTTATCAGGCAGTTACAAGTGTGAATATGCATGTCATGACTGGGATCACCTCTCTGTAATTCAGAAGCAGAAAAGTGCATTAGATTGTGTAAAAGTAGCTGGATGTAATGTGTATATGAATATATATGGTGATAACTTTTGGTGTTGGCAAATCAAAGTACATTTGATTTGAAGCTTCTCAAAGTGGAGGAATTTCAAGAGATTGCTTAATTTTATAAAGGGTTTGTGCAGACACATGCATGCACACACACTTTTTTTTTGGCAAGTTCTCCTGAGCTGTCTCCATATTCCATCTGGCAGGGTTCAAACCATGATCCTTTTCTTTTTTTTGTGCTGCCGTATTGTGGTTTGTTAACTCAAAATTTGAAAAGAAACCCTGTAATAATGATGCCAACACAGCCGACGTCCTGCCAGCTTTTTGCAATTTTCCCTTAACCCTGAGATGCACACCATGTGTGAGAGGTGGATATGCATCAAGACACTCCTGTGGAACACCAGGAAGTCTGTTAATTATTTTGCTCCTTAATAAAGTGATTTGCTGTAACTGAGTGTGGTTATAATAAAGCAGTTCAGTACAGCAAGCAAATGTCTAAGATGCATTTGCAGCAAATACTTCGGAAATACACTGAGCATGTGAAAGAGCATGAATATGACTGAGGAGAAATGTTGGTTGAGCTGGAGAGCCTTCAAGGAAAATATCTGACACGTTCTGCCAGCCTGCCCACTGCAATAGCAAAGAGTTTGTCTTTGGACATTATTTCTGAACCTTGGTTTTTTCAGACAAAAGCAATTTAATAGGATCCAGAGAAGTAAACGAAAACACTTACATGTGATCAGAAGCTACCTACTCTAATAGTCTTCCCTTCAATGTAGTAAGAAAGTTTCACTGTGGGTTGTCCCACAGCCTTAGCAACCTCCCAGGAGCTTATTGGGTATCTGCCCAAAACTAAAACTAGCACTGATGATTTTTAAACACATTTCAAAAAACATCAGCCAAACTAGGGTTTGATTTCTTTTTTAATAGGCCAGGAACATTATGCTGTGAATTTTCAGGTGAGCTTGACTTGGAAATTTCAGATCGGCAACAGGCAAAAAAAAAAAAAAAAAAAAAAGGAAAACAGCCATAATGGTGGATTCTTAAGCCTTACATAAAATGGTCTGTTCCAAAGAACCAGGATTCTGGACTGAGTGTTTGAGCATGGTGGGAGAGGGAGAGCAGAGATACATATGCGAAAAAGGAGAGTTGAGAGGCTCTGCAATGAAGTAATGGCTGCTCTTTTATGTGAGCTGCAAAATGCATTTTAATATGATTCTCCGTAGGAAAAAACCAGAATGATCCCCAACATAGTTACATGCAGATGAAAGTTCCACAGACACACAGCTCCCCATTTTCTCTGCTTGAATAGATATGTTTAGATAGAACAACTGGGGACTGATTTCATGTTCCATACACAGTTATTGAAATTACCAGAATGGACTGGACCCAGGCAATTGGACAAGAATAATATTTATGTACTGAAATATGCACCTTCTTTCAGATATAAAAGTATCTAAGAAAGTAACAGAAATCTGCAGAATCTCTCTTGGTCCATTACAGAAATTAATTCACACATATATCTCAGCAAAAAGTCTCATGCAGCTTTCTATTGCAGAAGCTCACTACATGAACAAAATTAGTCTTTGCTGGCACTGTACACTTAATTACTGAAACAAAGGTGCTACAGTTTGATCCTTTGATTATCGTGGGCTTGCCATGGGGGACTTAAGTTACTAGATGTGACTCTGGCTTGTCAACTTTTAACACACTTTCTCAATTAAGCTGTGCATGCCCCCAAATTAAATAGCACTTCATAGTTACTGCAAATTGATTTCTACCCAGGCTATGGTTAGAGCTGCCAAATGAAATGTCAGAGAGGAATGTCTTCTTAACTTAGAATATTATACTGATTTTCTTAAAAAATTATCTTAGCATTTATAAACATTTGATAAATAAACTTCAGACCTTTATCCGATCTTTCCTTTGTGAAATATGGAAGAACCTCAGTGATTTATCATTCTCTGAATTTTATTGTACTGCCTTTTTTGTGTATTTAGGATTAGTTAATATGATTCGTACAGCAGACCAGAGGGTAATTTAAATTTTAATATATTGCATTCAGGCAGTGTCAATGCATTATTTCTGTCTGTGGAAAGGTACCAGTTCTCTGATTGACTGATGATGGCAAAAAGGAAAAATCATATCCCCAGGATGCATCACAAAAAGACATAAAATGTACATAAGTATGTCAGTTTATTATGACATCACAGGCACTACCAGGATTTGTCAATTGTCCGTGTGCGGCAGGTATCTGCAAGCTTTGGTGATTCTAGATCAGTCACTTAGAAATAACGCGGAAAGATCTGACTTGGCTTCTGAGATCAGCGTGTTCACTGTGCAGAGGAACCCGGATGATTTGTAAATCCCTGGCTGTTCAGAAAGGAACTAAAGAGGATGCTACGCTTACAGTTCAGCACATTAGGGTCCAGTTCTTCACTTGGCCACAGACTTTCTGCACGGTCCCTGGGTCCCTCGTACGCCAGGCACCTGCTCATGTCCCACACCTTTCCCCCTCCCCTGTCCGAAGGGAGCCTGCCTGGATGCAAATCCTTCTAAAGCAGTCTTGTCTCTTCTTGTGTCTGTACAGCATAATGAGCAGCAGAGTGCCGATCTCTGCTGAGCTTTCCAGGCAATGCAAGTAATACTATTAATATTTACTAATCATAATAACCAAAGCTTAAGTCACAAGAGCAGGGCGGTGAAAGCCTCAGCTCTTCTGAACGCTGCCAGTCAGCTAGTCTTCACCTTTATCCCCATCGTGTTTTATGAAGAGCCTCCCAGCTGGCTCCCAGCATGGTGCATGCATTTTTAAGCTGTTTTACAAGAGTGAGTGGCATGTTCATAAAGGCGATTAAGCAAGGTACAGGTATCAGAAAAGCAAAGATTTTGTGGTGTGCTTCATTAGCACTCATACCACAAGCTGAAAGTGCAAGTGGAACCTTTGAATTAAGCTGTAGTAAAAGGAATTATGACAAGGATATTCCTCAACGTCTATCTTGAGATTATAAAATAGACTAGTTGCTAAATATACAAATATGTTAATGACTGACCATTAGCCTACCTTATTAAAGACATAGAAAGCAATTTATGCAATGTAATGAGTAATGCAGTCTAGATTTTCCTTCTCTGCTGAATTACTCAGCAATCGTAATGTAAGTTGGCTTTTGTTGTCCTTTATGCAGTAAAGTTCAAACTTAGATGACTTAGGAATGGAGTCTTTGTAAATCTATAAATGGTATATATAATGAAGCTTTGGAAGTTTTACTGATTTATACCAGATAGAAATATGACTCTGATTTTTTAAATAAAAGGCAAGTGGCTTAATGACAGCTTTGTTAATACCTGTTAAGTTGAAATCTGGCCTTGATTCCAAATCTTCTTCTAGACAAATGCAAATGCAATATCTTCAGATATTCCTATTTTACACGATGCATAGATAAGAGTTTGGAATCAGCATCACAGTTTTGGTAATCATTAATTGTATAGAATATTTTGGACAATTTCTACTTAAATTCCATATATCGAGTATTGGTATTTACACCATTTGAACAAAATATTCAGAGTAACAGAACTTGCTGTATTGGTATAGATCATTTATTCATGAAGTCCAGTAGCCATCTGCAGCAGCGAGCAATAACTGAGAAGGAGGCAATCATCTTTCATAATTACAACTAACCAAGTGTACATCAGTGCATACTATTTGTTATAAAATTCTCAGTTTATTGTCACAAATAAACTCAAGGGTCAAACTCTACGTTAAAGACATGAGTAAAGTGGATTTGAAGCTTAGGTTACTGGGAGCTGCAAGCTCTCAGTGCAAACATAAAATTCTGGACTATAAAAATATCTGATTCACTTGCTAAGTGACTCAGCATGATGCTGACTGCACATGTACACAGTGCTGAACAAAGCAACTCAGGAAAGTGGGAGAAAAATATGATAAGCAAAGATGATGTGTCTGACAATAATAGTAGTGAATTATGTTATTATGATTATATAATAAAAATATTTGTGCAAAAAAATTACTGCACCTTAACAAGATGTTTTGGAGAAAAAATATATATAATAATGTTACAATAATGGAGGGGGAAGAATAGATATTCTATGTCAAATGATCTGTTTTAGCTTCTGATTAGTTAGATTTTACCAGAGAGAAACTGAAATTAAGAATTGACTACTATTATTAGACATGAAATTGAGGAATATAAATCTGTGCAAGCTTATTCTGATGACACAAGAAAGACAGCATTCAGACACTAGCGCACAGGCAGGTACTGTCACGTTTTCCAAATACCCTGTCAGGTCCTTTTTGGAGGTGTCAGTATTTTAGAGATGGAATATCTAAAGAATGAGATCAGACTGCGAGAGCAGTGCATTTACTTTTTGCCACCGCCTTAAAGCCAGTGCAGCCAGAGGTGAGGAAATGTCAAAATGGAATAGGATCTTCCAGCCATATCTTGATCCCAGCATACCACGGAGGACAACCTCAGCCTACGTCAGCCTCATGAATGGAAATAATACTTTTCAGATAGTATCTCCTCTTCTCGCATGGCCTCAGGTCAGAGACAGCGATGAGCTCAGGCCACTCCTGGCTGCAATGGTGCAACTGGAAAGGAATGGTGCAGTGGAAGGGAATTAAAGTCCTAATTTCATATTTTTAAGTACAAGGAATTAAATACCCAGCAGATTTTGACACTGCCTGAGAGTGGTCTGTACAATTAAAAACCCGTACTAGAGTATAGTGCGTAGACTTAAACAAAAAATTCAAATGGCTGGATCTGAATTTGTTGAAAGGCCAGTATCCATAATCTTTGAATATTTAACCTATCTAAACATCTAGAAAATTTTAAGGTATGTACACTATGTCACTATATGACTGTAAAGCTCAAAAACCTCAGCAATAGTACATAAGCATTATTGTAACTGCTAGCCAGAGAGGTGAACTGCTTGTACCAAGGCGCTTTGCTTCTGTGGTGTTGGACAGAATGGGATGATCCTGGAGACGGCAGTTCTTCCTTTTCAGAGGAGAGCTAACCAGCTACAAAGGAGCAGTATGATTTCTCCTGCCACCTTTTGCTGCTCTGTGATTTCTACAAGGAGTTATCCAAGCCGCTACTTGTAAAGGTTGGTGCAAGCATGTCTATATAAAAATGGGATAGCACATTACTGTGACAGTCCAAGAAAAACACCCCAATAATAAAACTTGCAGCACCTCCGGGTCCCAAACCTAGGTGTCCATCTGTATTGTAAAGTCATTCTGCTTCACCTGCCAAGGTCAGGGGAGGTAAAATGCACTTCTGCACCGGCTCAGCCGACAGGAACGCACTGGCTGCTACCCACGCTGTGCCGTGCGGGTGGAAAATAGGGTTAAACGCTCTGCAGTTAATGCGGGTGATGCTTACTTTCAGTTCCTTCTAGTGGTGACTTTCAGGCAAAATCCATTCTCTTTGCCAGATATCCCAAAGGTGTTTTGGGAAAAATGTAGTGCCTTAGTACTGCTTTTCTCCCCGATGGCTTTGATGGCCGATAAGGCTCCTTTTTTAATTCACTTAGTGGCTTCCTGGCCCCAGGCCTGCCTCTCTCAGTCGCTACATCCAAAAGAAGTCAGATGGAAGAAATGTCTTCCAGGGCTAACTTGAAAAACAATCCGTTCTTTTTAACTGTTGCCTTCAAGATGGCTGCATACTCCTTATCGTATCTTGCTGTCTTCAGACCCAGTTACCTCCCTTGAAAGTGAGCAACAGATCCAAGCAGATGTTTTCTTATCAAGAATTCATTCCAGACCTATTTATTTTAAATTAGCATTTCATTAACTGTCTCAAGGACACTGGCTGAATTCATCGTTTAATGAGTATCTCAGAAATCTAGCTTTTCAAAAGCGAAACATAACTGCAAATAGCCGTTCTTTTAACTCTCTCACTTCCAGCACAGGGTTGATAGGCGAGCGGTTGGGGATAGGGCTTTTCTAGCCAGCCTTTGTGAAAAGCCACACTGCTATTCCACCCGGTATTTTGGGGTCAGGACACACCAGCCTGTCTTGATCCCCATGCGGGTGTAGGGCTGCTCGAACAGCAACCCGAGAAACCAGAGGGGAGGATCGGCCACGGGCCCGGCACTGCACGGGAGAGGCTCCGGGCCGGCCCCCATCCACCCATGGCTGCAAAACACCTTCTCCCTCCCTGTGCCCACACGGGGCAGGCGCTGCTCCTCTGCATGTCCTCCCACCAAGATTTTAGGAGAGCCCTGCAGCAGGGAAGGGAATGCAATGAAGAGCCGGGGTGCCTCCATCGCCGTCTACTGCATAGCCTACCGATACATGTATTTTCTCTGGTTCTCTGATCATATTTTCCCCCTAAATAGCTGCACTGAAATTATTTTGGTACAATATTTAATCATCCAAAAGGAAACCACAGGCTGATGTGATATTTCAATTGGATATGATCCAAAAATCCACATTTATTTGTTCTAATATATGAGTATTAGTGAAGCCAGAATGCCTCCGAGGCTTCATGCATTGCGTTCTTTTGTACTTAAGAAAAGGCCTCAGCAAGTGTGTATGGTGTTGTCTATATATCTCCCACAGAAAGGCATTCTGGTATAGTGCTTATTAAAGGGAGTATAATTACACTAGAAATACTAAAATATTACAGTGACTATGAGGTCAGCAGAAATGAGTTCTTCCAACGGAATAGGCACATAAAGATATTATTTCAGGGTGTGTTTATGTGTGACATTGCAGCAATCAACTAATCTGCTGTCTCTGCTCAGGCGAACGCTGCTATGTGAGATACGAGATCTTGGAGTAATGCAGGACAGGCACGGGCAGGGCCTGAGAGTAACCCAAAGCCCACCGTAACTTTTACTTCCAGGAGGGTATTTCTGTCCTAAATGCTGGTTAAGCAAGATCCAGAGAGACTCCAGCTACTCGGCTGCCCGCAGGAGGTAAGTGGAGACACAACTAAAAGCGTAATGTGCCTCCAGATGGGCCTCAGTACAATACGCTTTTGAAAAGCATATTAAGGGAGGTATGGCTGGAAAATAGAATGGAATAAAGGGATTATGGGGAATGAGTGAATATTTAGAAAAGAAGAAAGACTCAAGGGCAAGGATGTTACAAATAAAAAGAGATTTCAACTTCAAAGAAACCCACAAAAATAAAATATGTAAAAAAACCTGGAAATTCTGTTCACACCTGGGATGACTGATTTGTGAGACATTTCCAGCACCTCAGCTGTAGTTATCTGTTCCAAGGGCTCATTTGAATTTCATAGAATTTATTTTGAATCCAAGCAGTGTATCACCACATAACTGTGTTGCTGAAATTATATTTCAAGGCGTTTGGGCCTTCAATTCTGTGGGGGGTCAGTGCAGCTCAATCCATTTAGTGCAGCATCACAGCTCATGACGATGTAGTTAAGGGTGTGCCAGCACTTCCATTACAAACCCCATTTTCAAGGGTTTAAACTTGTTGAGTCATTTTACAATACACCGTACCAAACAGCAGTGCTGGGGGAAAAATCAATATTATAATTCAAAAAGTAAGTAAAAAGTACCCTTTGCTAATGAAAGCAATGACAGCTGTGCTTTCTGGAAGAAAATGAATAGTGCCTAAACAACAGGCAAAACATATACTAACTCAAACATATTCATATTTATACATAGCGCACCTAAATTTAGCAGGATTGAAGCAGATGGAGGTAATACATAAAAACATTAACATTTCTGCAGCCAGGATATTCACAACAGCCAAAGAAAGAGGCTCAGAGATCTTCCCTTGCTTCACGTTCCTTTAAATGCTAATGGAAATTGTATGTACGCACTTGGAGAAGAACTCGGCGTCTCCAAAGGAATCGTATTATCTGCTGAAATATATATATACACTTTTTTTTTTTCTCTCAAGAGAGAGCTGTTTAGGTCTGCTCCTAGATAAAAACAACAAAATGCTTTAAGATAGGGTGTTATTATGCAGAATACGTTGCTGTGTTTACGCCATAATCCCCTTAGGTTTCGAAGCACCTAACCCCTAGAGATTTCAAGAGAACAAAATCGTGGAGGTACAAGCATTTGCATGAGAAACACTGTTTTGGTGGGCAAGGGAAACTTGGTATTAAATAGGTTTGAATCTTATTGTTAAAAAAGTAAATAAATATTTTATACGGAGAAATAAATACGGTCCTAAAGATGCTAATCTTCCGGCAGGGAAAGCTGTATAGCAAGGAAAATAACTGCGTAAACCTCCATGGGAGTACTAATCCCAGGTCAAACTAGCAGCATGCCTTATGTTTTCATTTATTAATTAGGTGATATATGAATTATGGTAATGCAATTATACGCTAGTTTTGTTGTCACTGTGTTGCTTTCTTTAGTCCAGTTAGAAGGGGCGCAAGCTAAAAATATCAGTCATTTCAGGGACACCCATCCAAACTTCTCTGAAAGTAAAGGTTTTTAGCCCTGACTAGAATAACGTATTTAGTGGTCCTTCAGCCACAGCTATCCCTCGAAAAGTCTTTTTGCATGATTGTAACTACAGATTTGCTATGCAAGGCAAACTCCAGCTCTTCGTTAAATGTATGACGCACTGTACATGAGAGCAGATTTTGACGATTTTCACTGCCTCTGCACTCGCAGCGTATACAAACCCAGAAGCAAAACCTCTTCCAAGTGGGTATGTTGTCTCAAGCCTTGCACAAACAAAAGCCGGTGTATTTCCATTCAGTCTGAAAAATCTTTTCACCAAATGACTGCTTAATCGTTTCCTCCATACGAAATGAAAGTGGCTAGAGTTTGGCTCAGGGAGTTCAAGCTGCTGGACCTGGGCAACGTGCAGCCATCGCACAGGGTCTTTTCTGGCACTGCCTTGGGAAAGAATGTGATTTTACATGTCAGCAGCCAATACAGAATAGACTTAGAAAAGTCCCAACCACAGCTCACTTTGGAGACACTGAATACAGCAAGAGCTGATGCCCCCTAACTCAATGTTTCTTTCTCTAAAATGGGATCTGTCGTTATCACTGGAGAGAATTACAAGGGACCAAGTTATAAACGCTGCTTTTTTAATCATGGGACTTTTGCAATCATTTTTATTGTCAGATTTTGAATTCAATCCACATTCCAACAAGGACGACAAAAGAAACTTAATTTTTTTTCCTAAATTCCACTTTTACCTGCTCACAATCTGTGGCACGTTAGCTGGATATGTGATGCACATTATTATTATTCTCTTCTTTTGACAAATTATTGGGGATGAAAAGGGAATTTACAAAATGTTTCTTTAAAGAGAATGTAGCATTTCTCTGTTTACTAGGAATTAATTAGCCAAAGTTCACATTTAAACAGAATTTTATTTAATCCTACAAAGTGAAGAAAAATATGCAAATCAGTCTCAACAAAGTGCAGTTTTAAAATGGAAGAAATATCCACCTGCCACCAATTAAGTCTGTATTTTTTCATAAGAAAGTGATGGTTGATTATACTAATTTTACCCTCGTGGTAATTGTCACTAATCTTCAGCATATTGTATGTGTCTTGCTCTTATGAATCCCATATCCCCTTCTGCCATAAATATTTCATAAAATATTCAAAGCCAGTCCACAGCCAAGTAATAACAAATGTCAAATGACACATTAGGAAGATTCATAGCTATTTTAAGTATGAATTTTATATAAAAGCCTAACTCATTTATTGTGGTCAGTGTTAAGGATTGATTTTAGCAAAGAAATGCTCAGCAATTAGTATCAGCACCTTTACTGCCAGTTTGTTATTAAAGCCGAATTAATAGAGATTATTCAGAGTACTTGGTGCACATGACGGTCTATGCAGTTGTGTGTGTGAGCCGGATTTCCAAAGGCCTAATTCAAGACTGCTCTAGTAAATGGAAAGATTTCTGTTGATTTTGGCGGGCTTTCCCTCCTTCTACGCCTTTAATGAGTTTTCAGAGTCTCCATTCCTGAAGGCTAGGATACTTGTTTGTTGGTGTTCCCTTTATTGCCATTAGCTTAAAGCCCTTCTTTCTCACTCTCTCCCTCTATAAAAAATACAGGTTTTTTGGGTAAAGCACAATTTCAGGCTTTCTTTCCTTTATAAATAAAGAAAATAAGAAACAGTAGGAATAATTAGGCTCACATTTCCCCAAACGTGAGCTTTTTGAACTTGAATTTGGTGGCCAGCCCACAAGAGGGTAGGTGTCTGCACACAGGTGCAGGCAAATAATGAGATGAGGATCATGTGCAAGGCATAAATACAAATTACTTGCCTGAAGAGTGGTGGAGGGAGGGGAGTATCTTATAAAGGTGGTTCCTTTAGTGTTGCTGGGCTGGCTGAAGCAAGGTGGATGTATTGCTGAAGGCGTAGACCTTGTTAATGATGACCTTGTGGAGGCAAGTTCTTGGCCACATGCTGCGTGTCTCAAGGTGAGCTTCTCTGGGGAGCATTGACCACAGGTATGAAGAATGAGTGAGGAAGAAGTGATAGCCAGGGTAAAGCTGAAGGATGCTAATTCTGTGTACGTGTTTCAGTCCATATTTTCCTGCTTTATGGTTTAGATCAGCACCTGCCAGCATCTCTTCTGAGACAGTCACTGGCAGATACTGCTTACCCCAATAGGTAACTCATCGCTATGCTTTAAAATAGAGTAACCTCAGCAGAGGAGATGGTGGCTTCTCTCATTGTGTCTCTGAATAATCAATGCAAGAAGCTGCCCTAGCTGCAGGGGTGGTGCCCCCGAAGGGGTGCCAGGCACGCTACTCTGCCTGTGCTGTGGAGGCAGGCGGCAAGGGCAGGGAGCTGTGCCCTGGGCGGGTCCACTCTGGGGAGTGAGTTTGTCCAAACCTGGTCAGAGAGCTCCTCTGGTGAGTGGGTCGTGAGTGGTTTTGCTTCTCCTATAAAATGTGAATTTTAAAGTTGGGGAAGGAACAAGTAGGGCCACCAGAACGGCTCTATAGGCTCTAACACTGAGAGCATTGCACAGGCATGGGCTTGTCCCTGTGTTCCTATAAGCCAATTTGACTTTCTTTTGAGATGTATATCTACTTTATCTTTCACTCTTGAAATATCTATCTTTGGGTGGGGAAGAGCCCTTTGATTTAAGAATGATATAATTGTTGGTTAAGTTATGTTTGTGATTATAAATCATAAATAACAGAATTAATGAGGTTATGACAATGGGAAGTGGAGATGCTGCTTTTTACCCTGGGTAAAACGGCTTGTCACCAGACCGTGACATCTTTGCCTCTTCTGTTCCTAAGTCTCTCTGTTTAATATTGTATTTGCTTATTTTGTGGTTAAATAAAACTAAATACATGGGGAGTGTTATGAAGTTTCTGCTTTGTTTTAGCATAGCTGCCACATATTTATCTACTTTTGTTGAACTTTGGTGGTCTTTTTTTTTTTAAAAATCCACCTTTACGAATGGATATGTACCCTGCGCAGGGCCAGGCCCCTGTCTGCAGTCTGTCATTTTACTCTTCTTACTACCTTGAAAATACACAGAGTCATTGTCTAAAGGGGTGCAAAGATTTGTTCTTAATTACTTTGGCTTCATTATGCATGTGTCCTAGATTCCTCATATGAATAATAATGCATCAAATGACTTACTAGAATAATAGAAACCATTCCACTCTGAGTTATCTATTAACAGTACAAAAATGAGACTATGATATCACTTTAAAAATCCCAAACTTCTCCCTGGTTTCACTTGGGTTAGGATTTACCCCAGGAGACGTTCAGGCGATGGGGTGAGCCGAGCAGGGTGTTAGGAGCCAGGGTAGCTTCTGGTACGGCAGCAGGTTGTGGCAAATGAGCTCTGCCCGTGAACCTGAGGGTGAGCCAGGAGGTCACAGCCCTCCGCTCCCTACCTAATCCTGCAGCTACCGCCCGCCTTGCAGGCTTGGCAGAAGTGAACGTGGACCAGCTCATACGAGGGTGTATTAATTCAAACTGCCATCAATTAGAGGGTGGAGTCAGGCGAACAGACAAGGGCAGTAACCTCTTGGATTTCCCCATCACAAGTCAGCAGAGCTCGTCTAATGAACTCCCTTTGTCAACGAGGACAAATTAATTCAGCTCTCTGGGCTAAAGGAGAGGCGTAACTCGGCACGCTTGCCCCAGAGGCAATGGTGTCCTTGTTTTCACCAGCCCAGGAGATAGCCCCAACACTTCACCGTCCTCGGGAGAGGATTCATTAGTCATGTAAAGTTCTCTGGAGACTGGATAACTGAATGGGTATTAAGAATTTGAGGTAAATTATCAGGAAACTGTGATAAAACTGAGTAGAGAAGTGGGGTTTGTCTGAAACTCAGGAGAAAGTAATGAAGTGCACATAGCACCCATCAAACTTGGTGAATGCTCTTTGCTTTAGGAATCTGTTTTAAGGATCTTTGTAGAATAGTGTTTAACCCAAATGTGAAAATGGCTTGGTGGAGACTCCTGTTAACCTGGAACAGAGGCATATTTTTACAAATATATTCCTATTTGTAAATGTAACAAAATATTTTGGCCTGTAATTTTGTGTAGTTACTTTTCCAAGTGTTTACTGTTCAGTGAGTATGAGACAGTTGTTATCACAGCAAAATACAAACATGTGGATTGCTTCTGTGGGTTTTTCCTTTGGAAACCGGCAAACTTTCCAAGTACTTCTCCAGCCTTTTGCTTTCTGGTGGACTGAGTGGCTCCTTAGGTGGTAACGTGAGTGTCCAGACGCACACTGAAATTATTCTGAAAAACAGTGGTAGTTTGAGGACAGTGGTTTGACTTGACTGACACTTTTACAACTCAGGGCCGTCTGAGGAGCTGATTTATATGAAGTGTAAATGTTGTAGTGTTACAGCCGTGTCACCCTGTAATTGCAAGTACAGCTCTCCTGTTTTATGTTGCCTCTTAACTGCGTGTTTCTCCCAGCTATGCCGTTATTAGATACGCAAGGATCAGGCTGATCTGGCAGCAGAATCCATCTCCGTTTTTGGTATTCATTCATTTAGATGTAATTTTTGCTCACATGAGGCATACCGCTTTGTGTAACAGTTCCTACTAGTATTCCAACTAGTTATGTTCAATGCATTAAAAATTTTATTGCAGCTATATAAAATAAATTGCTAATTAGGCTTCTTAATAAAAATGGTTTGATTGGGTGGCATCTGGCATATCAAACATCCTTATTATGGATGTGCCCGCCGTAAGCGCGCGCAGCCCTTGGGCACTGCACGCAGAGCTGGGCACGCAGAGCCTCGGCGGGGTCCCGTTGGGCTGCCCTGCCCGCTGTGGTCAGAGTGCCCAGGTTGCCCTCAAACATGTATGAACAGCTCGCTCTAAATTAAATGGGGACTGTGTTTGTGCATCCAGCTGATTCCTAGGAGAAAATCAAGACTCATTTACTGATCAGCCTTTCTAGTTTGTAAAGGAAGTGCTTCCAGTTGTTAAACGCGAGAGGAAAACAGGCAAGGTCGGTAGCATGTTCGCAGTTGAAGGGGTGTAACGCTTTTCACCTCAAGGTCCTGTTTTCAGTCCCTCGTAGCTTTGATGGATATAAATCATTCTGGTTGACATTCTCCTGGCTGGATATTTGCTGCACTTGCATATTCCCATTTTAGGAGTATTTAATAAAAATACTTCAACCATTACTGGGAATGAATTTGGGAGATACTACAACTTGGTCTGTATTAAATAAGTGCGTCTCTGTGGAATAGTTTCCTGCGTACTTTGGAGGGGAGATTGGAATCTAGCAGCTAAATGTCACCTCTATCAAAAGTGTGCTTTTGTGCTCTCTCAGAAACATGTCTGGATTTGGTTTCTGAAAAAAAAAAACCTCAGTCCACATAATACTTGTTAGTTTGGTGGGTGACTTTTGCTGATCCCACATTATTTCATGATCTGACTAGGGAGATAGCCTTTCTGGAACAGTAAATGATAAACTAAGCATGCTTAAATCATAATGTATTGTTATATGTCCCAAGAGGGATGAGCTAAGCTAAAAATGCCAACCTCTGATATTTCTTAGTACTTCAGTTCTTGACTTGACCACTTCTAATGCTATTAGCCTTCCTTTTAATACAATAGAGATTATTGTCATAGATTGTACCTGAGTGATAGAGCCAGTTTATTTGCTAAGCTTTCTCTGTAGAATTTGAGCAGGAAAAAATAGCCAGAAATAGCTCTTTCCCCCCACCCCTGATTCTGATAATGGGTTGCAGCTGTACAGGCCTTGAGGAGGGGAGGCAACCTTGCAGCTCTGTGGGACCTGAGCATCCTGTTGTAAAGCAAATTCACTCTGCATCTAGAATCAGCTGGAGAATGCTTTTGCTGAGGGCATCATGGAATGGTAGGGCTTTTTGGATGCATGTATGTTATTTGCTTAAAAAAAAAAGAATTTCTTTGAAAATTTCTTGGGTAAATACATTGTGCTTTGTATTTCTGTAATAAATCAGTAGTTCGTTTATTTTGACTATAGCATCCAACATATTTATATAAGTAATAAAGTTCAGCTTGGCTGATAGAGCACATCTTTAGACTTGAAATACCTTAGTGATGTTTCAGAGCGGCAAAGTGCTCTGGTCTGGGATTTCTTTCTTCACTCCCTCTCTTCCTCCCTCCAGCAAAACCTTCACATTTTTCTTTTTACAGAAATAATATCAATTTTCTGGCTATTTCTGGTACTTGCCTCTCAGCTCCCATTCTCTGCCCCCTGACAGGGTGATTTTTCTGATTTTTTCCTGCTGCCTTTGATTCACCTATTGTTCCAGCCTCGTGCAAGGCAAGAGACATTCAATAGATAGTATTCTGGGAGGCATGAATTTCAAGCAGTTTTTCTTGAGTTATGTGCCTGAGGTTGCATTGCACAGGAAAGTATGTGGTATAAAGATATTGCTCCAGTCGCCCTTTCCTCATGTAGGCAGATTTTCACTCCAAGACATCTCCAAATTGACAGGATGTGAATGATGGGTTTTTTACATGAAAGGCAAATGAAGGGTTTGGTCCAAGACAGCTCACTGAAGAACTTCATTCTCACTCCCCTGGCCTTTTTTTTGCTCACTTCTTCTCTCCCCTTTTTGCTGCTGTGCAGTATGATGGGGATAAACAAGAGGTTGCTTCGAGGGCTGGGCTGTGTGGGCAGCAGAGTGGCCGATGTTTGAGCGAACAAGTGCTTGAATGGTCTTGCAGAGTGTCCTGTCTCTGGAAACAGCTGAAAACTACTAATTTAAATAACCAGAGATGTTATTTGCAGAGACTGTGAACCTCACTCCCCCCGCTGCTGAGGATACCACAGGAATCAGCATGCACTCAGCATCTCAAAATCAGTCACCTGTCTCGGGACAGAGTGATAAGCAGCACAAACTTTTTTATAGTCAGTAGTTGTGGTTCTTTTACTTAATCATGTGTTAATAACAATTAGCCATTTCAATTTACTGCTTAATTTAAACACTAGACTGATTTCCAGTTTAAAGCACTATTCCAGCTCAACTTTATAATTAATTCTTTGGATACTTCTGGGTAAAAAATAATATTGAGAGGTATAGCAGGCTTCTTCTAGGGTTGAATGTTATCGCTGGCAAATGTCAGGCATACAGATGATATTACAACCTGCTTGCTTTCTCCAGACATGTGTGCTATTGATTGTTTCATCGATGACTGGTTCCTAGCTGAGTTTCATTATACTGCACAGCAGAGGGCTGTTGTGTTTTGTTGGGTATGTTTGACCTGTGATTGCCCTATGATAAATAGTGGAGAAAGTGCTTTTGCTTTTTTTTTAAAAAAAAATCAGGAACTCCTGAAATTTAAAAATAATTGTTTACTTTTTGCCACTCTTCAGAAGCGTCTAGTGAATATGTATATGCTGCTCTGGTATGGCCTTGTTAACCTGCATCAGATTAAAGACGATAAACAGAAAGACTTAATTTTTTTAATCACTTCTAATAAGCTAAGGAATCTGAAGGAAGTAGATAGCATCAGAAACCATTACTAATGGAGTACTGAGCCTGTTCTCTCTGTTCGGCTTGCCTGGCTGCTAGCCCAATACAAAATGTTATCACTTGTTGGTTCTTGTGTGCTCTCTGTACTGGGCAGCCCTCGCCCCAACCGTGTGTTCCCCAGGATCGACTCCCTTAGCTCAGTACAAAGCAAGTACGGTCTCGTGGGCACACTGTGCGCTACCTCTTCTCAGTACAGCCTCCCGATGCCAAACTGGGCTATGGATGGAAAAGCTTGTATTGCTTGTGCCTGTACTCCCCTCCCTTTCTACCTACGTGCTTAGAAGTTAGTGGACAGAGCCACATCTCTAACAGTCGTGCAATTTTTAGAAGTGCAGATCTGCTTGTAAATGAAAATAAGTAGAGAAAATTGACTTGAACTTCATCATTTAAACCTCTACACTTATATTTCCTTCTGAACAGCTCTGATAATTCTTACAGCAAGACAAATAAATCAGCAGTCTTTCTTTCATTTCAATAAGTTAAAAATATTATCAGTCTGGCAGTATTTTGAGTGATGCTGCATTATCTGACTTTTTACTTAAGTGGTGTTACAATGTCAGCAGAGTAGTTTTTAGAGAATTTCTCTTTACGGCACTCCAGCTTCTCATCCTGAAGTGACATTATAGACCACTGAGCAAGAAATTCATCAATATAAGTAGGTACCATTTTCAGAAAAGATAGTTCCTACTCTTACCTTGAGAACTTTTAATCATTCATCTCCCACGTTCAAACTTGCTATCACTTAATTAATCTTCCCAGTTTCACTGAAACCTCAATGGTTCCTGAGTAAATGCTGAAATAAGGGCAGCTTTGATGTTTGAAAACTGTAATAGAAGAAGGCAGGCGATGCTACTGACTTCAGAAAATATTTGAAAGGTCCCTCTCACGCGGCCGGGGCTGCAGCATTATGCAGCTCTCCAAGGGGCTACCGCCGATCTACAATAGGAGACGCCGGCACTGTTGGAACAGTGCTGCTCTGTGGGGAAAATGGGAGCAGCAATAGTTTAATTATCCCCTGGAGTCACAATTTAAAGGAGTAGCTGCTGATATTAATGGGGACAGCAGTACAAAGAGGAGGACTGTTGCAGGCTTGTTCCCTCCCCTCTCGCCTCCTCTTGTTCTTTATCGTTTGAATTTGTACTGGAGCACCAGAACAACAGCATCTCCTGCATGCACTGCTTTACCTTTTATTTGTTTTCGTATTTTGGCTTTATTTGTGATTATGGTGGTGGTTTTTTCAATACATTCCCTTGTAGCAAAGATCTAAAAAGGATGACAGGTCGTAATGAAAGCCCATTGCATTTAATGCGTTCACTTAAATCAGTCGCACTTTGCGCAGCGTTGCTGCCGTCGGGCACCGTCGGCAGTTTTCAGGAGGGGCAGGTGGCCGAGGTGGGCATCAGCCCGCGGTCCCCGCGGCAGCTCGGGGACTGCGCTGGTGAGCTTGTGCCAGGGGCGAGTCCAGCGCAGGACCACGCCGTCCTCTTGTCAAAGGGGGGCTGTAGCTGTCAAACCCTCTCCAGCTGGATAATACAGTTCTTCTGCTGGAAGAGAGCAGAGCACGGGGGACTGTACCTGTTCTGGGGGAAACGTGGAAATCTTTTTCCTCCTGGGCTCCAGCGGGTATGTGACCTCCAGCTCATTAATTCTCAGCATGTTGAGCAGGTTCTGCATTTGAATTTTATTGTCACATTCATAACCTTTACTCCACTTTAACATAACTGTCAGGTGATTTCCCCAGCTTACCTGATACAATGCATAAAACACTTTTCATTTTACACTTCTTCCTTGTGATGTAATAATAGTTATATTTTAAAATTGCTGCTTAAGAAACAGTGATGGCTTCTCTGGAAGTGAGTATGGACATTGTCCGGATGGGAGCTAAAGAAGGCCTGTTTAGCCAGTAATAGTGAAACAGTTGGTGGTTCCCAAAGAATTATTTCTCCACTTATTAGTGGAATGCTAATTCCTCTAATGTCATGTACAATAATGCTCATGCTGAACCGCAAATTATCTGAGATGAATCTTTTTTTTTTCCCTGCTTTTGGATTGCTCATGCTGAACTACCACCAATTATCCAAGATAAATCTTTTTTCTTTTTTTTCTTCCTTTCTCTTGGATTGTATACTAGAGCACGGCATCTTTTCTGATGTGAAAATGTCGCTTTACCGTATCTCCTAAGAGCACTTGGTCTTCTCCTGGGGAAATAAATGATTTTGCTAATTCCATCCTGCTTCAGAGGGCAGCTTATAGGCTCAGATCTTCAAAGCAGTATGAAGAGCTGGTAGAGGCTGCTGGAGATTGAGCCCCTTACACCCAGGCTGTTGCATCTGCCCTTTGTTCCCATCTGGAATTGTACAGCCTGAGAACTGTAGAAATTTACTGTTGCAACCACCAGTTGCGCACAAGTTGCCAGTCTGTTTTTTAAAGTAACTCGCCAACTTAGCTGGTTTTGAAGTTCACTTTTCTCAACCTCCTAGGTCCTTGGGTTTCAATCTCTATATAGGAGAAGCACCCTAATTGGTTTCAGTTTTGTTGTATTGTTTTTCTTTGGTTACTTTGTTTCCACAACTGGGCGATTAATATCTCCTTGGAGACTGCTGTGGTTGTTTTATGTGACCCATTGTGGGTTGCCTTTGTAATTTGTCTTACCTTCTGTAGAAAAATGCCTAATCACTAAGAGTATAGGTAATATATAAATCATTAAACGAAATCAATGAGAACATAAAATAAAATCAAAGAACTCATTAGAGTATTGAAGATGAAGTGAGGCTCCATGCAGTCTTGCAGGGAGATTAACAGGAGGTGGGATCCAAACAGAAAATTTACAGTCTCTGCCAGTCCCTTGACTAGAAGGCACCTGAAGGATCTGGGTTTTGCTTCTGACAAGTCTCTAATGTCAAATATTCTTTCTTCTGTTTTAAACGCAGCTGCGTACATTGTGTCATTACAACTCATTTAGGTGCAGCAGAGCTTCAGCCCAGCAGAAATCTCCAGGAGGTGTGCACAGACCATCTTCTTGAACTCTGAGAGATGCAAAAGTTGACCTTACAAAGTAGTTTAATGAGCCCATCTGCTGTTCAGGTCTTTTGCAGTGTTGAAGTCCTGCTCAGTTTGTATCTTTCTGGGGTTTCCAGTCATGTGGATAATAAACGTGTCAAATGAGACAGTGGTCTGGCTGAAAAAAAAAAAGCATGCTTAATCCTGGGTATCTTCAGATCCAATTGATTTACATAGTCTAGGTACTAGTGTGAAACTGAGTGCTGTTGACTTTTTTTTACAATAAACTTGCCACAGGTAATTTTTAGGCATCTTATTTCTTATTCAGAAGTCATCTGTAAACCTCTGAACATAATCCTTAAACCTTCACACAAAAATAATAAAAAAGATCACACTTGACTGAACCTCAGAGGAAGAATTTTCATTTTTTTACTTGGCTTGCTGTGAGGAGTTGTATTTTTGTCCCATTTTCTTTAATTGATTATTGATGTTACAGGCTAAAAAAACCAGAATGTAAGGCACCACCAAAGCACGAAGGTGGGGATGGGAACGGAAAGTTTCTAAAAAGAGCCTCCTACTCAAAGAGACCAGGAGGGATCACAGGAGTGCAGATGCAGTTGCCAAAGTGCCAAATAAGAGAGGACGAAAGCATTTTTATTCTTTTGTTTATTCTATTGTTTATTCATGAAGGTGCGGAGGCTGGGCCGCCTGTAGGGAGCCGGCCGGGCGCTGCTGCAACGGTGTCGGTGCTGCCTCGCGCAAAGGGGCCTGGATGGCTGGGGTACTGGCAGGTCATCCCTGTGGCACCTGGACCCAGCGCCATCAAAGATACCATTGTTCTTGAGGTGGATCCACCTCCCTGGGCTCCGTGCTGTTGTCTGGTGGATTAACAGCCATTGGCCCCGGTGCCAAGCTCCGGTGGATCGATGTCCATTGGCTCCATGTCATCCTTTGGTGGGCTGTCACGCCTGGGCCTCACGCCCAGGTGCCTCGGCAGATAGACAAGCCAGGGCCCCATGCTGTTCCCCTGTGTTCCCCCATGTGCGCGCGGGACAACGTTGGTAGCGTGGGCGCGGGCAATGGCTCTCACGGCGTGAGGAGGGATGTTCCTCCTCCTCCGCTGCTTTCCCCTCTTCAGGCTCCTGGGAGGTGCCTTCCTCCTCCGCTGTTGCGGGAAGCGGCTCCGTGGCGTCCCACACCAAGGTGGGCAGCCATGCGCCTCGCTGCTCCGGCTCCTCTTCCCTCCAAGCATGCTCGAGGGCCTTGACGCTCGGCGCGCTCTGGGCCAGCTTCAGGGGCCCCTGTTTTTATAGGTCCCGAGCAACAGGCAGCGGGGTGGCTGGTGACAGCAGGAGGCTGCTGTGGTGGCAATTGTGACTGTGGCCGAATACGGCGGGTTTGGGCGTGGGGGCCTGTGGCCTGAAAGATGCCCAAATGTGGGAGAAGGAGGGGGGTCGCGGGGGCTGAGGGCCCCTATCTTGATTTTTTAGGAAATCTAAATTTACGCATATTTATTCCTGAACTCAAAGGGACTATTTGTGTATGCGCATAATCTTGCTTTGTAAGCATTCTGCATTTTGGTGTTATGATTTGGGTGCACAAAAGAAGTCAAAGGCTTTGCCTACGCTTAATCTAATTATTTTTTCCCTCAAATTAGGGGCGATTAGAAGTAACATTGCTGATGACTATGACACCACATTGGAATAAAATCAGGGTAGGGGAAAAAACAGAATCAAACTCTTCTTTTAAGGGATAATGCTCTGTCCCTTTCCTTACTCTACATTTTTGATTAGTGTATTCACAGTCATCTCGTGTTTCTGTGCAGCTTGAGCTTGGATATTAGCCAAAGTCAAACTGAACCTCTTCTGGCTTTGGGAAAATGTAAAGCGAGTGTACGCATTCATTAAGAAAGAACAGTGTTTCCTTGGGGAGAGATGGACCTGGAGCATGCAGTGTTAACTGTCTGACCTGAATAGATGTGAATGTCAAGTCTACTCCATGTTCACCTCCAGTCAAAAGTTTAATGCAAGGTGATGCCATTTATATTTTTTTTTTAATTGAATCACTATTGTATATAGCAGTCGTTATGTGCATGGGTAGTATATCCTTGACATGACGCCATATATAAAAGAACATTTTTTGGGAGGAATATTTGGAGTCCTTTGAGAGGGAGCAGCGAGAGTGGGGCTGCTCCGCCGAGGCAGGCAACCCAGGAGCCAAGGATGACCACGCACGGGTAGGGGCAGCGACCTTTCCAACAGGGGAGCAATCCCACAGCACCAAGCCAGGCGAGCAGAACAGGGTTGGGGACAGTGACCATCAGAGAAATGAGAGGTGACAAGTCGGGTCCAAGGTCAGTCTGGGAAGTCCCATCAGGAACAGCAAAGGACAGAGCTGAGTAGAGATAGAGGTCTGCCTACTGCACGGCTTGGGTGAGGACTGATGTAGAGGCCTCACGTAAGGCTGCTCAAAGTGGTCAAGGACTACTGGTACACGCAGGGCCATGAAGCTTTTCTTAATTTCAAGCAGGGAAAATACTAAGGAATTTCTCGGGTTTATTGAATACATTGGTAGAAGTTCTAGCTCCTCTGAGAAAAATGTGTTAGAAAGTGTTTTGGCTTTTTCTGCACACTTAATCTGATGGCAACTGCATGCGAGAAAGAAGGGGTGGTTGGTCACCTAGCGCTTGTTCAATTATACTATCCTTTAATGGGGGTAAAATGTAAATATTTCAGTTGAGGTAAAATCCAGTATATGTCACTAACACAGAGCGAACTGTGAGGTTTTATTGTGCTAACATGCCATGAAAGGCTGTAGTGCTTTTCAGCTGGCGGTGGTCTCAATAGAGAATTTTGTGGTGCATGTGAGTCAGTGTGTTCACATGCATGTAACGCGGTGGAAACCAAAGAGAACGATATCGTACAAAAAAGGGCAGGGTAGGTTATTATCAAGATAATACTAAGATTAGAAAATCTTGCAGCTATGCACTGGAAAACAGGAAAAAAAATGGCCTTTGCCTTTCAACTTCCTCAGTTGCCCCATGCTAATCTCTGAGCTTGGGGATCGCCGTTGACATCCGCACGGGAGCTCCTCTGCAATTTATTCTTCCAGTGTGGTGTTGGCTGGGTGCTAGCACATGCTATCTGTGCTTCATGCAAGAGGGAAGGAAGAGGCTGGTTTTGTTTTCTTTTTAAAAGACTTTATGGAGGGTTATATGTTCTAGTGGGGAAGGAAGCTTTTATCCCATGCATATATTTTTTACCTCAGGTGCAGTAACAGCTTCTAATGAATTCAGCATGACCGCTTGTGTGATGGAGTTTTAACGCGACTGCAATGGGTTGCAGTGGAAAAGGCTTGAGCTGCAGTTTGTTAGTTTGCTTTGCTCAGCATAGCGCTGGTGTTTTGCCGGGAGATAGGACTATATGACACACAGTGAGGAGGAGGAGGAATTACCGGGCGTGCTGCCTCATGCAAATTCTACTCCAGAGTTTTCTTTAACAATTGCCAGGGAAAAATGTTTCAAATACAACAGCTGATTTCATGGGTGTGAATTAAACGAGGAAGCTTCAACATGTGAAGCCAGAGCCTGAACTGGTGAAGTTGCAGGAAAAAATTATTGGCAGAGCCTCTGTTTAGAACCAGCCGTCAAAGGAGGATGTGAGGAACGTGGGCTGAAGATCCACCATCATCTCACTTCATGTGCTTGCCATGTTCTCCCTATTGTGCTGGGGGGGGGGGGGGGGGGCAGTAATAGAGGGGCTACGAGGCCTGTCTCCTGATCCATGTCATGGGGCAGCGAGCGGGAATCAGTTGTGCTTTGGTTAGCATCAAAGAGCTAATGTGTGGGACTGCAGTGTCGGTGCTTATGATAAACACTTGTGGCAATTGATTGATAAGTACATTTAATAAATGAAAGAATAAATAATTAAAATGAATACGTATGATACAGCAGCCCAGTCTGAGACAGCTTAAATACCATTCAAAGCAAGCTCTGATTTCTGACTTCTACAGTACAGATTAACATCCCGGCAGCACGTGTCCTGATGTGCATCATCTTAAACTGTGGATTATCAATTCAGTGTGCATCTGCCTCCTATAGCAAATGCAACTTTCTATTGCATTTTCCCCAAAATGGAGTGACTATCATGTCCTCCCTAAATATCGGCCCCTCTGTAGGTGTTTCCCAACTTTTCCCAGTAACCTGGTGTGAAGGTAGGCAAAATGCAGATAACCAGACCAGTAGGTACTGATAGGGGAATAAGGAAGATGCATCCATTGAACAGTCTTGGGTCTTGGCAAAGTATGTAGAGCCTAGAGATGGTGTCCTGGTGCAGTACTGGTGCTCTGCCTGCTCTTACTTTTTTGGGGGCAATTTTAAACTGTTATGGGTCTGAAATCCCCATCATACCTACTACCATTCTATACATCTATTGTACATGGGTTCAAGGCACCTCCTTTCCAGTGCTGCAGCTCCCCCATCGGACAGTGCTTTAGCGCTTTAGAAATGACATCATTTAACCTTCTGTCAGTTCGTCTTTGTTAGAGTGCTGTTAATCCTGGGCCCTCCTTGGGGTTTTCCTGATACTTTTCACATTCTCTTGCTTTAAGCCAAATGGTGCTCTGTTCTACCGGTGAAAGGTCGAAACATCGCTGAAGTCAATAGCATTATGCTCGCTTTCTTTTTTATGCATATCTGAAATTCCCTCCAGGCAAAAAAGAAGAGGAGATGTTGTGCCCTGTGGTTCACAGCTGAATACAAGTTGCTGCTTTGGAGCTGCAATGGCTCACCTCCAAAACACAATAAAACTGAAGGACAAAAACGAATAAGCAGATAATACATGTTTTAAGCATCTCTCACATAATTTCTACCTTTGCCTTCAAATATTGCTTTCCCTTTTGACCTCAGATGAACGTATTTCCATTTCTTAACTGGACCGGGTAAAAAGTATTTCTTATCTTGAACACAGCTTGTGAACATCCCAGAGTTTTACTTTAAAGAAATTACTGAATCAAGGCCACCTAAAGTAAGTAATTTAAACATGACCATTTCAACACCTTTAATGAAACTACCCTCCTTCAGACCTTACAGGTACCATGTTAGAGAGCTGCAATGCAGCACTGAGAAACTTGGTCAATATTTCTGTGACTTTTAGAAACTACTGGAAAATTTTGGGGCATAACTCCAGCTGATCAGCAGAGGAGAGTCTCTGTACGGTAGTACCATTCTAGTACTAGAGAAACTTCTAAGATCTCACCAGACTGAGTTCTACATTTACAGGATATCAGGTAATAGCCCAGTCTTTAGAAAAGGTACTATTGTATCACTTTTTCAGCAAAGTTCATAAGGTCTTCTTGGAGATGCTGCTGGTTGCTTAGCTATTCCCAGCCAGCAATGACAGGGCCTGTTGGGTCGACAGTCCCGGTTGCTGTAAGCGTGAGAGGCCAACTGGAGTCACCGAGACTAAGAAACCTCAAAAATACTCTAGTATCTCTTTATGATGTTCCAATAAATGTATTTCCTTTTAGTCTATAGCTAGCTGCCTACCTTTAAAAAACCAAACAAACAAGCACCAAAACCAAACAAAAAGCCCACAAAAAACCCCCAAACCCCACAAAACAAACAAAAAACCCCTAACTAAACAACCAAAAAAAAAAAAAAAACCCAAAATGCCATCACTGAGAGTAGTGTTTGGAAAAGTTAAATTCTTCATGAAGTAGAAAAGATTGTTAAGATGTTTCACAAAAAAACTCTTTTCTGTGTTTTTTGTGTTTTTTTTTTTTTTAGTTCTTGACTACCCGAGATGAAAATATTTCCAATATCAAGCCATTATTTTTTGTGATATAGGATGAGTTTTGAACCTGTACTGTTGATGCTGAATCCACAAACTTTTTCTCAGCTCAAGCAGCAAAGAAAGATGTCTGCATACTACCTATAATAATTCTTCTCTAATGTCCAAGTATATGTGAAAGATGGGTGAAGACCCACATAGCGCTAGCACAGGTATCACCAGGGAAATGAGCCTGTCATTAATGAACTGGAAGGAATTGCTCTGAAAGCAAATCCAGCTCAGCCCCTGGGCAGGCAGGCTGCTAGCAGTGAGAAAGATGTTAAAAAACCAAGCAAACAAACAAAAACCCTAAGGCTGCTACGCGTAGGTGTTGCTCGCAGTCCTGCCGGGTCACGGGGAATCTGCCGTACCCCCGGGAAGCCCAAACGCTTTGTCATCCCGTGAAGCGCCACTGCTCTGAAACAAATAAACACAAAGTGATTTCTTGGCTTTCTTTTTTCCATTTTATTCCAGGTGAGTTTTGTTTATCTATGTATTTTTGTGGTCTGCACAAAATGAGGAGACTTAGATAATATAGTGTAGAAGTGTCAATTGTTCTGTCACCTTCCCTTTTCTAAAGGATCTCTTTGAGTTGTTATTTATCCTTTAGAAAAGATGAGGCTCTGTCTTTTCATTACATATTTGATATCACAAGGGCAATTTGATGTTAACTAAATAACAGACATCGTAATGCATCTTGAAGAATACAAGTAACGGGTGGAATGCACACTGTGAGTGATCAGCATGCAGCCAGAGATGCAGCAGAGGAGCAACCAGCTTTACTTGGTTGCTCTAATTGCATGCAAGTTTAATCATATCTTTGATACCCCTGAAAAATAGCAGTGAATAACTGCTGTCCTTTTTTTCCAATGGACTCTAGAGTTGGCAGAGTTTTAGTGTTACAGCCTTCATACTGAAGGGAAATCAATATCTGAAGAGAAACTGCTGAGTATATTCTGTAAGGCTGTCCCTAGCTTTGATCAAAGAAAATCCCCAATTATTAGGAAAGCTTACTATTAAAAATAAGGTTTATTCTCTATAATTAAGGTTTTCATTTTCCTTGTCTTAATAGGTGAAATAGATTATTTTTTTTCCCCTCCAACACAGGACTCTGAACTTCCTGTAATTATTTAACAGCGGGAATCGCTCTCCAGCAATAGATCAGGAAATATCCTGGGACACCTAGTTAGTCCCTCGGCAATGGGTAGATTGTGAGGAGGAAATAACATGCTGATTTGCAGTTATAAATTGAGGAAAATTGCTCAAGAGGATTCTGACAGTACAGAAAATAGGCCAATTAGTTACCCAGCTCTGATCTTCCTATGATTCATGATTGCTTCCATTTAATTTTGCTGTCACTTATGAAGCAAGGTTAAGAATAGATTAGCTTCTTTTAGCCACCTCTTAGCTTACTCCTGCCTGGATTTCAGGGAGGTAGATGGATAGGAGAGTCTGGGATTGTTGTGGTATGTGTAGTTTTCTTTTTTTCCTTTCCATGATTGCATAACTTGAGTCTAAAAATAAAAATTTCTCAATGTTGCACTTAACGTTTATTCATCATGGAGCTATAGATGATGATTAAAACCTTCACACACAAAAATTTATCTTTTTTTTTTCCAAAGATAAAATGTACCCTACCAGTAAGTTAATAATACTTTCATGTTGTTACCTTACAGCACTCTACAATAATCAATATTAAATAAAAAGGACTTCAAGGAAAAAAAAAAAAAAATCACAGCTCAGTAAATCAGCCAAGGGGAAGATTGTACAGCTCACCTTTGAGCAGCACCCATCGGCGATGATGCGAATGCGGAGGCTTTAAAATGCCAGTGAAACCAGCCCAAGGACACCCCTCCCTCTGAAATCCCGGTCTGTGCCTCCCCGGTTGCTCTGTCCCATCGTCCCTTCAGCGCAGGGATTTTATTTGCACCAACCCATTTCCAAAAGCCTGAGAACTGGCCCGAGCAGGCTAACGCTGCCTTTTGCAGCACGTTTTGGACACGGGTGTCACCCCGTGGCTGCTCAGTAGTGCCCAAGCTCTGTTGATTATCAGCTGCTTCTGGCTGTCTCTTATCCTGCTTTCCGCCGCAGGGGGTTGTTTTGATCCCTATGGGAGAGGAGCGCGGAGGAAAGACAGGCCAAACATTTGCAGGTTGCTGTTTCTCTTGTAAGTGTGGTGGGCCTGGCTGAACGGTGACCCAAGCACCTGAGTCTCTGTTGGCACCAGCAGTAGCGCTGGTCTGAGACCGAAATCCTTCTGCACCCTGCCAGCACCCCACAGGTACCTCGTTAGCCAGGTATTGCCCTTATCCATAGCTAAATCTGTAACTGGGGCCTATCTTAGATGTCACCTCTTCCAAAACTGTATATTGTTCATTACTTGATAGATGCGTTGTCATTCTTAAGCACACAACAGCTGGAATTGTTGCATCTCATTTATTTCATGAAATTTTTTTATCAAAATTAGACATCTCCTAAGGAGAGTAATGAATCACTTCAACTATTTCCATTAGACAAAACAGCACCGTCACAATAATGGTTTTGTCGCAGGAATCGAATGTCTCGGAACGACCAAGCCATCCTATCTCTTTTTATTTTTCAAGTCCGCATTGCAAAGTGACCATACAAGTGTCAAGCAGTACGTCCCTCCCTGTGAACGCTGACCAAGCAGGTAAACGGAAGGGATGCTTGTACGTTATATTCAATAATATGTTTGTGATGCATGTCTAACATTCAGAGAAAACCACTTGCAAACAAATGCAAAAGCAAAGGAATTATCTGGAAAAGCACAATGTTTGTTTGTTTTTCTTCCCCTGTGAATACAGCACAGGCCGCCTCCTTGCAGGGAGCCGGGCTCACTTAAGCTGTTTGCCACTGCACAGGATAGACAGGAGACTGCTAAATTGGCAGAACCCTGTATTTTATACCCCTGGTTGATAAAATGCATCGCTTGTTCTGTGTAGCAACACAAATCACTTGCATGCACAGGCAGTTCTTAAATTTCAAGAGCACTCAAGAGTTGTATTGTGTTAGTACAGAGAAGAGGAGCACATGTGTATTTTTCTATTGGGGAAAAAAATTATGGTTCTTATTTTTAAGCATGCAGATTTCAGCTCCTAATATCAGATAGCTGCAGTTGTGTGAAGCCGCTATTATGCATAGAAAAGCTTCCAATTCAGACTGAGCCAGGCTTTCCACATACAGGTCTCAAATGCCCTTTTCGCAGGAGCTCTCAGAAGTGGTGTCCCCCCTTCGCAGGGAGCACGGACTGGGGATGGGCAGGTGCAAATAAAGGTATGTGTGCGCATAGCAAAAGCAGGAATAAAAGAAAAAAATACTCGTTGGAGCTTTATATAGTTGAAAACATGTTTTGATTTGACAATGTAAGTTTTTTGTAACAAGTACCATTGTTGCTTATAGCTCATGCGATTTTCAGTGACTTATTCTATATACTCTATAATAAAAGTTAAGGAGTAGAACAAAAACAACTTGCAGTTTGGAGCAAGTTAATGGTATTTCATTAACAAACTGTAAATAGTAACAGCATAAGCTAGATGTGAAACTGCTTTCACAGGCCATAAATGCTTAATGTTTATTACCAATAAAAGTCAAAGGAGCATTTAGCAAAGCAGTTTACAAACAAACATTAAATACTTTAATGCATTAGATTCAGTGGACAGAATCAGGTTATTTAATTAACAATGGGTAATCTGTTAGGGCTTTATTCACCACAAATGATCTGCAGCTTCACACATTAAAAGAGCTCATGAAAGCTGTGTGGTGGTGGAAGAACAACTCGGAGGTGCCAGATGTAGAAAGCCCCAGTGGGTGAAGAGTTCACATTTGCTGTTTCCAGGCTGATACACCTTGGCCTTTGCATGTGCAGGTCTGGATTTCATGTCTGTCTGATAGAGTAAGGATTCTGGATAAATCACTGTAAAAGTCTTTTTTAGACACTAATTATCTCAATCTCAATTATGTTCTCAGTCATGTTCTTCTGATGCATGGCATTTAGGTCATCTTTCCAAAAAAAAAAAGCAGCAAATGACTAATAGGAATAATATCACATTTAAGATGTAAAGCTGAGTGATAGGATCTTCCCTATTAGAAATAGCGACATAAAATGAGCATTTGGGATGAAACTATGATGCCCTCACAGTCAAAGTTGACAGTCTCTTTGGATTTGGTGACCTTGTATTTGGATTGCAGCAAATGTAAGAAATGTAGAAAATAATCACCTTTGTTCACTGATACTATGGGACAAAAATGATGCTGTCTGAGACCTTTTCATACCCTGTGTGGTCAGAAAGATGGGGATTTAATCAAAGCTCCTCAACAGAAACATTTCCAAAGAGGATCCACGTGCAGGATCTCAGACACCTTCCTTTGTGATGAATTTTTCCCTGAAAATGCCTTGTTCTCTTCGTGATGGAAACTGTGTGTCTGGCTTAGACTGGGCATGCAACCTACACAGCTGACGTTAGATCAGATAAATCCCACCAGATTTGTGAAGACGACTCTAGTTTGAAAAAGCTGCAGACATCTGCTCAATGTTTCTTGATAAAGTAGCCTCATTCAAATAAATATCTTAGGATTTTGCAGGGTTGGAAACTTGGCCAATTTAGCAACCTGGAGGATCTATGTGGGTTGCATCAAAATCAAACTGAAAGCCTGGAACTATGGAACAATTCCAGTAGAAGATAAGGCTGGTTGTGTGTGTTGGAAGTTTTACAGGTGAAAGAAGTTAGGACTGTGACAGTGATTAAATGAGTCAGTCTAAGGGGCAGGATAGATATAGTTCGGTAGAACTTCTTAACTTCAGAGTTTGGAGTCTTACTTCAGCGTCTTCCATTTGGTAGCAGTTTATGATCATAATAATCATGTGGCTAATGTTCTGTAATTCAATTACTGCACTGTTGTGAATGTTAACAATTATGTAGCAGATCTGAAACACAGTGGGACAAACTGGCAGTATTCATATTTCAGTTAGTTACAGCATATTGCATAATTACTACAGATAAGTTACTGTTTATTCCATAGCAACATAAGGAATGAATTACAACAATAATTATGTGGCTAATACTGCCTCTTGAAATGAATAAAACACACAAAACCGAAATTATGGCAAGGTTACAGAGGACCTGGTCTAAGAAGCTTGTGCTGTTTCTCCAGAAGAATATTGGAAACTCTAGATTTGTGTTGCTTTCTATTTTGGATCTTCAGTTTTGCGCAAAATCATTATTAAAGTCTCTTTTGAAATATTTTAATGTTTTTAGCTTTACAATGGTATGTGTTTTCCAGTTAAAATAGCAATGGTTTAAAATTCCCACCATGGCTTTTGTTAACGCTGAATAGTAACATTGGTTCACTAACGTAATCCAGCTCATGACCTCGTATGCTGCTTTGGTCACTGACCATCACTTTTGGCTCACAACGAAAACAGCAGTGGTTTGAGGTAGGTTGCCCACTGCTTCGTGCACGCACTGTGACGTATTGTTGGCCTTAATCAACAAGTTACCACCTTCAGAAATTCCCATTTTCTTCATTGTATCTCACTCAATGTCAGAGTAAATTGCATGATTGATGTTCTAGTCTGTTTATCAAGGAGCTGATGCATTCCCATTTTAAAATCAATATTTAAAAATAAAATAGCCCTACGATAATTTATTTTATCAATGTAAGTAAAAGTATTGTTTAAAGTTTCACCTGAAGAATTAACTCTTTGAAGATTAACTAAAAGATAAAATTGATGTAACTGATGACAGGCTTGGCTGGCTCAGCATTCCTCATATTGGCTATCTTCATGCCAGAAACAGGGCAAAAGTGAAACTATTAACTTCTGCTGAGCAGTGTACAAAAAAAGTCGTATGTACCAAAAACACGGGTGGTGAATTACTGTAAAGACCATGAAAAGTAGATGTTTCACTTGGTTCTCCAACCAGCAGTGATTCGAGACATGGCAGTGTATTTTCCTCTTCCTAGAGGGAAGAGCTAAAATGTACTTAATTAGCTTTACTACTAAAGAAAAAGGATAAAACAGCAATTAAAGTTCAAATTGCAGTGTGCCTAAGAAGACTATGAGTAAGATTTGAGTTTATATTTGGACACATGTTACATCAGTCCTCTGATACTGAAGGGTCAAAAATATATCAGGACTACTATAGATCTCGTCTGGTCAAAAAAGTCAGCCCCGCCAGTCACCTTCATTCCAATATTCATATTTCTGGTGGAACTTTCTAGCTGAAAATACAGATTCCTTATAAGTTTACATAAATTTACAGTGGCAGGTGACATTTCATTGGAGCAGTTGGTTTCACTAATGACTTGCTCATGTTTGTTCTGCCCTTGGACTTGTGCAGAGCACCACTGCGAGGGTTCTGATAACAGCGTATGCACTTCGTCAACATGAATGGCTCTTGAGAAAGATTCATTTCTTGTGCTGCATTTTTCTGTTTTTCTGGATTTAATACAGAATTGAGTCCAGAATTATAACATGTTGCTATGACCTCATTTTAAGGAAGGTATAATTTTGTTAGGACTCATTATTACGGTATTTATTTTTTAATTCCTGTCTGAATGATGTAAATTGAAAACAGTCTCTTCTAATTTGCTCCCAGTCACAAGACAGATCCCAAGTGATTAAAGGGTATTCAAGTGCAAATATAACTGCTGAACACACCAGCTCATTTTCAGAACCAATGTGAAAGCACTGGCATTTAGAAGTAGCAATACTCCCCTTACGCATAAATGTCCTCAGGTTCTTACCTTTTCTTTACCGTAGTGTCCTCAGCTTCTTTCTGTCCTTACTTGTAATTTTGGTAAAACTGCTCCCCACGCACCCCACCCCACTCCCCGTATCATTTGGAAGATACAAACTTCTGCTCAAGAATGCTTCAAAGTCAGACCAGAACCACTCCTCTGATCAAGGTCTGAATCCTGGTTTTGGTTGGTCGGTTGTCTCACCCATTTAATTTTTTCACATAAGCCAACGTTCATTAGTTTTAGACTGCAGAAACTGTTAGCAGTCAAAATACAGCCAAAATAAATGAGATTCTCCTAATGGCACTCAGAGTGTGTGTGTGCATGTGGGTTTATGTATATAGAAATAAATCAGTATATGGCGATAAATAAGAAACAAAGTCCACATTTTCCTGTGGAAAAAATCATTCAAGTTCTGGGGAAGCTGCCCAGTATCTGATGGGTGCGTCACCAAATCTTCATATCTCACATATGTTGTACCTATATAGTCATTACACCTCTGTCTCTTGTCCGAGTCCGAAAACACAGTTTTCTTATTCTGCCTGACCTGTCTTACAGGGTCCTCTGGTACTGTCAGTAATTGCATCAAATAGTTGGATTTAAGTTCTGACCTGCAGTTCTGTTGTGCCATGCCATAATTAATGGTTGCAGTGAGTCACCAGGAAGGTTCCTGGATGCAAGACATCTTCTTGGGGGGAAAACTTGTCTTAAAACAAACAATGGTCAAGCTACAAGACACCAACTTACCCTGTATCTAGCCATGTTCCCTGTGGAAACATTTGTGCATT
The DNA here is from genome assembly GCF_964195595.1 of Calonectris borealis. Classification (NCBI taxonomy): domain Eukaryota; kingdom Metazoa; phylum Chordata; class Aves; order Procellariiformes; family Procellariidae; genus Calonectris; species Calonectris borealis. Next base: position 19,343,657 of record NC_134324.1, on the reverse strand, counting down.
GTAGGCACAAACCGTTAGAGATATTCAGGTATCCAGATTTCTGTTGACTTCTTCAGGCTTGTTGCTATTGTACATAGTGGTTCATCATCCTCTGAGAGTTTAGGAAACGGGTTTTGGGAGAAACCTGAGAGTTGTAATGTTCTCCAACTTCATCTTCTCTGAATTTAAGTGCATAGACGTATTGTAAAGATGGTTCACCTAAATACTTGTATTACTAAGCATTTTAACTACAGATCAGTGCATTCATACAGAACACTAACTCGCTACAACAGTACAGTACTTTACCTTACTCATTAGATGAGATTTGTGAAAAGCATTTCTACCATTGATGCACAATTAGGATGTAATAGTCGCCTAAGTTACAAATGGTAACGAGTTTTGTTTAAGCTGTGATTTCTTTTGCAGAAAGAAATAAACTGAGTTTTTTGGTACCTCCTCATTCTTGACATTTAACAAGTGACTGGCAATTCATAGCCTGAGTCAATCTGTGACAAAGTTAAAAAGAACTTTTATTGAACAAATCCTATGAAAGTTTAATGTGAGAATCTGGACAACTTTTTATGAGCTTCTTTGAAGTGCAGGTTTTAATCCTGTATGTACATGTGACTGTCTCAAGACTTCATCTGTAGCTGTTCAGCTGAGAAGCCTGGCGATACAGGTACCTCAACACCTTCCGAGATGAGACCGCCCTTCCTTTAGCTTTCTTATAAATATATTTTTAAAAAATTTCAAGTGAAAAAGCATTTACTGTGCCCAATTCCCCTTAAGGTCATTGTGATGATGACGGCACGTTCACCTCCCATGCTGAACACATGGCAGTGCTGGTAGGTGCTCGAGCACATGTGTATCTGCCACAACACTAATTTTCATGCTGATGAGAAGACTGCTCCCTAATGAAGCAACTCCTTTTGCCTATAGTTTTACAGATAGCACAGCTGAAGAAATGTAACCTTTGACTACTATTTTTAAGGTTATAATGCCGTCTTTCACTAAATCGAGTTGATATTATTAACTGTGATCAGAAAATAATATTTGGTTCAAAGCTTGGTTTAGATGTTGGTTAATATTCTGCTTCTTTCATAAGAGATGTCTTTATTTGGGAGCTGGTTTTGCTGAAAAATTTAAAATGGTCTTCACTTGTGAGTGCTCAAGTTTTATGTTTGATTTGCACGCTAAATCTTAGATCAGCACGTAAAACTCTCTGTTAGAAAACACTAGATATGCACAAAATAAATACGCAAAACTTTAGAATGACTGTTTAGACTCTCTGAAATCTCAGCCCTGTTATTATAACTTGCAAAGTGTGGTTAAATACTTATGTCAGTCACCAAACCAAAATCATCAAAGTTTGACATGCAATCAGGATTATATTATTTAAAGCTTATCCTGTGTGCTAGGAAGAACCATTTTACTATTCTCTTTGTCAGGACCCGTGTGATTAAAAGTTGGATGCACACACATTGTTCCATTGGCAATGTGTGCAGTGCCTTCAGAGCAACAGATTAAAGAATCTCTGTATTTTAAATACTTTTTTTTTCTTGACAATGTGAATCACATAATCCCCTCTTATCCATTTCAATAAACTGTGCTTTATGCTGATCTAGTGACTGAACGTTTGATAAGGATTATAAAAACGTGTTACGTTTATGTTAAATCACCAACATTGCACTTCGAATCAGACTTCAATAAAGTATGCGGAGATAGAGGTATTTCCTTTCCTTGGCCATTTTCGAAAAGACTGATCCCTCATCTAAGACTATTGTACCGTAGCTTCCAATTATATTATAACTTGTTATGATTGTGCCTATTATGACTGCTTCCCTGGCTAAGGCTCCAAATGTTTGGCTCCCTAGTTGTGTCGGGAGGGCAGGGGAGTATTTGCATACAGACTGGTTGCTGTTGGCAGTAGGATCGTCTTTTGCAGGTAGCGCTAACGATGAGCCTCCGAATAATTTGCGGAGCAGAACGAGCACATCCTCCTCCCTCTTCATCTTTTCAGTTCAAGTCCCTTCAGCTTACAACAATCTGTCTGCAAGTTTCCTAATCTTGATGCTTTGAAAAAAGTGGTGGCTTCGCTTTTCATTACTTCAGTGATGGGTGCAGACGGATGTTCAGAGGGTATGGAGATAGCATCGTCTAGCATCCTGGGGTTGGATCCAGAAACCTGTTATGCAGAAAAGTGAATCGGGTAAAACTGGAGCTGTGCAAACTCCTTCACTTATATTGAACATCTGCCATGCTTTACTTGTGGTTATAATCTACTATTGAAACTATTAACAAACTTGGAGTAACTTTGATTTGGCTGCTCCTCACAGCCTTGCTCCCCTCCGCCTTTCCACCAGTGCCTGGAGGGAGCTGGTCGGGCACCAGCTGCCGCAGGGACTCTGCAGCTGAGGAGAACGTTAAATACTGAGCTATCGCCTTGAAAAGGAGCTGTATCGGCATCGCTCTCGGCTGTCCTGGAGATGTTCTATTCTCCCGTTTGGCTGCCTCCGCTCCCTCTGAAGCAGTGGTGTGCGCGCAGACCCTGGTGCTCCGTCCCCACTGCTGCCGCGATGCTGCCCACGTTCTACGCACCGGCGCTGGAAGTGTAGCTCTGGGCTGAACCTCCCCGAGGCTTCAGGCGCCAACGAAAATGTATTCTCCTCTATCGTAAGGAATACACTTATGTACAAAGTGGTATCATTTCTGTGTTGTCTCGGTACTTTCCTTCTCAGACCATTGAGTAGGGCAGGATGCTGTCATATGTATATCTATAAAATATGTATGTATAAATATGTATATAAACTACTCCACAATAGGTTTGGATTTCTAGGATCCTACATAGGCTGTTGTTTGACCTTTTCATCTCTAGATGTTTTTGCAAATAATGAGAGGGGATTTCCAGCCTCAGATAATCTCAAGAGACAAGATGTGTTAGCGCAGCGAGAGAGCTAGAGCACGTCGAGTTTACAGTGGCATGCAAGCGCCTGGCAGAATTCTGCCCAGAGCTGCTGTGTTTCCAGCCTTGGCAGGGGTAGATGGCAGAATCGATCTGTGCCGAGCCCCCTGAGCTTTTGTGAGTGGTGCCATGCGCTGCACAGCTCTGAGTCGCACCCCAGGCAGGCATTTTGGGACTCGGGAACTCTCCAGCAGCTCCTTCCCAAACTGCGTCCAAATCCTTTTCTCCTTAACAAATGCATTGTACCTATATCCTGATATTTAGGGGTTTCTGACAGGACACTCAACTTTTATAGGGTTATGACAATATATATTACCCCACAGTCTCACTAGAAAATCTCATTATAGCTACCTGGGATGAACTCAGATGAGAGACTAAAGGAACCTTTCTGCCATAGCCAACTGCTTTGCTTATCTCTGTTCCTCAATCCAGTGGGTCTGGAGTATTCTCTGCGGGCTCAGATGTCTCTAAGGTTCAATTTTATCAGTTTCTTCCCAGTTTTTTTTTGTGGATGCTTTGCATTGCTGCTCTTCAAGTAGAGAATTAAAAGTGAAGCTTGAAGAATCCACAAATGTCTTCCAAGTGAATCTGTACACTGATGGGCGGGAAGTCACACATGGAGAACCCAAATAACCCATTGCTTTCAGTGCCAGCAATCCCAATACTCCAGAAGCTCTTCCTGGAATGAGAAGATGCCATAACAACAACCTTTATACAAATAAATAATAAATAGAATAGCTATAAAGAAATGTGTCGACAATACTTTTAACATCGAATAACCACAAGTTTGCCTAAATAAAACATGAAAAAGACAGACAGTCTGGATCTGTATTCTCTTGTTCATGTACGTAGCCTTCACTCAAGTACATGGGGCAGTTACAGTCAGCAAAGAAATGCAAGTGATGGACATGTGTGGGTAAAGGGTTTGGTACGAGATTCTGAGTCCATTTAGATAATGTATTTATATCACAAATGACTGCGTGGAACCAGTATTTATAGCGAAGACCTTTGTAAGCTGTAACTAATAATGAATAAATCAGCCACATAACCCTTGCCAGTCAGTCAAAAATAATGATTATTAGGTCTTTTTAATTTGTATGCGATTGCTTAGTAAGACTGAGCACTTAATTCTGTTAAAGAGATAAAGCTGTTACAGGAATATAGGACCCAAAGGATATGTATTAAAAGATGTTTCCACTGTAATGTAGTAAGCAAAAATCACTGCATTCAAAGCAGTCCTGTCTCGGGCTCTGATGCCTCTGGGGAAATTGCTGCCTCCTTTTCACCTTGGTGTTTATAAGCTGTGATGCTATAGTCTCTTAGGGCCCTAAATCAGTATGAAAAACACCCCCCCCCCCGCCCCCCTTGTTGTGCAGGAAGCAAAGAGGGAAACCAGAGCTGAACTCCCATTCAGTGCCAGAGAGAGCTGGAAACTGGATTACGCCCACGCGCTACCTCGGTGTGGGGGGAAGTCTTTGCTAACACTCAGGCGAAGTATCAGGGTTAACCTTTCCTGGGAAAACCTAAGCATGTCCATTGACTCCTCCTGATACTAATTAGCAAGCATATGATGGTTGATTGTCATGTTGATAGAAAAAGGACAATGAACCTGCAAGCTGATGGAGAACTATTCCTTCCAAATCAACTCTTCTTGCCTAGGAGTGTGGGCTCCGAACCGGGTTTCCCAGCTTTGGACGCTGCAAGGTCACAGAGTGAAGTCATCTGCTCTGGGCTTCTGTTCTTCTACAGCAATAACCCCTCCTGGGCTTTGGATTAGGTCTTTATTAATGACCAGGTTTCATAATGGGGGTGTCCTGAAATGCCGGACCATAACACTGCAGGCTTGTTATCTATGGGAAAACTAATTTACCTAATTTTCTGTGTTTCTTGACTAGTACTAACACTATTTTCCTTGTATTGGAGCATGCGCGGTTGGATTTAAGGTTACTAATGGTGCTTGTCTGATAAAAAAGATGGCATCATTAACATTTTAAAGCCCTCCTGAGTACATCCAAGTTTTTATTATAAATTATACTACGCATATAGCACGCCTGACAGTATGGTATAACAAACCAGCACTGTCAGTGCTCATCTGCAATGCCTTCATCCACTGTCAAATTCAAGCCATTGAAAATCTGCTTTGAGAGCCTTAAAGGCTCAGAGTTTGGCTTAAAAATAATAAGATTTTGTTTCAATATTACATTCTTCCTTTTCTTTCTGTGCAAATAATAAGTAGCTGTGTATGTATTGTTGGGGTGCATGCACGTGAATGTTAAATGTATGAATGTGAATACAGAGAAACGGTTTGAAAAGGTACATATCTTGACTACACAGCAAAGAATATAAGAACATCGGTGGTACAATTAATGAAGCAATAATCTTGTGAAGGACATCCTGATTTCACTGATTCTCTCCATGAATAGTGCTTTGCTTTCTTTTCTGCTACAAGAATTATCTGATATCTCTTGCTGAATTTTACTAGCAATGTTGCTGAGGGTTTTTTTTTCCTGGAATGACTAATAAAAGACATCCTTGAAGTTCATGGGAGAACAAACAAAAAAACAACCAAACAAAATGGGGCTGTTACTGCCTGGGAAGTCATTTTGCGATGGATAAAAGGTCAGAGTAGCTTTTTGTCAGTGGATTTTCCTGTTGGGAATATTTATCATCTATAAAGTGCTGCATCTGCGACCTTTGTGAGTATTTTATCAATAACAAAGAACTGAATAATTTTACCATTTTTGAAAAACCACTCATCTATATTTAAAAAGCATGGAGGAGAAAATCTTTGGGCTGAGAGCTTTGGAGGCAAGGTGCGTACAATAAATGCTGTTTCTTATGGCCATTAATAACTTGCCGCATTTGGTTGAAGAGGCAACAGGGTGTATATAGTCTCCGTGTTTAATGCAGAAGTAATTAATTCAGTTGTATTCAGGTTTATGTTCACTTTCTGACCAATATTTGTCAGTCGGTAGCAGAGGTGACCATAACGCTCCACAGGCTGGGACGGGGCGCGGGGCACTATTGCTCAGTCAGTGCTGTAACATAAGCAAGAGCGTGGGTTTGGCTCCGAGCAGGTTCTGCCCAAACTCAGTGTCACCATGAGGTTGCACCAGACCCCGAGTCCTCCCTCTGACTCTAGCAAAAGTGAAGGAGGCTTAATCCAGACTGGAGCCAGGTCCTCGGAGTGAAGCCCTTATTCAGGCCAAAGACCACTTCTATTGCTGTGTATTTTTGAGGTGGATAATTTCCACAGAAGGGCGTGTGATTATTCTAATTGTGTTTTGTTCCTAATTCAGTGCAAGTTGTTCGGCTGCTGGATATATTTGCCATGATCTGTGTTCTCCCCTAGAGCATCAAGGCATTTGAATGCGGACGGAAAGCCTGAGCGTTTTCGAACATACTATTAAGTAACCGCATTGCACACCAGAACTTAATTTTCACAAAGAAAATCTGCTGAGGATCTGAAGGAGTCTGCAGGAGATCTAGAATATTTTAAGAGTATCCAGCCTGATTAAATTTGAGAAATTTTACTAGCCAGAGCAAGCAATTTACAGAGTTACTTAAAAGTTATTTTGGGGGAAAATAACTTGGTCCCAATTAGTGTGTTTTGAAAGTCAAAACATGTTTGTACAGAGGGAGGAGTACACTGGAAGAATAATTAAAAGACCACTTGTATTATTAATAATCTGATTAAACAGAAATGAACACTCAACTAGTTTCTAATTCTAAGATTAATTGCACTGGGTTAGCTAATTAGCAGGCATTGAATAAACCTGCAAGAATGACTTGCTTTTTGAAACTTTTATCAGAGGCAAAGCTGCGGTAGGATCCCAGTCTCGTTAACGGTGTAAATAGCCACAGCCGTTGTACTTCAAACAGCCAAGCAGCAGCACTCAACTACTCTTCAGTTATCACAGGAATTGTCATGAATGTAAGAGAAGCCCATTTTTCTTAATGAGATAATGTAGTCTAACACTATGCGCTGTGGTATTTAATGGTAAATCGGGTAGGTGTGATAGCATGAATTAATGGAGCAATAGTTTGGGAATATCACTCAGATTAGTACATGCGCAGGGACTTGGGTATGATTAAAGACAATGCAGCACCTTACATTTTTTGCAGTTTCTTAAAACGTTGTTTGGGTTTTTTTTTCCTCTCCTGGCTATTATCCATTTTGATATTTGGGCTATCAAAGTTTGACTTGTAATGCTGTAGCTCAGGACTGCACGGGAGCGAGTCGGGAAGGGGAGCTGTTGTGCTCCGTCAGAGGGATGATGGGACAGCCAAGGATGCTTTCCCAAATACAGGGATGTACAAAGGTTTTTTTTTTTTTTGCTTGATGTGAATCATATTTTTAGAGGAATGTCAATATATCCAGAAGCATGTCCTAATGTTATATGTATGCCTAGAGCTACTACCTTGGGCACAAATGTTCAAGGTTTCTTTCTCCGTGCAATAAATACCCAGACATATACTTCATGTATAGAATCGGTATAACTAAGGCAACAGATGACATTATTGCTTAAAGTATCTGCCTATCTACCAGGCTATGCTGAGAAAAAAACCCAGTGAGTCTTTTCTCGGCTCAGGTAACAGAGCTGGACCTCAGGCGCGTTTCGCAGCAGAGGGGGTGGCCCAGGGGGGTGGCCCTGCCCCAGGGCTCCCCAGGAGCTGCCTGGCAAGGCAGCTGCGCGGGGAAGGGGGTTTTGTTGTGAAGCTGGAGGAAGAGCTATACGGGCAGTTGAAGCTAAAATCTCACTGTGAGGGGTGTAGAGAGCTTCATGGAGACAAAACTGAGAGTGCTGGAGGTGGATAAAGGCTCATTTGCTAACAAAAAACATTTCTGGGCGATATCTAGCTGTGTCTGTGACAGTTTGCTCAGCTTCTTCCCTCCAGTATCTCTGAAACACTTTTGTGGACGTTGAAACTGGGCTGGTTCCTAGACCTCACATCTCTTCATATGGGCTTTGGAGAAATATGAAATGAGCACACAAGGGTGGCTTTGACAGCCCGGCCGAGAGGCACAGCTTGTCTCTTGCTCTCAGGGAAACATCAGGTTTAAAGAACAAGCACAACCTTCCTAAGCCTGGGCTGCAGACATGAGGACTTTTAAGTACAGATGTGATTAAAGAGGTTTTTTTTCTTGCTCTGTAGCAAAATAGGATACGACCTGATTTCCGCCCCCCTTGTCCCCCCAAACCTCCTATAAAAACATTTTTAAACATTCTGTTGGAAGTCTAAAATTTAAGTTAAAGACATCTAATGATTACATTAGTGGAAGAATGAATGTAGTCCATATCTTTTCAAAGAATTGATATCTTGAAATACTTTAAAAAATTATATATGTTTTTCTGGTCAGGTAGTATGACTTCTTTTCCCCCTATTTTGCACGTGTCGTATTATACTTGATATTTGGTTATTTTCACCTCTTGCATGTTTCTAAGAAGAGCATTATGACAGAACATTAATGAACATAAATTTCCTGCCACCCACTAGGCACTGGTGGAGAATTATAGTACTTTATAGGCAATATTAAGCTAGGGGTGCCAAAATTACATTAAAGTGGCTTGTTGCTAATGTTTGAATTCAGCTCAGCCGGGGTCTGAGCTGAAGTGATGACCAGCTGCAAATATTATCACAATCTCTGTTTTCAGCTGGTAAAATCTTAACATAAAAAGCTCTCAAAAAACCAGCAAGAACCAAATTCAATAAAAAGGTAATCTTGAGGGAAATTATGATTGCTTCCTAACATGCAGCTGTAATCTAGTTCTGTATTTTGAGTTAGAAGAAAAGTTAAATATTCTAAAGTACATATTCCCTCAAAAATGTTATGGCTGTTTTATAAGGAACATAGCAGTTCAGAAAACATAGACATTACTGAGGATTATATTTAAATCTAGCCAAACCTGATGAGAACTGTATGTTCTATATAAGTTTTTTATATTTAAATCTAGCCAAACTTGATGAGAACTGTATGTTCTATGTAAGTTTTTCTTTCCGTTATTTTTCATGTGCTAATTGAGGAAAAATCTAGCAAAAATACTATCAGAAGAGTAACAGTATTTTTATGCATTCAACAAAAAGCGTTAAACATCCTACAAGATTTCACATTTAACTTTTTACTAAAGATATAGGCATAAATAAATAAAGTATATTGAAGTAAATGTAAATTTTTTTTTTTTTGTGTGTGTATATATATATACACACACACATATATAACAATAGCATGTGAAGAGAGTACACCAACCTGTTGGATTCAGAACTAGAAATGAAAGCCCAAGGTACGAAAACCCTGCTGTGCTGACTGCTTAATGGTGGCTTCTAAATCATGTGGCTCTGCCAAATTACCCACAAATTATTGAAAGGGATTCTGTGTCATTCCAAACAGATCCCCAAATCTTTTAGATATTTGCTCTTTCTTACAGGTCAGAAAATACAGCAAAAACCCCTTTAGAATATGTACTAGAAGTAAAAAAAAAAAAGTCAATAACCTTCCAGCATTTCTGTTTCTGTATTCCTGTAACACTTTTGTGATTGGTTTTTAATTGGTTAATGTTTCCAGAAAATTAATTTCAAGGTCATGTGAGTGAGCAACATTCTCGTGGCAACATCTGCAAGAGCATTACTCTTCCTGGTGAAGCATCTATATAGTACATTTAAGCAACCTAACATCCTAGTACATTTACACAAAACTATCCAAGCAACCCACATAAATTGCACAAACTTTCTATTTGAGTTTTGTCTTAAATTTAATTTTAAGCCCTTCATGAAAGGAACTGTCAGCTCCCCTGATTTTGCAGCTCCTAAAGTCACAGACCTCTGCTTCTGGGGGCACAGATGTGTCGCTGTGAAATGAGTATCGCCGTTGTGTGGGAAGTGCTTGCACAGTCACTAATTTGGGAACATAAACACTGTCGTGTGATTTATGGATAATGACAGTTAACGTGTTTTAAATTCTTAAAAATCGTTACTAGATTTTGTTTACTGATTTTGTAGTTAATTTTAAAACAGTGTAATTCAGGCAAGTTCAAGGGTGAGCTAGAAGTCAAGATTCACCACATACAGATTGATAAAAGTCGGTGAATCTGAATCATCCCTTCTCACTCTGTCATTGAATTGACCCCGCTACATAAAATTATAAATAACCCCATGACATCTGGAATTAGCTGGATGCTATATAGGAATTGTGGTCCCAGCAGCTTGCCTGGAAGAGCTGCAGAAAGGGAAATAATGAAATAAAATAGCTGTAGTCACAAAGACACTTTTCATTGCGTTCTAATGACAGCAGAGTGCAAACAAGGAAAAAACTGAGCAATCCGAGACAATAGGTCAGAAACGGAAAGTCAAGGAGTGACCCTCCCAAGCCTGTTTAATGCTGTTGGACACAACCTATTGTTTGAACTCACTTGTCAGTGTTTGCAAAACACATTTTCAGGCATCTTGAGATTCTTGTCATCTTGAAGCAGCATCTCTGCTGCAACATTTTTTGGCTCATGAATCACAGAAGTAATTAAGAAAATAAGTCAGTGCTATTGCTAGCCAAACAAAAAATTGTCAAGGAAACTGTATGAACGTAAACTTTAAAAAAATAATTTCAGAATTCCAAGGCTGTATTAAGAGCCTCATCCACTTGACTGCTTTTGATGGTAGAGTTATACTGGTAGTGATCATTCGCCTTGCTCCTGCGTTGGGTAGCTTTGTATTAGATGTCTGACAGATTCTGTGTGTCTAAAATCAGAAAACTCAGGACAAGTGTCTACTGCGCTTGCACAGTTAATCTGCAGAGGCCAGAAGTGCCCCAATTTTTTTTTCTTATCTTCTGGTTCATGCAACAGTTACTTTCCTGGAATGTGGTACAATATGCTACTCTTTTGTCAAGCTCATGTTATTTTATTAAGAATAATCAGTAAAAGGGACTAAAATTCTATTCTCAGTTGCATATGTTTCAAGCCATTAAAAGGACTAAGAGTACCTGTAGCAGAATACATCACTTTGCTCAGTATGTGTATGCATATGCATATATATATATATGTATGTGATGTTTGCATGCATGAGTATTTGTGTGGTGTTTTGTGGCGTTACCCTGATGGATTCCTTGGCACAAATCTTTCTGCATCAGAATCTGCTGATTATTTGCCCGTGTTTTGGAGTCAAACTCAAAAGAGCTTAGCTTGACTTGCTGAAAAAGTCTTGTTTGCCTTTTCCATTCTGACTCTCAAAATATTAAAGATGTGACGCAAAAGCCATTTAAATGATCAGTGGCTGCTCTCTGTTGGGTAAACATGAGATCTGTTCCCCATCATGAGTAGCTTCAGAGATTTACTTTTTCCTTACCACTGCTCCCATGACATGGGACTAAGCTTTCCATTTCATGAATCAGTCTCTCATTTTTCAGCTGTCCTGGCATATTTTTTTTTCCTCGTACCCATGCAGTCTGGACTTATTTCAGGTGAAGCAATGCCTGAAGTTGTAGAGGATGAATCCAAGTCTTACAGCTCTTCATTTCCATCCAAGACTAGAAGGAAAAAGAGATGGAAATGTCTAGATGGAATAACAGTTACTGCTGTATGTATGCGGAATTCTTTGTATTTGCAGACCCAAGAAGTCTGTGTAGATGGGTAAGTTTTTAGACAAAATTATTTTCATTGCATCCAACCACAGTGTCAACTGTTTTGAATGCATATTGGATTGTAGTGTTGTTTACTAAAACTCTGGAAATAGCCCAGCTACAAGGAGATACTTAAATTCCCTCCCCTCTTCTCCCCAGTGATTATTTAGTGCTTAGTTTCTCAGAGGCTTAGTAGAATCTTCCTTACCATAAATTTTAATAAGGCGGTACTGTAAAATATCAAAATGCCAATATATATTTTCTAAATATTTAACAAGATTCTCTTGCTCAATTATTTAGATCACATCCAGAGTTCCCCTGAAACAAATTTAAAGTTTGGATTTAAACAAAGTACATTGTAAAGTAAACTATACAAACATGTTTGTGTACTGACACCGCTGAATATAAAAAAAATTTCAGTCAAGCTTCCAAATTAAAATTCAAGGAATTTTTCATGTGCTAAATCGGATAAAAGTGCTAGAAATTACAAAGAGGAACTGGGAATGTTTTATTAATGTTTTGGCTTTTCTTTACCAATAATGTTTTACTTGTTTGCTTTTTTCTTCTATCAAACATTATTCTGTATATGTACTTTTTCTTTTGTAGTTTTGTTGACAGCTCTTAAAATTAAAAAGAAAAATTTAATCTGGGCCTGTGTATACTGGGAATTTTAGGTTACAGACTTTAATCTCAGAATATTTTACCCTTTGCAAATCATTTTGTTATGTGGGAGCAAGCCTAGGACTTCCCTATATCAGAAAGAGCAGTAAAATAAGACTGGAAGGGAGAAAGCAGGCAAACGTTTAGGTCTTCTCCGCAGGCAGGTAAGAAGAGTTTAGGCAGCATGAGGAGTATGAAAAACGTAGCTTTTTTTCCTGCTGCCCCCCAACGTGTCTGTAGGAGCGCTGGCATTGCTTCCTGCCCGAGTGCCCGTTGCGCGCTGGCCCTGAGCATCCCAAAATCTGACGTTTCCACCAGCTCTCTGCCTTCCTTGGACGCTGTGTTCACGTTTGGCCAGCTCTGTGCTACTTCGCTGCTCTGCAGCTGCCGTGGAGGAGAGCTCCGTTTAGGACCATCTGGTTAATGAAGCTGGGTCCGTGCTCATTTTTGCTGATTTTACCTGGTGTGTTAAACAACCAGCGGGTTGTAATACCAAAAGGATTCTGTAAGTCTCAGTTTTCTCCAAAAACTACACTAATCTCTACAGTTCAGAGGTTGTTACTTCTATCCTTCCCCAAGGTAATAAAATCTACCAAAATCTGTTGCTAATCCTGTGAGTTTTGCATTAATTACATAAATAAACACTGGATTGATTAACTGCCCTTATTTATTTGATAATAAGCAATGAGGGGATAGGGTTATCATGTGGTAATGAGACCCTGTGGTGTTACATGATTCATCATATAGATGAGTTCCTTGATTTCCAGAATAAAAATAACCAGAAACCCCTCCCCGTGCTCCCCACTTTGGGCTTTTGCTGCAACAAAATGTCCCTTGCAGGTCCCTGGCTTTGATTTTTGGGGTCTTTCTCCCCAGGTTATAGTATACTCATTTATAGAGATAGCGTGCTTTATATGCAAGCATGCTTACATTCCTTCTTTTTTTCAACACAGCAGGAACATTGGGGAGTTCAGTTTGCATCCTATTTATTTTAAATTTGCAGTTGTAATTTTGCCTGGAGTCGTAGTACAGAAAGCTCTCCTCACCAAAGAGATCATAAGAGTGTTGAGTCAGATTTTAAAATAGCAAGGAACAAAATCCTATCTAAATTTGTGTTCTTTTTGGTTGGATCCTCTTTCCCTTATAATCCCAGTCATTCTGCTTTATTTTGGATGCCAGTCACACTGATATACCTGCAAAAAGCAGAATTTCCTCCAATGTGGTTTTCTTTCGAGGCACTGCAGAAGTCCAAAATGTCCCCATTTGGCTCCTTTGATCTCCAAACCACCCTTGGTGCTGGAAGGTTTCAGCAGTGCCTCCTGCACCATCTCTCTGCATGACCAGCCAGAATGCTTCTTTACTCCTCTGTGATACAGTTCACAAATTAAGTGGGAAATTCAACTTAATAGTAAAGAGTAATCCAAGACCTTAAAAATACATTGCGCTTGAATTTTTTAGTATTTTAAAGAGAAGTTTTTGCACTAGATTACTTCAGTATTCATAAACTGAAGCTTGAGGTTTACTTATTATTTATTATGTACTTTCTTATTTATTCTCCTGTTTTATTTTTAAAAGAAACATTAAAAAAAAGCCCTAAGTCAGCATCTATCAACAAATATTTTAACTTGTTACAAGTAAATTTGCCCCCTCTAGCAATCTGCCCCTTACAAAAATTTTGGTAAGGTATATATTCCTCGAACACCAGCAAGTCTGGGATCTCTTCAGCACTGGATGGGAGAACTGCAGTGGGGACAATTCCTTCCCCTCCTCCGATCAGAGCAAATACTGTCCAGAGGAGCCCCTTATTTCTTCTCACTGCCAAGGAAAGCCATAAACAGAGAGTTTTCTTGCGAGATTTGCTCCCAGTGACCAGGGCCGGTTACAGTGCAGGTCTACACGGTCACAACGTGAAACCTGATCTTGAGATGGAAAAAGCCTGAATATTCCTGCCACCATTACTGCTTCTTCTGCCCTCTAAGGTGGAGGCAAATAAGGTCCAGGTCCTCACTATTTTTGCTTTCTTCCCTGCACGCCATTGCAGCTCTCAAGAGCAGAGTTTAATGGCAATCTTTATAACCCTTGTCAAAACTCGTAATTTTAAAACAATTGGAGGAGAATTATCAGGGGAATATGTGTCTCGCATGGGGCAATTTTACTTCCTACCTAGAAGGAGAATCCAGGACGTTTAAAAATATAAACCAATTTCTACCGGTTATTTTTCACTTTAAGACAGTAAGGCAGCTTGTAAAGCCCATCAAATGCCTGATGTGAGCTCTAATGAGTTTTAACCTTGCTTTTTGCACAAAAAGCTTTGCAGACTTCCTGTGCTCATTGAAAAATGTGGTATTTACTGATGCACAGATTGTTTCAAAACCACTCTATAAAATCCCTATGGACACAAGCACTGCTAATATTCATGCGCTAGCATTTGAATCTTCCTAGAAATGCAGTTTTTAGCTCAATTTTTTTGCTTCCTACTATATTCAAGAGGTGAGTTAATCTGTGACTGCATCAACATGAGGCTACCATCATGTCGTTTTTTCTTAGTGGCCTGCAGTTTTCCAATGTCCTCTTAGAATTCAGATGAGAGGGAATTGCTTTATTCCCCTTGATCAGGTATTCTAGAAAGAGAGATGGACCCAAGCACAATGTCACACGTTCAAAATGCTGACAGACTGATTTAGTACTTACTGACAACTTGGGTACACACTATAATCTTGTTTCAAGACGCTGTCTAGAACAGTGCTGTTGAAATAGTGTTCAGAAAGTCACTCTTCCAGCAGCCGCAGTGATAAACTTCAGGATTAAAATAACATACAGTATGATAAGCTTCTTTTTAAAGAACTGAATGCGGGAGGTATCACCATAAGCTGCGTCCATGTCCTTTTGATTTCGTAGGTAGGGGTTATGTGGTTTTACGTAGCATTGGTAAATAACGTGCAATAATGAATGTTGAATGTAAGGTAGAAACATCCCCAACATATAGAAGAGGCTGTTGCCTGTTTCCAGGAGCCTGGTTTAAAGGAGGAAAGCCAACCTTCCTCCTGCTGGAGGCAAACACCCTCCACAGGTTACATACATGCAGAAGTGAGTTCTCTGGGGACAGATAAAATCAGCCTAGAAGGAAGGTGAATCCCAGTCAGGGATGGAGAGAGATGCTAGAGGAGCACTTGTACTTCATGTGTGTTCATATGTGTGACTACTGTTAAGGCGATTATTAATAAATAAAGATTGTGCTTTGCTTTCTGGATGAATTACTTCCTCAAAGCCAGAGGGGATCTTCCTCCAGCTGAAGGAAAATTGTGGAGGTAGGCTCAGGACAAGTCATGGCATGGATTTAGGTAGCGATGGAAAGAAAAAAGAGCGTTTATCTCAAACAAATGCCTTTAATTCCCTTTAACACTGAGATACTTTTGACACTTGTAGATTATCATCATTCAAATCGGTACCTGATAGGTGGTTCCTCTCTTTGACAAGCAGGAGGAACTTTGCCCCCTCTGTTTTTCTCTACTGCAGTCCTGATAATGACCATTTCTAGATTGCAAAGTGCTCATAATCAGCTCATATCTCAAGTATGACAGACCAGTTCGCTTTGTTTTTAAGCCATACTATCTTTCAGTGTGCCAGCATTATTTACATAGCTTTAATGGTAGATTTAAGTTCCAGCATAGTAGTTTTTTTTTTTTTTTTTAAATTTATTGTCATGAACTCCTCATTCCCTGCAGAACTTCCTGTTTTTTGGCCATCTGGCCATTTGTCTTCATCCTCGCCTCTGCTAAATCAGAGATGGACAAGAGGAGCAAATGCCTGAACCAAGCAATACTGATCAGAATTTTTATAGTGTCCAAATAGGCCAGTGGCAAACTGAGCCCCCCTATATGCATACATACATGTGGTTGTTACGCATATATGAGCAAGTCTTATACAGTCTTAGCAAGCTCCTCCCCTCTTCAACCTGTTGCCCATTTATTTTGGGTGCATCAACACAAACCATCTAGCCACGACCTCTCTCTTCCTGGAATTAATACAGAGGCAGGCTATGCAAAGAGATGTGGAGATATCAGCCTTGTAAATGTAGGTCAGCTCAGGTTGGATCCTTGGTGATACGTACACTTTCTTTTTTGTTTTCTGTATGCTTACATAGCCATTGCTGACCAGAATAGGAAAGGTCGCTGCACAGGAATAAATACAACTCGCAGCTCTCTGTTTCTGCAGTCTTGGCTGTGTCGTGTAAGAAAATCAGCAGGAACTGGACAGGCTTCCTCAGTAGGTGTTGCTCTGAATGGGCACAGGACAGACCTTCCCCACTAAAACTAGGCTGGGATGCTGTTCCCTGTAAGACCCAGACTTCTGCCTTGCTGGGACTCGCTGTCTGCTTGCAGGAGGAGTGGGGGAACCAAATTCAGACCCAATCCACTGTAGTATTAACTAATTCATCTTAGATGCTATAATTTTGTGCCTTGGCAGGGTGATTTAGTCCTGTACTCACTGGGACTGCTCTCCGTGTCTCCAGCTGTCACAAATTCACTCTCAAGATCATCTCTTTAACCCTCAGTGTTATGACAGAGAATGGGGAGAAATTCCAGTGTAAGCTGAGCAGCGGAGCACTGTGCCGTATGATCAGAAATCTAGCACTTTGCCCCCGGTTCAGTATATCTATGTTGCATTAATAACTGAATATAACTTAAAATAACACATAGGACAAACTCCTAGAGAACTGTGCGTGGTGCAGCTTGTTACTGGGCTGGCTTCTGCATGGGCTCCGGTGGTGTAAAAGAGCCCGTTTGCTTGGGACCGTTACACAATTGTGTTGTATAAAGATAAAGGGTCCCAAATTCAAGATGCCCGACATGCATTTGTGATTAACACAAGCAGTAATTCCACCCCTTGCTGCGCTGTTCATGGGCTGGGAACAGGGTGAAGCACCCCTACACCTCCTGCTTCAGCTCCCATGGAGGAGATGGCATTTACCTGCTGTTCAGAGGGCATGAGGAGGTTTAATTTAGTAATTATTATAATTTTGGGGCCTTGAGTTGTGTAATCCTTTATTAATATAAAGCATTTTAAAAAATTCAGATGTTTGAACTTTATAAATGTTAATGTATAAAGCATCACTTAAAAGAACAATATAGCTTTAAAAATTTCTTCAGCTGGGGAAAAAAAGTAGTGCTCTAATCTGCTTTTCTGTTTTTAATACTTGTAGCAGTGATCACTTTTTTATTTACTAATTATTCGTGTTAATTATTTTACTTATACTAAAACACAGTGATTCTGTTATTTTTCCTTTTGAGAGGGAGATTTTTTTCCAGTCAGCAAGAAATGAGAGCTATATGGTGTTCATTCAAAGAATTATAGAGAATAAAGAGACAGGAAGAAAAATCAAGGCCATAATAACCAGTAACAAAGTCAGCTATGAGGCTTACCATTACCAATAAAATTTTACCTCATATATAAAAGTGCATGTGTGTCTCTTGGGTCAAATCCAATGCACTCTTTGCACTTTATTAGTTCCTTTGATGTCAAAGGGACTAACTCTAGCTGTTGAAAATAAGGTAAGAATTGTAATTTATTGTTAGCAGAAGCTCCATCAATTCTGTATATCCTTGGGCAAGTTTGATATTTTGAGACATTTGGAAGACCAATAAGCAACCTGCATTTTCACTGCTGGCCAGTCTGAGTCTATAACCTATACAAACTATATCCAAGGACTCCTGTTGAATATCTGTTCTGCTCTGTGGCTATTTACCTCTGACTACTTGTAATATTATAGATTTATTCTGGATGTGAGTGCAAGTTGCAAGACAAGATATTGATTCAGAATACCTGGTAATAGAACAGTAATTGCTTTGCTTTAAAATTAAGTGACCATACTCATTTTAGAATCTATAGTATTTCATCATTTCTAGTAGTATCTCATGATATGAAATAGAAGAGACTCCACACCCAATTACCCTCACAGAAACAATAGTTCATGTTGTATTTCACAAACAAATGATAATCAGGAAAGCTCTTCTTACTTACCAGAAGTGCATCTGATTTGAACAAATGTTCCCTTTCCCGGGGGGTGGGTGTGGGGGTGTGGGTGTGGGGTACGTCAAAATAAGATGTACCTTTTGAATTATTTGTAGATACTTTTACATATTAACAGAAACTATTTTTACTTTTGTTCATATCAATATGCTTCAGTTTTATGCTAAACTAATAAAGTAACTTGGAACTAGATATACTCTATAGTTTTTTATGAATACAAATGCAATACAAAAGCAATAGTCTTCAGTAAATAATAGGTTTTTCTCTCCATTACCATATTTAACAAGTAGAGGAAAAAATAAGCGCTGCTTCCAGTACTGACTTGCTGTGTTATGTTGGAAATGGGGTCTGATGCATTTTTCTGCGTTCAGAGATTAAATTCCCTATGGCACATAAACTGCATATTTTTTGAATTGTGAATTAATTTGCATTTTTTAAAACATCTGTTTATGAATATCTTTGTGATAATAATTACTATTTACAAAGTTTTAATCAGGAGAGTGAAATTTTAAATGAAGAATACTGGAGGGAATAGATTTTTACCTTCTGGTCATTATTGCCACAATTTATTCTTTTACAGTCTGCCAGTTCATTCTCCCTCCCTTCCCCCTTATTTTATCTCCCTTTTAAGTCCATTTCCTTTCTCATTTGTATGTTTTTTTCGCCTCTTACCAGGGGCATGAAAAACCAAGAATGAAGCTACTGTTTTACTCAGTAACCGAGGCCTTGTTTGAGAGGGGAGGAGCGGAAGGATTTACTGAGGGGTTTTTGCCTTCAAAAAGATTAACTCAGTCTATCATAAATTTGGAGGAACATAGGAACCTGATGTGGCTGCTAGACACAACATAGGCTTGTACTGAGTAAGGAATTGTCACCACTAATGTAGCAGTTTACAATAAATTTGGTCAGAATTCTACTGGCTGGTTCAGGACCTCTAAACGAGAAAAAACACATCTGATGGCCATATAGAACTTCAGAAAAATCTAATAATTGGGCTTGTCATTCAAAGCAAGAAACAATAACTAAGCAGCTTTAAGTGTTTTTCTTTTCCAGCTCCTCAGCAGAGCTGAGGAGGACTTTACAAAAGATGCCCTGAGCCAACTGTGCACAAACAAATGGAAAATCTCATTAGATTTTAACGCCTTGAAGGAGCTGCACTTTTTCAGTACACCCACTTTCTTTTAAGACCCTCCAGCATCTTAATCAATTAAGGACCACAGTCCTGACACTGATTCATACAAAGGTTACTTTAAAGTGGTTTTGCAGTGCAGAAAACATATCTTTAAAGTCAATGTAAAGGGATTTTTGTCTACATGAGAATCAGTCCCAGTGTTATCATATGACACTTCCTTGATCTGCTGCGCATTTTTCAGTCATGCAGACACTGGACCTGAGATTTCTGCAAGTGATGGTAAGGAAAACAAGAAGAAAAGGCTTTTTTATCCCTGGTGGGAGGAAAGATGTCTTTTTCTTAATCCTCCTCTCCCCCTCCTCACCCCCCAATAAGTTTTCTAATACTGGCTAATTATAAATTAAGGTAAAATACATCATGGTCAATCAGCTGGAAATTTAGTATGTTGCTTAGCTGAGAAAAATATGTTACTGCTCTGTCCTCACTGCAAAAAGAAGAAAAAAAAAAGTGGACTCTCTAAGTTGGCTAATTCAAGATGGGTGACTTGGATAGAAAGCTTAAAGAAAATTCTAGAAAAGACAGATGAGGTCACATCTCTGTTCTCCTCTTTTTACACAAAGGCAAACGTGATAATCCTCATCTCTGCTTGGCTTGTACATCGTTATAACTCATTCAAGTGCGTACTACTGCTGCAGAAACTTCTCCATTCATCCTAGTTAAGACAGCCTGCACAAAATGTCGTTAGGTGGACCAAGGTGTATTACATAGCTTGAGTCATTTAGTATCAATTAACTTGGAGTAAAACACTTGAGAAAGACAAGCCCTTTATGGCTGTGATGAAGTAAGGTGCTGTAATGCTGAACTATTACCTTGTCATAGGATTTTGGCTAAACAGAAATAACTAAAAAAGTGTAAAACTTCTGCACTGTTTATTTTTTACATCATGCTGTATGGTTTTTATATCATACTTGTCGTGATAGTTGTTGAATACCCTTCGGCAGTTCATTGAGCAACATTAACATCAAAATTGTGTGATTTTCTCTCTCATGCAGTGTGTGAAATGTTTTGCTTTCTTTTTAGATGTTCTTGTTTCTCAGTTTCTAGAAAAAGTAGGCTTAAAAGAGTGTATATTTTACTCAGAGCAGAAAGAAAGGAAGTGTTTTGATTCACCTTTCCACATGTGAGAACTTATTTCAAGTTTGTGGGCTTTGGCCCCAGTAGCCAATTTAAAAAGTAATTCAGAATTAGAGGTGGTCAAGAATTTCCTTCCACAAGGATTAGGTAATGGGAAATGTACATTCTCAGATTTTTTTTTTTTTTTTTAAATGAGGAAATTTGACTAAATGTGAACTATTTCACCTGCTTCATACAGCTAAAGCATTTTGTTTTCTGTTGATTGTAGATTTTTTTGCATCCACTTGGATGCTGGGGGGATATAACATGGGAATTAAAATTGAAAGGAATACTTTATTCCTTTTTCTTCTTCAGTGAACTAAAATCTTAATACAAACTTGTAAAACTACGTCCACTGGCTTCCAGCAGCACAGGCTCTTTTCTGCTAGGGGGCTGCAGCAGAATGAAGGCAGGAGTTGCCCCAAAGCCCTCTGGCACTGACACATGTCAGCGGCTGAACGGTGCTTTGGAAGGAAATGAACAATTTCAGAATTTCCAAACTTAAATTTGTCCAGAAACTCTGCAGAAAATGTTGTTTACTTCAGTTTTTTATTCCTAATCGAAGAAAGAAATATTGAAATGTTGGTGTGTTTGTTGGAAATTGGGAAGTTGGGAGTTTGCATAGCTCACAGGAGAGGAATAGCAGTCACACCGTAACCCCCGCCACGAGAGGGGTCATTACTTGTAGCTGTTGTCTCCCATCCACTTTACAGGCTACGCCATTTGTCTGCAGAAAAGAATTACTTGAAAAACTCAGCAGCATTACCACTCTCATATTTCCTTTTCCTTGTATTCTGTATTTCTTGGTGTGAGCATCGCTAAGTTGCCTGCCTGCCTTTTTTTCTGGTTACTGCAGCTGTGGTAGCAGAAAGCCCCAGGCTACGCACTGCTAACAGCAACAACACTTCTAAGGCCGCTCCAGGAGTAGACAAGTACCCAACATGGCACGTCTATATGTTATCCCCTCCTCAGACTGTGTGTTGTTCATTCTGCTTCTTCTGGAGCAGAGTTTCACTCTTGGCAGCCTTCCTCTGCAATCTAACACACCATCTTTCAGCTCCTCTTGTCCTGAGACAACGGGGAGCCCTGTCAGCACTAGTGGAATCGAGCATTTCTGGAGAAAGAAAGAAACCCCCTGACAATAAGAAGAAGATCTAGAGGGAGAAATAATTTGAGATAGTGGTGGAAAGAGGAGGAGGAGCGTGAAAAGATAAAGGCAGAAGAAGACACAGGATCAAAAGGGAGGGGAGATGAAAAGCAAGAGCAGAACTGTGGGGGAGAGAACGAGGGAAATACTGCGGCAGCTCCAAAGAGCTTAGAGACTCTGAAAAACGTTAAGAGCGTTGGTACATTCAGAAATCAACTTTTCTTTAGCTGTCCGTGGAACAGTATGTCCAAACTTAGTTTTAGCATATACATAGCGGCAAAGCAACCACCTTATTATTATTTTAATGCAAAGTGTCAAGGTTGACAGTGAGACTTTGCCCTAGACAGTGGCAAGTGTCTTGTCTTCTTTGGGGGAAAAAAGACTACATTTTCCTTTGCTAGGTCTGCGCTTGCATCCTGAAGCTATCTACGTCTTGCAGAAATAATGCAGAACCAGATGTCTTGGCTGTGTCCCACACAACCCGCAGTCAATTTCTGCCCACTCACATTTGCCCAAGAAAAGATAAATATTCCTTTGAAAGCAACAGGCAGATTGGGTATCTGCCTTTTTGTATTACCTTTAAGATTAAGAAGATAAGCGGTGTTTTAGTTTTTGTCTTTTAAGGTGCCATTCAACTTTGCCAAGCAGCTGACTACACATTAGGAATGGGAGGATAGGAGGGTGCTTTTTGTCTTATCTCTGTGATTTATTGTTGAACTCTCAAACCGTTGGATTCAGCCACCTGAAACCCTCACTCATCTCACCAGCACTAAAGAGAAAAGTGCTTCTGGTTTTGATTTATTCTAGAAATACATATTTTTTATTATGAAGCACAAATTTACTGTAATGGCTTTCAGATCCCAAAGGAGAAGCTTTTCCAGCCTGATTCACATATTGATAATGTAATACAATATATTTTCCCTCACGGCTTTGAAGTGCAGGTCTCAAAAGCTCAACTTAAAAAAATCTGTCTGAAACTTGTAAGTTACTCTGTGGCGGTGATTTGTGTAAGGTGCTGAGACACGCCTGCAGACCACCCTGTCTGCATCGGATGGAAAACAGCACCTTGATATTAGCAACGCTGAAACAGAGTACATCCAATACTTAATTTTATAAATGTTTCATTCCTTTTTTGAGCGGCATTTGTTTTATATCTGCTGCCCTAAGGTGACTGGCAGGGCACTGTGCGATTCATCACAATATGACATGACAAGAAAAACACCTCAGAGCTACGCTACTGCTATCAGAAAAAAGTGGGCCTTTTTGGCATTTAGAACATTTAAGGACAAAGTCTGTAGATGTAAATGCACGTAACTCCTATTGGGACTAAATGCCATTTCTGTTCGGATAAGAAGCGAAGAACGTAAGAGCTTTCAATTGTCAGTGAAAAAACATGGCAAGATTTACCCGCGTCTGCTGACTGAAACCAGCCCCCTCGAACCCACGGGTGCCACCAGCCTCGCTGAGGGGCTCAGCCGCGCCTGCGGTGGGGCAGCCCCTCGGCCCGCCTCCGAGGGGACCCTGCACGGTGCCAACACTGGACACGGACACCCAATCCTTCCCCCTGGATAATTCAGCAGATCTTCATCTCTGCAAAAACGTTTGACTTCTGGAGCGTGTGCTCAGCAGGATTCCTGGGTGCCTCCCTGCAGGCTGGGTGGCTTCTCGGCACCCAAAACCTTCCTGTCCCTCCACCGTCCCCGCCTGCCCCGCGGCTCTGGGAACGGCCACCTTCGGCAGTCTGTCATGGAGGTCCCAGGTGGCGACGAGAAGTCGAGTTTGCAAGATGAGGTCGGGACCAGTGAGGTACCTGGTGGGGCTCAGGTGAGGGCCGGAGGAAGGAGGGGTCTGCCCGGGACCCGGGGAGCACCCCCGGAGCCATGGCACCACAAGGCCTCCCTGCAGCCTGGGGCACGGCTGGGCGGTCGGCAGCCCAGGCCTCCCTTGCACCGGCTGGAAAGCCCTTCGTTTTCTGGAAAAGCAGAGGTTTTCAGCAGCGCTAACTTGCGTTGCTTTCACTGGAGTTACTAGAAGGGAGAGCTGAGAAGCTGGCGAACCTTCAAGATATTCCAGGAAACACAGCACACTTCTAATTCATATCACTGAAGCATCTGGGAAGCTTAAAAGCATGATAATAGCACCTCCGTCCCCAATGCAGCCATTTTGCAGGCCTGTTGGAGATAGAGGATGGTTTTAACCCCAGCTTCTGCTATAAGTTTGCAATCATCTTTTTCCTGAATGTTCTCTAAATATACGCTTACATTTTGCTCCTTGGGGCATGTTTGAAAGCCCACTAACTTACCGGCAATGTTGATCTTTCTTATATCAGGCATTTTTATTAGATCCTCTGTAAACACTCCCTCTAGTAAGCATGTTTTCAAGAATATATTTGGGAAACAGACAAAAAAGGATCGAGATATGTCCATGAAGAAATTCTTTCTGCAGTATTCACCCAGGCCAGTGGCCAGGAGGAGCGAGACTGGCCGGGGGGTGTGAGAACAGCAATCCCACTCCTGCTGGTCAATGAACCTCAGTGTAAAACACCTGGGACTGTTGTTAAAGTAAAACAACTAAAAGCCTACATGAGAAATAGAAACATTTCTGAAAGTCAACCCAAATCAGGATTCATCGCAGTACTGTGGGGATTCAAAATATTTGGATTTTTTTTTTTTTTTTTGTATTTCAACACTTTCATGCTGTTCTCCTTGTTGTGCCATTATAAGGGGACAATGGCAAGGGGTGAGCTCCAGGCAGTAACACAGTCTTCGCTCCAGTAAATGCCAGACAAACCTCTCCCAATGGCCTGTTACCAGCCCTGCCCGATGGCCTGACCGGGCAGCTGGTTAAAAACCATGTCCTGTGAGGCAGATCTGCTAACATTGCCCGCAAAGACGAATTGTCCCCCAGTGCCATCTGAGAGCAATGTTTTCCTGTTATCTCCATTCCTACAGAGTGGAACAGCACCCAGTAAAGCGCTGCTGCAGCACTTGCTCCTGCTGGGCTCCACAGGCCTTGTACTGCTGGAGGAGGCAGCACCCCTACCCCCCCTTCTTTTGTGTCACCTGCTGGCATCGCGGCAGGTCGCTGGCATCGCGGCAGGTCACTGCCATGGCAGAGGAAGGCGAGTGCCTTTGCTTTTGGGCCGTTTGCTGGGGGGGAGATACTGAGATGAGGAGCTGAGCTTCCCTCCCCACACTATTTCTGTGCAGGCAGCTGGGTACCTGCCTGAATGCTCAGTGCACCTGAACACTTCTCTCTCCCTTCCTTATATTTATTTCTGCTCTTTACTGGAGCTATTAGAGGCATCAGGGCTTTAACAGTCCCCAAAGTGCATCTCCTGAAGCAGAGGTGCTCTGGACGGGAGTGCTGTGAAGCGGCGTAGACGGCTGCTCGGGGAATACGCTGGGGCGGGAGCTGGTGGAAGTGGTTAATGTGAGCTGTTTCAAAGTGACTTGATTCTGAAGTTGCACTTGATGAATTGCAAGAGGTGCGTAGCAGTTAGAGATGTTACAGCAGCGGCCACTGGAAAAGTCACCGTTCCCCAACAGCTACCACATACTGGTACCAGAGATACCAGCAGTGCTTCCTGTTGCGCCGGCAGGAAATCCTGACATCTCGCATGCAACTCCATCCCTGGAGTCAGAACAGGGAGTAAATGCAGGGTGATAACACTTGATAAGGACTAACTTGGAAATGACACACAGAAACCAACTGCTGTTCTTTGTCCATATGGCAAGTCACTGACATTACAATGAAAGGAGTTCAAGGAAGAGAAGGAGGTTAATAAGCTTAATTTCTCTTTTAAGAACAGCAGGCTTCAGAATTAACTTTCAAAATGGGGCCATGGCCCACACAATGGTTTCTGAATGCTGCTCCCTCACAATAAATGCAGAAATAGTACAATAAGCACACTATGAGCTACCCATTTTACACTCAGTCTCTCTGGGTTTAGCATTTCGATACAAAACAGTATTAATCCTAGTTTCAGAGCTGGAGTACCTTGTGCCTCTAAATGTTTTACAGAAGGAAGGTTTCCATGGCTGCCAAGGCTGTCATGTAAATCATCTTTTGGGACAGAGCATCTCCATCCTCTCCAGTGGCCCCTGGCTACCCCAAGATCTTTTCCAAACTGCAAGATGCTCTGTGATCAAAAGGACTACAACAACACAGTGCTGTTCCCCTCACATTTTTGTTTGGCATGAACTAGGACCTGGTCCCAGCCCCAGAAAGGTAGACGAGTCAGCTAAGCCTTCCAATAATTTCAAGACGCTCTGGGATTCTAGTGCTTAACAGATTGAAAGCGAGCGCTGCGGAGATTATCTCAGAGGGCAGGTCCTGACCACAGCACCATGCAGGGAGAGCTCTGCAAAGCTGAACCTACTATCCTAGGACTGCTGAACATCTGGCCCTTTTTCTAAATTTTGTGTTTTGTTTTATTAGTAAAAGACACTATTTCTTTCCAGCATTGACTGAGGGAGGAAAAGAGAGGTTGAGGAAGATGATAAGCACGTGCGAAAGGTGCACTGTTTGACTTTACACTGGTTTCAGTGAGAAGAACACAAAAGGGGAAACCACGCTCCCTTTTGGCTATTTTGGCTGAAAACCTGGGGTTAGCATTACTACGTGTGTGCCGCTTCTGGCCACCTGTACAGTGAAACTCAGCTCTACACCATGTGTGCGGCGAATCCCGACTGCTCCCACCGCAGGTGTAAAGCAGTGGTGTTTACAGCAGGCGTAACAGGTAGGGCACCACGCCGTCCTCACAGCACTGCGCCCGAGCGCCTTCCAGGGAGGTGACAGCAGCCCCCGTCCCTGCAGCCCGTTCATTCAAATTATACTGACGAAACGTTAAGGAAACTCTGCTCTGGTAGTCTGATGTTTTGCTTACAGAAATAGTGATGTTCTAAATAAAAATAGTTTGAGATCCTGCCAACATGAAAACTATTGTAAAACAAAAAGCTATTTTGCATCAAAAACAGTCGCTTATTGTCGTAGAGAAATACACAAAACATTCTATCTTGAGCTTTTCTTGTGTGAAAATCAGGGAAAAAACCAATGTTGTGTTTTGTGTAGCTTCAATCCCACCTTCTGGGCCAGCTGGCAACCCTGGAATTTGCAGATTGTAGTTGCTTCTTTAATTGTTTTCCAATTATTCATCTTAAGATTTTTAAACATAATCCCAGGCTGTTCAATTAACATCACTTCACAGTGCACACACTCTGCCATCCATCTGCTCAAGTTGTCTTTAACCAATACCGTCTTGTATCTGGTGTTCATAACTATCAAACATATCTCCAACGTAATCCACCTTCTGTTCCCACCTAGAAAACAGATTTTGCCATTTTTTATTCTAACACCTGTGCAACTATCAACATTTTTCCACTGGAGATTTGTCATTGGTGAATGTACATGTTGGAACTGAGGTTACTTTAATACATTCACAGAAAAAGCAAGCGATCGTATATTTTAAGGCCAGAAGGGATTATTGTCTGCTCTGGTCTCTTCTGTAACACAGACCATAAAATTTCCCTGCTGTAGTTCCTGGTGCTGGTTTAATAATAATGCTTGAACCAAAGTGTGTCTATTAAAAAAAAACCAACTAATTTCTACTTAACATTTAACTGGTAATAAATCCACATAGTTATCCTGGGTATTAGCTACTCTCACTGATAAAAATTCACACCTTATTTCTCACTCTGAAAATGTTGAATTTTGACTAAAAACATTTTGTTTTATTTAGAACGAAAAGCTTTCCCATCCACCTGCTGGCTTTTGCGTAGGTTCTCAAAACCTGAGCTTGTCACATCTAAACCTTCTCTTTGGGTAAATAAATAGATTTACACCCCCATTTTTTTACCATAAAGCATATTCCTAGCCCTTGATTATTCTTAGAGCTATAAAACCTAAGTAATTAATCACACTTTTTCCTAAACTGGCTACAGAAAGAAGACCATATACTTGCTATTGCGTGCCAACAGTTGTGAATGTAAAATAATATAGTCTGACCTTAATCTCAAGAGAAAAAACAAGTGATCATTCCCAATTCATCTTCTTTGCCTTGCACCATGTTTTTATAATCTTTTATTCTGTGCCTGTCAGTAGCTCCTTTCCCAGGAGGAAGCTCCTTCCCCCCAGAAGGGGCCGTGGCTCTCCCTGCACTGCAGCTTTCCTCCCTTCTCTGGGCGTGCTGTAGCTCTGCTACTTTGCTCCCGGCTTTCATGATATGGGGCACCTTGACAACTTTTCAGGTAGGCAGCTCAAAAAAAAAACCCCAACAAAACCCAAACAACTCAGGAAGTAATTGTTTTCACAAAGCTTAATTAACCTGTGGAATTCATTGCTAACAGATATTGTGGACACGGAAAGCTTGATGAGTTCAAGAAGTGAACAGGCAAAACTATCGGGTGAGTGAATTCAACCAGGGCTATCAAACACCTGGGACCTCTGATTCAGGAGGTCCCTCACCCACAGATTACCTAAAGCTGAGGTCATTCATTAGGAAAGGTCAACACCTGTGTCTCTCTCCTTATATGCGTGCTGTTAAGTGTCTACAAGTGTTGCTCATCAGGAGCAGGGAGGTGCTTTGGAGGAGGTGCTCCGGACCTGAGGTAGGTCCTGCCGCAAGCTGTGTGGTGGGGCTGGCTGCTGTCCTTGAGGGGTGCCCTGCTGCTAAAGGATGGGTATAATGGCGGCTACAGGGATGTGAAAGCTTTGAGTGCTTTTGGCTGAACTTTCATGAGGATTTATTGATCATCCTTCTGCGTTTGAAGCATTGTTCCTCAGAGCAGGCTGCAAAAGGTATGATAAGATTTCCTACCTATGCTATATGCCCTGCAGCGCCTTTCCTGGGCCACAGAATGATTCTTTTCTTCCCCTTTTTGTTGTTGTTATGCTTAAGTTTGAGGAGGTTTGAAGGAAAACTATGTTACAATATGGTTATTTTTACGATGCCTGTATTGGTGTAAGTAGCCTGTGTCCCTGATGTTCCTGTATTATCCCAGAAGGGAACTGGGACTCTGTTCCTTGTGTGTGTTAAATGAGTAGTTTACCCTTGGGAGTTTTACAGCTTTTCTGTATGTAGTGGACTCTTCCTACCTTGTTATCACTGCAGGTGATTCCCTGTCCTTATAACTTTAAGGAATTTCTGAAAACAAGCATCATAGTGTTTTTCTGGTTGTGGCATAGATTAAGCTGATGTTTGTAAGGCACTTGTTTTATGTAAGGTCTAAATCTTATGAAAATAGTTTTCATTTAATGAATCACTTGGGTTCCTCCAAAATTCTACTTTTCTAATGTTGCTGAAAGTGCCAGTGTATAAGACACAGCATTCCTCCTTTGGTAATCTCTTTAATCTTGCTAAGAAGTGTAGTCCCCCATTTCACACATACACAAAGTGTTTTCTTATGTCACTGCCCTTCCCAGTAACGATGTATGGAATAGCCTCATTGAGCACATACACGATGAACATGAGGTGTCATCTAATCCCTCCTTGCTCCATTTTTCATCCGCTCCCTCTATCTTTGCCCTTTGGGAAGTGGACAGGGACTGACTTGTGGCTCCTGCTGGTCCTGCCTGGCGGATAGCAGTGGTCTCCCTGTCACTACTGCTGTCTGTCTGTGGAATCATCAGGTGTGAAGCAGGACCCTGCTATGCATTCAAAAGCAAAGCTACTTTGAAGTAAATATGCACTAGGAATTGGAATTACACTGCAAAACTCTTAAAATGAGGTTGTGAATTCAAACAAACAGGAGTTAGGAGACATAGGGCTAAACAGGATTTTTGTATGTGTACGTTACGCTACAGACCTAATTTCATCCTTGCATGCTACTTCTGCACATACCAAAAATTTACATGAGACTTACACAATTTTTGCACGCTTCACACTGGCATCTGTAAAGGGACAGAGAGGCAAAGCAAGGCAAGGAAAAGCAGCAGGTTGGGGGGGAAAAGAGTGGGCTATGAATAGGATATTAGATATCCTCTGCAGCTGTGAGACGTGCGGTGGTGCCCACTGCACTTTCAGCCCTGCGCTTGGCAGGGATGTGACCAGGGCTGACGCAGAAACACGAGAGGTGTTCTTCACAATGGGGTGTTACTTTGGCATGCTAGTGTGCACTCTGGGTACTAAACCGAAGCCTAAATTATCTAATGATCTTTCTCTGTCTCATATTTATACATGCAGGTTTTTAGTGTAGCTGCCATCTCTTTATTATGTCTCCTATAATTAAAGTTAGCCAACAGCACAGGGCGCTCCATATTGCTCCTGTACTCAAGCTAAGCTGTGCTGCTGTGCCTAGGCTGTGTATATTGTTATTGGAAAGCATTCCCATTTCTCAATGCCTCAAAACCACAGGGTCCACTTCTGCAAACTTTAAGCCACATGAGCGATCCCTTGTCCACCGAAATCAATGGAATCCCTTGTGTGAACAAGGATTACGCTAGTGAATGAAGGGTTTTCGGATCAGGGCCCTAACCCTTTTTTTAATTAACCTTCTAAGAAAGAATTTATACAGGAAAACTCTGGCTCAGTGGTGAGCGGTCAATAAACCATGTCTTTGTAATTCCTTCCTTCCTTTATGGGCCCTTTGTGTGAGGCTTAAGTGAAATGGATCTCACTGTCTATATCCCTTCCTTGCTTCCCTCCTGCCCAAGCCAATCACTTTATAAATGTCATAGTTTCTCTCTATTGTTCCCTTTTTGGGTATATTTGCTCTTGTCTCATTCGGTGACTGCTAGCTTAACTATTTCTTTTTACATTAGGAAAAAAAGGAGACAAAATGGGCTGAAATATCAGGAAGAGAGATTCTATCTTATTTTAACCTCTGGGAATCAAAATACTAATTTTTATATTTAGAATCCAGTGAGTAAGTTTTTGCTATATGGAAGTTTCTACTTCCTATATTTCAATATTACAGATGATCTGTCCTAAATATAAAGTTCTAGGATTTGGAGGATTATTTTTAAAATAATCTCTTGTAATTTTCCACCTTCAGGTTCACCTCAATGCCTTAAAATGTCACAGTTATTGTTTGCCATTACAGATTAACCATGGTGGCCTAGGAGGAAGATTAGCAAATGACAGAAAATAGAATAATACTAAGAGGTGCTTGTTTGGCTCAAGTGTTTTCTGATAACATTGCAGACTGGAGGATCAAAAGCGGTAGGAAATGGTGGAGATAGAGAAAACAAAGATCTCCACTGCTTTCTGCAGACAAGTGCAAATTTTCCTGCAATCTGCAGGACATAAGGGATTCCTAACCGCTGCAAATAGGGTAATGTTGTTTTCTCAGTGCTGACATGAAGCTGAAGGATAGGTGAAATGTTCTGCCTTTATGTTAGTCAACAGAAGTATTCTGTTCTTTCTGTTTTCCAATTACCCACAAAGAATACTTTAATTTCTGAGAGTATTTGCAGTTACCTGTGAATTGTAAACGCTCCATCATATGCTTCCTGCTTTGTTTGTGTGTAGCTACCTGGCCAGGACTGTATCCCTTGGTGTGATGGTCTTCCTGGTTTCTAACTGGATAACTGTGAGTTAACTACAATGTTTCCTAGTGAACATAGACACTCCGCTTAATTTTGGTAAACATGTGCTAGTCAGGTTGCAGAATGATTTATGAGAAGAAAATTTCCATTCACACAAGTATTTGCAGGTGTATGGTTGGAACAAAAGGTGTGAATGTCTTAATTCAAGACAGCATCGGGATAAAATGTTCATTAATAACTTTTCTGCTGTTGGTCCAAGCCTTAGCATTTTTATCTCTATGAAGGTGTTGAATTAGCTGATAAGTGGCTTAATTGATACACTGAGAAGCAATGTCAGTGTGACGTGGATGCTTTTTTAATCTTGAAGGATAAAAGGGATGTCAACTAATGCTCATATTGGCCTTAGTCCAGTTTTTCCTTCTTCTATCCTTCCAGATCAGGATACTGCATTATCCTTCAGGAAAGACTGCATTTGTTTGTCTTTCCTCTGATCCTTCTTTGAATACATTCCCTCTCTTCTTCTTTCTGCTTAATCGTTCATAGTCTGTTCAAAGTAGTTGGTTTGGTTCTGTGAAGATCTATATCTGTAATGACGAAGTCCTGTTTTTCTCTCTCTTTTTTCCACCATGGTAGGAATAGAGATTTCCTCTTAAATAAATGCAGGCACAAGTATGGAAACACAGTGGATAGCTTCCGGAATTTCAGCTTTGGAGGAAGCTGTCTTTGGAGAGGTGTTCAGTGGAGTACCTCTCCTTTTCTCCTCAGGAAATCCAATGTTTTTGCTCTTCCTTGGGCACATTAGGCAAAGACAGCAGGTTTATGCCTGGGTGTTCTATACCTTGGGACGACTGTTAAGAGAACCTTTGTCTTGTTATCCTTCTGGGTACCACCTATTTGCTGGAAAAAACCCAATTCCACAGTTGCCGACTTCGCATCTCAACTCCATCTTTCTGTTAACAAACTGCAAGCAGGGATTTATTAGGGTAGAAACAAAGGAAATTTTTCATTGTTAGCTCCTCCCAAGTCAGAGAGACAGGACAGTGTTGTACAGCAGCTATGAGGGCAAATATAAATTTATTCCCAACTCGTGACTTTGTGGCACTGAATACTGGTATTGCCCTCCCAGCTCTATGCATCCTTGAAACCTGGTGTGGGGCAGGGGTAGATGCCCTCTGTTGAAAGAGAATGGTGTTATGTTGTTTAAGTTTCTTTCTGGTATTCTGGCATACAAGCTGAGGTGGGGGAGCTATTATTGTGAACCTTAATATAAATAAATGTTTTCTCTATATTTCTAACTGATCTCGTCACGGTACTTCCTGGTTGCTGCGTTCCCCTGTCCTCCAATAGTCCTCTACCAACCTTCAGTAAGACGCTTTATTTCTGCTATCTGAGACAAGCTGTTGTCTAATCTCAAAATTTCCCTCTTCCTCTAACTTGCATTTCCCTCTGCTAGTTTGTTGCATCGTACTCACAATTCCCTTGCTAATGCTCTCTGTGTTTTCTAGACTTTATCTCTTGGTCTCAGAAAGGAGTTAAATAATCCTTCTGACAACTTGATCCATTTAGCCTTTCACCCTAATTTTTTCTCAGACAAATTTTTACAGCCTAAATATCTCCTGAAGTGACATATGGCTTTCAAACTCATTTTGCCTTCAATGACCTATCATCTTAAGTAGACTCAAATATGCAGTCTATTATTTACACTACTCGTTTGTTCACCCCGTCATCCCAAGTTTTAAACCCAGATTTACCACTATTCTAAAAAACTGATTTATTTAGTAGGAATGACTCCTTTTTGTAATCGGAGAACCTTTAAACCTCACATAAAAAGAGTTTCTTAAAACGGCTACTTATCTGATTCCCTCAGAAGAGATGCTTTTAAAGGGCTGCATCAGTATTTTAGATTTCTAAGTATTCCTAGGTCTTGGTTTTCAAAACAAGCTGTGCATTAAGAATCTCTGAAGGCAGCAGTCTTGTTTTTTTTTTAATTAAACTATGTATTAATTTTTGACATAAAATCTAAATCTAAAGCTCTTATTATGACTGTTTTGGTGATAAATCTTTTTAACAAATTTGTGTTTATTTAAGAGGATGGTGTAAAGTGTCATTTCTAAGCAAGCTGAATCAGCAGTACATGTTTCAACAAATTTTCTATTAATATTTTTAGTCTGAAAGAAATTTTTGTGGGTGACTTGCATGGATGGAAGGAAAGCTTTAATAAATATAATCTTGTTTCTTGGCGATTTCTTTATCGATAAAGTAGTAAGTACTTTTTCTAGCCTTCTTCCAAGATCATCTGCCGTATTCCCAACACAGCTCAGAAAGGCCTGATTCTACTGAGTAGGCATTTCCCATTGCTGATAGGTTGCACCAATTTGAACCTTTAGCATTCATTTTTCAAGTCAGCTTTTTCAAGTCAGCTTTTGCCAAATGTAATCTGTAAGTTTTCTGAGGATATGTGCTTGGTGTCTCAAATACAGTACTCTTTAATATAATCCTATGTTTTCTACAGTAATTACAGACACTGAATGAAACTGAATTTGATTTATAAGTGATGATTGGTTCTTTCAAGCCCAGTTAAGCTATTCTTTTTAGTACCCCTTTAAATAACTTATAAATTTATAACAGTTTTATTTCCTTGGTAGAAGACACTATATTATTATGGAGCATCTCTGTGTGTCTAGTCATTCTCTGTTTATCTGGAATTACTAAACAGGTTTTGGAATCCGACTGTCTGTGTGATTTCCTTTGAACATTGAGAGATAAAACACCGCAAATGTGTGCGAGAGCCTGATTCAAGAATACAGCAGTAGAAGGGTTACAGAGAGCTTGGGAATGAACTGGTTACAGAGCACCATGAGAATGGCAAACACTGTGCAAGGACAGAAAGGAGTTCACGGGGACCAGAGAAAGCATGGTTGTTTGATAGCTCAATAGACGACTGGTCTATGTCAGGAAATCGGAACAATGTATTATAACAATTGATATCGGTGAAGAGAAAAAGGTGACACTTCAACAGAGTGTAATGAGGGCTAAAGCCTATAACGTGCTGTATGGCTTAACAGCTGGTATTAAATCAGCAGACAAAACATTTGCTGAGATTGTGGAAAGTCTACAAAATTACCTTTCTGGTATCTGCCAAATGTATCTGCTTTTATAGAGAGGATCAGAAGAGAAAATGAGACAATTCTTGAATTTGTCAGTTCAGAAAGAGTTTAAATGATGTGTTAAGAGACTAGATTGGTGTATTATATGCAAAAATGAAACAGTCCAAAAATGGTTATTGACTGGAGTCAATTGATCCAAAGCAGCACACGGGAGAGCGGCAGGGTAGTGGAGGACACTGAAACGCTGTAGGCAACCTGTGTAACCGCTAAACGGCGTTCTAGCAGAAAGCTCTAACCAGACAAGCAAAGCAGCACGTCTTGTCTCTGTCTTATCGTGCAAATGAGTGCTGATGTGAAGTAACTAAAAGAAATTGGGATATACAGAGGAAATGTGCAGGTCGCTTCCAAACCTGTTACCCCTTACAAAGGCAATATAAAATGCATTCAGAGCTGTGATGCTGCAGAGGACAATGTCTATTGTAGTCCGTTGTAGTCTATTGTAAAAGCACTAGTATTTTTACAGCAATTTAAGTTAGGATACAATAACCACAATATTATTGGATTTTGTTAGATGCGGAGGGAGTAGAATCTGAAATGTGTTTTTGACAGTGTTCTCGGACACCAGAGAAGAAGCAGCAGTAAGACTTGATGCTTTAAATGCGCAAAAAACCCTCCACATCTTCTAAGCATTTTTGCAATGGAGATAATGTGTAACTATAACACTATATTCTTCTGTGGCCTGCTATGAAGCGGGGAGGTCACTTATTACACGGTAGACAGTGGCTGGGAATGTGATTTAGATGGATTGATAGAGCTTAACACTTCTCCAAGCTTTCAGTGGCGTTGGGAGGAGGTCATACATGACACACAGTGGAAATTAGCTGGACTCTTCCACATAGTTTCCCACAGTTTTTAGAACAATATCAGGATCTTAAATTCCTGTT
The DNA here is from genome assembly GCF_964195595.1 of Calonectris borealis. Taxonomy (NCBI): domain Eukaryota; kingdom Metazoa; phylum Chordata; class Aves; order Procellariiformes; family Procellariidae; genus Calonectris; species Calonectris borealis. The sequence continues at coordinate 19,308,426 of NC_134324.1, read as the reverse complement.
GTTTAGGAGAGACCAGTCATACAGGTTGCTAGGCTTCTTCAGTACTTAGGAAAGCAAAAGAAAAAGGCGGAACATAAGCCCCACGCAGAAATCATGATATGACAGCGAGGGTGGAGGATTACAACACATTTCCACGCGCTATGATAAAAACAGTTGAGGCTCTATACATCCAAATTGAATTCAATGTTAACTCATACTTGCAATTTAGTAACTTTTAACTGAAACAGTGGATGAACTTGTTCCATTAGCTGGTGGTAAGCTCCCAAGTCTACCTAGAGAAATATGTCTATAAAATTGGAGATTGAAGTTGATAGCAAGAAATACCTCTTCAAAGACAGTTGTAATATCACCAGCTAATCCTATCAATGCCATCAGTACTCATTTTTTTTCTATCACTGAACAATAAACCAGATGTTTTATGACATTCCTAGCACTCAGTGTTATGTGGGAGTTAGTGTTATAGAGCACCTTAAATAGTACTGCTGACAAATTGTCAAGAATTTGAAGGGAATAAGGAAAATCTGAATTGTTTTGAAGATTCAACTGTGTTATGGCTGGAAGAGTTTCACCTAAGCCTTGTGATTTATCTTTAGGAACCTTAACCTTCAAATGTTCCCCATGTGTACCCCTCTTTGCAGATAGTCAGTTATTTCTGTAGGTTTTAGCCTACGGCAGTAACAGCGTTCGATCTGCAGAATGAGCTGTTACAGAATGAATAGAAACACATTGATTCACACAGCATTTTGGGACTTTTCATGAGTAATGGTTCTCATATTGTGCGAGAGTGTCCTTACACACCTTTGTCTATAAAGCTACCTTATGATGCTTCCCTAAGTGGAACAGGAGCAGTAATTTCACATCTGATGGAAGATCAGAGTGAAAGGTCCACTGCTTTTGCCTCTGAATTCCTTACCTTGGCAAAACGGAGCTGCGTGGAAATGGAGAAAGGATCTCTGAGCTATTCTTGGCAGTTAAAACTTTTCACCAGTGTTGTATAGGCAATGATTTATGCTCGTTGAAGATCATCAACTTCTAGTTTCATCTTTAATCCCACAAAAAGTAGTTCCAACCATAACTGCTACAAAGCTTTCAAGATGGGAAGATAGCTCACTGTAGTAGTATTGATTTCAAAACTATCAACAGCCTCATGAATGCAGATTGTTTGGCAAGCTTTCCATTGAAAAATCACCTTTAAGGGTACTGAAATGGAGTCAGAAGTCTATAGATTCTGCATGGCACAAATTAAAGCTCTCAACAAATGCATTAGAATTCAAAAATAATCTGAAGACTGAAATTTGTACAACATAAAGTGGGCAGGCATATATGTCCAAACTGTAGCATGGCTCCTGTACCCCACCTTGATGATGGCTGGGGTGTGTGTGGTTGGTTGGTTTGTTTTTGTTGGTATGTGTTTGGTTGTGTTTCTGCCCTTTTTTTTTTTTTTTTAAGAAACTAAAATACTTGAGCTCATTACTCATATGGTAGGTTTGGTTCAATTTGGTCGGTAGGTCCAGAAGATGTTGGAGGATTGAAATAGTTAAAACGGGCATGTTTAACCTCAGACATGGCATTATGCTGAGTACCTGAGAAGTTACAGGATAAGCCTGGTAAAATTTGATTACTCCTCTTATTCTTTCATGATGGAGTCATCACCTAGACACCAGGCTCAAGATAGCTTTGTTTTTAATTTTATTTTATTAAAAAGACCTGTTGGGTCTCTGTTACAATCATTAAGGTGTGATTTTTAAAGTGCCTGTTTTTTCCAAATTCCAGGTCCAGAAAACTCCTAGGTATTGATGTCAGAAGTAGAACGCTAGAAGCCAGGCTAAGTCTGCCTCCCTCCCCTATCTCAGTGGCTAGGAACTGCTACAGAAATAGAAGATACAGCATAATTGTCTCAAGGGTTTTACAAAATGCATCTCATGCCTAAATATTTTCATTTTCTCCTGAGTTTAGCTAGCAGTGTCTTGTTTAGATTATGCTGGGCCATTTATTGGGTATGCACATATCTATATTTGTGGGATCTAAGGTTTTTAGTTCATTGGATATTCACTCTAATGCCCAGGATATAGCAGTGCTGGGACCGGAAAGAGTAAAATCCTCATTTCTGAAGCAAGGTGTTAATGGATAAATTGCGGAAATTTAAAGAGCATTCTGTAATACTCATCTTGAGGACCCTAATTGTTTTTTTGAAATAAGTAGGATACAAAATGTCACAGCAGCTCCCTACTACCTTGACACAGTGTGTTACTGCAAAGATTTATTCATACTTTCAAGAAAGTAGTGATTCACACTGTAACTATGGGCAAAGATAACTTACAACAAAATTCTATGGGGCAGCTGGAATACAGAACAGACTATTACAAATCAGATCTCGGCTATGGCATTGAAAAACTGCATTTTGAACTCTCTCAAGGTTGTTTTTTTTAAGCCCAACATATAGAGGTATACTGGAAAGAAACAGGGTAATCGGGTGATTCCATGAGTATTGCTTTTATGTAGGAGGAAAATGAAGTAGTGAGATATAGCAGAGATAATTTATGGAAGCTTGGGGTGATAATGTCACAGCTTTATCCTTTGTCTTGTTAAGCAGAAGTGGTATTGAATGTGCCATAGAAAAGTAGGATGTTTACTTGGATGTTCTGCAGGAGGGACACTTATTGAAAATATAGAGTATACAATACAGCCAGACAGCGATGTGTGCTAGTACCAGTGAGCTTTGTCTTTCTGTTTTTACTTGAACGAACTCTCTTTGAGATATTTTCTACAAAGTAAGAAAGTGTAGCTAGAACAAATACCCTTGAAAGTTCTAGAGTATTTGTTTAATGTCTGCTAGCCATACCCATAGACACGCTATACATCATCACCTATCAGACTGCTTGTGTATTGCATTACGTGTCAACTCTGATTTTGATAGTTAAGGTTGGAGTAGTATTTAGCGCACAGTTCCTCAGGGTGTTCACCTTGCACAGCGGGAGAGCCCATTAATGAGCACAGAGCAGCTGCTTGGACACCTATGGAGTGGCTGGGGTAGCTCTGGCAGCATGTAGGAGGGCGCAGCAGCAATACGGGGCCAGCTTTCCAGCCCTTTGCAGTAGGATGTGCTTGTTTCCATCCAGAGTGATGGTTATTTCCCTACACTTCACATTTTAGGAGAAATGCTGGTGTAGGATAATTGCGCCATGATCTTGGTATGGCAAGTGATCATGGGTTATTATAGATCATCTCTGTGTAAGTATGTAAAATGCATAATTAGGCTTTTAATATCTCAACACAGCAAGTATAGATACGTGGAAGTCCTAATATCGTGTAGAGCATAAGGACACACTGGCAATACGCAGAGTAGTACAACTGGCACAGCATCCATGAAGTGGATGTAATTTGAGAAGTGGTCACCAGATAATCCAGATGCTCATAAATTCTTAACTGTTTATGGAAAAAGTTATTTCTTAAATCAGTTTGTCTAGCAATTTCTGCTATTACCTTTTGCAGTAAAATCTGCTCAGCACTTACTTGATTGAGGTGTAAATGCTATGCAAAAAAGTGCAACTTGGATCTTGAGGGAAAAGCTTTAACAATGCATCAGTCAGAGCCAGATGACAATCTTGGATTGTGATGAAGCCATGAAGATCCTTTGTTTCCTCATTTAGTGTCGACAGAAGTGTTTATAATCTGACATGTTTAAGGTAAACTTTTTTCTTTTTTTTTTACCACCTTTTCTTAAATCTTTATTTCATAAGTGGCTGTTGACATCTTGGAGTGAATGATAAGGTGAGAACATCAAGAAAACATTCTAATCAACCTGAAAATATGCTGAAGTGGGACTGTAACAACACCTTTGCATCCTGGTACCCATGCAGTGTTTGCATCTTCATCAGGTTAACCCTGTCCTAATGCTCTCCAGAAAGGTTGCCAAAATACCGCTCTTCATTAAATCATATAAGAATGCCTTTATTATAAATTTGCTATGATTGACTTACTAGCTGACAGACTAGTTCCTCTTTACTTCTTGAATAATAATATTGTGGTATATTTATGCTTATTTATTTAACATACTTTAATATGAAGTAGGTCCACAAGATGGCCCTTTCGTCTTGCCAAGTCTTGGGTCATGTGTGAGCTCGGAGACCAGCACTGTAGCTATTGATCTCTTCTGTCCTGAAATCCTATATTCAGAAACACAAGTTGATTTGTGTGCTTCATTAACATTTGTTTCTTCTTCTCCATGATAATGTGCTACTTGTGTCTTGCTCAAAAATAGACATAGATTAATGCGATGTTGACAGCAAAATCACCAAGGAAGAAAACTGCTGCACTAGATAAACTTTATAGGTCACATTCCTCCAGTTTCACAGTCTGAGATGACTATTTGTGTAATAAGGCATGGCGGGGATTGTGATCATCATAAAATAATCAAACCCTGGAGTATTTTAAAGGTACAAAGCATAACTGCCAATGTTTGACTTCCTAGAAATAATCATATTTGGTAACATTGAGCATCATCCAGTTTGAGTTCCCTACTTCAGCCTAATTAGTAAGTACATACATGCTTACATATATTTATACATATCCATACACACAGAAACTCACCAGCACAAAAATGTACTTTTTTTTTTTTACTGGAAGAAAAGCATCAAGAAATTAGAACTGCAAAGCAGTTCTATGCTGAAGAACTAAGATTTTCATCTTGCTTGTAGTATAAGTAATAAGAATTGCTATTCTATTTCTCATGCAGATGTAGAGATAACTTGCACTTAAGTAAAATGTATCAGCACTGATTCTGAGGGGTTTCTGAACATGCCAGAGGCAAGGGATTAGAGTAACAGTCAAACTCAAGTTAGGGAATTTCTCAGCCAGGTACATCTATCAGTTAAAAATAAACATCTGAACATCATTAGGACTTTCCATGTAGATGTCGAAGGCATGATCTGATCCTTTATTTTTTTCTTGGTACATTCTCTGTACTTATTTCAGAGTCTCAGCAGAGTGGATGACACTGCATATTGAACAGGTTGATTTGTCTGTGCACAACACACGCTAAACTGAACCAGCAGCTTTGCTTTTCAATTTCTGTGGTTTTGTCAGGCCGAGTCAGGCACAAGCCTTTTGTTTCTTCAGCACTGATCTTTAACTGCTTTTTCAGTTTAAGATGAATTTCGGGAAGTGTAGGATGGTTGGACATATTTCATCTTCACATTCTTTACATCTGCTCCCTTAAAAGTGTGAGATCAGTGCAAACATGTAAGATGCTTTCATCAGATGGAGGAGGAACCAGGTGTGTCTTCAGCCCTGTGGATCCTTAGAATATAGCACCAAGGCACTGGGACTCATTTTAGTGTTGTATAGGAAATATTTTTCTTACAGCAAAAATCTACAAGGATTTGGAATGCAATTGGCAACACTTAAGAATGCCCAATAATGAGAGATTCTCCTAGAAGAATTTGGTCACTGGACAGAATGAATCAATAAGACTCTTCAACCGTTATCCTAGACAACCTTTCTAATAATGTATTTCTTACTGGACACAATTTTTCAGGGCCTATGGATTTTTTTTTCCCGTCTTCAAATTAATTATTCCAAAATATTTTCCTTAATATCACTTTTGTCAGAGTTTGTGACATACACACCCTTTTGTAAACGTTGGGCTCAGCCACAAAACTTGATTCTGAATTCAAACATTTACAGTGTTCAGGAAAGCTTAGAATTGTGTTTGCAATTCAGGTGCAACCCTTAGTGTAACCTCTCCAATGAAAAACACAGATTCCTACAGGTCATTACACTGAATTTCACTGCCATGAATCTGAATCCACGAGACATACATAGTGGACATCAGCATGAGATACAAATCTTATAACAAAAGTAATCTACGTATATGCATCTGAGCATTATTTTGGGCTCCTAATTCTCGTGCGTTGACCAAATGCCCTAGGTTTGAACACCTCCAGTTCTTATAGCTAGTGTGCATGTGCAAATTGAGCAGACGCTGTTATTTAGGACGCAGTGTTAGCTTCTTTGCATAAGCTTCTGCGTTATTGCAGTTAGTCACAGGAGCACGCACGGTGTTTTGGAACATGTTAGTCAAGCTGTAGATGTGTCATAACTTGTCACTAAGATAAATGACTGTTCCTGGAAGAAAGGTCACACCTGTGGAGAAGAGGTTGTACAAGATAACTTGCGTACCACCTCAGTAGATGATTCCCAGGTTTACATATGTACCAAGGTTAGAAGTGCCCAAGATGTTAGATTTCTGACACCTTGTTTTGCGTTAGCTGATAGATGGGTAGTTAAGTGTATTAAGACAAATGCACACAACATATTTCTTCCTAAAATTATGCTGATGACTCTTCAAGCCAGTGATCTCCAGGAGTTTTGTAATAAAAATAAGCTGTCATCCTACAGTATTTTACTCTGTCATTGTGTTTTTAGATGAATCATCAGGGTTTTTTTTTAACATTACGAAAGCCATAGTCTCTACCAACCAGCTGCAGAACACTTACAATGGCCTTGAAAAATGCAAAGTGCTACTTCAGGGCATCTAATAAGAATATTTAAGGCCCAAAAGTATAATTTCTCTGTATCTTTTTCCTTCAGCTGTTGACATCATATTTATTGCTCAGTTAACTTAGCAGTATGACCCAGTGTAGGACTAATTATCATTAGCATTACAATTATTTAGGTACTGCTAGTGGTTTTCTGATCAGTTTATAAACAAATGTAAACATAAAAGAAGATGCAAACAAATTAGCAAGGCAGGTTAAATTTAGTGCCGGCAAAATCAACTTGATTCACATTGCTAGGTTACAAATTAATTGTATCTGTTTTCTACAAAATGCAGAATTAATCTATAGAACTCATTGCCACAAAATAGAAAGCTCTTAATAGAGTTCATTGACCAGATGGCTATTGAATGTCCCCAGGCGTGATCGACAGCGGACGCTCATAGTTCTGACTATTGCCAATCTGCTCGGTGCCTGCAAATTAGAAAGAAACCTTCCCCAGAAAGTGAGTTATTCCATAATCAACCATTATAGGATCTCCTGAATCTCCAGTAGCTGCCTTGGCTGCTCTGGGAGATGCAGTGTTCTGTCTGACACAACATAGTTGTTGCGAAGATAAAAATCAGTCTTATTAGCGATTTAATGACAACCTGGCTATTCATCAGTGTTCAGTCAGCTGTTTGTCCTAGAAGGCGCTGAAGTCTGATTAAGTGCTTATGACGGCTGTCCTGCTGGGTGGGCTTGTGTCTGGTAGCAGCTGAGAGGTGGTGGGCGACAGTTTATGGAATGTCTTGGTGCCGTATCTACAAATGCTGTTCTTTTGTTTTATTATGAGGTGTAGGAGTCTTCCCCCATCCTGCTCCCCCCTCCATCCATGTGATTCTGCCATTCATCCCCAGAACGGTTGAATGTTGTGGCTAATATCAGATGAATCTGATGGAGGTGCAGAAGTCCACAGGCTGCTGTGTTCTGGCAACAGAAAGACAGGGAGTAGTGAGAAACTCGGGACACCCGCACTGGATGAAGGCAGGAGCTAAAGTTTCCCTGGACACGGCGCTGCTGGGCTTCCTGAGTGCCAGTGCCCATGACCAGATCTGCTACTCCAGGAGGCATGTATCCTCAATCTTCACCTTCTCCACCAAAATCAGACATTTTGGTATCTTTTATCAGTTGAGCCTGGCTTACATGATACCCTGTGGTCTGTTTTGCTGAGTTACTTTCAGGAGGGCAAAATTGTTCTAAATTTTACAGTGCATTTTTTTAATCTAATGGGGCTGCATTGGAAGAAATCTGAAACGAAAATGAATTTAAGAGCAATATGAAATACCTCTCCTTGGAAGCTGAACCAATGGAAGGTGAACCAATGTTTGCATGAGGATAAATGAGTATATCTAAATAAACAGAAGACCTTCAGTTTGTGAAGATTTAGAATGAAATGGTAACTTAGCAAATAATAGTTAAATATTCATATTTAATAAGTAATGCACTTCAATAAGGTGCATTGTTGTAATAATGCATAATAAGGAATATTAAACGGTAAGGATGGCTTTACTGTCATTTAACATTCATTCTTTTGTGATCAGAGCAGCGCGCTCAGTAAGAAGTAACAGCCAAAGTTCCATCTTAAACTGACAGTGGAGGAATGTGTAGAATTGCCAGGGAGACTGACACGTTATTCCCGTGGCAGTGACTGCGTTAAGCCGTTGATGTGAAGAACGCTTAAAGGACCTTGTCCTTTTGCAGTCTGCAGTCTGAGTTAAGTGGTTAAAAACAGGACTTCCAGCCTTCAGATACCGATCATTGTGCTGGCTTTTAAAAGCTGGGTTTTTATGGTGTAAATTTGCAACCCAAGACATTTGGGGGTTCTGACCCTGATTTTTCTTTCACAGAAGCTTTATTCTCTTGTAATTACAGTAGTTTCTTCAAAGTTATCGTTACGTTATGGAGCTGCTGTAAATGAGATCGGTAACCTAAACAAACCTCCTCAAAGTCTTCTATTCTATCAAGTACACAATAAGAGTCCTGATTGGCGGGGGGGGGGAACTCTTTGTCTCTTCTAAATTTGTTGTTTTCCTCCCAAGATTTGATCTCGGCTGTTCAAGTGAGTTAACCAAGTTTCTGTTCTCTTTATACCTATCTTGTTCTTTAATGGAACCTCTCACCTCAATATGCAGAATTGCTGCTTCTGTACTATTAATGCTCAGATGAAGATGGTGACATTGCAACTGCAAATTAATATCCTCTTTTTCTTTGCCATCAGATGGATTGTTGATGTAGAATGTGAAGCAGTGAAGTGAAATACCCAGGGTGATGTGTAAACGGGTCAACACGTTTTTCAGGCACCTTTGCCAGGAATCATAAAGTGTGTGGAGCATCTATTTAAATTTTTATATTTGGCTGCGTCTCACTCAATTAGTCTATCAAATTCCTCATTAAAGTTCTTGAGCATTTAGAACTACATAATTAAAATACCATTACACTTGGTGGAGGGGAAAAAAATCCTTTGAAGTGCTCTGTATCATTAAAAAAAAAAATCCCATCAAGAAGTGGTATTGCATCAGTATTCATTACTATTAAAACATGTTGGAAGTGGAAAGAATGAAAAGGGTTCATTTTGTAATGCCAACTCCAGGAATGAACGAAGGCTTCAACTTTGTATTGATTCCTTTGGTTTCTGGTTTCTGTGTGATTGCTGTGTACATACGGGAAGACTTGATTGAGGAGAGACCTTTCAGCGAGGCTCTAACTGTTCAGCATCTACCCATACATTCCTACATCACTGATTTCGGTGCCAATTCTGGTACTCTGCTTTTAATGAAGTGATTGTCACTTAAAGAATGATAATCAATGATAGTTTTATGAACAGTACCTTTTATTTCCCCTCAGTGATTGCAGACTATGGTAAGAAATAAAAACAAAAAAAAACCAAACCCCAAACAAACAGAAATGCAGCAGCCTCTCAATGCAATGGGGAAATTGTCCCAGAACTAGATACAGTGCCTAATCGGGGATTTAAATAAGGCAGCTTGATTTTTTGAATAGTGCTATAGACTTTCCACTAGAAATCTGCTATGCTATTGGCATGGTAGATAGCTAATCTCCTGTTTTGTTTTTGCATTTTAATACAAGGGGCAAGAACACGAAGCCATGGCACTCATGGGAATGACAGATTATAACAGCCTGTGAGCAGGGTGGAGAGGTGTATATCCCCAACTGGCTCAGCAGCAAGCAGAGTTTGGCATAAATCCTCTGCAAAAGCAATATGCTTTACTCATGTATAAGAAACAGGATACAGCACTTTGAAAAATACTGATTTTCATATTTTCATAGAGAATAACCTCTAGCAAAATTCAGTTTGCTTTTCCCTTCACTTTTTACTGCCTTTTAAAAATAATTGTGTCCTTAGGATTTTCAGTAATTGGTTCTATTGCACTTACAGTTGATTATATATTTTTTGATTAATGTATTCTATTTTGGAATAATTTGCTTAAAATATCTGATAGTGATTTAATTCCAGGTGATTGTCCTTCTTAGCAACCTGAGGAACTGGCTTCCAGATTGTAATGTTAATGGGTTTCGGTGACAAGCATCATGGTCCAAGATAAATCACTGTATTGTAGTTCGTAAGCTTTATGTTGTCAAACCAAGTAAAATATTACCTCTTAATTAAAATGAAAACCACTGGCAAGAGCCAAGTTCAGAGCTAGAGCTCTTAAAAGACCTGGAAATGAAAATGTGCCCAGAAGTGCCAAAGGTACTTGGGTTCTGTCTGTAACAGAGATGCAAAGCAAGACATGGAGTTCAGTCTTTGCACCTACTCTTAACCTGGTCTTATCTGGGAATGAAAAAATCACACTGTATTGGGTTTGTGTGGCAAGGTTTTGGTAGCAGGGGACTGCAGAGGTGGCTTCTGTGAGAAGATGGTAGAAGCTTCCCCTATGTCCAATAGAGCCAATGCCAGCCGGCTCCAAGACAGACCCGCCGCTGGCCAAGGCTGAGCCCATAAGCGACGGTGGTAGCACCTCTGGGATAACATATTTTAGATGGGGGGAAAAAACTGCTGCGCAACAGCAGCTGGGAGAGAAGAGTGAGAATATGTGAGAGAAACAGCCCTGCAGACACTGAGGTCAGTGAAGAAGGAAGGGCAGGAGGTGCTCCAGGCACCAGAGCAGAGATTCCCCTGCAGCCCCTGGTGAAGACCATGGTGAGGCAGGCTGTCCCCCTGCAGCCCATGGTGGAGCAGATACCCACCTGCAGCCCATGGAGGACCCCACATCAGAGCAGGTGGATGCCTGAAGGAGGCTGTGACCCCATGGAGAGCCCACGCTGGAGCAGGCTCCTGGCAGGACCTGTGGCCCCGTGGAGAGAGGAGCCCGCGCTGGAGCAGGGTTGCTGGCAGGACTTGTGACCCCGTGGGGGACCCACGCTGGAGCAGTCTGTTCCTGAAGGACTGCACCCTGTGGAAGGGACCCACGCTGGAGCAGTTCATGAAGAACTGCAGCCCATGGGAAGGACCCCATGCTGGGAGCAGGGGATGGGAATGAGGAGGAAGGAGCAGCAGAGACGTGTGATGAACTGACCGCAACCGCCATTCCCCATCCCCCTGTGCCGCTTGCAGGGGAGGAGGTAGAAAAATCGGGAGTGAAGTTGAGCCTGGGAAGAAGGGAGGGGTGGGGGGAAGGTGTTTTTTTTAGATTTAGTCTTATTTCTCATTATCCTATTCTGCTGTTAATTGGCAGTAAATTAAATTAATTTCCCCAAGTCAAGTCTGGTTTGCTAGTGATGGTAATTGGTGAGCGATCTCCCTGTCCTTATCTCAACCCATGAGCCTGTCATTGTATTTTTTTCTCCCCCTGTCCAGTTGAGGAGGGGAGTGATAGAGCGGCTTGGTGGGCACCCGGCATCCAGCCAAGGTCAACCCACCACACGTGTACATTGAACTGTTTTGTTTATTTTGGATCTCTTCCTGTTTTGCAACATTTTCTTTTGGTTTACTTTTAGATGGGTCCTTCAGAGCCTAAAAGCTGTTGATTTTGAAGTTAATTTTAATTTTTCTTTGTTTGAAGCAATTAAGTGGCTTTAACAGGTAGGCAAATGGAAAAAAGTGTACTGTCAAAAAGAAAACATGAAAAAACAAAAGTATTCGCATTTTAAAATCACACTAGATATTTCTTTATGGTAGCTGCATAGTATTGTATCTTTATTTTCTAGGGTGATCGAATTAGGTTGGATATCTACACCTAGAGATCAAATGATGTCTCTTACCATTTCATGAGAAACTTGTCTTTGAATTTAAATCTCTCAACACCCAAGCCAAGTAGAAAAGTACTGATATTTGCCTTGTAGAAGATAAAGCAGCAAAAAAACAAACAAACAAACAAACAAAAAAAACCAAAAACAAAACAGAAAGGGAAGGGGATTGAATGACTGACTCTAATTTACCACTTAAAGTATACGGGAATCTGGGACTTAGGACACCTAAGTGCTGGTGTCGTTTTTCTCTTGTGTGCACTGTTAGGATTAGACTGTCCTTGAGTTCCTAAACACAGCGAAGCAGCAAAACATGACAAAAAGGCTCAGGTAATTGAGAAGGTAATTCAAATAGCACTACTGTCTGAAGAAAACCCAGTTTCACTTTAATGAGATTTCCAGAAGTTTGAACTGTTCCCTTGTTTACAAGTTCTTGCCTCTTACTTCAAGAGTTCAGCCAACAGTACTTGAAACACTGCTGGAAATCCTGTCTTCGTGTTCTCCTCGCTGAGATTTTTTTCTGAGAAACCCTGTTTCCAGGAGATTTCCTGTCTAGTTATTCAGGCATTGGCAGCTTGGATAATATTAAAAGACACTGCGTGCGCCAGCTGATCTTTTTCTGACTAAACTTCTGGAAGTTCTGTCAGATGCCAATTGCAGCTCGTAAGTTTCAGGTTTCAATGACACTTGCGGCCTTTGCAGGTGATAAATCTCTCTCTTTCTGTCTTCAAATTGCCGTGGTGTTATCTGTGTGGTAGTTTGCTAATGATTACTGCATGTTTATTTTCGCTCAGCTGATTTCCCCTTCTGTATAGGATTTGCTTTTTAGCAAAATATCATCTTCAGAAATTTGGCTGACTTCTATGAGTGACATGAAATGAGACAATGTGACAGTCGCACTGAGCTCAAATGTGAGCTTCTAGGTAGAGAATTCTGGTATGTGATATTCTAGGGAGATAATTTTTTGGGGAAAAAGACCTCTGTGCTTAAGAATAATGGGAATTCTTGTTAGTGCTTTCTAAATATGAAAACTTACTTCTGAATGACCTAAGGTGTAATGTATTCTTCAGCCAGTTTGGTATTTTTTAATATTAAAATTATATTACTCCCAGACATGGTCATTTGGTATTTTAAGTTAATTAATGTGGCTCTGCTGTGTGGTTAAAGAATAGACAAGGCCCAAATAATAAAAAAGACCCGTCAAAGAAGATAATTGAAACTGCTGGGGGTTACATTTGCCTATGCATCATCTTTCCTTTAAAACTCTCCTTCATGTAAATCTAATGAACTAGAACAATCTAAATCTTTATCAATAGCTAACCAAACAAACACATTCTGATTTCTTTTTTTTTTAATGGTGCTGAGAAATCACGGCTCCAGTTGCAGTTCACGGAAGCTGTGGTAGTTCAGCACTCTTGAAAATTCTTTTCTAAGGAAGAGGCAGGGTCTGGCAATGATACAGTCCTAAAGCCTGAGAACAGAGCTGGCCGATACTGTTTTTTCAGTCCAAAAAGAACTTTCCAAAGCTGTAAACTTTAATTAACAATTTACTGAAAACCCTGATGAAATCTAGTATTCTTCCCCCCTCTGGGACTGCAGAAAATAAACATTAATAATGACCTCAGTATGAAAAGTTTAACATTATCTGGCTTTTCCTAATCACAAATTAACCTCTCTTATATATTTGATAAACCACAAGAACATACCAAAACTGCATTTTTATACGCACACACACGTTTGTGTAAGCATATAGATATATAAACAGACATGTAAGCATATACATATATAAACATATATGCTTATACATATACCCACTAAATGTATGTGTGTATATAGGCGCATATACTTAGAATTTGTGGATAATAAATAACTTTCCTACGCTGGTAAGGCTTTCACTACTGTTTTTAAATAATGATTGCATTCCTTGGTATCCCCAATAAATATTCCAGCTATCTTCATGAGGAAAATATTAATTTAGTGTGTACAACCAGCAACCTTAAATGGATCAGTAAATACAAGACAGCAGTCTTATTTCATCTGTTTTTTCTTTATCTTGTTTTATAATTGAATAGGCTTTATAGATAATTAGATTCCTTTATGAATTTTATTAGGTTTTTAAATCGATTGATGGTTTTAGCGTGAGGCGTCCAGAAATCTGAAGCTCTTGGACTTCCTATACTTTTCATATCTGCTAATACATCTAATTTTAAATTGGTGTCTGCGTGTAACATGATGGAAGCACTTTCATTCTTATCTTTTCTTGTCTCTGAGCTTCTCAGAATGGTGTCAGAGGGAAGCAATGAGCAAAGCGCGTTGTGTTTCACTAACCTGAGAAGCGCAACCAGGCTGTCCCGATGATGTGCTGGGCGTGTCCCGATGATGTGCTGGGCGTGTCCCGATGATGTGCTGGGCGTGTCCCGCTGCCCTATTGCTCCCCAGAGGGTAATGGCAGCTGCCATAAGTTACAGCAGCCTTTGGGTTCTTTTAATGACTTAAAAACATAAGAGTATTACACTCACTATTTCCATGTTTGTTTTCATGCTCTCAAAGCCAAACACAAAATTCATATTTTCAGATATTTTTGGTGTTGGCCAGCCTTACTGTTGGAAGTAGTAATATTTACCTATCGATAGGGAAAAGTTACAGAAAGTCGTCTTAAGCAGAGTACTTCCTCTAGGAAGAATGCAGGTAACAGTTTGGGTCTCAGTGGAGATGTAGGCTAAAACAAGGTTTAAGTTTTTAGGAAAGTGCAAACAACTGTGGTCCTCTCTTGCTTGGACACTTACTGATAAGCGAAACTGTACCCAAGGTTTCTTAACAGGATCCTTAGAAACAAAACTCAGTATAAATACAGAATTAGAGCAAATGAGTCATCTGATCCTTTCCTTAAAGCTACAGGATATTGGGTACAGCGAAGACGTGTTTGGTGAAGTTGGTCTGTATGACATGTGAAGAAAGCAGAGTAACGTGTCGCTCTGGGGCCCGGGATGTGCATGTTTACCATCAGCACCGTGTGTGTTTGGGCTGATGCAGAGCTGTCCCACACATGGGGTCGGATGGTACCCACGTGTGATGATACCCCAGTGTTGGCACCCTTCGTAACATTACCTGTGTCATCACCTATAGCACAGACCACGTGCATCCCTACCACACTGCCTACATGTGAAGCAGAATTTTTCTAGCAGTCTCTTTTCTACTTCTGGGTTGGTCATGGGCAAGAAGAGAAGCAGAAGAGAGATTCTCGCTCTCGGTCACCTGGGACTTGCCTTTCTCCAGCACAGCAGCACGTGACCACTGAATTGTCCCCTCTGCTCCTCCTCTGGACTTGGAAGGTCAAGAGTGCCAAATTTCTGCCGCTAGCCCTCTGCCTGGCCAGAGCTGGGGTTGGCTTTTCCAGTTTGTTGATCACATTCCTACATAGAACTTGAGAATACAATGGCTTTTGCAGCGCTTCTAATGATCAGTGCCTGTGGGCTTCTCTAGCATAGTGCAAAATGTTCAAGATAGCTCTCAAAATATGTTCTTCCCAAGCAGAGTTTGGTCTAAAGCAAACCTATGAGTAGAAACCCAGGTGTGGTGAAGGGTGTGTAAAAGTCATCTTGGCTTTATAGGTCAATTTTGTGCATCTCCAGCTAATGGTATTCATCTCTCATATTTTCCATAGCTGCTTTTACTTGTTTTCCTGCTGTCTTCTGTTCTTTCTCGCCAACATTTTTTTTTAACTTGTTTTCCTGCAATGAGTCCCTGCTACATGATGGGCACCACAGGAGCAGTACACTGTACAAAACTCAAGTTTAGCACGCAACTCAAGTTCTATTTAAACTTCTAGTGCTGAGCTTGCAAAGATATCCTGAACTGACTGGGTGCTGGGTCACCTGCCCGGAGCTCAAGCAAGTTTAAGGGGTATGAAGCTGGTCCTTCTGTCCTGGGTAACTCATGAAGTCACACTTCAGCTTCACCCTGAAACCTCCTTCGGTCTCTTTCTTGCCAGGGAGCAGCAAATGTGGGGGCTGCGCGGCAGCGATGAGCTGGGGTGAGGCCCCGTGGTTCTGGGTGGCAGAACTGGGTGCTGCCAAAAAGGTGCATCAACAGCCCCAGATGTGGCAAGGGCTGGGGGCTCTGGGCTGAGCCAAAATGGGCCCCTGAGCAGAACTGGGGGGGGGTGTCAGGTGAGGTTGGTCAGGGTCATTAAGACCTATTAGTGCCCTCAGGCCTGTGATGGCTTGTTTTAGGATTTTCAAATGCTTGAATTTTAGGAGACAAAATATTAAGAACAACTTAAAATCTGTATTTTAAAGACCAGGAAAGTCAGCTGCTTTCTGATTAAAAAAACAAACAAACAAACACACCCCCCCTCTGTTCAGCACATGTGTGCAGTGAATTTCATTCCTGCACTGTTAAAAACACACATTATTGCAAAACGTCCTGTTCTTTATCTATAATCTGGCGGATGTCACGGCCTTTGGGATTTGTGGAAATCTTCAGCTGTGGAATATGCAGTATGAGCCTCTGTAGGATTTACGGCCACATTTGTTCTTAAAGAGGAAAAAATGTTTCAGACCAGAAAATTTAAACCCCATATATTAAGCCATTATTTATTTATAAATTTCTAAAAGGGGGCCTATCCAAACTAGGACTTAGTTTTGGCCTCTTTGAATCATAAAAATGTACAAATGCAAAATATGAACAGGTATGTGTGTGCACAGATTTTGGCATCCAATACACCCTCAGGGGCAAATCCCTCATCCAAGATGTGAGACTCCCCTGTAGCCGCCACAGTCGTAGTAGTTAATAGTTCAAATTAATGGTTAGCCCTAGGCACGTTATCGTGTTCTGGATATGGCAATTTTCTAAGGCTTTTTACACCACTGAGCAATCCTGTTGGTTTGCGGATCGATGTCTGAGTTCGGATGTCAATTTTCTCACAGTTTAAAACGAGGTTATCGGAGCAGGTGGTTTGATTCAGGATCTTATACATACTTAACTTTATATAGAAAATAAGTTGGTTTTTATGGTGCATCAGTAACCTTTATAATGATAGCGCTCTTTACTCATGAATTTTTCTTTGGAAACAGATTTTTGCTAGACTTGGGGTGATGCAGAAATACGGGCTCTGTAGAGTTAGCGTGAAGCTTTACAAGCTTTTCTGTAATGAGCTCAGTGATAACTGAGCAGCTAAAAATTGAAAATACAAAATGTTTTAATGCATACCCACATGGGATACTGTTCATATCGGTCTGGTGATTAAAAAGCTGGTTCTATCAGTATCTAAAATCGGAGAACAACGCATTTGTTATCATTTATGAAGACTCAGCAGCACTAAGTGCTTCCTGTGGAGCCCCAGCTACTCCTGCAGAGGCTCTGCTCTGCTCCCTCACAGCTGCTGCTCCCTTGTAGTTGGTCTGTAATAGAACTAGAGGAGAAAACATGTTCATCTCTCAATTTTACAACCAAAGTATATAACTGGTTGCATGGCTGTGCGTTGGGAAGAATGCATTAAGGATTTCCAGCAGCCGTGTCCCTTGCAGTTCGATTTTCTCATATTTACTGTACCCTTCTCTCAGGCTGGCTGTTCGTTTGTGGTAGTCTGCCATGTTGTGGGCTTCAGAGCTACCCTTCATCGCCTCTCCGCACCGAGCTGAGTGTTAAAAGGCTCACTGGGATGTCTCCAAAATTGCTGTGGTTTGGTCAGACGTGTTTGCAAAAAACCATCAGTTTCCATGCCTTCAGGGTTAGCAGCGTAAACCAACCTTCACCGAATATTTAACGTTCCCCTGCAAAACTACCTTTGTACAGCGCTTTTCACTGGCTCCATATTATTCCATTTTACTATTCTGTACTTATTCTCCTTTCCTCTTGTTATTTTTTTTTTTATAAACTGCACTCGTATCACATTCAGCCTTTTTCTGCTTAAACATTCATAGGGCAGAAAATGATTTGTAGAACTATAAAGTACCTATAATGTGCTGGTGAACAACCCAAAAAAGGTAAGTACTTTCAGAAATCAGTACAGAGAATACATGGAGAAAAACAATGTCTCTCATTTGTAAGATGCACTTAAAATTCCACTTTTAATATATCTTCCTACCCTGGATCTTTTTTTGCTTATCCCCTCCCTGGAAAATATGTAACTTTGTAGCTACTTTTTCTCATTGCAATAATATTACTTAAAAAACAATCTTCTTGCATGTCCTCTAAGAACTGTGGCAGAGATCCTGGTAACATTTATTGAAGTTTTCAGTGTAATTGAGCTTTGATGGAGCATAGACATAGAAATAAGCTGGACAACTGCCAGGAGCCATTTCTTAAGTGCAAAGAGGTATTTGCACTTTGGGGAAGTAATACACAGAAGGCACATAGTATAGCAAAAGCTGACAGGATAAATCCTGGCTATAGGTCAACAGCATTATCTTCACACGGGGTTAAAATTGGGATTTTTGTATAAAGCAGTTCTCAATGACTTCTAAAGAAATTAAAGAATGAAACATTGACTGGTTTGTTTATTACTCCGGAATTTGAGCTTATTATAGAGTCCTCTAGCTATAAATGTAATGCTGTTCTTGGTTTCTTACTTTACTGAGGCCCCTGTTATCTGATTTTTTTTTTTTTTTTTAAATACTTCCCCACCTTCCCTCAAAGGAGAACTGATCTTCTGTTAAGGTAGAACTCTGGAATTAAAGGGAAAAAAGTGCTATCACCATTTAACTCCCTCTCAGGCATGGAACGATGAAGTTGGAAACCCGAGTAATTACACTGAAATCTGCTAGCCACATTTTCCATAGTTGGCCATAAATTGTTGCTGCATTATTGCAGAAATGTGGTATGAATGCCCAAACTGGGCCAACAGTGTGAATGCTGTGGACGTGTATCACACGTGCGGCATCCAGGTCTGCATCAGCTAATGACCAAGAGAAACCATCGCGTTCCTGGGCACTTGCTCCCTGCAGCTCGGAAGAGAGAGGCCTTGGGCCACCGTGACCAGAGCCTGAGTTAAGATGCTGAGAACAGACCACGCTCAGATTTGGCAAGGCATTTCCCACTTTCCTGCGTTCCTCCTTAGAAAGATTACAAAGGTTTGTAGCAGGATCTGTTTCTTCATCTCAAGAGCGTTGCTTTGCCCAGTCTTAAACTGCTAGGAATTCCGCAGGGGAAAAAAAAGTGGTGGTGTTGGGGGGGGAGAGATCATGAAATCATGTAGGCACGTGGTTCCATACAGTTTGAAACAACTGAAAATTAGTTTCAGGCCTGCAGCGTTGGTGGCACAGCCGTGACTCAGGCCCTGTCCCTGTTGGGCAGGCAGCACCTGGCTTTCCAGGACGCGCAAGGACTTGAGGGCATTAAGGTCTTCTTGCTGTGCCCTCTGTAAAAGTTCCGATGGCTCAGATGGACAGGACAGAAGGCTGGAGAGAGCTCTCCTACTGGTGCGTGTCGTATCTTGTGGTGTTTGTAGGATCAAGGCCCAACACAAATGCTGCCGTGGTTTTCATTCGTAGGGCATTATCTACTGGCAGTTTGTGGCTGGATTAAGGCCCCTTTGAGCCACTTAGGTGGTATAAAGGGGACGAATCTCAGAATGAGCACAACTCTTAATAATATTTATTATTCTCAGCAGGCACATTCTCCCCCCCTCTTGGCACATCCACAAAAATCCAGCTCTTATGATTCTTGGTTTGTAATAGCTGATGGATAATCTTCTGTTTTGCTAATGCTTTTTGCCATCTAAATTTGAGTCAGGGGAAACTGGCAGGAACATGCTACTTGCTCTACCCTGAATTAGTAGAGCTGCTCATCACACAGACGCTTAGTAAATCCTTTCCCTTTTTGCTTCGTGTTTCTCTGCCCCTCTGGAGAAACAGGGCATTTATGATAAAAACCACTGCAATTCTGATAATCGTCAGTGCGAGTAAAGATCTATTTAGTTTCATTCTGACACACAAGAATTCCAAGAACCGTTATTGCTCTTGATTAACAGTGAACTCCAACCCGGATGTACAAAAAGAGATTTATTCCGCAGTCCTATATTTGCCTGTGTGCGCTTCCCAACAAGCCTGTCACATTTTTTCCCCTGTTGCTTTGCTCACACAAGAGGAGCTCTTTGTAAACACCTGCAAGCATCCTGCTTCAGAGCTCCCTTTGAGAGCTCCTGTGCCAGAAAGGCTGCAAAAACGTGACAAGGAAGCAGTGGGTGATTTACTATCAGTATTGCTGAGATGTTCTCAGAAGTTTTGGTGCTCCCTTTGTTTTCTCTGTCTCCACGTGTTTTCTGTTGTATGAGCTCTCCTGAGGAAAGAAGCCGTCTTTTTTTTGTTGCTGTTACTGGTTTATTTGACAGCAGGGATAGCCAACTTCCGATCCCATGGCTGTAGCTCTACACATTATTCAAGTGCAAATAAATAAGTTTGTACAGTGTATATTCAAGAAAGAAGGATGCAGCTCTTGTAAAGCATTCCCAGTCTCTCGCAGACAAACTCGGAGACATTTTCTGCACAGCTGTTGTCAGACGTGGAAGGAAATAAGCACTTAAATGAACAAATCTAATGAAATTCTATTATTTAAATAGCCTAATTTTTTCTTCCAATGTTGTATTGATATAATTTTGAAAGTCTGATGGGAATGTTTTAGTTAGGTCTGAGGTACATATAGTTCATCAAAGTGAATCCAAATGGAATATACTCCGTAATGTGTTTGCTGCATAATAACATAGAGGTTTTGTATCTTTTGTGTGTGTGTTGATATGGAAAAAAGGGAGATTTGTTGGTATCTCAGTAATTGCCACACATCTAGCAAGAAAGGACAAAAAATTCTAAGTCTATTTGCTAAGCACACCTGGCTTCCACACCAATTTCCTTTAATGGTAGATCGGCTGTTGCTTAGTCTTTTATGCACGCAATTTCAGGCTGCAGACAAAAGGTTTACCTTGGGACTGCCTCTCAGCTTAGAGTTACGCAGCATTTTTCCATGCAACTTGCATAAAAATCAGGCAGATTTCAAAATCAATGTTTGCCTTCTGTAAATTCTCTCCCTACGCATGAATTTCACATATTCTAAAAAGTCAGGTGAGAAAAGCCCCCGCTATGGTATGAGAGAAAAACGTCACCGTGATAGTGTAATCTGTTTGTTGTGCATGAGGCCTGTAGCATGGCATGCCTGGTTGAGGACAGAGATCAGTTTGTTCTGCATTAGTTCATAAACCTTCATTTAGCATTAATGTACAGTATCTTACAGTACAACAGTGACATGGCTATTTGAGGAAATGCAGACAGCATCTGCATACTAACAATAAAGAAGGGATAAACACCATTTCACTGAAAGGCAGAATTAGGAACAGAAACGGCGAGTGTAAATTAAATGATTAGAATCATTACTTCCAAGCCATTTAGGATTTCTTTTCATTGGCAGGCACTGCTAGCCCGCTTTTATGCAGCAGGGAGAAACACACTTCTCCTGTGTAGCTCGTGATGTTCCCTCCCACCTCCTGCGAGGTGCCTTCTGGGCATTTTATGAAGCTTGGTTGGGATTCTGAGGTATGAGCTGTTGCTTATGTGTGGGAAAATCACAAAATATAGTGTGGTAGCCAGAGGCAGAGGAGAGGATGAAACGTGTCTGAAAGAACGCCTGATGCTGTCATTCATGACATAGAGCAAAAGATCTGGAGCGTTGTGGTCCTGTGTCTTCTGTGGGGCTAGCTGATCTGCCTAGTTTTTTCTTTTCTTTTCATCTCTCTGGTTCTTGTTTTGATGAAGAGAAAATATCACCTCGCTTAATTTGGGGGAGGGGTTAACCGGGTCATCTAGCTTTACATTATGACTGAATACATGCTTCCTTTATCTTCCTTTCTATGCAGTTGTGGGGGATTTTTTTTGCATCAAAGTATCCATGTTTACTGTTTCAGTACTTTCTGCAAACATCTCCATTTGCTAGAGGGTTATAGAAACCAAACATAAAAGCCCACCAAGACAGACTAAGTAAATTCAGCATTCTGTTTGAATGAAAGTTTACAGACTTTTTAAAACAGGTGTTACATATATCTTCCAATTTTCTGGGGATGGTGACCCTGTGGAAACTATATATATGGTTTCAAAATTAATCAAACATTTTGGTATAGATCACAAATGTACTGACTGCAACAAGAAACAGGGTTGCATAGGTCCTCTGGAAAGAGGTGAGGGTCTAGGCAGTTATTCCAGTGCTGACCTGGCACCTTGACCTCTGAATAACACATAGGCTCATTAATGGTGTCACTGGTTAAGAAAGGCCCAAGCGCTGTGTGGACTAGAGCGCAATGGGTCAGGTGATGCTTAGACTCAAAAATGAAGGAAGGGGGGAGAAGTCTTGTACCTAGAGGTCCTGCTATTGCTAAGACGCACAGACTCTCCCATTACTTTTGGAGACCCTTCCTCATAGGTCTTGGCTTTAGGTCTACGCATGTATTGTTGTGCTTTAAACGTAGTTGCCCCTGCATCTGTACGGAGCGCAGAAAGACCATTGAAAGGATTCCTTATCCCCCATGGTGTGATGTGTGCTCTTTCAGTTATGATACAGAAGTGTGTGATAAACTATTTCTTTTTGTGCACAAAGGAGTACAGCTTCAGGTCTTTGCTCTTTTCCCTAAGAGGTTGGCCACTGTGTAACAAAATGGAAAAGTGAGGTTCAGCTGTAACTAAATTTGATCTGCTTCTGAGAGTATATTTAAGGTATGTGATGTCTCTTATTTGCAAATTATTGCAAGTTGCCAATCCAAGCTGCACAGCGTTCACGTTGGCAGTGCTGACTTGAATACCTCTAATGGATGACTCTAGCCTGTGGTGATGGATACCAGGCCCTACAAAGCCCTATTCTCCAGACTTTTCTGCGAACAATAATGATATCCGTGGTGAAGAAAAGAAATTGAGTCATCTTGCTAGTCAAACAGATTGACTATTTTGCTGTTATTTCCCCAATATTAGTAGCTCATGTGATCTCTTCATTGACTTATTCTCCATCTATTGGGCCATAATCTTAATTCTGTTTAAAAATAAAGGAACAAAAAGCTGTGCTCATTTTATAATTTTTTTTAAAATTACTTCAGTTACGCTGAGTTTCTGAAAGAGTACTTGAGTTGTCTGCTACTCTGTCTCACTCCTGTTGAATCATCTCATATGATTCTCTACAGATAATAATTCTCTACCCACGAGAATTTGTTTTCATTTTGTTCTGAAATGAAAACAAGGAGCAGAGGAGCTGATTTGGATTATATTGATTAAAATTTATTTTTCTTCAATAAAGTCAAATAGAGTTTTCTCACAATATTAATTCTATGATGATACCGAGGGCTTCGTGTAGGAGTGCCACAAGAGAAAACACAGTACGAAAAGATACAATGTTAATCCAATATGCTTAAACAAACTTCTCCATTCCACTAATTCTTAAATATATGGAGACAATATCTTTGGAGTATCTGAGTTACTATATTTCTACAGAAGAAAGAACTGGCTAAATCCCTAAATATCTTTTTGCATCTTTTTACAAGTGGGGAAGCTATAAGCACCCCTCATTTAGAGTGAGGAATATTTAGTTTACAAAATTTAGTCCAAAAATTCTAAAATTTGCAAAGTTTTGCATTACTTGGCTCTTATATCTGCATTTCTATGTTCAAATTGGCAACCAAGGTGAAAAGAGAAGAGATAAAGAGGAAAAATTTAAATTGACCAGTAGTATGAGAATAAAATACTTGGGAAACCAGCAATATTGAATTAAATCTTAAGTATAATTTAATTTCACTTTCTTCTATTAATGTTTTATGACCTACTTTGACATTACTGAATGTAGAGAAGGTACATGGGTATTTTTGAGTGAGTTCTACAATATCCGAGTTATAAATTCTTACCTTTGCAAAGGTCGTTGAGTCAGGACTTTCTCACAAGGGCACCCTAATATTACATGGGGAGGAACCTGAAATAAGCACTCAGAATAAAAATAAGCTATGTTGTCTCAAATGCTAAATTAAAATATGGGTCCTTCTACCACCATGTGTAGTGTAATATGCAGAAAAATGGTTAGAAATTGCTTGCAATTACTTATACAGCACAAGTCCACGAGTAAAACATCAGGTGGTCTTCCTGTCTGTCCTTTTACAAGCCTTAAATTCTTTAATTCTTTTTTTCCCCCCCTCCCTTCCCCCTTCCTAAATCATTGAAATGGAAGATTTTGTGAGAGAGTTCATTTAATGTCTGCCAGCTGGGACCTGAGGAGCTTTCTGGGCTGTATCACAATTTCATCCTCTGGCTTTACCCAGACTTTTTAGCACAATTCTACATGAATTTGAACTGTACTATCACACCAGTCAGCTGAACTGTTATTATTAGCTCTTGTTTGGTGCCTGGGTTTGCTCTGCAAATGGTGAACCAGTTCCACTGTGAGTTTTCAGGATGCAATTTTGGCATGGGGCACCAAAAGTGAACTTTCCTGTAAGCTGAACATTTAAGTTTTCCTGATTAAGTCTCTGTCTTCCAACCTGGAGTTTTCAGCCTATTGCCCATAAAGAAAAAACACCTTTGGCAAAATGATTGCATATGAAATGGTGTATGGTGAAATACGCCCTCTGCCTTTTAAAAGAAGAGTTTTAAAAAAAAAAAATCAAAATTTCAGAGCTAGTCCTAGAGTCTTAGATCCAAAATGTAATCAATGTAATAAATATTATTTTTGATGCACTTATTAAAAATGAAATAAAAGTTGAGTTAATTAAAATAAAATAAAAAAGGAGCCTGATGCTTTAGCAAAGCACTACAGAGCCACTGGTGGTACAATTGCCGGAAAAGTAATAATGCCTCATGATTAGATACTAGTTTTCTCCAGCTGTGCTGTTTTCACTACACTGCTAGGAGTAGATGCTTTGTTTCCTCTGGGGTGATACAACTTGGTTTAAAAAGGAAGTCATAAACTATAACATATGATACTGAGCAATAAGGTTATTAAAGGAATCACAGACAGTAAGCTGCTGAAGGCTGTCAAGGTCTATAAAATTAGAGTGAAAATGGTATTTGTTGACATTTGTTTTATTTTCAAAGGCTGAGGACAGGAAATCCAAATAGAGTGTAAAGTTGTAGGATTCTGGTAACTTGTAAGGAAGTGTGAGTGCTTCTGTAAAGATGTATTTTTTGAGAGAAATGCAGAAGTGATGATAAGACTGCCTGAAGGGTGTTTCTGATACGTGTAAACAGTCTGCAGGTAATTAGAATTGAAATTTTAGAAACCCTGCCTATTAATCACCTGACAAAAGTTAGCTTTGTGACCATTTTGCAATGATTCTGGTACTTCACTGCTGCGGTTACTGTCTTCAAAAAACTCTGCTAATATCTCTTGGCTGTACTTTGGCTGAGCAGATGCACAAGAGGGAAGTTGGCACGCTTCATAGCTTACAGATATTCTATCATCTCTTCTCATCACTGATTTATACGGAGGGCAATAAAACACTTGCAGGATTTAGGGTTTTTTTTGTGGTTTTTTTTTGGTGTGGGGTTTTTTTTATATTGCGAAGATACTTCAATTTGCAGGATGCAAACTGGTATAAAATTAAATAATTTAAATGAAACAAATAACCCAGAAAACTCTGTGCTTCTGAAATATTTGAAAACATTATTCTTCTCCACCCCTTTTGCTTTGGGAATTGAGGGACTGATTGTGCCTCATTGGTCCCAGAGCAGCATTGAACAGTTTTAGATCTGCTTCAAATTTTGCCCAGCTGTTCCCGGCTCAAAGAGCGAGTCTCTAAAGCAACATTTCTGGTGTTCTGGCCACATCTGTGCCTTCATGCCCAGAGCCCACAGAGGCACACACAGAATGGCAAACTGATTGGCCTCTCCAATCCCTTCATGGTATAATATATGTAGCTGTACCATTACATATATGGGGATGTTGTTAATTTTATTTCAGTAAAAATACTGCTCTTTTCCAAGTTGCTCATTTTGGTTTTGGAGAACAAACACATGTCTGAAAAGACTTTTTTTTTGGTTAAAAGTTGTTTAATAAGCAGCGTGTTTCCCCTCTGGGGACACATGAGGGGATTAATGTGCTCTATTATACAGCTCCGCACAAATCTCGCTGGGAAGTCAAAATTGATTCACTACAATTGCGTTATGCCCTGAAATTTCACTGAAAAATACTGTAGTTCCTAATCTTGCTGTCCACATTCACCATTCTAAAAGACTGAAATAAGATCCTATCATCTCATTGGGACCAATTTTCTTCTGTCATATTTAAGCACTACAGAGGTTTTAACGATTTAATAGCTATATTTCACTGTTTAACAAGAGAAACACCATAATATTTCTCATCCTGTTACGAGTGCCCCTCTCCTGGTGCTCTGTTATTAAATATAGATTAGCTTTCCTGGGAAGAAAAAAAGTGCTATCTTGTTCTGATGTTTTAGATCTTTCTTATTGTTCTCCTAAATAGTTTGCAGAACTTCCTCTCCTATTCTAATCCACAGCATGATCATTTCTATTTTGAATATTTAAATGCTAAACAACACTGTTTAAATAAGTTTTTGATCAAAGCAGCTAATACTCTGTGCAAAGTTTTCTACCCGTCTCCCAATGGTTTGCATCCAAAGGTTACGGGAGTTGGGCACCCTGCTCTTCTATGTCCCTGGGAAATACATGTCCAGAGGAGGAGACTGGATCGTTCTCCTAAAATGGAGTTTGACAAAACACTGATTCTGAAGTTGGACTGAATTATATTGGTTACAGTGAATAATAATTTCATTTTAATGATGTTCTTTATGTAGAACAGAAAATCAGAGTTAATCATATGAGGCACTTTTTTTGGCCTTCAGCCTTTTTACACTTAAGCTCTGTCAGGTAACGAACAGGAACATTCTTTTCAAATATAGAGAGTGTTTAATGAAGATGCATAATAATTTGCCTCTTGCAAAAGCAAACTCAATATGAGAGACAAAAAGCAGCATTTCTCCCATCTCTTTTTTCAATTCATGAATAGCAATCATTTTAATCTTCAGGCTGGTCATGTGCCAACTGCTAAGCAGGCTTCTCTAGTGTATCTTTGAAGGCTTGCTTTTTCTTCAGTTTTTGAGAGAGCGAGCAAGAGAGAGAACTGCATGTCAAGAGAAGTTATTGGCCTGAAATAGAAATAGTCTCAAACTTATCTTGGTGGGCCAGAATGTTGTGTCCTTGTTGAAAACACCTCATACTTCTGGGCGAGTGAGGAGTGAGATCAGCTTCATGTCCTTGCCTCACTTCCAGTTTTCGGTTTATAATGACATGTCAAGCTTTTCTGGTTATCATGCATTGAAATAATTGTCAATAAAGTTTGTCACCATGGAATGGTGACATTACCATTCTGCAGTAATACTTCCGAAAGTGACACACCAAGAGGCACAGAGCCTTTTTGCCTGTGACACCTGCCAGCAGCAATAAGGAAAGAAGCACCAGATATTTGAAACACACATATCACATTTTGGTAGGCAATGATTAAAGTTTAGCTATGTAAGATAGTAACACTAACATTGCTATGAATAATATATCATCCTTTTATTTTAGAACTAACCTTTTGATTTAAACTTTTATGAATTTGTTTTTGCATGACTTTGTTTTCATTTTGAATATGTGCTTTTTCTTCCTTTTTTCTAGTAAGACAGAAAACACTTTTGAAAAATCTTTGTGTTTCTGTTGACCCTATGCAGTTGTGTAGCTTTCAGCTTTAGATAGTCTGGGTGAGCAGTTGACCTTTGTGTTTCAAAGGAATCGGGATTTTTAGAATGGCTTCTTCACCTCCTCCCCCCTCCCAAAAAAAAAAAAAAAAAAAAAAACCAACAAAACAAAACAAACAAACGAACACGCCCCTCCATTTTATTTCGGTGGGAATTGATTATGTCGTAAATCTATTAGTCAACTCTGAAACTCCAAGCTACAGTTTTGTTGGAAGACATAATCAATGCTTAGAAAATTGTATAGCGCATAGTGCTTTGTGTCCATCCTGGAAAGTGTGAGAGTGACAGGTATATTTTATACTCTGTTTCAATATCTGTACTTCTCAATAGGTTGTGACTGCCAGCTGTTTCCCAATAGCCTTTTCAGGAACAGGAGGACTTTTACTCTACTGTCCATAAAAATATGCCTCTGCTGTTGCCACTAAACTTTATGTAAGCCGTAAAGTATCTTTTGGCTCCGACTTGAAACACAAGGAGAATGTTTGCACAATGAACATCAGACATTGTCAATGTTAATGTGTAATGTCTGTTGGCAGAGTTGTCTGTAAAGATTTTTTTAGCCAGCCAAATGTTACTTCTATTTCACTCAGAACTCACGTCTGTCATGGGATAGGAAGAATAACAGGTTGTATTAAAATTGGCTACAGGCGGTTTCATTTTTTTCCTGTCGCTAGCCTTTTGAGTAACTCCTGGCAGCAATTATATATAAACCACGTTATTTTCAAGCCTTCTTTAGCTGACTGTGGATAGTGGAGTGCTCTACGGAAAATCTTATGGCAATTAAAAAAAATATTTATACACACGTGTACACACACACATATATATATATATGTTTGATATAGATATCTTAATGGATATCTTCAAAGTGATATGCTAGGTTTAGGTCTTTAACAAAAATGCATAAAGAAATGGTCAAGAGTTGCAATTAATTTCACCAGTTTCTGACTTATTATATTATTAATATCACAGTGACAATATTTGAATCAATTTGGACTATACTTGGAATAGCTTCATAATTGATAGTGTGCTAAAAACATCTTCTTTTAATAGATATCAAAGCTACACATGGCAGAAGACAAGCAACAATCCAATAATACTCTTTTTTTCTTTTGTCATCTTTCATCTTTGTAAGGTTGTAAGGCTTCAGTACTTGCTATGGTGAATGCAGATGTATTATTGTGCACCTGTCTGTGTGCACACATTTGTACATAATTTCAGATGTATGGATGGTATGAATACTTTATCTAACTAAATCCTTCAGATTTTTAATACAGAATTATAAACCAGGCCTGTAATCTATCCTCAAGTAGTGGCACTAATTTGTGTGGGTTTTTTTTTTTGTTTTACTTTAACAAGTATTTTCAAGAATTTCAAATGAAAGGGGAGTTCATTATGTGGATGCCCAGGTATAAAGTTAGTCATTATTCTATATGACACTGCGGAGCAGACTATTGAACAGAGATATTTTGCAATAGGCTTTTCTGACTCTAAACTATATCCAACTGCTTTTTGTAGGCTTGAAGAACACTTGCATAATATATGGCAGTAATAGACTGGAAGAAATTTACTAGTGGAATTCATCAAGAATCAGTCTTGGGACCAATTAAAAATATATTTTCAAGAATGATCCTTGTATAGATGTTGTGCTGAGGAAGTCTGCTGCACGTAAAGATAAGAGGCACTGTCAGTACAAAGGAGTATTAGAATATCATACACAGCATAGAGACCCATAAGGACTGTGAGAATAAAAGTAAATAAAATTTACTAGTATGAAAAGCAGATCCATGCATATGCAAAACCCTAACGCTAACTTCTGCAAAGTGAGAACTCATCCAGGGAAGGCTTTAGGTGTGCAAGTTGATAATAAGGTGACTATGGTTGCCTGAGTGATAGAGCCATAAAAAGGCTCCATGCACAGTCCTGGTCACTCACGCTCAATACAAAACCAACCAAAAAAACCCACCTGATGCTGAACTTGGTGAAGAGAAGGGCCGCCAGGCATGCCAGGATTTCAGAGCCTTCCTCGTAAGAATAAAAATTAAGGTAGGCTCCCTTAAATCAGTCATTCGAAGCTGAGATCCTTTCATAAATATGCCAGGAAGGTAAACAGCATGGGGGGAGAAAAGTTACTTCAAGAAAGGTTGAGTATGAGCCAAAGAATTGTGGCTATAGAATTACTCTGAAAATACTGAGAGTTCAGGTGAGGTTCCTAACCTCTGGGGCGGTTAGGCCTGGGGTAGCGGGAAGGTAGTAAAGCGTCCCCTGTGACTCTTGATGTTCCTTCCAGCTGTGTGCTTTTAAGAGTGCTTGGCATCATCCAAGAAGGAGAAAGAGCCCAGATAGTTTAGCAAGATGCACAATAGTCCAGCTTTGTGTGGACTTTAGAAACAACGCCAAATCCGTGTGTGTAAGAGGGAAGCATGCTTACCCCGTATCGCAGCAGCTAGTAAAGAGAGCTGGTGTGTACTGTCAAAGTTTTGAGTTCGCGTTCTGAAACCGCAGTTGCACGCACTGTTTTGAAGCACGGAGAAGGTTGTATCTTTGTGCTGAGCCATGTGGTGTGCGAGTTTTTTTCCTTCTATCCTAGTATAAGCTGCTTGTTGTGAAGGATTCTGATTTTTATTTTTTCTAGTGTCCTATGAATGCACAGAAATCCTTTCTATCTCGCTGTTTTTCCATATGCTTTTCACCATTCCTGTACCTAAACATCTCAGATCATGAATGACCATATTCTTCTTTTGTTCTCATAAGACTCCTGGGCTACGTGTTTGTTTATATTTCACAATTGAGGGACCGTAGTGGAGGATAAATTTAATAGTTTACCTATAGTTTTCCTCAGAGAAGTCAGGAATTTAAATCAGATTTCAGTACCCTTACTTGGTGGCCTACCCCGTAGCCATTCTTTCTTGTTTAAAGAGGTGAGTGTTGACTGTGGTGGGGGAAATTAGCAACTGCTGGCCAGTACAGGTGTTCTAAACTAGAGTTGAATTTTGACTTCTTTTCCCTCAAGAGAAGACGGACATATCAGCCAATGTCCCCCAGGTCTACCAGAGCAGAAGGCCAGACATTTGACCATGTAGTCATTGCTTGCATTTAAAAAAAAAAAAGCAAAGTGTATAGATATATTAGAAATGTATCTATCTATATATCCTTCAAAGGAACTTTCGACATAATTCTGTATGGTGTTTTTGATAGTGATTCGTGCAACGTGTTCAATGTTTTTATGTCTATTCTCATTATTAACTGGGTTTATGCTTACTGGAAAGCTATTGAGAAGTGGGCAGCAACATCACCTGCCTATGGAAAGAGTGGTGTTGACTGAACCTTGCCTTTACCCCACAGGAAAGAAGCAAACCTAAGAAAATAAAAACAAAATGCAGAAAAGAAGCGTGTTCTGAACATGCTGAATAATAAAGTTAATTTGCATAAATAATCAGCACTGCAAACCCATATAAGCATTCAGCTACCACACTATTCATAAAGGAAAAATTGGGCCCAAAAGCTTTGATTTGTCTTGAGCTCCTCCCCTGTAGTCAAGAAATGAGCCATCGTTTTTAATGCTTTGTAACTAAGAACTGAATCACTGATTTAAAAAAAAAAAAAAGTAAAAAAAAAAAATTATAAGCAGCTCACATACTAGCACTCTTACACCTGGGCAAGCGATGGGATTTTTCACATAATATGTATGGTCTTATTTATTTTGTGTACTTCCGTGAGTGTGTGCCCGAGTAGCTGATACAGACAGACAGGCCAGAGCCAAATCCCCAGATTCAGGCACTTCTGAGCCGTGGAGTGTTCAAAATCCAAATCAAGGCTTTACAGCTTGAGCCCTTCTCTAATATTTATTCAGATTTATGATAAATGTAGTACTTTAGAGCTAATTCTTGTTCATAATGTAGCCGTTGTTCAGTCGTGACTATAGTGTATGAATATCAGGCATTTATTTTTGAGCCTGTAGACATTTAAGCCTCTCTGTGTTCTTCAGGGCTTTATTTATTTATTTACACCTTTGCTTGTTTGATAGATGGCAGCAGATAAATGTTTCCTACCTGGGGATGTCTCATTAGTTTTTGCTTTTAGTATCATCTGTCATATGACAGCAAATAATAGGGAATTTTTGCACATTTGTGTGACTGTATTGTGTTTTCACTTACAGCTTATTGTGTTTTCACTTATAGCTGCTTCTGTGTTCTCACAGGTGAGCTGATCTATAAATATAACCTTATTCTTAAATATTATTCTCAAAGAAAATGCGTTTATACTATAACAGAGCCCCATCGTCTTGTCATTACAGCCCCACTGTTTTCGAAGAAGCAAGCTTGTTCTGTGATATAGAAGGTGGAGACTGGGAAGCTGGCTCTGCTAAGCCTTGCCTAATGCAAACTGCTTTAGTATGCACATCACATCATGCCGGCTATACTGCAGGGAGCAGGCAGTTATCGCACAAGCGTGCATCCTCAGAGCCAGGATAAACACTCCGTTACTCTCCCTCTAAACTGCTCTTCTGGGAGGGAGAGAAAATAAATAGGGAGCGAGAGAGGCATTTGAAGTAACCTTTTTAAGAAGGAGGCAGCAGCCAATAGAACCTTTCTTTCTTTTTTTTTTTCTTTTTTTTTTTTTTCTTCCCCACTTCTTACTAGAGAAATTCGTGTTACCTCAGCAATTAAGGAGAAGAGCCAGCACCTAGGGTTCCAGGCTGTGAGGGGGAGTAGCAACTTGTACCAGGTAGGAAGCCCTTTCAACATCCTCTTTAATTCATGCAGTTCAGTTACTACTTGCGATGTTACTATATGGTGGCTGACTTCTGGAGACCTTGAGTCTGCTAGCCACCATTCCCCGAGTGAGAGGGACCTTGGGGAGCTTTAATTGCCAATGACCTTCAGGGTATTTCTTGGAAAGACACTGGTACTTAGTGCTGTAAAGTAAAGCAATCTATACTTTAGTCTGACTGCTTAGAGGTGTGCGTTTAGCATCAGGATGCAGCTGGGTGAAACTGCAGCTGTTACCCGTCTACGAAACCATGTCACAAATGAGTAAAAATTAGCCATTTTATCATAACTGAAGCAGCTGCTCTCCATTTTTAGCAACATGGCTGTATTACTTTCCAAAACTTATTACCATAAATTCTTTGTGTGCTGGAAAGTAAGCAGATATGCTTCAGTGTATTCAAAGTTATTTTGACAGTTATCTACTATATTTTCATAGTCGCTTATGCATATTTTATCAAGACTTTTCTAAACTTTCCTGAGGCAGCTGTGTCTTATGTGGCAGATGAATTTTCCTGCTAGAAAATAATTAGTGTAATAATTGTAGTGAGCTGGTTACAATATTTGATTTACAGTATTGCCCACTGAGAGCCTGCGGGAATGCAGGCATCTCTTGCAATGTTTGAGGGCTGGCGTGGGATGGAGCCCTGGGTCACGTATGCTCATTTTATTTGCCTTGGTACTAGAGAAAGACAGAGGGGAAAGTGAGGAGCAGGAGAAATCTGTAACTGGGCTTTGTGATCTTGTTGTGCGGTGTTTTCTTCCTAGTACTTTGTATTTGTGTTCGTTCACATGAATGAACTGTTAGGTGATGTCTGTTCAACCTTTTTGTTACGTGACAATAATGTGATTTAATAAGTTTATTAAAAGCAAGAGTAGCATTTGCGTGCAACCAAGAAATAAGTTCAGAGCTTAGGAGTCAGTCCTGCAAGGGTCACCGTGGTGCCTGTGAGACTCTCAAAGTTTCATTGTTTGATCCATTTAAGTTGCTGTCTTCTGAGCAGTAAGGGAGCCTGAGGCAAACTTTTGCAAGCTTTAACGTTCTCTTCGGTAAATCAGACCAGTGACAGTGAATTCGTAACGGTAAAAAAAAAAAAAATATATTTTTAAAATGTAAGCAGCAGTGTGAGCAAGTATACCATGTCTAACGATCCAGTTGCTTGCAAGAAAACCTGAAAATAGTGTTCAAAACAGTCAGAGCTTAGGCACCACTGCTGTAATAACAAAATAAATACTGATAATAGTAGAGCTCTCTTGGATGGCTGTACCCGCACAACCTCCTCTTGTATGTAATTGCTCCACGCAGAAATAGCTCCATATATATTGTTTAAAGGTATCTTGTGACTCTTATCTGTAGGAAAAACTATCAGGGATGTCTAAATCCATAGTCTTTTTTTTCTGATGAGCATAATGAAAAAAACAATTCTTAGAAAATGAGAATTATATCTGATAGTAATAAAACCTAAGGAGGTAAAAAAGAAATAACTTTGAAAATTATAGCTGTGAAATAGAGGTGAGATCTAGATAGTGACCGGGGTTGGTTAGAGGACCTGGCAGCAGGTGGGAAGAGCTTTACCCTCTGTTTCATCTGTTCTGAGAAATTCAATGCTTCAGAGAATTCACACTTAGAAACTACCAATTCAATTAGCAACTAAGATAGGAAGAAAACTGGAATGGGAAAGTGGTGTCTTGAATTCTTTTATTTCTCTTGATATATGAAATATGTGATGAAGAAAATGATACCCATGCCCTTCTGGTTTTTTTAACAGGTATACACTTGATGTAAAACTGAAGTGAATTATTACCTTAAAGAGAAAAAGGGGGTAGCAAGGGTAGTAAGTTGAACGCTTTAATGCATATCACTAGAAACTCGTAAAATTCAGGTTTCGGAGAAATTTAAGGCAAAGTACAGCTGGTTGGTGGGGTGGTTTTTTGTGGTGTTTTTGTTTTGTTTTAAAACCTGCAGTCCATATGTGTTCACCCTAGGAATATGTAAAATCCTCAAACATTCTCCAAAAAAAAATATGAATTGACTCAGGCCTTAAATTTTGGCTTTCACTTCAGAGTTTATTATTTATTAATTCATTGTCACACTTTGTAGGTCTCTCTGAAAGAAAGGAATCATCAGAGAAGTGTGCATTGGGATCTATAGGTTTCTTAGCTGTGTATTGCTTGCAGGTTGCTACCTTTCTATGCCTCAGTTTACTCATATGTAAATACAGGTGTCGGCAGCTGCCTGTTTGGAAACATATTGCAGATCTGAGGTTTTTTCCAGATTATCCTCATTCACGCTAGTGGTGCTTTACGTAGATTTGCTTTTTTGTGACTCTAGTTCACCTTGTAACTTACGAATTTGACTTTAATCATTTTTCTTGGTATGTTACCTGTTGCTCACCCTACTAAAAGCCTGCTTGAACAAACACTGTTTTCTTCATGACTAAAATTTGTTTTTCATTTATAAAACAGGTAGCAGAAACCCATTTCTGCTTCATCCCTACCCCGGAAGAGACCACCCTCACTGCAGATAGCTTAGTGGGGTTTGGGGGAGGGCCCTGTCCCATCGGGGAATCCCGTTACCTTTAACGAGACCCCTCAGGAGCTCAAGAGTCACTGCTAGCAAATCTATGATGTCTGCATATCTAAAAGTATAGATCGGACTTACTGTCCCATAAATCTTATGATTCCTCAGCAGAAATGATGCAATTGGTTATGCTAAGGATTTTTTTGAATAGAAAACCAGACTAATCGGACTACCAGAGGAATTACTAGCCGACATCCCTGTTTGTCACATTGCAATGTGTGGGTACCCCCTTATGTCGGTGGCTTTGACCAAGGCTCCCTATCTCTCTGTTAGTGCCCAGACCTGCTCAGTGATAGTCCTTTCAGCATCCATGCGGTGGAGAACTGGGACTCCTAGTGCCACTGGAAATAAGACGAGGAAGCCTCAGATTTGTTGTAAGGGTCTTATCTGTTGACATATGAAAGAAAAGGTCCCTCTGTAAAAGTACAAGTAATTGATGTCTCTTGGTGCTTTTTGACACTTTACTGCATCGAGAAATTAGCCTGACTGGAGAGTATGTTGTTAGCACAAGGACTATCAAAATGCAATGTATGAAATTCCAGGTGTTGATATAATTCTGTATTATTATGGGTCCCTAGCATGGCCATTATCTTTTGATCTAGCTTTAGTTAATTTTAATAAGCTCCTTGGTTTCTGGAAGCAAACCACTAAACACACAGTCCCAGTAATGTATGATGACTCTGCAAATCTATACATGAGGATTTCCAAGCAACCTCACAGTATGCTTTTGAGGGGCAAGGGCTGCACAATTGTACTGAACAGGCATGGCCACGCTCAGGTATGTATTCTTTCTACAGAGTATGAGACTAGATTTTCCTTTTTCCACTGTCAAGATATTCGGTAACGTTTTTCCAAATGAACACTTGAAGACAATCAGGGACTTTTGTACTTTGTTCTCTATGTATGCAAGGGATTAAAATTAATGATTGAACTCAGGGGATCGGGATTAATGGTAAGGCTGACTAACATGACTACTGTTGGACTTCACTGCCAACTTTAAGAAAATAGTGAGTTACTTAACAGCACACAACTTTTGAGTTTTATTTAGGCAATAATCCCCAAGAAACCAATCATTACTAGCAATTAACTGCTGGTTTGTTGGTTGCTGGACCATTAATGTTCTAACAAACTGACTGTTAACTAAAGTAACAGCAAAAGCAGATTCTGAGGTGGGTATTTGCTCTAACTGCGTGTTTCATGTGACGTAACTTCTTATCTGTCCTGCACTTTTTTAGCAGCTAGGGACTCATTAAATAATTTCTTCCCTGATAGTGCCTTTTGAAGCTATGTGAAAAGGCTGTGATGTTGGAGCTGGATTTGTAATACCTATAAGGCTGTACTTTAGACAAAATGTGGGGCTTTTGCTATTTTTTTTTCCCTGAAACTTTATTGCTGCTTTTTTTAAGACACTTTAGGCAATACTATTATTTAAATAATAATTTAAAAAAAACCCAAACTTATCAGACTATTTTTATTTCTTTTTCTAAATGAAATTATAGCTTTGGATAGAAACTCATCCCTGGTCTGATTCAATCAGTCCTGGTAGCGGTGCTTAGCACAAGGAAGTTCTTCTGATATAGGTCGTTCTTAGGATAGGCTGAATTGGAAAAAAATATCTTGGGATGTTTTGGCCTTTTCATTATCCTCAGTCTTGTTCCGAGTTCAAAATTGAAAGCAAAACTGAATGGTGAGAAACCCAGAAAATAAACTGGAAGCTGAACACCTGCTACTTTAATGAGTTTATTTAAATTTCCAGGTTTATTTAATGTTGTATTTCTATTTCATTGTTTTACTTTTCAGTGGCCAGAAAAAAAAGAGAAAGAAACAAGCTAGATAATGTTTTTTCTTTTAAAGTACGACAGCTGTTTTATCTCTGTGGGCTTTGCTTGCTTTATCTAGAAATCGTCAATAGCTTAGGGTGCAAGTGTGCATGTGTTGACTTTTCATTAATGGAATTGAGGTGGGCAGCTCTACTATGGCTGATCAGAACCATCACAAAATCTGCCATGCTACAATGAATGCGGGGAGATGGATTTAGGTCAGTATCTAATGAGTCCCACATACAATGATGGCAGGGAAAAAAAAACCCTCAAAAGTTAAATATGTAATCTGAGTAATTTAGGATAAAAAAAACCCCAGATACTGGCTTACATGAGTCTTTAGTCTGAATCTTACCTAGTACAGAAAATGGTACTATTTTTCCAAATAAAAAGGAAATACCAGACAAGTACTTGTACCATATAGGGCTTAAAAAACCCTGAAAACACAAAACTTGTTAGCTTTTAGTATGTGTTTTATGAAAACATTAATCAACCTTTGTACAGTTCACAAGCTTTTATTTTTATATTTATTTTAAGCAACCGGGCAGTGTCAAGGTTGATGGCTTTTTGCAGGGCTGGTAAAATTTGTCAGGATTAAGCTTCCTTATTGGAGAGCTGCAAGGGAGGCGGAGAGATGGGAGAGCGATTTTTATTATATCATAGCGCGTTAGTTTGGCACAATAGATGTGGCTCTGAAGTACCTCTTTGGATTATCCAACTTATTGTTGCGAGTACGGGGGCGGAGAGAAGGAGGATCATTCTGTTCAGCACCCTACCTAGCGAGAT
Source organism: Calonectris borealis (assembly GCF_964195595.1). Classification (NCBI taxonomy): domain Eukaryota; kingdom Metazoa; phylum Chordata; class Aves; order Procellariiformes; family Procellariidae; genus Calonectris; species Calonectris borealis. Next base: position 19,271,020 of record NC_134324.1, on the reverse strand, counting down.
GTACCGCAATTTGAAGCCGCCAGTAAAGAAGTAAAAGTAAGCAACTGAAATTCTGAGAAAGAAATGATTTTTGTGAAGCAGCCATGCTGTTGGGTGTATTTTCCTTCCGTGCTTGTTCTTTACTTCAGTGTCAATCAGACTGGTGCAAATTTCTTGGAGAAGATAAATATCATTAAAGAGAAGCAGTAAAGGTAAAAAAGTTGTTCTTATAGTAAACATATTTTTTTGTGATGTTCTTTCTTAAAATTACAGGTATTTAAATGAAATGGGTTTTCCTAGTATAAAATATATCCATCAAGCTATTGACATTAGTGGTTGGTTGAACGCGAGGCATACCCCGGTGCTCTGGAGCGGCTGGTACCTTTATTTACATTTGCCTACAAAACACCTGCCAGGTTTAACATCAAACCACAGCATAACATAGTGAGATCTTTAAGCCTGCAGAAATGAATGACAGGCTTCTGTCTTCTCTTGCCAAGAAAAAAGAATACTGGTGTAAGATACTAAAACAGAAAAACAGTTTGCACAGGACAAAACTAATTTGGCTTTATTAATACTTTATCTGTAGACCTTCTAGAAATTAGAACAGACATTACTCAGCATAAATAGGTAAGGATATCAGAACCCGACTTTCAAATGAATTGTGACCTTTAAGTACTCAAATATTTGAAATTAATTGTTGGTATATTAATATCAAATTATCATCTAGGATCAATATTTTTCATAAGTGAGCATAATTCAGGCAGAATGGCAGAGCAATTACATGTTTCACTGACATGAAACCCAAGCAGTTCAGTGTGATTTTATCGCAACAGAAACCAAAGGTCAACTGCTTGGAGCTGAATTATTGGCTGTGTTGGGGTTCTGACCCGGGATTCACCATTGGGTGCTGCTGTAGCCATACAGAAGAACAGCTGCACTTGAATCTTTCTCCCTATTAACCAGGAAAGTTGCCCAATTATTTAGTTGAGTTTCCTAAAAAGCTACCTATAAGGTAGCCTCAACATGAGAGATTCCTAACCCTGGTCCATCTCCCATCCTATCCCCAGACACAGCATGCCGGTGTTGTGTTTCTTTCCTGGCATGGGGTGTAATGCCAGCCTCCCAGGGCATCCTGGCAGCTGTAGTATTTGTCTAGATTCATAAGACACTGAACTCTCTCTAGATGCTTTTAGGACAGTATTTAAAAAATACTTATTTGCACTCTTCCGTGCAAATGGCCCTTGAAATATATATTGCGTTTAGAATTTATAGACTTAAAGAAGGGACTGCCATTTTTTCCAGAGACCAGTGCAAAGTGGGAGGTAAGTAATAAATAATAACAATGTGAGAATGACATCTTCTTTGCATGCTATGTCCTTGGGTAACATCGTTTCTCCTAATACATGGGAACGTACAGTGGGTGATGTAGATCAAATGCAGTTACCGTCAGCTTACTTGCAGAAGCTGCTCTTGGTGGCAAACTGCTGGTTTGGGAGAGTGTGATGACTTGGAGTCCAGTTGGGTTTGCAGTATTGGCAGCTTGGGCAGTAATTTGTTGCCTTATGAAATGGATACACACATTATGGAAAGGATGGAATTCTTTACCTGCATTTAAGCCAACACCACTGACATCTCTGACACTCTGTTCGCTCAGTTTCTACCGCTCCTTAGTGGCTGCATCACTACCATACCAGTTTTGTATACCAGCTGGAATTTCCCAATTCATGCAAAAGGGACCTGGGTATCTGCACCAATGACAATACCACAGGAGACCTCCCCATGTTGCTTTGCAAAAAAGTCAGTGTCCTGTCCTGTCTTTAGCTGTTTTTCCACAATGCTGCTCCACGTGGCAATTTGTTTCCAATCAATGTTAGTACGTGTGGAAGTCTGGCACTTTGGCTAGTCACAGGGCTAGTGATGAAACCTGGCTTTCTCAGGAGCACTCGTTTAGGTATGAGGAGGTAAAGAACGGTGAATGGGGCTCAGCTAAGCTTATGAGAGAGGGAGAGAAGCCATGTTTGAATGTTGCAAACCCGGCCAAAGAATGAGTTTGAGAGACATCGGTAGAAGCGTCTCTGAAATTCTGAGCATATTCTGGTTTTTTGTTTTGTACACTTCATTCCTCGAGAGCCCTTAATTAAAAAATACATCAAAGAAATTATCAGTAGTTACCTTCAGAATTTCATTTTTTATATAATTTATCATTAAAGGGGTCAAAGCAAAGCCAATAGATATCTGAAATAACAAATGCATGGAATATTTTATTTTTTGCCTATAGCTTGTGTACTTCCAGCCTTGGTGTACAATGGTGCATCCCACAAAGTCTTCTTTCATGTCTAAGGCAAGTGATTACTAGTCAATGCTTTTCTTGCAAATGTGGGTTTTGTAAAGATGTCTCAGTTTGTATTGACATTTGATGAACTACACACTTAAAACAAAAGTAAAAAATTAAGAAAAAAGCAGGTGCCAGGATGCCCTCAGGAGAAAAAGAAAGAAGAGTATCTTTTAGGGCACGGGCAATGATAGATGTGTTAGCTGCAAATTACTCTTTTTGGTGGTTACTGAGTAAGAATATCGAGTCCCTGTCATTTATGCCTGTGTTTGATTTTTTTCCTTCTTTTTTTTCTTCATTAAGCACATGCTTATAAACAAGTGTCCTATAGAATAAGCTGACAGGAAATAGCTTGAGTAGCCTGAGACATTAAACATTTTTCACTGCCATGACTCTTGGCAATTTTTAAGAGATTGAGCATTCCAAGAGTTTGTTTCTCTTTCTGCAGTAAGTCTGAATAGTCTTTCTTCATGTGTGTCTTTCCTCTCTGAAATTATATTAGACAATTTGACAGGGAGCTGTAATATTTAATTGTTAAAAAACGAAATATATAGTATTATGCAGAGAAATAAAAATGAGGTTTTTTTAGATCTCATAAAATTATTTGAAGGCAATTCTCCAATTATGTGTATGAACAATGTAACAAAACCAGGGGAAAAATCTAAAAAGTATAAAAAAGTCTGTGCTTACCTTTAAGTCTATTTAGATTTTCAGAATCTGTGTTCACATTACAGTCTTTGGAACTAGCAGGTTTGGAGTTTGTTGGAAGAGTTTTGCTATTAGACTCAGGTGAATCCTCTGGGAGGCTCTTGGAAGAGCTGTAATTCTCCCACTTTGCTATCAGTTAATTACACTCTTACTTAAAGTTCATGAAGTTTGAGTAATTATTTTGAACTGTTTTGAAGCTACATTTACATTTTGAGCAGTAGCACAATATACGAGAATAGAGTCCAGCGAGTGCCATGTGTTGAGGAACTGAGATTCTTAGATTTCTGTAACATTTTAGGAAAAAAGGTGTTAAGAATTGGTGTATAGGTCTGCAGCGCGTGTACCTTGTATCCTGGCAAGTGTGTTCACTGGGTGAATCCACACTGCAGTTTACAGGGGAAGATCAGTGTAGACGTGTCCTCCGTCCTCCCAAAATGACATGCGGTCAGAATGAGTATCGAAGGGGACACCTAAGTCCGTGGTAAAAGGTTGTCTGTCCTTCATGTGTGTTTCTAGAGGAAGAAGGATGCTGAGAGGCAGACGGGACAAGATGAAATGATTCTCACGGGGCGCTGGTTTTTTGTTATGCAGCACATTGGCAACACCTGCTTCCACATCGATTATTTTTGTACCGCGTAACAGCAGAATGACTGTTTCACTAACATTTTCCTGCGGGATAGAAATGGACTTCAAAACATTGTTTTACGGATGCTTAAATAAACCCAAGGGCAAAAGTGACAAGTAGTTTCTGTGCTTTTTATCTCCCAGCTAAGGAGTAAAAGGACCCTTCTCCACTCTTCATTCTTGCTTTCATTATTGCTGGTTGTGTGGCTAATGTTTCTGAAGTCCTGGTGTGTATCAATTGCATTATTTTCTAAATATTTCCAAGCTGTCCTGTAAAATACTATGAAAACAGTTATTCGCAAGATAGGTCATAATTCAAGCCTTTGAGCCGGAAAACTCAAAAGCAAGAGGAAAAAAACCCTAAGAAACAGATTTCTTTGTAACGCAGAAAGATTAATCATCAGGGATAGGCCAAGACTTCACTTTATTTTCATGGGGTTAGCACTGGTTTGTTCATAACTCAAATTTATATTTCAGTTTTCTGGTGTCCTGGAGCTAGGATAAACATGCATCTTTCTCTAAACTTAGTTAAGAGGAGGTTTCAAGTGCCATAAATTGATAAAGGTTAGACTTGTCTTTAGAGGTATACAGTTTTCGTTGGGGTAACTTCTTCATGATAAATGAAGAAGCTGCTCTGTATCCGGTAAATGCGTTGCAGTCAAATCATACCTGGCTAAATCTCCAAGCAAGAGTTCACGCTACACACTGTGTGTGGCCATGTCACGTCAGTTCTGCCGCTTACAACTGCGCTGCTGTAAAGTTTTAAGCATGGTCACTTTGGTTTAGGCAATATTATGTATGGAGATCATCAGAAATATGAAAAAATATATAAAGCATCTGATACCTTGGGTAAGTAAAATGCCCAGATGTCTGTGAAAACTCTGGTAGTTTTTCAGAAAGACCAACATGTTCTTGAATATTGCTTCAAGTACTTCAAAGTCATCGCAGTAATGAGATCCATTACTGCAATCTGCTGGAGACAAACTGAGATTACACCAAGAGGACTGTAGTGGGGCTACATGCAGGTCCCTCAAGAGTTGCTGCTGGTATATCTTGTTTTAAAATTTCAGTAATTCCCTTGAAAAAAAGAAATTAGCAAAAGCAATTTTTCTGATGCCCACAAAGTTTGTGGGCCCTGTCATACGGGGAGTTTAGAATCCCATATAGGAAGAATAAAATGACCTTGAGGATTACAGTAATAGTAGCTGAATGAAATTCAATAGGACAAAGTGCAAGATCATGCACAAAAACAATACATTTCTGTTATAAGCTAGGAGCTCGTTAATTGGAAATGACAGAGGAGGAGAAAGTCACAGGATGACTGCAAGCCACCAATGCAACACATCAATGAAAAGGGCAAATACAATCTTAGGTTGTGCCAGATGAGATATTTGCATCAGCAAAGGAAATAACAAATACCTGCACTAGGTCCTGCAGAAACCATAATCTGGGATGTTTTTAATAGCTCTCTTTGTCTGCTTTTAATTAAGGTGAATTCAAACTAGAAGAGGTGGAAAGAAAGGTAACTAGGATGTTCAGGAGAATGAGAATTCTTTCATAAGATGAGAGACTAAGAGACTGTGTTGTGTTTAGTCCAACCCGATAAATTTATCAAAAGATGAGCAGTAAGTTAAAGGGTGATATAAATATATTTAAGATGGAAATAAATGTGTCTGGCTCTCAGAAGTGTGATATTCTGGAGCCGATTTTAATGGTGGTCAAAAAAACCTACCCAGCCTTTGGGCTGGAGAAATCCCCTTTTCTTAAAGGAGAAAATCTAACCTGCCTGTCAGTGATTGAAGGGAGCTAGCCTCAAGAGCAATCATTTCCAGTTCTTCTAAGCATTTAACAGGAAAGGCCAATATTGAAATCAGTATAATAATTCTATAATTCAGATACTGCTAGGTTCATGTGTGGTTCAATCTCTATTTACTTGGATTGTAATGAAGATGGGAGAAATCAGCATAAATCATAAACTGCTAGAACAGCGTTGTCAGACTGGAAAGAGTTGCAGTGTTGTAATGGCATTGATAATGCAGCTTATGCTCACTGACATATTCTCTTTCTATTCTGTCTGTAAGGACATATCCTGCAAATATCTTCCTGGATATTTATTCAGCTAAAATATTGGGTGTCAATCTTTTAATTTGATTTTCCCAAATCCCATGGCTTAGATCCAAGTGGGCCACATGCTAATCACAAACAGAGCAAAAACAGGCTTGAACCCCTGTCATGTAAACAGTTCTTTACTTGAAAATTTGCTTAATGTATTAATGGACTCCCATAAAATTGTGATCTCCTATCCTGCTGATCTGAATTTTTAGCTTTGTAGGTGTTGGGTGGTTTGGTTTTTTCTTCCCCCCTCATAATGAACTGCAACTGATTTCTTGCTGTTCTTGGTGTTAGCTACTTCCCCTTTGCTGAGCTGAATTGGTACTTTGGAAAACAGCGTCTCTTCTCTGGTGTGTGAAATCACTGGGCATGAAACAGGAGGAGTTGCTTTGTCTGAACAGTCCATCCAGTACAGCAGGGGAGAGCTGGCTGGGAAGGAAAGTGAAAAAGTGAAAACTGTGAGTGACAAATGCAAAGCAGAAACTAGGATGAAGAGAGAAAAAACATGAAGACAAAAAGGTTGACAAGGAAAAACAGGGAAAGAGGGCGAAAATATTAGTAAAAGCAAGACCAACACAAACATGGCAAATCACCCCTTTTAAATATTCATTTAGGCTGAAAAGAATTCCTACAGAGTAAAGCCATATAAATTTTGATTTTTACTGCAAAGTTTGTAGTAGAGCTAAATATTATACAGCTAGAACTGTATCCTAGCTTGCTCCTGAGAAGTATCCAGTGCTGTCACTACATTGAAGGAAGCTTGAAATCACACGCTCGTATGTTTAAGGCTATCTTTAAACCCAGCCTGAAGATCTTTCAGCCTGAAGCCTGGTCTCCACAGGCTGTTTTGCCACCTCAGATGTTTGATCTTATTGCAGCCATTTCCAGTTTTTCCACGATTGCTTCACACCCAAGGGTGTTCTGGGTTGGAAGTAGCCATCTCGCCAGGAGACTCTCCCGGGTGAGGAGAACCCTTCCACGGCTGATAAACCATTTCTTACAGGAGTGTTGTGCTGCTGGAGTGGGAAAAGGTGCACGGGACTGCTGACGGATTAGTGAGCCCCAAAACCCAAATCTTCTGACTTCACTTAGCTCTTGTGTTGTACTGTAATATTATCTCATTCCTTCCCAAGCCTTCACTTTGGGATCCGCTTCATCAACGTAAGCTCAGTAACCTTGGGAGAACCTCTTTTATTCTTTCACTTGTACAATACTTGTGGCAGAGAGCATCTCTCTCAGATCCCTCCGTCTGCATACATCCAGGAGATAGCAGTAGACATTTATCCTTTTATTCTACAATGCCTGAGGGTACTGGAGTAGCTCTGAGAATAGATAATAGCTGAAGTTCCTCAAATACTGTCAAATGGTAATTGTGGGCTTAAATTGTCGTTTTATTGTCTCAGAGCAGTATTGCTGGAAGGGAATTCTTAGACCCACCATGCCCACGTACAGAACTCTTTTTTTTTTTTTTTTTTTCCCCCTCCCTCCTCCCCCCAACTTGAGTTTTCACTGGATTATATTTTCTTCACCTTCAGTATCAAGACTTGTTTACCTTTGATTTTGCTGCTGAATTATTGGTTGTACCTAGTCAAGGGACAGCATTTAGGCAGGCAATGGCGAGGAGCAAAGATGTTTTCTTTTAGAGTGTGTGATTGAAGGTGATCACAAAGTAACTTTTTACAAGAAATAGTCTTATTCCAGAATGATAGTCCATTTTGCTTTTTTAAAATTTGTTCTTATGTTGACTGCACACATGTTCTCCTGAAAATGGAAGCCAGAGCAGGAATAATTTTCTATTGCATACTTTCTAATTCCAGTGATAAGAAGGCCATTCCTGCTTTAGTGGAAAGTAACCTTGTTCTTTGTCCTCAGAAAATAAATATAATGTATCTCTGCAGCAGAATCAAAGGCTGATACAAAACCAAAAAGAACCCCCAACCCCCCAAGTGTGTTCTCAAAATATAATTATTGCGAAGATAGACTTGATTTTGTTGGCAGCTTGAATACTTAAGAAGAGGTAGCAAGTAAGGGGAGCCTTGGGTTTTGGGAGAAATATTCTAAAATAATAACTTAAATCTTCAAATTCCAGTATTCTTCCCTGAAGCTTGAAAATTCTACTTTTTATAGCATAATGTAGAGGCTGTATCATGTAGAAAAACTAAGCACTGTAACGGATTGAGTAGGAGATACATACTTCTAGCACGTTCACTATCAGAAAAACGTGTGATTATAGAAGACTGAAGGAACAGAAATGACTCTTCATATCTGTCACCTCTTCTCACATCATTCAAAATCTCTGCCTGTGCCTCATAAAGAGTTTTAGTTCTTCTCTATTAAGAATCTATAGCTCGAATCACACAGCTGACAAACTTTCATATAAATTTATCTCACAGAGTATTGCTTGAATTGATTTAGGATAAAGTGTCTTACTTCAGAGAGACATGGGTCTTAACCTGTGCTTTTTGAAGTAATTATTTTTGCTGCAGGTGTGAAGAATACATAGTTGTGTTAAAACACGACAGTTTTATAAGCCACAATGATGGTGAACATGGGAAAAAATTAAGTCCAAAGACAAGGTTCAGCAGTATCGTTGAGGGCATCCCGACTGACTTTACATTAGTTTTACATTAGCTGAGGGCCAGACTGACTTTACATTAGCTTCAGGGACAGTCTTACCGGTACTAGAATAGACTCCTGTTGGGAGACATTGGTCACAGTCACAAATGAACTGCTGGAAAACACCAGACTCGGCGAGCTGCTGGTGCCAAACAGTCATGCAACAGAACTGCAGGGAAAGATATAAAGCAAGAGATGACTAGAATTCCAGCCAAATACCAATATACCTTATAATAACTTTTAATCTTTTCAGACACATAAAAAATGCATTCAGTAGAGCCAGTTTCTTGCATTTTTTGTTAAGGTATGTGAACTTGTTAATGAGGACACAATGCAGAAAGGAGATGAATGCAGAAAAAGAAAGAACAAATGGCATGACAACAATCAAGGTGTGTCTTGGGCTTTTCAAAGAGCATTTTCCTTGATCCTCCTGAAGCACATAATTTATTACTGAAAAGTGAACTCTGTTCAGCAACACTGTACATCAGGCTACTTATTTGCAACTTGGGGTGCTGCTCTTATTGCTGTATGGGACTGGGGTGCTCTCAGGGTTGCAAGAAAAGCGAGCTGTAGCCCCGAAGTTTAAGGTTATCTACGGCAGTTTCTCTCAGGGAAACCAAGGGCTGCCCCGAAGGGGGAAGGAGAGGTAATGCCTGTTGCAGAAACTGCTATTGTACTGTTTGCTGCTGAATCTCTTTGTTTATTCCTCTCCTTTGTTGCAGCAAGTGTTCCTGCTATGCTAGCATTTGTGGCATCTGCTCCTGTCACACTGACTCATTTACCTTGGAGATAAAATGAAGCAGAATTGCATGTTGGTAGCGGCAGGGAGGAGAGCAGTGATTCTCAGCTTTATTTCTCTTTGTTTCTCATTGAGCCCTTTTCCTCATTTGTTAATTCTAGTCAGCATTCTCCATATGCATTTAGTATTTTCACATATGTTTCTGTGTATATTTAATTGTCTGCAGTAGACTCTTTCCATCTTTTCTTCCTGCTTCTTGTGTCAACTGTCTGTTTAGATTTTAAGCTACTCAAAAAGAGCCATTTCTTTGTGTGTACTTCCACACAGCATCCGGTAAGATGCAATGCTGCAGTTAATTGGAGGCTCTGAATAATCTTGCCATATAAAAAGTATAATTACTGATAGTACTCGTTTTTTTTTTTTAAATGTCACTTTCTATTCGGGGAAAGTCACAGCAAGGAACCTAGTTCTTATCAATAACCACTCTTCTTAATGTGCCTGTGTGGATTCCTACAACCCACAGAGAAGAAAGCTACCAGTAGATAGCGGTGTAACTGTAGTATGTCTGCAGCTGACATTTTAACAATGCCCCTATTTTTGTGCTAGTTATAAAATGTCATTGTTCATGCTATTGGGAAGATTTTTAGGCTATTCTGTATAGAGAAGTCAAGCTTTATGAAGGTAAAAAGACAAAAATAGGAATGTTTTCTTCCTGAAGCATACTCTGCAAAGGCATGTCGCTTGTGAAGGCTGTTGTCCAGAACACCGTATGAATGATTCGCTGGTAAATGCTGTGGCTTTGTAGCAATACTCTAATATTTTAGAATACTGAGTTTAGCCTCAGGAACCGTTCATTATTGGTTGATCTTTATCTTAGTGATTTGTAATCTTAGTTTTGGTGTAAAACGCAGGTACAATTAGTTTTTGTAATGATTATGATTTTTGTCAGCAAGTAGATGATACAAAGTATGACTTAACCTCCTACTCTTGCATTACTTTGCCATTTATTTTTTTTTAACTTTAAAACAAAAGTGCTTTTTTTTTTTTAAGGACTTATCGGTGTTTTTAGGTCCTGTTTCTTAATACCTAGGTTTCAGTGGTTGCACTTCTAGCATTTGTAATTATACTACGAATGGAAATAACAAAAACCCCATGGCAAATGCCAAGTTTTCTTAGTAAGTTTGTACTTAATAAAAGTCGCTCGTTCCACAGTTAGCACCTGCTATCTTCAAAATACGTTAGTGCTAGACACCTTTCAGAGATGAGACGATGTACTTTCCCTGAGAATTGCTGCTATGAAGTGTTTAAGATAAATGTGAATCTGTCTTCCTGTCCTTTTTCATGACAGCAGCAATAGGAAAGCGCCAATCAGTTGGTTAATGAATCTGTGTGATAACTTCATGACTCTTCATTTTCTCCTACTCTGTCTGTGCTTTTGGCAGTTCTAGAGATGTTAATCTCTCAACATTTGCACAGGAGAGGTCTGGGTTTGAGAGAGGTCTTTACATGCTCTACCTACAAAAGACCAGTGTGTCAAAAGGCACCACCGTTAATCTGATGTGTGTCTGATTAATTCCGGCGAGTCCACTCGCCCGTCCCGGGGGCTGTCACCCTTGCCGTTCTCAATCTACCACTCAGATGTCACTTTGGGTGTGGTAACGGCTCCATTATCCCTGTCCCTGCTGAGCTGCTCTTTGTGCATCCTCTGTGCCAGTCCCAGCTCAGAGCCAGGTTCTCCGACTTGGTCTCCTGGATGGTTGGGCTTTCGCTCCTGCCTGCGTGGGGCCTGGGAAGGTGAGCCACTGAGGTTAAACCCCTGAGCTTGGGCAACATGAACACCCTTGCTTCTAACTCTCTAGTTTTGCCTTTGTTTTGTCTCCAGTTTCAGATGTTCATTTTAAGATGGCAATGATTTGATACAAAACACTCTTTGGCTGTACTTTAGGATTCAAAAAGTAGTCTAATTTGGTGCTTCTACCTTGCTCCTTTGTGGCATTACATCCACACGGAAATGCCTTTTCGCTAGCACACTGTCACCCAGGGTGTGACAACAGGCACAGTTTTTGTATTTGCATACGGTATAAAGCGATCCTTGGGTCACGGAGTTAAGGGACTTTCTTTTTAAATAACTCTGTCCCTGAGACATTAGGTAGTCTTCTGGTCTTCACTTCTGGATTGGCTGACAGTTCCTTGTGAGAGTTTTGCCTGAAAAATCTAGTGATACTTAACTAAGTCAATCTTCAATGACAATGAGATTTATGATAGTTGCAGGGGAAAAAAGGCTGGACACTAATAGAAGTACTGAACTATTTTCTCAAGTCCATGTATATTTAGTTGTGCATTTCCTCACCATCTTATCCTCATGTATATCGAAAACCAAAAACCCACTAATGCTGGAATGGGTGTAAAAAGGGGCAAAGATCAAAGATACGGAGCAGCTTGGGAATGAGACAACAATGGGAGATGTAGGACTTGTCTGGAAAATTATGAGTAACAGAGCAAGTGAGTCGAGGATAACTGTCCACTCTTCCACAGACTATAAGAACTCCTTGCAGGATGGTGGCATTTGCAAATGAAAACATCAAGCAATTAAATTTAAACAAGCAAAACAAAGTCCTTTTCACCAATATTTTAAAATTCTAGTTCTCTGCTGTACTATTTAATGTGTGAGATGCAAAAGTTTATATGGATTCAGAAGGTGATCAAAGAACTTAATGAAAACGCAAATCTGCTGAAGACTATCAAACTCAAAGGTGTAATCTCTGAGTTAATTTAATCATGAAGCTAAAACCTAGAGAGATACAAGGGAGTTATCACCAAACACTTTCAGTTCTTTCAAGCTTTTTTCACTTTTTGGCAAGACTTCCTGTGGACAGCAATATTGCATTGCTTAGGAAATGCTGTTAATGGTTTGATATAAAAAAGGACAATTTTACTATCTTGAAAAGAAATACATGAAAATAATCCTGATTTTTCTCTCTTCACAAAATCAATAGTTTTGGATATTCCTGTATTATAAATTGAGCAGTGGTTAATGGCATTAGGGAGAATATAAGTACTGAAGTTGGAAAACCACTCTTTCATGGTTGGTTTTCGTTTTTTGATTTTTTTTTAATGGGTTCATGACTGTTTATACTCCTTGATTTTCATAATAATTGGTCTATTATTACAGAGAGTCAAACCCACCCATAGTGCGTAGATATGATCAATGCATGCTCTGTAGAGAAAATAATAAAGTAAAAATTAAAGTTTCTAATGATCTTGCTAATATTTTAATTTTTAACTCAGGTAAATTATTATACTTTTTAATTTCTGAATTTACTTGAATTAACAGCATGGGTAATATTTTAAACTTATAATGCTTTTCACATAAAACCAGAGCAAAACCAATTATTCTTTTCCTACTTGATATTGCCATCAATCTTACGGGAAGAAATTGTTTCTGCACTATCAAGATTTTTTTTTTTTTAAATTTTTGCTAGGCCGATGCAAAGTGTGTCACTGTATTATAACACTGCATATTTCAATGATCAGGGTGGCATGGTTATAGCACTGCTGATCTTATTGTAGCGCTGTGAAATGAATAAGTAAGGGCTGACAACTGGCAGAGAAATCGATATGTGCTCTTTTAAGGTAGTGCTCATTATTGCTGGACACAATAGACCAGAACTCACTGTTAGTATCAGGAGACTATTTCAAATGCTGCCAAGGTCAAAACCAATACACTACCTAGTATTTTAGCTTCCTTGGATAGGTGAGAAAACCCAACGCAGTGCAATCGCACTCGTTTGGCAGATCATTTCAAATTCTCAGGAGTGAACACTTGCAGGTGTGTAAAGCTACTGGGGGGAGCGCTTTCAAGAACCAGTCTGTTCCCAGTGCTGTCCTGACTGGGGGTCCAGCTGATCTCTGTGGAGGGGGACGTCGTGCTAGCAAGGCTGAGGCACTTCTTCCCTTTATTCCCCCTCTTTCGGAGGCTGGGCACGTTGACCTTTTCACGGTTCAGCTCTCTCCTCTAAGTGGGTAATCTCAAATTTGAGACTCGAGTGTCCTCCTCGGACCCTTGCCTGCCTCTCTCCTCAGGAGAAGGCCAGAGACATTAGACGTGACCCGACTTCTGTGGGCAGGCCCAAGAAAGGCCCACCAGGGTTAACAGCTGAAGAGCGAGGGCTCTGCGCTAGAAAGGGAGAAGAGTTGTGTGAAACCCTTAGAGTATTAAATAAATGCAGGAGTCCGTTTCAGTCTGGTCTGGGTAGACGGTTCTGCATAGCAATAGGACTGGTGCTGTCCTGTTTCCTGTGGCCAAGTAAGGAACGCCTGGTTCGAAATGCGTAAAAATACACGAAATGCATAGCTTGATGAAATGTTAAATGATTCATTAGTCAATGTCTTAAAAGGACTTTGGAAGTATGCTACAGAGGCACTACATTTAAAATAGTGTAATTTTACAGTAACACTTAAGCAGCTTTGAGAAAGAAAGCGTAATTTTACTTGAAGATGCATTGCAATTTTCATAGTTTAGACAATAAACAGAGCATTGACTACAACAGCAGTAAAAGCCTAGAATAGTTAAAATTATGTCAGGTTCAACTTCTGCCAGCAAATGGTGTAACCCAATGTACAAACCCAAAGTACTATGTCAAATAATAAATAAAATAGAACGAACCAGCTTACCATCACAAGGAGATTATATTCTTAATGCCATAAGAATAGATAAATGTACTATTTTCTGCACTTTTGCTCCTTGATACATGAATGAAAATATACTTAAAGCAGTCCATGCATTAAAATTCCACGATAATTTATTCATAATACAAACACTAAATTCAAATGCAATATGACCTAAAATTAATCCATTCTTCTTGGTAAACATTTAATGGAAACACACAACACAGATACTGCAACCTAGCTTCTGACAGGCATCTTTATAACTTTTTATTACCTGTGAATTATTTGCAAGATGGTTGAAACATGATTGAATGCAGGAAGCTGTTTTTATTTTGTATAGGTCAATGTTCCTGAAAATAATTTATCTTGGAGCAAAATGTTAAGAATACCATGAGACACATCATGTTGCTTAAAGCTAAATGCTAGAGATACATGGATCACCTAATTGTTTTTCCTTTACAGTAATGCTCTGCTCTTTGTCAAGGGATTACTTTTTTAGGCACTAGGGAGCAACAGATCTTCACTCTTCTGTTATCCATATTTTCTGCTCTTTCTGACTTCTCTAAACAGCAGTTATCAAAGAACAAGTGGAATCAACCCTGGAGTATTCCACAGCTGTTGCTTCATTTATGGCAAACGTCCCAGATATGCTAGCCATATTCCTGTTGTTGTTATTATTTCAGGATCATCATAGTTGTTCTTAAAAACCAAACCAAACCAAAACAAAAACCCCAACTTTTCTCAGAATGGCAAAAGAAAAGGTAAAAAACCAAATGATGCAAGTAATGGCTCAGCTAGGTGTTTAATGTCTTTTATTCCTGACAACACTGTGAAGCTCTCGCAGATGCTGTTAAAGGGCCAGCCTCATTGCTTTCAGCCTTCTGTACCAACAACCTCAAGGTATTTAACTGATATATGCCTAGGGTATGTATGTATAATTCTGATGTGGTGGAAAAATGACCATTGTAAAGCAATAATCTCATTTTTTTTTTTTTTGCAAGGGAGATATGCTGAATGTGTTTCAGCTCTTTTAAATTGACCTGAAAGCTAACTGAAGCATAGTAATGGTATTTTGAATAAGAAATATTGCCAATTTTGATTCCTGCAGTGTTGTCTGTGATGAGCTGGGTCTGTAATCCTCATTAGGCTAAGGTTAGAATAGTTTGATAGAGCTGTGGTGAAAACTAGGTTTTGAGACTTTTCCTGCGTCTCAAGAATTTTAGAAGCACCCCAGAATACCTCCCTCAAATATGTTAGATTTCAGAATTTATCTAACATGTCTGACTCAAGACTGCTCCGAGTCCCTGCGTTATCCCACGTGCCCTCCCTGCTTCTGTCCTTTTCTCCTCTGCCCATGCTGCTGGGCCATCGGCTTAGAGATGATTTAGGCAACCTCCTCTGAGAATTCTACCCACTGAATGAAACAATTGTCAACGCTGCCTAGTTTATCTTACGAGCACAAATTTCACCGCACACTTAGTGGCCTTCTGAGCATTAAATAACATGCAGTCAAGCGGCTTGTCAGGCCGTATCATTACTGTATTTGTAACATGCTCTGCAAAGTGAGCACTGTGCCACCACAGAGCTGCTCAAGGAACAGTTAATAGGGTCATTGCCTCATTTATCCAGAAGGGAGAGTAAAATTGATGGGTAGGGCATTGACCTACTATGGAGGTTAAAAAATAAGTTGAAAAATCTGTCCATTGAAGGTGTGCTAGACCACTAGGTAATCCACAGCAATGGGTAACAGGTTTGTAATTACACTGAAGTATTTCACTAGAAGGGCTATATTCCTTTAAACTATTTTCCTGTTGTCTATGCAACATGCATCTTGACAAAATATTTAGTCTAGAGTACTGTGTGGACAACTTGACATACTGCCTTCAAACTCTCACTACTTTTGGTACATTTACGCTGGCAGTGTACAATTTGGTTTCTAGATTTTCATGCCAAATAGCAGATCTCTTTGATTCATGGCTGTCAGAAACGCAGATTAGAAACTGCTGTGAGAAGTTGTATTTGGAAGTGCGAGATGACAGTGTGTTGGTTATTTTTAAGCATTATATTGGTTTATACATAGTGGAAGTGATTAGGAATACTTCTGCTTTTTCTTGTCTCCTTGCTTCCGCATCCCTTTCTTCTTCCAAAGTTTTGTCAGTGCTTGTCACTCAATCAGATCTTCGGTGCTTTCACTTTGTCATTCTTGTTGTTCGGTGCTGTAACCTCCAACTTGTACATATTCTTCTCAGGCATTTTTCCTAGTTTACATCCAGAATTGCAGATGGGAAGATAGTTGTACAGAATATTGGCTTATACTAGTATTTGCCAACTATAATTGCACACATGAATTAAGAGTTTTGACTATACATATAACTGTAAAGAAATTGTAGATGAAGTGGGTATACTTCATTTTGACTCTTAATACAGCTCACATCACACTTCCTATTTTCATTAACATGGAATAAACTTATTTGCCTACAAACTTATTGGTATTGCTACACTTGTAAGTCTAAATCTCATTTGATTATGTTAGTGATACCCATTTTTGAGAATGTCTATTTCAAAATATATTCATGGTTTTAAAAAGTAGTAAAAAATAGGTAGGATTGGTATTTTAAAATGAACTAGGACTTTTACCTACTTATCCTCCTGAGTCAGAAATACATTGAATTAAGATGAACTAACTTGATAGGTACCCATGCTTGTTGAAATTAGATCTAGCTTCTTAGGACTCGGTCTCCCAAGGAGCTAAGACCCTCCTTACAAGTTAACTGGGTGTTATAATTTATTAATTCCTAATGAATTAGATTGCATTTCAAGTCTCCCTGATTCAGAGTCAATTTAAACATGCAGTCATTTGGCTTACTGAGGTTAATGGACCATAGTGGCGGTCCCAATTCAGCACGTCGTAAGCTCCTTGTGGACTACATTCCCGTTCTTCTCATGATGTTTTCCCTTTCTTTTTATTGGCCAAATGACTTTACCACCCAAATGTTCGTGATTCATCTGAAAATACTACCTTACATGTGAATTAATTAATGCTTTAATTCTACAGTAATCCAAGGTAACTTAAGTAAATTTATAATTACTTTTGAGTTGTATTAAGAACTCATGACCTCCATGACCTATGCTCTTAATTCTTGTTACCAAGAGAGATGTGATGTTTTCCTAATTACTATTGACAGCAAATCACATTTCGACTCTATATCACTAACTGTCAGGTGAGGACACGGATCCAAAAAGGGACTTCGCTCTTATATAAAGGTATGCTAGTGGGAGTATTTTTGCACTAAATTTCCTGATCTTTAAGAACTTCAGGGTAAATTACACATTTGAGAAATACCTGTTAAGAGTAAACTATATTCAAATGCAGCTCTAACGTATTTTTCCAAATTGTACTTCTTGATATAACTTGTACTGCTTGACCAATTCAATTTTGTACAGACTGATTACATTTTCAAAAAGCTTTTTACAGGCGGCAGTTGCCAGAACCATTATATAGCTGAAATGTTATTAAAGTAAAAGAAGCAGGGAAGTAAGCAATACCATGGAGGCATTCTGTAGATATGCACTTAAGCCATGTGTCTCCCTGCACTGCCACTGGGTCTAGTAATTATTCTGTTTTAATGTGAGAGTTTAAATTAAAAATCTGTTAGAAAGCATTGTGCTGTATTTATATCAAAGCTTCAAAGTCTGCTTCGTTATCAAGGCTTGCTTCTGATGTTTTTAATCCTCTTTTATCTTCCCTCTTTGAAACAAAGCTATTTTGAAGTATAAAACAGGTAAAGTATCTTTTGTAACGGATTCATGAAAAGGAAGCTGAGAGAGAGAAGATCTATAAGGTAGATGAAATGCAGCAGAGGAACATTTGAAAGAATTAAATTGAAAATGGTAATGGAATTGTGCCAAATTACAGGCACAAACAAATTCTTTCGCTTGGTTTACATATCAGAAATCAACATCAGGTACCATAATTAAAAATATATTTTTAACATTTGTAAAAATTGTGTTGAAACACCAGTCATTCCTTCAAGGCTTTTGAATGTAGAGCCAAACTCATGCCTGATAAAGACCTGTACAGACACAAAACTTCCCTTTCTGCTTCATACAAGTCAAGAGTTTTGGACTTATAGAGCATCTTTCATTGAATAAACAGTTTAAAGAGTTGGAAATCTTCCATTAATTCTCATTAAGAGCTATTGTATGTGTCTAAAATGTCTGTATGTAAGTATGGAAATCAAGATCTCTTCTTTGCCATTGCACTGTTCTTGTACATCACCCTTGATTAAAATCTTCTCTTAGTGCAGTTATCTTAAGCATGCAGAGACCCTACAGCTCTGCTGCCTACCAAATGAGGGATAGTTCTGAGCTTATTTCGTAACTGATGACCCTTCAAAACAGGGACACATACACTTCGCCCTTTCGGTTATCCCCAGCTCCACCTTTGCTTTAGCTTGGTCTTTAGGACAAAGAGAGATTGTTTTATACTTTATTCTGACATTTTTATTATCTGCTTTCTACTTAATCTGAGGATAGAGGAAAACTTCTATAACTGAGTTCACTAACAACTGTGAGAAGTTAGGCTGGCTTGTTCATAAATTTGGAACAGACCATTCATTGTATGACTATATAATACCCAGCAGAGTATCTGAAAGAAAATACGTTTGAGGCAGTATTCCACTAACATTATTTTTTTCAGAAGCCACTTATTCCTTGAGCCTTGTGAAATCAAGCAGATTGATAGAGCTAGGACTAACAGCTTGTGTGTAGCTTCTGGTACAAAGGGAAGAGTATAATGGGAACTGTTCCTTTAGCAGCAAAAAAGGTGCTAATTACAATAGGTTTAAAAGCATGCTACCACTTCAACATTCACATATGAGTTAACACTCGGCTTTGTGAATGTGCTACCTTAGTTTGAGGGCAGCAACAGTTTGTTGTTGGATAGTACAGGGGGACAGTACATTAATATCTCTTACTGAATGCATGAGAGTGTAAGAACATCCCATACATGAAATTAGGTTCAACCACGGACTTTGCATGGTCCAAAAGTTGACTGTAAAATGAGCACTAACCTTAATTATATTGTTAATATAATAAACGTTAAGCTCTGAGGAATTATTTTAACTAGTGTCATCTCTGAAGCAGGGTAATTGTCACTTCAGGACGGTCACGACATAAATGAAAGAATACAAGCTCACTGGTATGGCATGTAGGAGTGTTCTTCATTAACTTCATTCCCCCTGGTTATTTTAACAGCTTGAACTGAATTTCAGTGCTGGTCCCTAGAATCTTAATGACAGGGCATATGCGAAAAGGAAGTGGAAGACTGTCACTGCTCAGAGCTGTATTGAGCCTATGCCTTTCCTCCTCTGCTAATGCCACAGCTTAAAGAGAAATGTTTTCTTAACGGCAGGTGCTTAAGCTTTGACACCTGTGTAGGCAATTGGAAATCGCTGTGGTTGTTGAAGTGGTTGTGCTCCTGGTTTGCTAGTGCAGATGGATTTTTACAAAAGAAGCACAGGGAGACTCTACCTTCATGACTGGAATCAATTTTATACACACAAATGGACAGACAGAACGGGAGCAGGCTGAATTGTGTCCTTACCTGGTTTTCATTTTGAATTGTATTATGCAGGAGACTACGAATGTAACTCTAAAAGCTATTAAAACATCTTGTAACCTGCTGGACAATACTTTGGGAATTAAAAGTGTCTTTACAATAATCCAATGTCATGTTGGCAGAAAGCTTTCAGGAAAAAATCCTATTCTAAGATCCAACCAGCATGGAGCACATGTAAACTAGCAAACCCTGTATTCAGAGCTGTGCTGACGTCTTTAATTACACCATCAATTATGCTAATTTTAATGTGTACTTGAGAATGTGATAAAAATAAACCAAAGGAGATTATTCGTTAGCTGAAGTTTCGTGGCTGAAATTGAGCAGAACACTTAAAATAAGTCTGGATGAAATACTACATAATGTGCCATAGAGAACAATTCTACATAGGCAGCAAGTAGAGCAGGGTGGGAACTAATAATTCTTCCATCTTAGTTCTATTTTATGACTCTCTGGCAAGAAAAACTAGCTCAGATTCTTTTTTTTTTTTTTTTTTAAATTTATTATTATTATTTCTTCCTCTCTCCTGGGGGGCTGTAAGCTCTTAGCTGGAGCCAGGACAAAACTGAGCACTTTCTAAAGAAAAATCTCTTTGTGGTAAAAGAGCTCACGGTATTTGGGAGTACACAAAATTATATACTTGGTGTTGACAATACATGATTTTAATGATATCAGCAGAACAAACTGAGGTCCATCTCTTGTATCAAGTCTCTTTGTCACCAAAATCTGGTTGTCCAGATCTAGTTTACTAATACTGTAAATTGTGCCTGTATTTTCATAGAAATAGCATTTCTTCTGAATTTCTTTTGGAGTACATCATATTTCATTTATTAATGGCCAAATCACTGAACTCAGAATGTTTCCTTAGATGCTTACTGAAAACAGCTGAGCCTGTCTGACTTGCAAGTATAGAAACTGGAATTTCACATTATGCCCTGCAAAAGGGAAAACCTGCAAGAATAGTTGTTTTCTCCTTCAGAGAAACTACATTTATCACTTGGATCTTAGTGAATAGCCCACAGTCTTAACCCAGATTCTGTATTTGGGTTGATCCTGACTGTAGTATCCACAGTTTACCTCCCAGGAACTCAGAAATCCTTTCTTCTACAGTACATCTATACAATTAAGTCTATTGAAATATGTAATATGCCCTGGAGCCATTTGTAATTTTCACAGTAGGCCTCCCCAATTTTTTTTTTAAAGAGCATATATATAATACCTCATAATTAGGAAAGCTGTAATATCCTTTTTTAGAAATAAATAATCTAATATTTAGTTTTTCTGAGGCATAAATGAAGTAACAGTTTTCAGTGGCAAAGGGGCTAAGCAAACAAACAGGAATTGTTTAATGCTGGAGAACAGCTCTTCTTCACGTTTAAGTTTTGCTTTAATAAAATTCTTTTCATTAAGAGACTGTGAAAGTCAGCATATATACTGCCAATAAGAATACTAGGGATTTTCAGAAGACTGTAGAGCAGAGCAATATACTTGGTTGTGTTATGCTCTGCAGAAGCCTTAGCAGAAAGTATTCCTACCCCTTTTCTGGGATCTTTGTCACACACCAGAAAGAGCTCCACAGACGAGCAGGACGGTGACTGACGGGGGGGAATCTTTTAATCCAAGCTTGCAAATAAATGCTATCTGCTTTTTTTCCACAAGAATAAGAATTAATGCAGAATTTAATACTGACTTGTTATTAATGCAATGTATTTGTAGTTCTTACAAGTCTTGCACGTGTACACATGCATGTTTCATTTGTGGCATATGTATTTTTTCATAATGTAAATACTTTCCTAGTGTGTATCGATAAAAGGGACGGTATCTACAAAACAGATATATATGGGAATATCAGGGGCTTTAAGACAGTTTTAAATTCTGTATGAATAATGGTATGTGTAGTCACGATAGAATGTCTGAATAAACTGCACCATGAAGATAGCTATGAATTTGCTTAAGGAAATCTAAATCCTTTGCATTATTTTTCTCCTTTCTAATCTCTAAATTCAATGACATGTAGCATCTCAGCAAGAGCCAGCTTTACATTCCCTTGAAAGTAAGTCATAAGTGGTACTTGTGAACATACGTGATCTATTCCTCTGTCCTTCTGTGTAGCGTCTGTGGTCACCACATTTGCCGACTGCTTCACTTTGGGAGCAAGTCGCCTGCTTGGGGAGTGTAGCACTTAAGAGCTTACGTCCTTTAAAAACCAGCCCATTGCAAGCTACTCCATGGGTGAAGTCTATGCTCTGTCTTCACTCCAGTTCCCTGTTTCTGGGCTCCTTTCTGCAGAAATCTGGTGAGCCATAGAGGAAAAAGTATTGGCTGTATGCATATTCTGGATCTGTCAGCAGCTCATCATCTGAAGCTACCTAAATACACAACTAGAGTTCTACTAGAGTAGAAATCCTCTGCATGAGTGCATATTGTTGTATATACTTAGTTTTGCAGTGGAAAAAATGTTTCTACAAGGAGAAATCTACAAATTGTCTTCCCACCCACAACAAAAGCTTTTGTATTTGAAAGTTCTGGGTTAAATGTGAAGTTTTCATAATCCATAAAATGAAGTTTATCCTAATTACTCTTAGAAGGAAACCTTCCACCAAAATATCGTTAGCACAGTTCACAGAAATGCATCTAACCTATGCTAGTTTACTCTTACCAAATATCCAGTACTACTCGCTTTTCAATAATCCCTACAAGTCATTCTTACAACTAGACATTGTAAAGTTTTCCATAGTATCTATTTATACTGACTTCTTTATATTGAGATTGGATTTATACTGAGAATGAAATTCTGTCTCGATGAATTCCACAGAAACTTCTTCAGTAATTCCATATGTCTAAGGATTTAACTGTGGGGTTTGCTTCTGTTGTTGACCACCAAAAGGTGAAGTGGTGGTGTGCTTGCCCAGAAGCAGATCAGGAGTCATATAGTGCCTTATAAACAAGGTAATTCCTATATTGAAGAAAAACAACCTGCTACTCCCATTTAGATATTCCAGGTGCATAGTATCAGTATGTTCTTCTGAAGCTTTAATAGCCTGAAGCACAGTATAAAATGAAATTGCTGGTGCCAAAATAGAATTGGTCTAAACAACTTTAGCATCTGGACTCATAGGTAATGATAAAGAGCAGAAGACTGTCTATCTGTAGCTTGTTCCCCAGATGGTTCACTGCTCTTTACTTGAGGTGCATATCAAACAACTCAATGTCTCACTTCCTTAGCCTGCTACTTAACATTTCCCGGTATCTTTATGCTTCAAGGGCACTAATGCACATGTAGATTAAAATTGCACAGCCTTAGGCAAGACACAGAGATGTGTAAAGTAAGACTTACTGCAATAGAACAGTGACTCTGTTAAAATCCTAATGTTTTGCCCTGCTGTTTTACTTATTCCCCCGCCTCCAGAAGCCACCAAAGCAAACAAACTCTGAAATAAAGAGTATCTGTCAAATATTTGAGTATATAGATGGTACCTGGCATTCAACAGAGCAGTGGCCTGGGCTGCTAAGCGTAAAAAGTGGGAGTACGTGCTGCTGACTGGGGGTGGAGGGGCAAGGAAAAAGAAAGTGTGAGAGGAACTTGAAAGATGTAAAGGTCTGAACAGGAAGAATGAGATGATCCTGGACAAGGGGAATCTACTGAGACAATGGAACGTGAGATCAAAGAGTTGATTCTTGTTTTTGCAGCCATACTGGTTTTGTTTGTTTGGGGTTTGTTTTTTTTTTTTCCAACAATTGTTACCCCATGATGATTCCCCAGTAAATAAATCAGATCATAAATGCCATGGAAACTTTTGACTATCACTTCTGATTCATAAGTTTCTATTAGAATTCTCCGCAATTACCCTCTTCCCCAGCTTCAAAACTGTCATAAAGGAAATGACTATGGCAAATAGGGGTACTACAAATGTGTCGCTGCAGTAACGTGTTCTTGTCTTTAAGCTTTTGAGGAGTCTTTCTCATTGAAGGAGACCATCAGGTCAGAGAGAAGACGACAGCTTGGAAACAAACCAATTTCTGACTGTGACTGGTCTGGGGGCAGAGCTAATAGGAGGTGGTAATATCAGGCTTTGTTTGTCCTGCTGTGTAAAATAAAGCTGTTCTGTTTTGCATGTGGCTGTAAATACTACCTGGTAGATATACACAGAGAATAGTTATTATTTCAAGATTATAAAGAATTGCTGAATCTTTTTCTGATCTAAAACAAATACAAAACCACAGAATGAATCAGGACTTTTCACCCTACTTGTATTTTATTTAGGCTCATCCACTGAGATTTATTTAACTTGATTCTGGAGAAAGAATTTTTTTTTAACCTATTGTTTAGATTTAGTGGCAGAGTCAACTTGTTCTTGGAGTTAAGTGCATGTGCGACTTTATTCTTTGGTTGCAGTGAGGAGGCGAGAGAGGGCTGATGGAAGCCAAGTTATCTTTTTCTCTAAAAAGGTGGCTATTGATGCAGGATTTGAGGTGTTCTTAATAGTAGAGCAGATAATGAAAAGTGTGTGGAGAAGATCAAGAACTAATATTACCCTCAAGTAGGTGCCTGACAGTATTTGTTTATATATAAAGTGTTGCCTGAAAACTTATGCAATCTGTAAAAACAAGATTCAAGGACCAAAGACGTAGTTGGAAGCAGACACTAGACAAGAGTTTGAGAATATGAGGCAGGAGAGTGAGGAAAAACCCCCACATTTCATGGGTAACTAGCAATTTCTTGACATATGCCTAAGAAGAGGACCTAAAGGCAGATCTTTAGACAAGCAGCACGACCTAGGCACATGGCCTTCAGCACGTGGCAAAGGCAAGAGAAGGAAATACAGAGCTAAGATAAGGCATTAAAAGATAAGGCAATTTAAATAGAGGATGTAGAAAAATAAAAAGCAATTGGGTGAGCTGACATGGAAGTCGGGTAGTTCTAGAAATCAAAGAAATGAGAGACAGAGCACCAGAGCCCAATGCCCAGGAGGTAACGAAGATGGTCTGTAGAAGTCTGTGAGAAATAAGATCTGCCAAAAGATGGGGAGGGGAAAAAAGGCGTGGGGGTGTGGAGCAGATGAGAGGGAGGGGAAAATCAGATCAGCAACAGGTCAACTTTATGATGACCGTTTCTTAAGACTTGACAAGTTTTCATCAGAGCGTATTTAGGACCATGAGAATAGACTCTATCCCAAGAGCAAATATGCAGAATATGAACCTAAAAATGGAATGACCCTAAGGTGAGATAGAAGATATCCACTGATTGCTCACTCTCTCTTTCGAAATAAGTGACCTCTAGAAACTCACTGCTATGAAAGGATGGTGACTTCACCAAGATCGGAAAGGTGGAAGCTCAAATAATTTTTAATTAAGTCTTTTGAACCTCTTTTAAGAAGGCAAAAGGTATTAAAAATGATTGGTATTAAAAGGATCTTGTGCTATAAGAAATGTTTTGTATTTAAAAGTTTTATACCTACAAAGAAATTAATTTCATGAGGACTATCAAAGTAACCATAAAATCTTTTTATATGATATCCCTTATCTGCTCATTCTCCCATGTCCTTCACTCGTACAGAGTTTACTTGTTGGGGTTATGTGTATCACTGAAATGTAAAGTGTCAAACTGATCTATGTATCCAGGTCTTGGTCTGGGTAGTGATTTGTGTGCGCTGATATCAAGATGTTTAGGTGGAACTGTCATTTTTATTTTTTCTTCAATTTACAGCACTATTGGGTACTTATTAACGTAAGGTTTCTGTTTGTTTTTTTTTTTTTTTTATTTGGGCACTTATTTCAGTATTTATGATTACGTCTAACAGTTTTGTGTGCAGGACAGATATGACACCATATACATAAATATTCAACACAAAAACCAAAAGGTCATCCAAATCATACCTAAAATATGGGTTAAAAAGGTCACTTGTCTACAACTGTTGTATGTATGAAAACTAGCACTTGCTGTGAGGTTTCTGTGTGCTTCTTTGTACATGATTTGCTAGTATATACCCTCTTTCAAAGCTTGGATCTCGAAGTTTAATGCATCATAGAGGGTTTTTTTCCATGTTTTGTAAAAGGGAAAATGGAGGTTACAGATGTGTGTGTGTATGTTTCCAGGGAGTGCTATGCCATGTTTTAGAGAAATTATCAAGATTCTACAGGTACTAATGCAGCATTTTTGACAGTTTAGGATTAACACTGCAACTTTCCACAAAGAGCTGTCTTTCACTTTCAAAGTTTTCTGCAGCAATAGGAATGGACAAATTCAAATCATCTGGCAGTCTAAAACTACCAGAAACCAAGGAGTAGTCTCAATTTATCTGGATCCATTGGACACAACTTTTTAAAGAACCATGCAGAAGGAGCCACTGTTTTCACTTCAATCTTAAGATCTTTGTCAAAGGCATTTCTTCTTGAGAATTGAGAAACGGAAATTGATATCAAACTTTTGTTTAGTATGCTGTTTTACCAACACTTGTCTCGTGATTCCACAGGAATTTTTACAAGATTATTTCTGATGCATTTTAAGAAACCAAAACGCACTCTGTAAAGGAATTATATAGCCCACCAGCAGCTATGCCTTAGAATGCCAACCACTATTATGAGAAACAATTCCCCATGAAGGCACCCAGGATTTCCAGCCAATTCTGCTTGAGAAGGGGGCTTGTTGCAATTCTCTGAGAGAGGAACCAACGTTTGCTTCTGGACCTGAATATGAGGTCCTCGTGTGCAGCTATTAGCAATAACATTCATGCACTGTGTGGTAATGAACATGATGCAGTGTTATACTCATCCTGAGAAAGAGAATGAAATGTTTTGTTTTGAATATATTTGAAAGATTAGTTCGTTCTTTCTCACTTAACGTACAATAAGTCAGGATGTTTTGACAAGCTGCTTAAAAGCCAGTGGAAATAAGCATGACATTAAAAAGCCTATTTTTTTCTCATACATACACACAGAGTGATGTGAAATGATAATGAAAAGGTCATTTGTGGAAAGGTTACAGAATGGTAGCTCACAAGACACTTAGCAGCTTGCTGAGCTCCAGACCACAATACTAATTGGTGACTGTGTGCAAGTGGCCTTCAGAGGGGAGAACTGAATGCATCCCCAGCAAGCCACGAACAGCTTTCAGGGCTACCCAAGACCACAGGATCCACTGAAATATTTCTTTTCTGCCTGTGGGGTTTTTTCTTTTTTTCCCTTTACTCCTTCCTGTTCCTCTCGTATTTTATTTATTTGCAAAGAAATGAGATCCTACACAAGCTGTATCCAGCACTAGTGCCTACACTTATTTCTCTGAGAGACTAGCAGCATGCTAGTCACTTGTCTTATTACTGAAAAGGATTGATTTGAGTTTCAAAAATGCCTATTTTGCCTAGAAAATATTGCAAATCTGAGAATACAAATCTGAGACTTATATATTCATTTTTCAAACTAAGAAACCAGTGGCAAATAGGCCAAAATAGTTTTTTACCTGAAATATTATCTGGTTTTATATATTTGCATAATTTTTGTACTAATAAATTCTGTTGTTTTCCCTGATCTGAGAGCCTTCGCACTCTCCACTATGAAACTGCAGTCCTTGGGCTAGCTTGTCTCCTTTGAGCACCGGGTGCTAAGAATGAGGGGTGGTAAATTTTACAGCAATTATTGCTCCTTTAGTTCACATGTCGGTGTTGTGGTGTAAATGCAAACCTCATTCATTGTGACAGTGGCAGTCAGTCCACTGTCCCATTTCCTTATTTATGGGCTTTAAAAATATATAGACTACTGAGTTGAAGAGAAACTAGAAATTTTTATACGTAGCAGTAATCCTCATGGCTGAAGAATGGGCGTTGTGTTAAGAGCACAGGATCAAACCCTGCACCGTAAGCATGGGATTGAATTGAACTCATCAGTTGTCCTAGCCCTCTGTGTTGCAATGAAAGAAAGCAGAGAAAGGTCAGAGAGGCTGTTTAAAAGGCATCACTCAGGCTTCATTGAGTTGTAATTTTATAGTTGTAATAATTTTTTTTCAGAATGTAAATAAAATTATGCAAAATACGCATCCTTACCTTTTTCCGTTGGAAACTATTTTGACTCCTTATGACCAAGCTGTATGATTTGCTGTATATATCTATACAATGGTCTATAGAATTTTGCTAAGCCAAATTAGTCTTAATTAGATTGAGGAAATTCCCTTAGCAAAGGATATGCCTCTTGAGTTGTGATGGCTGCAAGCTAGCAAGGGGCATACCTGCACAAGGGCTCATCTCTCCCCTCTGCTATTACTGCCAGTTCATTCAGACCCATCGAATCTCACCGCGCACTGCACAGCTTGTTCGCCTGCCAATAACCTTCCATGGATTGGTGCAGAAAAGATGCTATACGAAAAAGTGGTTGTCACACATCATTTCCACAATATGAACAGCTTCAAAATGAAATGAAAGAAATAGGCAGATATTCAGGGCTATTTCTGAGGTCAAAACCATCCTCTTTTTTTCCCCTGTGTTTAAAAGGGCTAAATTATGAGGCCGTGTCCTTCTGATGATATGGCCCTAGAACATGGCAGGAGGAATAGTAGCAGCAGGATAAAGCAAAGTATTAAGTGATTGTGAAAGTCGATTATCCTGTTACTTTTGTTTGAAAAACTCCCGGGATTCAGTCCAGAAAACTACAGCACAAGTGTTTAGCCTAACAGCTGCCAAGGTGGTTCTTTTTCGGTCATCTGTTTTTGTAGAGCTCATTTGCTTCTCTAAGTGTTTTTACACCCCAAACTAAATCTTCAGGGCCATTTTTAAATAGGTGACTAGATAATTCTTTGCCAGCAATTCAACATTTGCAAGCATTCTTTCAATAACAAGGTATGCCTGCTACTCCTCTTAATGGGGAAAAAATATGTCAGGAAGGAAATGCTTTTACATTTCCGTAATTATCATGGTTCACTTTTTTAAATGACAGCATTTTAAAGCCAAGTCAGATTATGCACACATACAAAAGACTCTCCAACTGATAGGGAGGGTTTTTTTCACTCACAGTCTGTTTTCCAAGACTTTGGTTCAATCATGAGCATTAGTGCCTTAATAAAACTTCGGTTCTCTTTATTGTAGGTAGCACTTAGAACTTTAAGAAAAATGCAAACTGTTTAGAAACCTAGTAAGATTATGAAATTGAAATGTGAAATATCTTTACATAAATTAAATCCTGCAAAAGACCCACAAAGCTTTTAGAAAGCATGACCTGGTGTTTTCTTTTTTTTTTGGGGGGGGGAGGGCGGGGGCAAGGCTTTGTTGATTGTATCCCTACTGCTTTTTCGGATTATAAGAAGTTAACAAAGATAACAGGTGTCACAGCAAATCCCATGCTGGAAATTAGTACTATGCTTCTAAAGTAGACAATCTTTTTTTCATTTGAGTCACTAGAAGACCTGCCAACGCTTAGGCTATAAGGTGGGGCACTGGATTTCCACCCTTAAACTTTCTATTAAAGTTTTCTCATTCCCAGTTTTGGGGGATTGTTTTCAATCCTCGTTTTGGGGGACTGTTTTCAAGCCCCAGTTCTGTGGATTACAACCAAATACAGGCATGTTCCAAATTGCAAGCTGGCCCAGTTTTGTTATTTCATTACTTAATTTTCCATAGAATCCATATCTAGAATAATTATCTTTCCCTTCATTCTCTCTGCACTGATAATCCTGTGTACGTATAGTAAATTTTGTCCACATCTAAGTGTTCAGCATAGTATGTTTTATAAATTGGAGATATTTACTATAATTCATTACGAGGTAGAACATGTGCTGGTTATAATTACATTATTATACATTTACTGAAATTAATACTTCATAAATTTCTTAGTAATTTGCTTTGCAGTTATTACAGAATTTTTAAAAAATTAAGGTAACTTTCAGACTGAACTGAAGATATTTTGGACTTGTCTTTTTCTGCAGCATGCTATCTCTACTCTTCCAGTATTATAGTAAATTTAGTCTACTCCTGCAGTGCAGAACTTTCTCATTTAAGTGCAGTGGTTCCTCAAGATAATTGCAGTCTACTACTGAATGCAGTACTACAGCATTCATCACATAAATAAATTAATATAGTAGTTGTTGTTATAAGTTTTGTAACCAATCAAAACCATGCAAGGCCTTCTGCCCTTTTTATTAAACAGACAATATACTGTTATCTGCAATGTGGTTTTAGTTTGAAAACGTTATTTACCAAATGGAAGGTAGTGAATTTATTTTAAAAAAAAAAAAAAATCAGAGTTCCTTTCCTCAAGCAAATTTAGGTCTGACTCCCTACTCCAAAGTTGGTAACTGTGGATTAAAAGGAACTTTGGACCCAGTTGTGATGTGCATGTTTTTAAACAGAGAAAATTCCTACTGCTTTCAGTGGAAGGTTTGTTTGCCTAAGGATGAAATTGCTGGGACTTTGTTATTCAGGAGAAATGTCATGAGAGCAGTACTAAAATGTTTTCAAGTCAGATGAAGGCGTCGACTAAAAATCTCAGAGCATTAGCAATTTTTGATTTTCAAAAAGATTTTAAAATAATCAGTTAAGTTCCTAACCATAATTCTTCAAGATTTGGTTTTAAAAATCAAATAAAAACTCCACAAATTTCCGTGAAGGGGGATATCAGTGAAATTCCTCTGCCATACGTGCCATTGGCAGTACAGTCCAGCCAGGATCACTTGCTATACATTCTTCCCTGTGATTCTGTCCAGAGCACCACCCTCATTTAACCACTTCAGGCTCAAGCTTGGCATTTCTTTCTCCAGTTTCTCAGCTCGGTTCTGAACATGTCCGGAGACTTTTAGATCAAGCAGGAACATAAATGAATGGCTAGGTGTCACACCATCAGATAAAATCAGGGCATCTAAATCGGGATAATTTATGGAGGATACAAGAAAGCAACTCTACAAAAAAGTGATAGTAAAGTAGGCTCCTTTTTTTCATTATGATACACATCCACATCTACTTATATTTATATTGTATTGTGTATCATCTTTGGGCTTGACTCCTAAACTCTGTTTTCTGCTA
This sequence comes from Calonectris borealis, assembly GCF_964195595.1. Taxonomy (NCBI): domain Eukaryota; kingdom Metazoa; phylum Chordata; class Aves; order Procellariiformes; family Procellariidae; genus Calonectris; species Calonectris borealis. The sequence goes on along the minus strand of NC_134324.1, from coordinate 19,240,622 downwards.
ATTGGTGTTGTAGATCTTCTATTAAGCTGGCTTAAGCTGTTTTTCATTATGTTCTTCATATTCAGGCTGGTATTCTGTGATTCAGCTAAAGCTAAAAATGAAGCTGTATTGTAGGAATTTAAGTAATGACTACAGGCCATGACAAAAAACACCCAACCCCAAAATCCTGTTAATATTTTCAGCTTACAGAACTCCTGAAAGTGCACAGTTAAGTGTAAAAAAAAAAAAAAAAAAAAAAACAAACAAACAAACTTGGGTTACCTGTTAAGTAACCTAGCAGGCTGTGTTCACTCACATGAGAGTCCCAGAAGAAATAACCAGAAACAATTGTAATCATTTAACAGAAAAAACATCCAGTTATATAATCTCAATATAATAAACTGAGAAGAGAGAACTGGGAGCACTGCTGTTTATAGAATATAAAGTATCTTCACAAAAGATTTCATGTACAAATGCAAAGGGGGAAAAAAAAAACCAAGGAAAAAATGCAAGCATTATTTTGAAGATGCTCCTCCAAAGACTACCGGTTAGCATGTGAACGAAGTGAAAAACACTGTGCCCACAAACATCAGACAATGACTTGAACCTTCTTAAAACTGATAACTCTAGTTTGCCTATAAATTTTGTAAGATCCAAATACCAGCAAGAACTTGAAGTTTCTTAAGTTGTAAGATTAGATCATAAATAGGTTTAGGAATGTACATGTGATGGTGAGCGTAGCAAGTGAAAACATTGCCATGTACTTTTTGGTTTTGATCATGTGAACCATCATAATGGAATCCAGTTTTCAGAATGTCAGCTAAGTACCTCAGCTTTAATTTTGTGACACAACAATTACTGTCTCTAAATCTGTTACCATTTCAAACAATGAAGGTAAATTCTTTCCTTAGTCAACTTCATACTTAAAGACTTTTTCTGCTGGAGGCCTATCCGTTTAATAGGATGAATTGTTCTGTTAGTTACTGGTATGGAATTAACAAGTTTCCTTATTAAATTATTTTTCCTAATGAAATTTGATATATTAATCAAGAAATTAAGATGACTGTTAGACTTACTTTATAATTGAAAATAACTTTTTGAAGCGTTAGCAAATACAGACCATTATGTAGGATGAATGTATTCTAATTCCAATGTATTGAGAAAGAACTGAATATACAGAAATCAGAAGTTGTGTCAGGTTCTGCTGAACCACGAATTCAAGAACTTGACTAGTGGTTTTATAAAACATTACACATCAGCACTCTGCTTTCTTGTTAGCTAATCTAAGTATAGATAAACCTACTTTTTTCTAAATTACTTAGTATGCATAAAGTACTTCATAAAACTGTATTTCTGAATAACCTGGAATACGTTCATTTTATCACCTGAACCACCATAGTCCAGTTTTGCAGTTCTCAGTTTTACTTTTGAAATTAGTATTTTTATAAATAACTCCTTCTGTTCCAGTTTCCAGAATCTTCTTTGATTAAACTTTCTGATTTGACATAGTCTTAATGGATAGACTACATATAGTGAGAGGAAGAGTAGTTTGATAGAGAGCAACTGTGTTAGTGTGTGTCGCGTTCCTCAACCTTACTTAAAATCTAGACTATTTTTAAATCCCCATCTCCAGCTGTGATCTCTAAATGATATACCCTGATCATCTGCGGTGAACCATGGTCGTTAATGAAAGATTATTATCTGCAGTAATGTATTATTTTTATGCTTCTCTGTCCACTGAAGATAACAATCTTCATAGTTTTACTTCCTCCTACCATTGATTAATTATTAGATAACAAAGCCAACAGTGTTTTAAACTTTCAAATACAAAGCCTCCTGGCTTCTTCAGTGCTGCAATTTTCAGTTCTTTCTAAGGTCCATCTAAGTTATTGACATAGAGGCACTTCTAATAGATACAGGACATTGTCATTTACAGAAGGTTTAAATGTCCATAAAAATATTTCACAAAGGAGTCAAAACTAACACAAAATAAACTTTAATGATTCAATCTGCTGCAGAGCTCTGAAAAAATAGTCTTTAATATTGCTCTTGGAAGTACTTTTTCTTTTCCTGTTACACAGAGTTATTTGCCATAAGAACATCATGTTCTGTAGTTTATTCTTCTTTGGAGACAATCCAAATGGGAAAGAACGTCAGGACCAGAATGAGTGCTCTACCAAGAGCCTAAATTAGTTTTCTCCTTGATATGAAATATTTGGCTTAGAAAGTATCAGCTTTTAGTAAGGTAGCAGATTCTGAAGGCCAGAAATATGGAAGAAATGTTGCAACAATATTTTATAAAGATTAAAGGTAGACAGCCCTGATAATAGCGGGAATGCCAGACTGGTGCTGGCATTAAATAAAATAATGGAACAACTCAGACTTGATTAAATAAATAACTCAACAATGGCAACATAAGCAAGCTTATAATTTTGATCTTAAAGAAGCCTGCTGTTTTTATGACACTAATTTTACTGTCTAAATTAATAGCATAGGTGTAGTATATGTAGAACCATACAAGATGTTTGACTTGATACTGTAAAGCATTTTGTCTGAGACATTAGAATTATACAAGCTAACAACAGTAGCTGTTGAACTGATCAGAAAACATGGATATCGGTAGAGGTGTGTGATTAATGAGGTCTCACAAGTATGTATTTTCGGCCCTTTATGATTTGACATTTTAGTATTTGTGGCTTGGAATAAAACATGAAATCATCTCTGCTTCTGTTTACATATTATAGAGAAATGGCAAATGAGAAAAGAACGGAGGACATTAATACTGGTTAAATGATGATAATGGACTCTTTGGTTTGATAATTTCTTGTAATTATTTTCTTTCAGTACACACATACTGCTGTCGAGAAGATTCTGCCTTAAATTATACAAAGAAAACCCTTGGCAAAGCTTGCCTGTATAAGATACATTAAGGAAAATACCAACCACTGCAGGAGGACGTTGTAAAAGCTCAAATAGTGTTTTTGTTGTGTGTTTGTTTTTCTGGCATTTAACTTCCCCAGATTCTTTCATATACTTTTTATCTGATACCATAAAAATAGTATTTTCCCTGACTTCTGCAGAGACATTATGCAGAAATATTGCTTACATTCCCTGTAGAACAGTTGTATTCTCATTTCAAAGCTTTATTCTTCATTTGAGAAAGCTATGATTTAAAGGAACTCATCTGCTGGATCAAGTAATACAAGAAAGATAAGCTCTGGCAATGTGGGAAGAAAAACTCTCTTTTTGGTAAATACCAACAATTTGGCCTGGATTAGTCTACTACAGTGAAGTAGTTGTGTACTTCATGCAGGGTACTTAACCAGTGCACGACTGGAAAAACTATCTTCATTAACTCTGTGTTCTTTGCAGTTGAAATAGAATTACCATTTGATTTCTGCTAGATGGAGATTTGAAAAATAGTCTATTGGTTGGGTTCCTGTCATCTGCTTTGGGGCAACCCAACTAACCACTTTGTTATATTAAACCTTTAGAAGCATTTTGCCAACTCACGTACCCTGCTTGGGAAGACACATTGCCCGTGGAGTTACTTGCACACACAGAATCTGGAGTGTGTCATTTGGATATCTTCATCAATCAGTCTGTTATTGCAGCTAAACAGCATTCAGCACTCCAGGTATGGCTGGTACTGAGCCAACAAATATTCCAATTAGTTAAAAAAATCAGCATCACCAAGGTAGATCTTCGCTTGTGTTCGCTCTTGCTTTTTTCTGCTCAGGAAAATGACCTCCACTTACGAACACATTTTCTTAGTGGTAACCTTGCAGTTATTTGACTTTTTCAGATTAAAAATTCCTGTTACAATATTGAGGGGGCAGGGAGAGAAAAGTCTTAGGCCAGATAGAATAAAATCCATTTCATAGAATAGAAAAAGAAAGCTCCTTATCTTTACCCTGGTGGAACAGCAAAGAGGAATCTTCCTTCCCCTCCCCCCCCCCCCCCCCGCCAACAGCATATACAATATACACTTTCAATTCAGTCATGAATCTAGACACTTCCCCCGTTTTCTCTTTCTCTGTTGGCTGCATGTTCTTTTTGTTTTTATTTAAGTCACAGTCTCCTATTATTTCAGACAGCAGCATCACATATCTTTCCTTCTAAAATGTTAGGTGTCTTTCCCTTGCTCACCTCTCCTTTGGAGGACTACTTCAAACTCTTTTCTTAGATAAATTTTTTTTGTACCCATTTGTTTTTGTGCCAAAATTGCCCTTTAGCTTAAATAACTCTTCTTCTGTTCTGGTCTTTACTTCAGATATGAGTGCTCTAGAAGAGCAGTCTATTCTATCTCCACCCAATTTTACAAGCTAAAAAAGGTTATCTAAGTATTCTGGGACATGCACTTCCATTCCCAATCCACCTTTCTAGCCCTCCTCTAACCATGAAAAATTTGTGCCCATTTTTGCCTAGACAAATAACCAAAATTGTCGACAGCATTTTGTATGCTATCCCAATTAACAAATCCACTATAACCATTAACTGTCCCTTTAGATAGCTATGAGAGTTCTATTGTACTCCTAAAGAGCTGAAGTTAAGCTATTATTTAGAGGATATTGTTATGCATCTCCTGACATTCTTCCTAACCTGAGTATGCTTGCTCCACACTGCAGATGTCCATCTTCTAACAGCTCTACCATATTTTCACCTTGACCACTAACTACAGTGCCATCTTTGATTATTTTCTATATGGCATGTTTTGTATGCATGTTAAAATACATGTTCTTTTTCAGATAGTAATTTTTTCCCCCACGGTATCTCATTCTTGAGCTTAATCTTTAATTGATCTTCAGTCTGAATGGATCAAAAACATTGATTATTATACATTCTCTGTTAGGTGATAATTAGTAATGTCCTTATGGACTACCACACTTTCCTTTATGATGTGTTGAATTTTGTCAGTAAGATAATAGACTGGAATACCGAGGAATATACTAATCTGTGAGCATAATTTAATTGGATGGCCTGCCTCAGCAAACCCCCTTCCCTTTGGATCTACACACAGTTTGCATAGTTAAAACAGAGAGAGCTAAAATGGGTGTGCAGGAACGGCGTTGTCAGCCTAGCGGCTCAAGAGGTGAGTTCGGTTGTGGTCATCACCCTGCCAGAGGGAGCTTAGCTATGGCATCCACCCGGCAGAAAGCCACATCCTCGGCACTCCCCAGAACGGATGCGGCAACCCAGACAGAGCTCCCTCAAAACCAGGCAGCGTGCAGGCTGCAGGGCGTGCCAGAGCCTTTCACTGGTAAGGGATGGCAGCAGCGAGGACGGCTGTGTGAGGTGTGACCAAGTGGATGATCTGCTCAGCCTGGTGGCAGGGCTACGAGAGGAAGTAGGAAGGTTAAGGAGCATGAGGGAGTCCGAGAAAGGAAGAGACTGGTGGAACCAAGCTCTGCCCTCCCTGAGACAGAAACAGGAACAGCCCCCAGAAAAAACCCAAGGTCAAGGGGATCCTGTATCCTGCCCCCGCCAGGCTGAAGGCAGTAGCTTAAAGGAAAGGAGTGAATGGAGGCAAGTCCACGCTCGGGGCAGCGGGCGAGCCCCCTCCTTGCCCACCTCGCCTTCCCAGGTGCCTCTGTGCAACAGGTCCGAGGCTCTGGATGAGGAAGGCCAGTCAATGGATGATGTGGGTGACGGTCCATCCACACCAGAGGTGTCACCAAGGGCAGAAAGGTCTACCCCCGGTATCATGACCACCTCCAAGAAAAGATGGGTTATAGTTGTAGGTGATGCCCTTCTGAAGGGAACAGAGGGTCCAACATGCCGGACAGACCCTCCTCTTAGGGAAGTCTGCTGCCTCCCTGGGCCTGCCCGGGTTAAGGACATCACTAGGAAATGTCCCCTAGCCTGGTACAGCCCTTGGACTATTACTCATTACTGCTCTTCCATGTGGGTGGCGATGAAGCCACAACGGGTAGTCCAAGGGCAATCAAAAGAGACTGCAGGGCCTTGGGATGGTTGGTAAGGGAATCCGGAGCACAGGTAATTTTCTTCTCTAGCCTTCCAGTTGTGGGCAGTGACATTGGAAGAAACAGCAGTCACAATTTTGGGTTTTTCGATAATGGGATGGCCTACACGGCACCAGGCCTGCTGGCGTCGGATGGGATTCACCTTTCTCAAAGGGGGAAGAGGGTCTTTGCTCACAAGCTCGTGGGGCTGGCTGACAGAGCTTTAAACTAGACTTGACGGGGGAGGGGGATAATATCAGGCTTGCCCGTGACAAGCTGTGGGATCGCACGCCAAGGTTAGAGGGACAGGGTGCTAGCGAGGGCCCTCAGTCTGTTGCTCTGCGACTTGCTGGGTGCAATGGAGCACACTTGAAGTGTTATGGAGGTGAGCCAGAGGCTCCTGAGGTAATCGGAGCAAACGGGAACACTGGTGAAATACCTCACAGGAGTTAAGGTGTATTCCTCTAAGAAGGTGACACGGCCGACAGCCCAGCTGAAGTGCCTCTACACCAATGCACGCAACATGGGCAACAAATGGGAGGAGCTGGAAGCTACTGTGCTGCTAGAAAGCTACGACCTGGTTGCCATTACTGAAACTTGATGAGATGAATCCCATGACTGAGTGCGGCTATCGACGGCTATAGGCTGTTCAGAAGGGACAGGCGAGGAAGGAGGGGCGGAAGAATTGCCCTCTACATCAAGAAATTGATAGGTTGTGAAGAGCTGTCTCTGAAGAATAGCCATGAGCAGGTTGAAAGCTTATGGGTAAGAATTAGAGACCGAGGCAACAAAGGGAACCTTGTGGTTGGTGTTTACTACAGGCCGCCTGATCAAGGGGAGGCTATTGATGAAGCCTCCTTACTCCAGCTACAGAAGGCATCGCGCTCGTGGGCTCTCATCCTGCTGGGGGGACTGCAACCACCCTGACATCTGCTGGAAAAGTAGCACGACAAGCTGTAGGCAATCCAAGAGACTCCTGGAGGGCGTTGAGGACAACTTCTTAAGCCAGGTAATAGACAGCCCTACCAGAGGGGATGCGAAGCTGTAGGCAATCCAAGAGACTCCTGGAGGGCGTTGAGGACAACTTCTTAAGCCAGGTAATAGACAGCCCTACCAGAGGGGATGCGATACTGGACCTGATGGTCACCAATGCAAGTGAGCTAATTGGCAACATCAAGATGGGAGGCAGCCTGGGCTGCAGTGATTATGCACTGGTGGAGTTTGCAGTCCTGAGGGACATGGGTCAGGCGAAGAGTAAAGTCAGGATCCTGAATTTTAGGAAAGCAAACTTCCAGCTGTTCAAGGCGTTAGTCAATAGGACCCCCTGGGAAACTGCCCTCAGATACAAGGGGACTTGGTATAAAATCCCAGACTCAGTATGATTCTCAAAAGCAGTTTTCCTGTCTTCTCCCAACTCACATGCATGTTTTTGCATAGTAAATAAAATCATGTTTGTGATGAAGGCAAAGTAGCTCCCCACATGTGGATTTTGCAATAGAAGGCAATTATTGAGTTTAACGCGTTTAGTTAACATGCATGACAACAGTCAGCCCAAATTATGAAATCCCCATGTTTTTTTCAGGAGATGGCTAATCATGTGATAAATAAAGTGGCATTTACACTTGGATTCTGCTGCACGCTGCAGTGGACACTTGTGCAGCATTTGACAGTCTTAATATTAAAAAAAAAACCAAACCAAACCAAAAATCTAACGGTTAACTAATTAACCTTATCAATGTGTTGTCAAAGAGAAGTTCTAGGAAAGATAGCTGATGCTGTGGGTCAATACGCACGTAGATAGTTCTTCTGGGGTTACCCACGAGACAGTATAGTCTCCTGGGTGATTTTACCCATGGTAACTTTAGCATATTGCATAAATATGCCTTTGGCAGAAGGAAATGTATTTGATTATGCTTGATATCTTCACCCAATCCTTGCTACTAAATTGCTGAAAGTTTCCTTTTTTTTTTTTCGTTTTTGTTTTTTGGCACTGTGTCACTACATCCCCCTAATGCCACCTGGTTTCTTACAAGCCTTAGTATAAAAGACTAAAATGCCATTCTTCTACTTTTTGAAATATTATCAAAGGCTGAAGTACTTCAGCAATCAATGCACACATTTTTGTTCTTCAAAACTACTCCTCTTTTCTTTTTAGGCAAAGTTCATGTACTTGTAGGGCAAAAATTTTTAAGAGTTGTGAAATGTTTCCAAGAAATTAAAGATCATCATTAGTGTTTAATTTTTTTTCCACCTTCTGGTATTACTTGTTTCCTTTTCTATCTTTCCTTTTGTACTGTGTGTGTATGTTTGCATGTGATGTATATGACAAACTCCTAAAATACTGAGTTATATTAAGCATTATCATCTAGTTATCCAAATACAGGATTGCAAGGAGATCCAAGAGCTCAGCAGTTCTGTTGATAGCTTGATGCAGACTTTCTCTGCTGTCTCATACAAGCCAGTTCTCTGGCCTCTACCTGTAAGATGAGGCAAAAAGACACTTTATGACATGAGAAAACTAAGACAATAAGGTATTACTGACAAAATTTGTCCCATATTAATCACTGTAGTGAGAGAACCTGGATGCCTATAGCTATACATTAACAGGCGTATCAAACAGTGGAGTCTATTGTTGAGATTTATTGACCCACATAACTTGCCAAGTTATACGACTCTGATTTTTAGCTGCTTATCATTTTCAAAGGTATTAACTGTTTGCTCTGAGTTTTTTTCAATACTTCATCTCTGCTTTTGTTTAATGAGGGGATTTTCTGTTTTCTACAGGTTTTGGGGTTTTGTTTTGTTTATTTTTTCTTGTTTGTTGGTTTGTGTTCTTTTTAATGGGGTGGGAAAGAATACGGAGAGGGGTAAAGCACAGAGATCCAAACAATATGAACTATATTAAAAGAACATAATCAAAGATGCAGGTTTAAGGAGTCAGAAATGAGGGAGTTAAAGAATACCAGTTGTTGGTACATCTGGAATTTGCAGTTTAATATTGCACTCAGTTGTACCCTTTGCTTTCAAGATGGTCTGCATATTTGCCCATAGCGGTACAATGGAGCTACACAGACATCCAGAGCCCCGAAGTGGAGCTTCAAGAACTTTCTTTGAAGCGAACACGTCAAAATACACCAGAAGGCTCCTGGTCTTTGAAGCTGTGTTTTACTAGAACATAAAATAAGCCGGTTAGAGATACCTTTTTAAAGAGAAAAAATCCTCTGATCTTCTGGACAGGACAGACCAAGCAAGACTTTAAAATAAATCTCTCTTGCCCATTGCAATATCTATTACAGGCAGATTATTTCAAGGAAGTTGGAAGGACTTTGTACAATTCTTGCTTATCAAACTGTATGTTAGTCAGGCATCAGTGAATCCTCTATGGCTCAGGAGAGCTAAGAATCTTTAAACATGCCCTAAAATAGCTTGTGTGTATCACATGTTTACATTTGTGCATATTTTATATCAAGTTTTGCTAGGACTACGAGTGACTGCTTGTGTCAACTAGGTGGAAATCTCCTTTTAAAGGCATAAAGCATCCATTTGTAGCAATACAGAGCCAGTAGATATCAACTTCACAGTGTTTGCATAATGTATATATTATGCAAAAGTGGCTTCAGGCAAGTGTGATATTTTCAGAAGGAATTCCATCTATTGACAAAAATTAAACTGACAAAGCAATTTTTTTTTTTTAAAAGTATGTTAAAGATGCTCTTCGACTTGGAAGATTAAAATGAGTCATCAGGGAGATAGATCAGCAGTTAGACAATGGAATTAGAGTAGGTGCTGAATCTATCTGTATCATGATATGCAGTTCAGTACATGGATTTATATCTTCTTCACATACGAGGGGGTTGTGTGTTCTGGTAAATATTGAGGTGATACTAAACATACGATTTTTCTCTCCCTGAAATGATTGCATTTGCACTGTTGAATCATTTCAGTGAAGAAACCACCACAGTGTAGTTGTACATGTATTTTCAGAGCATGATCCTATAGACAGCTGAAGGGTTTCTTTCAAGACTACTTTCCAATATGAAAGAAATGTCTTTAACTGAGAGAAGCAGTTAGATGTGAAACCATTTTTTGTGCATAACCTTCAGTTTTTATTAAAGCCTCTTTTTTTGCTGCGTTTACAAGCTAAACCAGCTGTGAAAGGTGCAAGCATATAGTTTGTATTCAGCAAAGATCTGTCATTTTGTGCTTACTGCAAGGCAAATGGCTCTGCCAGTTGGGGCTACAATTTATCAAGCTGGCAGAGTGACAATTTTCATTGCTCTTGAAAATTTATCATGGATAGTCATTTTTGAAGGGTTGACTCTTTTGTTTAAGCAGGCTTTTTACATTTAGACTTATCAAAATTGCAATTATTAATGCCATTAACCCATGAGGCAAAGATCAGTTTTGTCCCTGGAACCTTGAGTATGTCTTCCTGACAGAGATTTATCTGCTTCTGTGGCTTCCAGGCTTCATGAGTTTAAAGAACAGTTGTAATATAACAAAATGCTGTCTCCCTAAAGAACAATGAAAGTCATTTTCATCCCAGCTGTTTTAGCAGGAAAGCAGGGTAAAGGGGGGAGAAAAAGGCAAAATATTAAATATTAATGGTCAAAATTATTTTTATGTTCTTTGTTCTGACTTCCTCTCTTGTCCTTAGAGACTGACTCGCTTTGAGAGGGTTAGTAACATCTCTATAACCACAGCTCATCAATAAGGCTCTTTCCTTCAGTTGTACTGTAGACTATAATTCCTCAGTACCAGCAATGAGTGGATTTAGATACAGTTCTGTGAAGTATTAAGCGGCTCCTTGGAGACACTGAGCATCCTCAGCTTTCTATTGACCTGACTGGAAGGAGAAAGCATTGTGTGTCCTGCAGGCTTGGGACCACAGTGAGGCTTTGCTGGTAGAGCAGACAATCTGGTGTCGAAAGTAAAATTGCCTGCTGTGATATAATTTGTTAAAAGTACTAGTTGTCACTATATGTATCTGCATTTGCATTTCCCTGTATCAGATAGAAAAGCTCTATCTACATGTGTTAAAGGCAGCTGGTTCCACAGTAAAAATGACGTATGTACATATACATTTCCACCACTATTAGAAAGAAAAATTGAGTAGAGGTGTCTTAACTCAGAGCAGAAATTATCCCATCTCTCCAATTTACTTAAAATTCTGTGTTCTCCTTGCTTTATGAAAAGATTACATTTTAATTTAATGTAGAGTCAATACTGACTTCTGCAATACTTTTTCACTGAAGCAGGCGGGATATTTCCTTACAGGAGAGTTACCAGCAAGAGGCATTACAGGGGCCAACAGGCCCGGAGAATCCAGCCCACTCTTTCTGCCACTGCCTCAGAACTATGGGGAACAATTCAGTTCCCCAAATAACTTTTTTCAACAACATCTGGGTTGTTTTTTAAAAAAAATTCAGTTTCCAAAACTCCTGACCAGCTCTAGTTAGGATGTACATCACAGTCTAACACAGAACAGCTGAGGAATGAATGTGCACCCCAAGAGGGCAGCCCCCTGCCCCCATGCAACAGCTGTAGCTGGCAGCAGGCCTCTCCCCGCCATTTTGCTGATGGTCTTTTTTTTTTTTCTTTCCCCCCTCCTTTCCCTTTCTGAAGCGTCTTCCGTTATGTTTTTTAGAATTACCGCCACACCTCTCTGACTGAAATCCCCCCTTCCTCAGAAACAACACTACGTGAGGGCTTCTGCCTAGCCTCCCGTGGGGGGGCGGCTCTGAGAGCTCCTGAGCCTACAACGAAGGGCACAAATACCCGCCCAGGGCGGCGGGGTGGGACACGGCCACTGCCACTGCCGCCGTGGTTTGCGGCAGAAATGGCGTGCCCGAGGAGCCGGCGGCAGCGCCGACGGGGCGGGCGGATGGGCGGGGCGTGGCGCCGCTGCTGCCAGGCAGGGCGGTGGTGAGGCGTCCGGCGGGAAGCCGCGGGGGGCGAGGAGGGGCGGGAGCTCTTCGTGTGGAGGCAGCTGGGTGGCAGGAGGGAAAATAAAGCAAAAGCTGACAGGAAAACGGTGGTTTCACGGTAAATAAGTAGGAAAGAATTTTGCTAAGTCAGAATGCCTAAGTGTACCATAGGATTGAAGGCAGGATTTCTGTCGTCGTAATGGCCCGCAATAGCTAATGTTAAAGAAATGAAAATTGGGCATAAAACCCACCTGTGTCTGGAAAGTCAACCTCCAAATAATTTAAAAAAGCTTTCTTTTTTCTTAAAAGAGAAAGAAATCTTTTCATAACTTACTAAAAATGCTAGTGTAAATTGCCTGTTAAAGCACAGTTTAAAAATGCGCCCATTTCTCCATCCAGCCCCGTTCCCAGCAGCCAGCACAGTGTGTCCCTGTGTCCTGATGTGGCAAGCAGTCCCAGCTCTCACTAAAGCCCAGTCAACAGGGACGAGTTTTAAGAAAACTTCGTGGCAGGAATAAGCTATTTTCACTACCAAATACGGGAAACTTTGCAAAGTTCATCCAAAGTTACACGGGAAGTCCAGCCACACCACAGATTTTCCTCAGGGGTTGCCACTTGCAGCGGGGAAAGGCATACCTGTGGGGTTCGGCCACCCGGGCACCCGTCCTTCAGCCGTCACACCTGCCGCGTGCACACATCTTTAGGCCTCGCTATGAAAGCGTTGCGTGTTGTGCCATGGGTCTGGGTTTTGTCCGAACAGTGTGAAGACGGCTCTGCAGCAGGTTAAAACTCCCCAAGGTAGTTTACCAAGGACACCGCTCTTGAAGCAAAGTAAATTGCCTAAGAGGAGCTCCTTGCTGCTATGTCTGTTTTAGGTACCTAAGTACCTAGTTTGAAAGCTTGATAACTCTTCAGTGTGTGACAGGTGTATTGCAGGTTTCTTCCCCTTAGTGAGTTTACAGTCTGAACTGATACATGTAGAAGGTAGTTGAGAACAAATCGGAGGAATCTTGTGTCCTGTGAATTGGCTTTCTTTCCATTTGCTTGGATGGATATTTTCTGTTCTATCCTTCCATAGGCAGTGTGTCTGAGGTGATGGAGGGAGGAGAGGAAAGAAGTGCTTACTGCACCTCTCTGTTATTCACAGTAGTGATTTTTTTTATGATTTATGAAAACATTGACTCTATAATCACAAACTATCTTCTGTATTGTAACAGGAGAGTAATTCTTTGCATATAGTCATACTTGTGTAAGAAATGCCACGTGGACAGGTTTTGCCTGGATTTTAATAATACTTTATTGTTATAATTTCAATTTTGACAGGAAAAAAATATAAAGAAATCAGTTCACTTTACAGGACTATCACTCCTGAAACCTTTGTACTTGATTCCCTTTTCTCTCAGAGTAGCAAAGATCTGGAAAGATTGTACTAAAGATAACTTTCTTAAAACTGGTATTAAGAAAGGATAGCACCAAGCTCATTATCTTGGCACGAGGAGGAATAATATTTGTCTGGTATTTGGCTCCTTTACTCTTTGACATAGAGAGATACACAGCTTGACATTCTTTGGAGTGACATAAAAGCCTTTGGTTAATCTGACCCGTATAAGTCTTCTATTTTTTACAAGGCAGCAGCCTTGAAATAGGTGCAAAAGTATTCATGTGATACTTTGCTGGCCCGTAGAGAAGGGCTCCGATGGGAGGCAGGGGCAGGTTATCTGGCACAACAAAACAGATGCGAGTGTTAAATGCCATTCCCAAAGGAGCTGATAAAGTGTTAGTGTAATAAAAGGGCAAACACTTGATTTGTCAGAAAATCTTGTCATATTAAAAAAGCACATAATTTTTTTCCAGTTTAGTTTATGAAAATTATTGTTTTTTAATAGATGTCTAAAAATGTCTGTTTTAATAACATGGTTTCACCCCAGTAAGAATATAATCCCTGTAAATAATAAATTTGTGCTTTCAGAATCTTGCATATAACCAAATTAATTGCAAGTTTGAAACATATTAATATTCATCGGAAATTAGGAGAGTTATAGCACAGTATGTTTTTACATCCCCTGCATCAAGTATTTAATCTATTTTAAAAAAATGCTCATATTCCCTCAATCCTTGGAGAAGTCCGCACGTTAGCAAACAGGGAATCACAGAAGATAAATATCCAAGGAACAAAACTGAACTTTTCCTTGTGGGATCCATAGGCAGCATTATTATTCAGACCAGCTAGCAGGTCTCTCTGGACTTTCCAATGCTGCATTCTCACTCCTCAGCTAAATGAAATTGGCCTCTTCTAAGTCACTAATGACTTCTCTTGGTTTACTTGTAAAGTGTCTTCTCCATGCTTATCTTCTCTCCTTCACTTTTCTATAAATAATAGACTGCTTTCTGACGCAGAAGTTGCTTGGACACAACAGTGTCCACACAACACACTGTACTCGAGCAATATACTAGCTGTGAATTACAGTGCCATGTTTCAGTCTTTCATCAACATCTTTCTGAATTTTATTGTTTATGAATAGTTTAAACAGCTTTTCTGGTACTTGGTCTCCATTGCTCCTTTTCTATCCCAGTCCTCTTTTTCTCTCAGAAGATCATATTTGGAATGTCTGCGGTGTTTTTCCTCCTTTTTTCCATTGCTGTACGTAAGCTGCACAGTCAATGAGCTCTACGCCAGTTCATGGGTCTCACAATTTGTGTGAATAAAACTAACAGAGTTCTAGCTTTAAATGTCAGATCGTAAAGCAAAACAGTGGTAATTAATAGAGCTGAGGCCTGCAAGAAAAGGGAGTTTTTAACATCCAATTTAATTTATCAGATATGTCTAACCTTGCATTTCTGAGAATGTCATCTGAGAATAATGCTCATCTAAACTAGAATTTGAACAAAAGTTAACAATCAATCGAATTAAGTGGCACAAATTCAAAGAGACGATCTTATCCTTTGCAAAAGATATGAGAGTGTTGCCCTTGATTGTCTTTGAAAAACTTTCAACATTCATAATGATAAGGACTTGTTAGGAACTCAGGATCTAAATTTCTGAATTTCTGAGTTATATTTGGCCCCCTTCTGTAAAATGTATTGAAGTAAAGTACCAAAAAACCTGAAGACACTGAAGACTTGGGAATAGTTTTGTATTTGTCACCTATTTCTGTGGCTTAGGTCTGTCTTTATTGAAAGCTGACATGAACACAACAGTCTTAGACTTCATGGACTTAGAAGAAAACAAGGTTCTGTGAGATCTTTCAAGTGTAATTACTGTAGAGGCAAGTCCTGACACTATGGATAGGAGTTGCACCCTGTTTATGCTTTGGGATTTAGAGCTAAATAATAACTGCTTTCTGTCCCATGTTTTTTCGGGAGCTAATGATACGGGTTGTCTGTTTTGATGAACCACCATTATCAACCTGTTCAGTGTGGTGTGGTTGGTTTTTTTTTTTTTTAAAAAAAAAGCTCTTTCTTCATATTAATTTTGATTATAGGTTCTCATATAGCTGTAAAGTCTAATATTTACAAGGAATGCTTTTTCAACACAGGACAGCAAATGTCAGATTGACTCAGGGGTTGTTCTTTACTAAATTTCCTTTGGGCTCTCCTTTAAGTGAGATAGATGTGGGTTGTTTCAGATGGTATTAGATCTTCATAAATCATATTCCACCTTTTTTCCTTGTCAAAAGCAACATGCTCTCACTTGTCAATGGGAAATTCCCACTTTTGAGTTAGACTTTACCCTTGAGAGAGAGCGAGCGTACTTCTAGCAAGAAAGTGCAGGTATGGCTGCAATATGCGATGCAGGAGTAAACACGGGAGTTTTACAATAGACTTACTTACCTTTTTGTGCAAAGTATATGACCGGTATTTACATCTCTTTAAATCATCACCACAAGAATATTTGCTAATACCTTTGATTTATCATAGGATACCTCCATGTATTTTGTCTAGTTTCATCTTTTCGTTCAATCTCAAAATCTTGCTGAATTTGGAAAGTCTGTAGTTTATTTCACCCTCTAGAAACACACGATATGACACATTGCTTTGCAAGTGGATGAATGTATTCATTGCAGACAACAAGTACTGATCAGAAGTGATGCTATATAGTATATTAGGTGCTGGAGGACCAGACATCAGCATGATTTTCCTCTTATTGATGCTATAGGTAAAAGAAAGCACTGTATACATAACTTGAGAGGCTGATTTCCAAGCATCATTTCACAGTCCTTGTTGTGGGAGTGGATGGAACATAATTTCAGTATGTGAAAAGAAGAAGGTGCTTGAGAGAATCTCAGTCGTTATGGGGAGAACTGTAAATTTGGAGAAACCCCCAGAGGATGACTAGGTTATACCAATGGCCTTGGAGCATTTGACTGTCAAAGGAGGAAAGGAATGTTAGAAATGTTTCACGTCAGTGTTTGCACATTTGCTTCTGCTTGTTAACATGCAGATAGTAATGCCTTCCTACTCCAGGATGTTTTTTTAATGCGGCTATGACTTGCTAGTGGTAGTACAATTCTCTGATCACGAAATATACGAATATATATGAAAATGTTAGGTGAAATTCAGGCACCTGAATTGCCAAGGGGGCAATTGTTTTTTATTTTTTCGGTGTGGCCATGATTTTGCTCATGCTTTATTAAAAAGAAAATAGTTTCAAAAGAAACACAGAGTATGATGAGAGCTAAGGCGTTATACCTTTACATAAAATAATCCTCTATTTTCTAAATGAGAAAGTTGGAGCTTTGTATCGCACGTTGATTTACAGGTACTTTAACTGTAGCCTGATCACCCCAGTAAATTTCAGAGGAAAATTGATAGAAATGTGTAGATCAATTATTTATGAATAAAAAGCATATAACTTTATTCTTTAAAATGTAAATCTTGTTTATGTTTTTCCCCTTGAGATTGCAAAGGGTAGCATGTTGAGTCAAGTGGAAAAGATTACTCTTTTTTTTTTTTCCTAGAAAATTCTTTAGAAGCTATTAATTGGCAAAATCATAAGGGCATTAGTGTCTAAGTATTTGAGCTAAATAATGTCATGGAAACTGCAAAGTTCATTTGGTAACTGATTTTCAGTCTTGCAGAACTGCAATAAATAACTTTACACGTAATGTTTTTAACAAGTAGGAGAGTTTTAAGTATGGCTTTTTCCTTTAAGTTTATGGGTATACAGTTTTACCTATGGGCATACAGTTTTAATGAACACATCAATTAATTCTGGATATCTACAATGATTTCTTTTTTGAAAACGTACAAATGGTCAACAAATGAAATATCAATTTCATAAATTAAAATGAAGATGCTCTGTAGACTTATCCAGCACTCATTAAATTTAGGATAATTCCTCTGTATTCTTTGGAGAGTGTTCAGGATGATCGCTATTTCTCAAATGACCATTTTGATTAACAAAGAAATAAAATTGCATTCAATGTTTAGACAGTTATTGCAAAGGGATTTCAGCTACTAATGTCTGCGACTGGGCTGGAAAAAAAAAGAGGGTTTTAAAAAGGTTTTCTGATGTTTTTTCTCACCTAGTTGATATCCTTAAGGGCTAGACATAAAATAGGATTTATGTGAAAAGTGGAGACCAGAATTATAAACCTTAACAGCACTACTTAGTTGCTACTCAACATGCTACCTATCCTTTTTGTTTAAGATCTTCCCATGTAGAGTTGTGTCTGGGCAAATGATCTAATTAGATGACTTATATAAATACTATTATGTGGCTACCATTAATACTAATAGCAATCTTTTAAAAGAAAAGTGCCAGTCTGTTCAGCTCTTCAAAAGGGAGGGTATGGATACCACTTTTCAACTGTTGCAGCTATCGCCAAGCAGATGATAAGTTACTAATTACTAAGTTCTAATGCAGCTCTTAGTAAAACATCTAATAGGTCAAATCTAAGATTTATTCCTATCTTCAGTAAAGTGACTTTTGGTAAGAGTAAGCTCTCATCTCTGAACCTTTGTCTCCATTTTGAAGGGTTTCTGCTCTCTTGTGTTGCATAGGATGCCTGTGCACCTAACAGGGATATGGGCTGATCCTAGAGGGCAGGAAATCTGAAGTTTTGGTCTCTCAGTGCTAAAACTCTTTTATTAGATCTGGCTCTAGAAGCTAACTGTAACTAACATTATTAAACATATTAAACTTGGTGAGCTTTTTGAACAAAAATGTATAGATATTTCTGTTCAGCTTGAATCAAATGACTTCTTAGATAGGTTCCATAATGAAGGGTCTGAAAAGCTGAGTATGCTTTGTAATGCATTATTCCAATGTTGCTTGTTAACAGAGATATCTTTATTTAACTTTGCTCGTTGACTAGTCACATTTACCATGAAACATCTTGATCGTTATCTTGCAGTCCCAAAGCCAAATAAATAGCATGGTTCAATTTGGCTTGTAGCTGCATTCACTTAGAATTGAATATACTTGAATGCAAATGTCTGATCTGAAAAGCAGTGTGGTTCTGTTTAGAATCCAAAGCAAACAGTGGAAAAATAATAGCCAGTCACCTAATGGTTTTCTTAGCTCTGGTGGACAAAGAAGGGCTATGATTATTCACTACAGTGAATTGTAGTAATAAATCCTGCTTGATTGCTGTGCCATCATGTCTAATAGTGGGCTAGTTTTGTTTGACCATCACAACAGATGTATTTCCTCCACTTAGTTATAAAAATAAGACAATACAGGTCAGTTCAGGAGGAAGTGTTTTGTATGGAATGAACACAGGCCTGGTTGTGGGTATAATCAGAAAAGGCTTTCAAAACTGGAATAATTCATGAAGAGAAGGTGATAGAGTAGTTCCTTCATTTTAATTAGTAGGTAAAAGCTATATAGTGACAAGGTGTAATTTTGTATGTTTGAGTTGGCTGTGTTTTATTTTTGCTTTCCTTTCCCCAGACCTTTCCATTGAACACTGTGTATCATTTTATATGTTCTTATCTCTCCAATACTGCCATCAGGTGCAAAATCCCTCAGAAAGACTTTAATATTTCTAAAACCAATTAGGATTTTGTTCTTGAGGCATTTGTGCTGTATTCCAGGGAGCAGAGCAGTAACATACTACTCAGTTTGACTGCAAGTATTGTCTGCCACTAGCGATTTAACTAGACTTCTTTTTCAGCCAAAACGTAAAGACATGCTTTTCTGCTGGATCGATAACATATATTTTTAATATTTTTGGTTTCATGTTGAGTTGGCTCCAATTTACTTGATTAACATGACAACTTACAATTCATGACAAGGTGAAAACAGGTTTGGCAAACTAAACAGTTCCTGTTAAGTGCACTTTGTGCTCTTCCTTTCCTTTAGTCGTGTGCCTGGATATGCTTTTTTCTTGATAATGTCAGTACTGTTGCATGAACATGTAAACTATGATTAACGATATGCTTTCTGCTTATTTATCAGAGCCATGACAGGACCACTCTGCTAAATCTTGCTGGGGTAACTGCCCCAGTTCACCTAGGATATTATTAACTCTCGGCATCCGCCATTTCTTGGTGGTAACTACCTCCCTAATAAAGATTGGAAAACAAATCGTGTGTCTCACATGTCACTTATAGGCCTGATATTCTAGTGCAAAATCACCTGTATCAGCACTTTAAGCTAATATGCCAGGCTGTGACTAGGGACTGCTGAGTTGTGGACAGATATCCTGTTCAGCAGTCCTGCCTAGATTTCATGGGGGACTGCTGTTTAAACCCCCAGAAATACCAGGTATATGAACTATCACCAAAGTAAATAATACCACTTGATATAACCAGTTGATAGTAAGAAACACTACTGAATTTTTTAGTATGACTATAAAGAAGTAGGAAATAAATGAAAATGAAGTAGAAAATTATCAGATTCAAATTACAGATTTTTTTGAGAAAGTGGCTATTTGTTGATGCAATGCAAGATAAAGGAAATTATTTGTTATAAATATTTGTTATACATTATTCAGTGCAGTTTCCTTTTTATAATTTGTGGACCCAAAGCTTGCTTCTAGTAAAATAAGTCGTTGCATGCTCGGCTGTTTTCTTGGAAGAAAAATCAGACTTGGTGTTCTAATTGTGTCTTGGCATGTCACAAGGTAATGCCGAATCAGTTAGGAGTTTGAGGTTGTTGTACCTGGACATTTTCCTTATAACTCACTCCCCCAAAAAGCTGAAAAGCTTTTAAACTTAGATTGTTTTAATAGAGATGATACAAAATGATCAGCTCAGAATGCACAGGGAACGCGAACTGTTCTCCGCATAACTGCTGTGTCTTTCCAGGTGAGTCCTTCATTCCAGGTTTGAGTTCCGTGAACTTGGTGAATTTCTGAGTTGTGGCAAACTCTGCTTCATCCCCTCTGGTATTTAGCAAGGTATTTCCATCACTTTTAAGGCTTGAATGCTACTTGCAGGCTTCCTGGCCCTGCTGTGACTGTCTCCTTTCATTTCTCTGCCAACTGTTTGTGGAAGACTATGGACTGATCTCGCTCAGGACAGTCTCCGTGTCTTTTCAGGGAACTGCCTTGACCCAGTTGTGTTTAAAAAAATGTGACATACAAACTGAGAGCACACAAAATCAATTAGAGTCCATGCTTCTAATTCTGCGATAATTTCACTTTTAGTATATCACCAATAAAATTGATGCTTTCTTTATCCTACTTGGAGTTAAAAATGAAAATTTGAGACAGAAGTGATATCAGCTTGTCAGAAAGTGTGTGATATTTTGATACTTCTCAGCACGCAGTTTCAGAAGGGGTCTTTGGATAGATCAAGTGATTCCTTCTTTCTCAAAGAGATTTTGAAAAAATAAAATTGCTGCCCTTCAGATCTTTTTCCAAAGTTGCTCCCTATTCTTTATGTCTTCCTAACAAATTTTAATCTCTTTCAAGGTATTCATCTCATTTGGTGTCCCCTAGGATACTGAAACATTCCCTCTCAATTTGATGTGAGGAAGCACCTAAATCACTAGCTATTGCAAGCCTGCCAAGTCTAATTTAATTTTTGTTCTGTTTAATTTATTAATTCCCAAGAAGGAAACCATAATACAAAGAACCAGCCAGGGCTGCAGTTAAGTAATAGAGAACCAGAAGTGAAAGAAAAACAGTATGAGCTATTCTTTTATTGTGATGAGACAAATCATTTCATCTATTTTCTGACATAAAAGACAAGAAAGGAAAAGGAGAGTCTAACAAATAACACAAAGAGGAGAAAGAGCAGAATGGAGTGAAAATTTTCCAAATGTCAGAGGAAATTAAATAGTGAACTTTAAAGGAAGCAGTGCCCATTTTGCTCCATAGAGCCTTCTCGAAGCTGTCATGTTGGGAAAAATGGAAAAGCTCAGAAATGCTTTTTAAACCTGTTTGTGTTAAAGTTTGAATTTCTTAGACCTGTTGGCAGCAGGTGTCTTCTTTTCTTAATATTCATTATTCATGTAGCCTCACAATGCATTTCAGTTTATAAATGAAGAGGTATATAAGCCCTTCTCCACTGCATTAAATAGATGAAATATATTACTGTCTTTGAGCTCATAATGCCATAGCTGTAGCTTGAAAGTTATTTGCCTGCTACAGCTGATAGACATATGAGTTTGCAAATAAGTTTTATTTTGATAAATATACAGATGAACAGAGTTCTTCCTCATATTTTACTGGATTGTAATGTACTTTCTTATATTATTCTGAAATACTAGGTCTCTTCTTCAAATCTGAAACAAATAAGTCAAATAGAAATATGTTTCATTTTCTCTCAACATCATTTTCCACTTAAAGTAATGTGTACAGGCCTAATCCTGTCGGTTACTGAGAGATTCAGATCACACTAGGCTGGATTTTGAGGTCCTTGATCTTTGTTCAAACCAGGTCCCACTGACTTCAGTGCAAAACCTGCATGAGCCAGGCCTGAGGTAAAATTGAACTCCCGATCCTGTTTCACTGAAAGCAGTACAAAGTTTTTGTCATTCATCTCAGTGGGAGCTGAAGCAGGACTAAATTGTAACCTTCGAATTTTACCCATTAACATCAATGGGATTGGAAGGTACAACAACTTGCAATATCTGTTATTAAAAAATAGAACCAAACCAGTAAGTCATTTCGCAGTGTGAAGTGCTGCATTTTAAAGGGGCAAACTCCTCCTGGACCTCAGCTGCTGTAATTCACATGCTGAGAGATCCCTACATGAAGAAGGATAGCTCAAAAGATAAAAGGTTGAAGGATTAAATTCCTAAACCATTACCAGAGGAGTTTTATTTATATATTTATGTCTCCAGTCTGATAATGAATACTAATAGGGGGGAAAAAAGTGGATGCAGTCTTTTAAATATATTCAGTTCTTGGCAATTCCTGTTGCCTTTGAGCAAGGGGACACGGAGCGTCTTCCTGAACCTTGAGTTTTGCATAGTTAGGTTTATATAACCTTCTCCATGAGACATATTCTGAGAGCTCCTGCAGTCACTCTGAGTACTGGGCTAGTCCTATTTAACCTTGTCTCCTACTAATTTGCATGGGAGTTTGGTAACATAAGGAACAGACTTCTTGTATAAGCCCAAAGACTTCAGTGAGAATAATAGATTAAAAGAGAGCTTGAGCAAACTGTGCTATCAGAATAGGCGTAAGAAGTTATTGTGCTGTTTCGTGATGAGTTTATGCCAATCTAAAGTTGTGCTAGGTATTTTTCTCTAGCTATGTGTTCTTGCTGCCTACATGAGCAATTTTGAGGTGACATGTTGAGTCAGGTTGGCTCGTTGAGCCATATGGACCCTGACACTACTAAAAATATGACTAATTTTCATCCACTTTTCATCCACAGACTTTCTCCTCTCATTGGACAAATACTTGTATTGTTAAGAGAGGTGTCAGAGACATGGTACATTGGTCCACTCTTTTTCTGCTACTTGAAAATGAACAAACATAGACAAAGCTTCCAATCCGTCAATTGATTTTTCACTGTTTGTTCTTTTCCTATTAAAAACTCAGCAGAACATATAGTGATCTTTAACTCTCCCCAAACACAAGCTTCACATTTAATTTCCTATTATCTTTCCATTGCTGAATTTGTACAATACTTGTATGTCTCTGGGCACACTGCATGGAACTGCAGAGCAATCAAACATTGCATTCATATTCACTATGGATCCAGTGACTGACGCTCTGCATATGGACTTGAGATTATTATATAGAGGTACTCAAACTTGTTATAGCTTGGTTTATTCAGAAATGTAAGTCCAATTCTTCAGAACTGCTGAATATCATGAAACAGCTCAGTAGGTGCAGTCTGTGGGCTGCTTAGTCTCAAACTGGGATGCCAGGGCACAGCCAGAGATTCAAGTATTGAACAGGTGAAGATTCAGTGAACCCTTGAACACGCAATATCATTGATTTCATATGTACCAACCTTTGTCTTGTAGGTTTATTCCAATGAGCGAAATTGCCTGTGTTCCTGTGGTTGCAAGATGTGAGTCTTTAAATGGGACAATTTTCTATGAGAATATGCAGTTGTGATTAATGACTACTTAGAGATTTTTTTATGGTTCTTCTAAAGATATTTATTAGGCGAGGTTAGACTTGCCTATCATTTCAGTGCAAAATCTGAATTCTGAAATGCTAAAAGACTCCTGAAAGTGGCTGGAACAGAAATACACATATTGCAAGGGGTAATGAAATGATAATAATATAAAAGACTGTAGTTAAACAATTCTTTATTTTAAGCCCAGCAAATTAGGGATTTTGAGACTTTATTTTGAGAAAACTGAAACTGTGTTTAATTTTAAGCTACTTCAAATAGCCCTAACTCTTTCTGAGCTTGCTAGACCATGCTCCTTTTGAACCCTGAGACTGCTAAGCATTGCTGCTGGTAGGCTGTTGCAGAACTGAATATATCTGAGTGCTTGAACTTTCCAGACAGGAGGCAAGCTTCTGTTGGAATTAATACAAATAATTGTATTCCTGTAGAAATTTCCATTGCATTAAAACAATACTGATTTTCAGTTCTGATTTTGAGACTGCTGAAATGACACTGCTGCTAGCTGAAGTTACTATGGTATGCACAAGTCTTGCTCCTGAGCTACACTGGAGTCTGGTTTTAACACATTTTCTTTACATGGTGTGATTGCACCATTTCAACCAGAGTAATACTTTTTCCCCACTCAAAACGAGTTACATGGTTTCCCTGAATTATAACTGGAAGTGACACTGTCATCTCACGAGTTCACTTTGTTCAGTGATAATTAGGGGATTGTAAAGTAGGTGGTATTATTCTGTGTGCAAGATTAAGATTTCAGTGGAAAGAGTTGCAAGGCTGTTCAGTAAGGTGTGATACAGAGTGCATTTTATAATAAAATTCCGCTTATAATAGCTTTCATGAGTATCTTTTGTAAAAGTTAATAACTTTTTAAAATGCATCTTCCAAACAATTTCACAGAAATATTAGAAATATTTTAGTCTTTTTTTTTTTATTACCAAAACCACAAGTTACAAGTGTTTTTTATCAAATGACACGTTTTCTATCTTGTTGTAAAATACACGAGCAATTGTTATCAAATCACATGATTCAGTTAGCAGTGGTTACACTCAGAATTGTTAGATTCCATATTTGTGTATGGTATTCAGCCTCGAGGCGAAAATTGAACAGAAACACGTGGGTTCTTATGATGAATTTTTATGATTCAGAAAACAATGTCACAGTTATCTATAAGGACATGACACTCTACTGCAGCATGAGTGAAATCTGTTGAGCTAGAGTACAAGTGACGTCTTTGATTCTATAAATCTTTTGCATCTCAAAAAAAAGAGGCCAAGGGTGGAACTGGTAAGGGTGCTAATTTATTCATGGTGATGAAAGGGAAGTTAAAGCGTAAATAGATATGAATGTGACGTTCCCTTGTAGTGCCATTTTGGATTGATTAGAGGAATTTAAGGATCTCTGTATTTTCTGTTTGTATGGTGTTTTTTTTTTTTAAATGAACCTTTTATTTTAAAACTGTTGTTTTATGTTGGTCTATAGCCTTTCTAGCAGCCTTTAAAAATACGGGGGTTTATTTTTTACAGACAGTTTCTATAATCGGAAGAGTTGAAGCAACAAAGTAAACTGCTAAACCTCGTTCTTAACACTGTGAAGAAAAAATAATTAGCTCTTGGTTAGAAGACAGAAGAAGATTAATTAGTTTGTGAAGTCATGATTTTGGAGAACAAATTACCATGGAGAGTGAGTTTGCAACCATTCAGTTCAGAAAGACACAGCTTACATATTGTGCCTGTGAAACCTAGTAAATAAATGTGTCGTTTTAGGTATCTCAAAATATGCAGAGAACTCAATGACCCATAGTCAGCACAGATATCATCTGTCTGCTGTGAAGTGATTCTGCTTTCAAAGGCACAATACAAGTCTCGTTAAAAGCTTCTGTTTGCATCAGAATTGTGTAAGGGCATGTGCAGAGGGTGGAGAACTTTGTTGGAGCTCATGGCTGGTGTTCCACAGGCTTTTGCAATGAATCTCTTGATCAGGGCTAGGAATTTCTACTGCTATATCAAAGCAAACAAAAATAGTATTTATCCTTCACCAGAAAAATTGGAAAGTGTCTGATTGAATATTAAAAATGAAATTAAATTTTTTTGCAAGACCTTTTAGAAATTTTGTTTATCAGCAATAAAATAAACATGAACTAAAGGACTCCAAGAGTAAAGAATGATTCTAAGATGTAGAATTTTAGCTAGGCCATGCTGTCCTGACTAGAGGAGCTAATGTTATGATACAGCTAATCCAGGGCACAGGCTGAACTGGATTTATTGAACTCTAGGTGGCTGGCATTTGTTTAGTCAGCTTGCTTCCTTTTTGACTCATTTGGGAAATTAGCTCTTTAGCTTGGCCTGTATTTAAAAGGAAACCACTATATTTTTTTTTTATTCTTTTTTTAAGTTTTTCACGAACATCTTATTTTTTCAGAGGGAGGGAATGAGATATTTCCTTCCACCTCCAAATACAGAGCTCCTTTGATAGCCACCTCTCAATTTAATTTTTCAAAATGCTATTGATTTTGTCTGTGTGCCAGGTTTCTTGCCAGTTATCACTTCAGATACTGATGTCCCTTGGTAGAGAACAGGCAGTAATGTCAGGAACAGAAAGAGACAAAGGCAGTAACAAAGGCACCCTGAAACAAGGGGTTCCTTTGATAGAATAAGCTAAACACCTGAAACAAAAATCTAACATCTCTTCTCTTTGTTTTTAACAAGTCCCTTGATAAATAATGGGGAAGCTTAAGAGTGAAATCTCCAAATGTCAGCTTGTCTGAAATAGCACCCGAACACTTCATCACTTTTAAAAATAAAATAGTCTCTGCAGGATAAGTAAAAGAAAGCTCTCTATTGCCAATGGTTTGCCCTCTAAGAAGTAAGAGCTAACTCAATTAAAGATAGGTGTACATTATACAATATGTTTGCTAATTTAACCCATTAATGGCAGTGTGTGGCAATCATCTGTCAGTGAAGGAGGGGTAATCCCTAGTAACTGAGTCTTGATTCTTCAGCTGTAGGCATTGCACTTCTTTTCAGGTGTGGAGGCTCTTCACTTCCTTCTGGATAAAGGTGGCTATAGTGCACTCTGTTTAGAGGGAGAGATTGTCAGGCAGGACTAGTAAAAAGGACTATGATAATACAGGGGTTAAAGGCACGAAAATATTGCATTGGTCATTCCCATGATGAAAAAAGACACATGAGAACATCAGGTTCTTTAAAAACTTTTTTGTGACCGTTCTCAAAGAGATTAATAAACCCAAAGAAGAGAGCAACAAAAATAGTAGGGATTAATTTTTTGTACTGTACACAGATCTGTCTTTTGAGTAGTATTTGTCACAAAGCAAATATAAAGGTCCTTCCTGGCCCTTCCTGCACTACTGCAGCACCCAGACGCTGGGCTGGCTCAGCTAGAGCCTGACTAGAAAACGCGCACTTTTTTGTCATTCATCACTTCCACAGCCCAAACAAAGGGGGCCAACTCAGCTTTATGTGTATCTATTCATGTAAATGCAGTCAAAGTCCTGCTTTCAAAATGGATTTAGTTTTCTAAATCCTTAACTTGAAATAAGGGTCATTTTCCCAAGTATAAATGTCACCTTTGCTGATTAGACTTGCACTCCTAAGTCACTTGAAGTATTTAGTCCTAGTGTCTGTAAATTTGGCAACACTGATGTATATTTTAGCAGGAGAAATAATAAAAGCAAGTTTGCAGACATGTTTTTATGGTAAGCTCCCCCCCACATGTACTACCAGGGATTTATAGAATTTATCTTCTTCATAATAATATACCTTTGCAGCCTAAAGGAATTAATCCAAGGGATGAGAAATTAGACCAGAATCCAGGCAGTTAGTCCCTTTGTGGATTTTCTGATGGTTGCACATCTGTAAGGAATCTGGATGAGACAATTGTGTAATATTAAATAGACTCTGTATTTGGTAAGAGCAGTCAGAAGGTAATGACTTTCTTTGAAGTGTCCAGCTTGAAGGAAGCTTTGATACTTAGTGTGTCATGTTATTTATTAAGGTGATAAAGCTGATGTTAGTAATTGGCTAAGTCCTGTCTGAAGTTCTACGCTGATTTAAGGTATCAGCTAACAGTTAAATGGATGTGCTGCTTTCCTCTTTCACTCTATGTGACCTTACATACAAAAAGATTAGCCTGGATATGTCTGAAACTTTTTTCCAATAGCATAAGTGACTGGATGTATTCTACTGTCTTGTACAGCATCACATCTTATGCTGACTGTTCTCTTTACTACTGTAAGGATTAATAATCCAAAATACTTTATGTATTTAGTATATTGAAGTTGACTTAATACCAGTCTTCACACTGGGGTCATTTTCATTTCCAATAGGGAAGTAGTCCCCAATCTAGTAAACACCTAAATATGTGATTAAATGCATTTGTGGGTTTTCCAGCTGGCTTTAGTGGCGCTGCTTTTATTTTATAGCTCTGTAAGCATATCTTTGCACGCTGAATTAATGCAAGCTACCTCTGTTGGGTAGAGTCCTCAGTGATTTCATACTCTGTGTGTGTGTGTGCATGTTTAAACTATTTCCAGACACCTTGAATTTTACATAGTGAATCTTCTGTGAGAAACACACATCATTAAAACTCCATGAAATTAAAATATAGACATATAGGTATGCTAATGTAGTATACGTTGTTTTTTCCTGAATGATGTTGTTTAGCTTCAGTGTCATTAGTCAAGCACAGCTGATATCTTGGGCTAGATGTGAAAATGAGCATCTCGGCCATTTATACTGGAAAATAAAGAGAATGGGAAAGGAGAAATGTGCTGAAGCATTTATATTGCTAGTGATAAAAAAAGATAGAATGCTTCAACAGTTTCCTGCTCCTTCAAGATCTCTCCTTGTATGAGTTTTTTCAGGTGGTTTCAAGGCAATGATCAGATGGGTAAACACTTAGCAAAGACTAGCAGCAAAATTAATCCTCTTTCACAGTGAGATAATTAAAAGAAAAGAAGCAACTAGTGGTAGACTGTGTCTGTCTAATCTAGTTCTCCAGAGGTAACCAGTCACACAGCTTGGGCACATGGAGAGAGAGGAGCGTAATTAGGACCTGATGCTTGAGAAACAGCTTGGAAATAGGAAGCAGTGGAAACATTGAAGTAGAAGGTTCAGTCTATACATGAAGAAGTACTCAGCACTTGCATTCAACATGGCAGTTTAATGGTCTACATTCAGTTATGACCAATTCACAGTGTATTGCCTAAATTTACTAGGCATCTTTGGTTTGGCCTGGAAGCTCCTGAGGTGTTGTGTTGTGCATGTACCCACACCAGACCCATTCTGAGCAATTTAGTCTTTGAATCCCTTTGGGGACGTCTTGTCATCTGGGAGAAACACATGATGGAGTCTGATGTTCCTGTTCCCCGGATTGTTAATGGGTTGTACATCAAAGAATTAGAAGAGGAGGGACCACAACATGGGATGGCCTCTTCCTACCTAGTCCTGGGGGAGTCTTTCTGTTTGTTCCCTTTTGGCACTGTAAGTCTGGTATTCCTTTGGATTCAGTGTTACAACCTTAATAGGAGTTGTAAGTAAACAGAGTGTGGTTACCTGCAGCCCCAGAAAAACTCATAGTCTAATGGTTAGGATATTCTTGGGAAGGTAAGAGATAAGGATTTGAATTAAGGTCTCTAACTTCTTTTGTGAATACTCCAGTTATTAGGCTATGATAGAAAAAGAGTCATCACTATAATTTCTTGCAGTGTTTAGGTAGGAGCCTAATTCTTGAGATGAGTGAGCATGTGTGCATTAGCGTGGCTCAAGCATACTCTGTTCTCAGCATACAGGGTTTTCTATGTCTCATCCCAGGGATATAACCCAGGAGGATATAATTTTGGTTTTGGATTCTAATCCTGGAATCAATGAACTAACATCCAGAGATTACATCATCTCTTGTACTGGAGACTATGGCTTTTTTCATAGAATCATAGAATCATTAAGGTTGGAAAAGACCTCTAAGATCATCAAGTCTAACCGTAAACTCAACACCACCGTGCCTATTAAACCATGTCCCTAAGCGCCTCACCTACACGTCTTTTAAATACTTCCAGGGATGGTGACTCAACCGCTTCCCTGGGCAGCCTGTTCCAAGGCCTGACCACTCTTTCACTAAAGAAATTTTTCCTAATGTCCAATCTAAACCTCCCTTGGTGCAACTTGAGGCTATTTCCCCTCGTCCTATCGCTGGTTACTTGGCAGAAGAGACCAACCCCCACCTGGCTACAACCTCCTTTCAGGTAGTTGTAGAGCGCGATGAGGTCTCCCCTCAGCCTCCTCTTCTCCAGACTAAACAACCCCAGTTCCCTCAGCCGCTCCTCATAAGGCTTGTGCTCCAGGCCCTTCACCAGCTTTGTTGCCCTCCTCTGGACATGCTCCAGCACCTCCATGTCCTTCCTGTAGTGAGGGGCCCAAAACTGAACACAATATTTGAGGTGCGGCTTCACCAGTGCCAAGTACAGGGGCACGATCACCTCCCTACTCCTACTGGCCATACTATTTTTCTTCTTTCTTATTTTTTTCTCGCTAGCCTTTTTCAATAGTTAGTAAAAGGGCCTTGTAGCAGAGAGGTGTGGATCAAAGACACTGCCCTTTTCAAAAGAAATATTGGCTAATGTATTTATAAATTCATTAGAGGAATGAAATTTGAAATCAGGAGAACATGCTTGACAAAAGGGCTCTGTTGTTAAGAAAGGGTTTGATTTTTGTGAGGCAAAGAAGTTGTTTTAAGTAAGGGAAGATTCTTAGAGCAAACTGAGAGCTGTGGGAATGATTACCATCTCACTGGGGCTTCATGAAGATGGCAATTATGGGAAGACATCTGTTAAAAGCATGCACCAGAGACCCTTGTGAGCAAGGAACAGAAGTTTCTGTGCTAGGAAGGTAAGGAGCAACACTGACTAAAATAAATAGCAGGACAGATGTGCCTGAGAGAACCCTATGAGAAATTATTTTTTTATCTGTCAATTCTTATTTGATGTGTTCTAGAAATTCTGGTAAAAGTTAGCTATGTAAAACAGGCAAGTAAGGTCACCTCATAGGCAGCTTGAGTTTAATTTTGATTCTTCTGGAAAGAAATAATTGACATGCAGACTAGGATAAAGTTGTCCGAGATGCAGGTCGGATGAAAGTGGCTGTTGAAATGTGGGTATGCAAGCAAGAAAGGTGGGAAAATAATTTCAAATCTAGGCCATGGGGAGAGAAAGGGACCACAAATGAGTATTGGTACCAGATATAAAGGACATGAGTTGTTCTACAAAGAAAACAGAGGGTGGGATCCACTTGCCTATTCTTAAGTCTTTAGTAGGCCCAGCTGGCCTCCAGCTCCTTCTCCAGAAGGACCACTAGCGAACCTGGCTTTGGCTTCTTTTAGTATATGCAGGTTGGGAACTTTGCATCTGGCTCCTCTTATTTTGGTGCGTGGCCAAGCAGCAGCTGGAACTTATCCTGTGTTTTTGTAAGTGCTTATCTATAGGTAGGTAAGGTCAGAATCCTTTTTCTTGCTCCTGTCAGTGTCTGCAGCAGACAGACTGGGAAATCAAATTTCTGCTGCGTACCATCTTAAGGTGGTTTCCATTACAACATATTTCAGTTTTGGGAATTTTATCTAAGGAATCCTTATGCTGAATTGTACTTGCCTCCTTTTGGAACTGTACTTGACCTGTAATATAAAATATTAAACAATTATTCTCAAAGGAGGAAAGAAAAATGGCAGAGAAGCTCCAGAGATTCAACTAAATTAAGTCACATTTTTATCATTTGCACTGCCTTTATCCAATCACCTTCTTAGTATTTTATATCTTGTGTATTTAGTTTCATCATTTTTGTTTTGGTGTTATTTTTAATAGAAAGCCATAGTGGAGAAGGTACCTATACTTTTTTGTTTGTTTGTTTAACCTGGCAAAGATGTTTAATTTGTTTTATATGATAAATATATGTCAAGTAAGAACTACAATGATATTATATTATTTTTCCTGCTCTTTTTACAGAATAATGTCATACACTGTTCTAGGCCAACACTATCAGCTCTTGTTCTGGAATCACTGGTGTCTACAACAAATATCTTCAACCGTTTGAGAAGCTTACTACAATGTGTTTACTGTTAACTGAAAATTAACCTACAGAACCCTCATAAATATTGAAAGAAATTTTGCATACAGACTGTACTGTCTGAATCTGAATGTTAGAGAAATTATAGCATATTGGCATCCAGAGTTTTTGTTTGGGAACGAGCTGTTGTGGACCCTATAATACACAAATTGCATGTAAATGAAGCGTTTTTTAAAAGATTAATTGAAGAAAGACTAGCAGAAGAAATGGCAGCAAGGGCAATGTTTTTTAAGATTAGATTCATAAAATATGGCAGCAAGAGATCAAAAGTATCGGAAAATATGAAGAACTAGTGTGCAGATTTCTAATCATCATGTTTTATATAAATAAAAAAACAGCATATTGGGTAGAAGGAGATGAAACAATACTGATAGATGAGTTCAGAAGCCATCCTACAGCACACTCTCTGTAGCCAAGGGAAGCTGTTCTTCACTGTGCCAAAAAGGGACTGTTTTTTTATAAGTTCTCAGAGCCCATGACTCCTGAGATTGGGTTTGTAATAAGTTCTCCAAATTACTTCAATGAATACTTGACTTATTGAACTCCAGAGTATGTGGCAGTCATAGTCTAGAAAGAGGTCTGTGTGCGTGTTATAGTGTGCAAGGATTCAAAAGGATTTAATAGACCACACTGTAAGAGACAGTCATAATTGAAATGTGAGATGCTTTATTGGTCTTCTCTGTAATGTCTTTCTTTGTGTAAACCTATTTTGCTCATTTTGCAGAAGGGTTTTAGTTCAGCGTGTTTTATCTGCCTGACTGCACTCCGTGCTCTTGAACATACACTTATTTATTTTTTTATTGTTTGACTGTTTAACAGGGTTGGGGTTTTTTCCCCCAGAAAAAGTAGTAGCTAAAGCCTTGATACATTGTGTCTTCTGTACAACTACTTCAAAATATTCATGAAGTTTCATATCACTCTTATTTTGCAATTTCATAACTGGTTTGGAGCATCTGTATGTTTTTCTCCCTGCTTTGTAGTAAAAACAACTGTGGTATGTTAGCACTGAAAGTTTGAGAGCTTCTATAGGAAATTTAAAATGAAATTATGAAATTGCTGTTCTCTACTATGTCAGATTTATTCGCTCTTCCTTTTCCCTCGGAAGGTAGGTGGAGAAGGTTCTCTTTCATGGCAGAATTTCTCAGGTGAGCTTGATGGCCTCTCCATCACTTTACATTCTGCGTAAATCTTTAAACATCATTGTACGTACAATGCTTTAACAAACAATTCAGTTACTTGAACAATTCAATTAACAAACAATTCAGTTTCTTGCATCACTCACAATGTCCCATCTGCTTAGTTTGCCCTTTGAGTCTTCTGGCTTTGACTTTAAAAGGGAGAGCAGATAGACACTTCAATGGAAATTTTTAAATCCCAGGAGATTGAAAACATTTTCTTTGATTGGCATTCCTATATAACTTCTGTAGGGAACATGCACTGACCATGGAGACCTACCCTCTTCAACAGTATGCCAATCAACTCAACGTTTACTTTCCCTCTGTCTCTTCCAAAAACGTTATTATTTTACGTCCTATTCCATTTCACTAACAACATATTATGCTTCAATTAGTTCAGCTTTGATTTAACTCTTTCCAGTGTCAGTTCTTCTATCTCATCTTTTCCTTTGTGACACCTGCATACCAAGAAACTTAGAGATTTTTAACCACAATTTTGTTGTTCAGCAACCACTACAGCATGAGATAGTTGTTCTCTTAGACCTCAACAAGAACATTCCATTCTTGGAGGGCTGCATTTTGCAGCCATAGTTTTGTTAGAGAGGAAAAGGTGTTACTGCAGTTTTTCTAATGAGGAAATGACATTTCAGCATGCTTAGTTTAATTCCCTATTGGTTTGATAGCAGTAGAGTGATCCACTCTTGCACTTGCCATCAGCAAATCCATGAAGTTGCTAATTAAGAGAAGATTTACAGGTAGGGGTAACATCTTTAATTAGACTAAGTATAGTTGAAAAAAAAACAGATAAGCTCTCAGGCACATAAGTAGTTCTTTAGGTCTGAAACAGAAGCAGGAAACTTCAAAGCAATTCAAGTTGGAAGCAACTGCTCTGACTTAATTAAAGAATGACCTACAAAATACTTTTGAAAAATAAGTCTGGAAACTCAAATTAATAACTTAGTAAATACCAAAAACTATGGACTCATCGGAGATACTGTTTTTCTGGTCCATTATAACCTGCAAGTCCTGTTCCACCCCCAGCCCCCCCATTAATGTCACAGTGTTCCACAAGTTCTAAATTACATGTAGCTCTTTCCCCTGGAAGGCAACCACCTCTCACCTCTCCTCTTTACTGAGTCTCTTTGACTCCCCAGGTGCACCTCCTTCTTCTGGATAGTCTAATACATATCTAATGAAATCCCAAGCAATTGTTCATAATGTCTTAATTACAGTTTGCTTTACAATTTTCTCCTTTTGTTTTCAATCTGAAAAAGGACTTGTGTGTCAGAAATTTTGTCTGCTTTTCCCAAACCTGCTGATCTAATAAAAAAGTATCACCTCAATCTAAAAATCTAATTTTGACTTTATTTTTGGACCATATATCTATCATGACCTTTCACCCTTACTCCCCCCTCCCTGCAAAAACAGATTAAGGAAATATAAGGTTAATTTTTTTTAGTATTCATTACATTATTTTGTGCTCCTCTTTTATTTAGTAAAGTGGTGCTCAATCATAAGCATTACTGTACACATTAAATGTTCCTGCACTTTAGTGTAATATGAACAACTACTGGATTAAACAGTTGTTTCACTTCTTTCTGAAATGTAGTGTGATGAATCAAAGCACATTTCAAGGGTAAAATAAGGGTTTCAGTTTTACGGTGTTACTGCATAAATCTATATACCTGTAAATGACAGACTCAGTATATTGAGGTCGTCTCCTTATTTGTGATATTCAGTTTCTTTCTTTCAAGTGATGGAAAAAGAGAGGCAGAATCATAATCATATTCATTATGATAAGACATCTGGCAGCCTTGTGCATCTACAAGTAGCTTTCAAAATCCTGAGAAATTATTTCTCATTTCTTTACATAAACTGTTTTGATATGAGGT
The DNA here is from genome assembly GCF_964195595.1 of Calonectris borealis. Lineage (NCBI taxonomy): Eukaryota > Metazoa > Chordata > Aves > Procellariiformes > Procellariidae > Calonectris > Calonectris borealis. Next base: position 19,206,070 of record NC_134324.1, on the reverse strand, counting down.
ACAGAGATCCTAATTTATGTAACTTAGCATAGTAAAAGCCCGTGGTGCAGAAATGGATATAGCAGAGGAAAACCCATCCCAACATTGTCTTACATGGAAGAGTACATTGAATCATATGAATCCAATCAAAGTCTTATTTCTAATAGGAATGTGATGTGAATGTACCTGTTACGTTATGAACATGAAATTTCTCCAGATTAAAAAAACAAGAAGCCAAGCCCTTGTAAGGGTTGGAAGGAATGTAAGGCATTTTATTTTAATTTTTTTTTTTTAAATATCCACTTAGAGAAAGTAAAATGGTTTCCCTAAACTGTTTACCAGCCACAGCTGGAAAACAATACTGTGAATTTAGAGTGTGATTTTTTGACAGTGTTATTAACTAATTTTCAAAGAACAGGTCCAGTAACCTATTTAGAATGAGATTCTAATACATTCATCCCAAGTGCAGTTGGTTCCATTTTTCAGTATCAGTCATGTGAATGATCCAATAGCTATACTTATTGTGAATAAAATTTACCATCAAATCTTGAGGTATTATGTATCAGGCCACAATTTATTCTTGTAAAAGAACCTGATGTTTTCTCCTATTACTTAGTTCTGGCTCATGCGTCCTCTATCAAAATCATTGTTGCATAGTCTAAGTGGATCAACTAAATTTAATGCCATTTTGGGAAATAGGCATTTGGACTAGTCCATCTAGCAGTCAGCTGAAGTGGTAAGTCTCTCTTTTTTTTTTTTTGTTTTTGTTTTTTTTTTTTTTACCACTAATGTTTGGTAAGAATAGTAAGGGAAAAAAGTATATTACCAATTACTTGAAACATATATGTATATCCTTAAGTTCTTATTGTTTTCAGACAGATTCAAAATTAAAATAAGATAAAAAATAATTAAATAATTTAGCACATAATCTACAAAATTTCAGCTGAATTATTTTTGATCTGCAGCATGCTACAAAGTAGAAAAAAGTATAATAGTGTGCATATACATATGTATTCCACTGTGAAGGTACAATCTTACATGCCTACAACAGATACAACAGAGCAAGTTTTTCAGCCAACAGTTTCTGTAGAATATTTGTACGATGAAAATATGTGAAGTTCATCAGCAGTAGTTTTGTAGTAGTAACTTTTGTAGTTTTTTAACTACAAAAGTTAAAAAAGTTGAAATAAATAATGAATTAAAAAAAAATTAAAAGAGCTCATCTTTAAAACCTCTGACTCAACATACATAAAGTCCAGCAGTCTGCCTGTCTCCCATCTCCCAAGCTCCGCAAATGGTACTTTCTGACACAACACTTGTACCAAGGTAAAAAATTCTATTAATAATGAATGTATCTTTACTTTCAAAAACCTAGAGAAATATTTCTTTGTAATTCTTTGTCAAAAGTAATAACTGTCTAGAAATCAGAAGCAGAGAAGAAAATAGCTTGTGGTGCTGTGAACGTTTTGATGCTTGCTAGATTCTCTAATTGTGATTCAGTGCCTAAGGTCAACCATAAAAATGTGTTCTTTGACTGATTTCTAAAGGGGGAATATCAATTGGTTTAAGGTTTTTATGAAATTCATTTGCTTAACCAAAACCTAAATACAATGATAATTCAAACATAGCTATTTTGCTTCCAGGGATTTTTTGAACAATAGTGTGTCCTAGGATTATTGCCAGATATAGAAAATACAAAGTAGAGTGCTTTTTATATGCAAGTAATAAGGTGTAGCCTATTCGTTTAAAAGACAGTATAAATAATTTCTAAAATATCACTTTAAAGCTAATATATAGGTACTGAGACAAGGGTATTGTTGAAATAAGTATGCAGCATTCTGTACTTTTTTTTTTTTTAAGGAATTAGGGTGTCAGTTTTGGGCTACTGATTAGATGCTGGATGAGCTATAGTATTTTTTTCCCTACCCAAAGTTTTTCCTGACCCAAAGTTTCTGTCAAGATGAGCAACTGATCTAAGCTGTTCTTTAATTCATGTTCCTTTTCAATAAAGTGACGAGGATAAATATCTCACAGGTTTAAGCTTAACTCTTAATTTCTGTAAAACAGAATGAACCAATGGATATTCTTAGGGAAATTCAGTATAAAATCTTTTATTTGTGTGCATTTTTGCATATACTTTGTATGCCATGTTGTTTGCGAAATTGACTCCTGACGTCTGTAAAATTTTGGATTTCAATTTGCATGTATCATCTAAATAGGTTTTAAAATGTCACAGAGGCTGGAAGTTTCTCAGGTACTAGAGAAACTGGCATAGAAGCATTACTGGCAGGGTGTTCAGATTTGGCCAGTGATACAGCTTTCAAATATACACAGCTGGTCCTTCCACCAGCATTGTCCTCCTGTTAATGATAGGCCATGTGAATGCTTCCCCAGCATGCCTGTAAGCAGTTATTTCAGCTGTAGTGATTTCTCTACATGTACTTTGGAGCATTTTGTTGGCATCTTTTCTTTCCATACACTCACTCTGCTGACTTCTGTGGGATGAAAAGCCTAAGGGAATACTGGTTGCAGTGTTAGGACTTCCTTCTGAAGCAGTATCATGCTGTCCTCTGTCACACTGATAACATGTATATTTATTTGTTAAGAGGAAATATGTGACAAGGGCTGTGAGTGTTTTGCTGGAGAACATTTAATAACATGTTTTGTCTTCAATATTATTTACGCAGTTGATGAGATACTTTTTTTTTTTCCCTGCTATGAAGGAAAATAAGTTTTTTTATTTTTATCACTGCTTCCCAAAAAATAGGGCTTTTCAATCACACCGTATGTATTTGGTTCTTTGACTGGTTGGCCAATTTTTTTATATATGACAGAGGCTTGGAAGTATCAAAGTGTTAAGTTCTGAATACAGGTTTCTGGGTGGAGGAGAAAGACCCTATTAATATCCTAACTTACTAACTCCAAAGCTAATTAGTTTTCCTTTTATTAAATGTCAGAAACTTTACATGGAGGTTTGGAAACCAGGTTTCATTAGTTTTGCTGCTCACACATTTACTGGTTTACCTGTGGTAACAAGGAAAAGAACCTTCTTCAGCGTTAGAAAACACACTCCATAATTTGCAGATAAAACAGGCAAGAAATTATTTGAACTAATAATGAGAAATGAATGAGGATTTTTGTCTCTGTATCAGAGTACTGTTACGTTTAAAGTAATTCAAATTCAGTCAGTTTTGAAATTGGTAGGCTGGTCATGATACTGGTTTGGTATCATGATATTGGTATCTAAGGTATTTAAGGCTAAGTAAATAATTGGAGCACAGAAATAATCAAGAGTCCAAGGAAATCTAAGTCTGGAGTTCAGAGGTAAATTTTTTTGTGTCATTTAATATTAATGGAAAATCTATTCCAGCAAATTTAATCTAAAGGTCAGTCACATCAGAGTGTTAAATAGAAAAACAATCCAGATTTAGCCCTGCCTATCCTGCATTATAAAAGATGTCATTTATATAGTGTGTGATCTAGAATGTTTGGAATTCCACTGACAACTCGGTCCTTTTTTGAATAACCACCTATTTATGCAGAAGTTTGAAAAATATCTCACTCGTTAATGATGTCGTGTATCAACTTAATCTGAGTTTAGTTTTCTTCTCTTGCAGCCTATCTGCTCTAGCCTGAAGCCTCCCTTCATAGCCCCAGTTTCTCTTGTCAGTCACCATAATGTGAGTATCCTTTTTTGAGCCTCGGCATTTTCAGGTTGTCCCTATTTTAGATGCTTTTGGAGACTTATAAATACATCTCAGATAATTCAGAACAAACCTTGCTCAATCTTTTCCACTTGCAAGGAAGGATTACATTTCAGGTTCTTTATTCAATAAATACCAAATTTTTCAAAATATTACAATTACGTGCTTGTCAGCACACAATATGTTTGATCCCATTCTACCCTAGCCCTGTTGAGTTGTTTACTGGGTAAAAGGGATGTGAAATGCTTCCAGAAGCATGAGAATACATTAAATTTGCATAGGCCAGATAAAATTATCACACAAGATACCAAGTATCTTGTGAAGAACCCAAAGCAGACTGATAAATTTGAGATGAAGAAGAAATTGAGTTTATTCAAGGATACTTGAAAGCTTATTGAATTCTTTTTGAACCTTAAGGTGTAAAAAATTACTGGTGGATTTAGGTTGAAGCATAATCCAAATATTAATTCAGAAGACTTGCTGCACTTCCCATTGAAACTGCTTACCAGCCATTCTACGGCTTCTTATTTAAGAAACATTGTCATATCAAATAAAACAGAGCTAATTCAGTGAACAGGGATATTGTCTCGTTGGGCTTTGTACAGCACATGGCACACTGAACTACCCTGAGAAATTATAGAGGCATATTAAGCCTGACTGTTCTCTGTGTGTGTCGGGAGGTCCGGGACTATTTCTTTTTTTTTTTTTTTAACAGTTTTAGTCTTGCTTTTCCTTTCTTTTTAGCATGCTTATTACTGCAGTGAGGGTTTTTTTTATACTTGATGTTTCTTGCTTTCATTGTTACAGTGACACTGAGGTGGATACTATTTTATGTATGTGTGTATGTGAATAGACTAATTTATCTGCCTACATTTGGGGTCTATGTACTTAGCATTATAAAATGTTTCTACTTCATTTTTTCACTGGATTGTGAGACCAGCACTTCTGAAAAGTTTCTTAATGAAATTTCATAGCTTTGTGTTAGGATGGGCTTTATGACTATTGGTAGCTTGGAACTTTAGCACAAAAAGAGAAATAGACCTATAGCTCAGAGAGATGAGGCAGTCTTCGCGTCTCAAATGTCACTTCAGTGAAATCATTCCTTGGTCTGAAATATTGTAATGCCTATAATTTTCCTGTCTTCCTTCTAGGAAATATTAAGATTATATTTTATTCTGTAAGAAGCATTTGTTGCACTACTTCATTATTGGGAGGAGATGTAAATATTTTCAGAATGTGAAAAAAAGTGTATTTTGTTCCCATAGACAATAGTACATACTTCAGCAAATGTGAATGTCTGGCCGTTCACATATTCTTTAAGATATATGTTATCTGCATTACTTCTCTGGCAGAGTGAAAAATGTTTAATATAGGTTTTTCAAGGCATGAAAAGAGTTTGGAATTTGCTTTCCTGTGAAGGTGTCTTTGAAGAGAGCATTTAATAAAACAGCAAAATACTTGATTTCTCCTGAAAGCTTTTCTACTTTTTCTTACCAGTGAAAATTAAACTTTAAAGTTATAACTTGTATTTTACTATTGGACATCTGTAACCAGGCGATCTGACAAACAACAAAAAAAAGAGAGATCTGAAGTCAGTTTTTAAGGATTTTTTCTAAGTTCCTACTGAATTTGTGTTTGGGGAATGCAGCACTTTGGTCAATACCAGCTTTTGCAGGTTGCAGGCAAAGCAGCTTTTCATTCTCAACAGTTCTGATTTTACCTAGACTTTTCCTAAGTGGGTACTAGAGTAATCAGAGGCAGCTTGTTGGAATTGGTCTTGGATAATAATTTTAGTGTGTGCTTGAATATTTTATTTTGTTCTGATTTATGATGACTTTATTTACCTAGACAGTTTCAGTAATTTGGGAGTTGTGTTTTTAATGACTCTTGTAGTTAAATGGAATTCCTAATAGAAGATAGAGAGGGAATTTGTGCTTTGCCATATGTAAATATCCATTAGTTATTTGCAATGAAATGTTGATCCAACATTTAGTTAGTGAAAAATAGGCTCTAGCAAGATGTATTTTGTGCATTGAACTCTTACATTTTACAGTGCTTAAATTTATAGAAATTGTCATAATTCATTTACTGTTATTCTAATAGTATTGGTTTATGCTCGGCCAGTAGAAGTTGGAAAACTGTGACATTAGTTCTTTGTCTACTTGCTGCTTGAAATTGTTCTCTGATAACATCTTAGGACTTACATTGATAAGCTTAATCATCTGCAGTTAATATAGGATTAATTTTCTGTTCTTATTTACCTTAATCTCTCTTTATTTTTTGTGTTATCCACATTCATGGGGTTTTTTCCCCCTTTACCTTGCAAATACTTCTGTTTCCACATTACCAAGTGATTCTTGTTCCCATGTCTGAGTATAAAGATGAAGCATAATTAAAGGACGTAAACCAGAAAATTTTAGAAGTTGTTTTTGTAATCATCCCTTCTTTCGCAGAGATCACCTCATTTTTCATTATAAAATGATCTGCTGTCTTGTTCATATTATCAACAAGCATTGAACAGTATTAAAACTGTGAACTAATATAGCGCTGATTCATTCTTTTGACAGTTATCTGGGGTATTTGCTTTTTCTAATTCCATAACCCTATCCCATATTTGCAAATATAAGGCATTATATCATATCATCAAATGGTGCTTGAACATTTATTAAATTAGTGTATTTAAAACATAATTGAATTACATTACATTTTGTGATGTAAATAGTGTCTTATTCCACATTTTTACTCTCTAAAAGGTTTATCTTGCATCCCTCATGCCTCTGAACAGTCATATGCACTATTAGTAGCTCATGGAGTGCATGACAGGGACCATGGTGAGGTGAGTGGTCCTGAGATGAAATTGTGTTCCTGTTGAAATTAGAAACAGTTATGTCATTGTATTCACTGGGTCTAGAATTTCATCTAATGTGCTGCCAGAGTTTATTCTTGAAGAAAACATTGAGTCAAAACATATATTTTGAGCTTCTTTGGGTTTGTTTCATAAGGAAGGGTTTTGTGGATGTTTTTCTCATTCCTGAACATTCATAAATCAGGAAATCCAAACTCATGTTATTTGCTACTGTGAAGAGATTATGACTTTCCTAAGTTTTCTCACATTTCATTGCATTCACAGTTTCTCAAATCTTCTGCATGTCTGTTGTTATAGAAGGAACTGGAGTGTCATTATCATTTTGCATCTGGCTATATCTGTATCGGGAAAACTGGGACCTGCAGTTGCCACTGGTGTGCATCACAGATAGCATTCATGGAAATTATAGTGTAGGCAGGGCTTGAATCTGAAAATATTTGAAACCAGAGTGCTAATGGAATCACAAGTCATTTCACTGGATATAAAATTCTGCATCTTATTTTTAACACTGTTTAAATGCTCACAGTTTTGGTTATCTTTATTGGAAACATTCTGCTAATGTGGCTATTTAGTGAGGTTGGATGCAGTTGTCTGCTTCTGATCCTGCATTAACTTCAAACATGTTGCATAGCAATAAGTTTTTTATTTGAGGGTACAAAAAATTTCTACCATTATTATTTTGCTCAAGAATTCAGAATTGCCTTAAATATACATGTGTTTTTTTTTTTAATGTCCCAGTAAAGGGATGGTGGTGAGTAAATGTGTAATTGGTCACTATGAGTGATAGGTTTTTTCTCCATCATGTTTTGGTAGATATGTGGAATAACAGTGAGATACAAATATTAAATAATGTAAAATTTTAGTAGGTAATCTAGATTTCTTCTCAGTACAGTTATTGTGATATATGTGTATTAACAAAGGAGCCAATTAACTGTTGGGATTTCCATCCCAGAGAATAGTTGATGCTTTGGTATCTGCTTTCTCGTGGATCAGCATGGGAATTCAAAATAACAAAAGCTTAATAGTAAATGCCAGGTTTCAAACACCTTTTATAAAAAATTAAAACACTGGATCTGCTTCTAAAATGTTCTGTTTAAGTGCCTTTCTGCCAGTGGTTTAACACTTTATTCAGTCTAAATTGTATAATAATTACACTTTTAATAACATGTACTATTTTATGAAGTTCAAAAACATAAAGCTAGATGTTGGCATTCACAAAGATGGAGGATGGAAGAAAAACTGTTCTTTTTATAGACCTGTCAGATACATGCATTCAGCAGGACTGCTGCACATCTGACTGTGCTCGTGTTATCTTGCCATTGTACTTATATTTCATGAGCTTACAGGGCAGTTCTGCAACCTCCCCCTTTCACAGTAACCTCTGCTTCAGACGTGGCTGGTAAACCTCATCTGTGCTACAGGTGATGCTATCTATTGGGACCTTTAAAAAGAATAGTCTATTAACTACCACCTCATCTCTTCTCTTCCTGTCCCTCTGGTCATTTCCCATCATGTATGCCTATGTGCACCTGCCCCTCTTACATGACCCCACTTTGTAGGGGGTTGGGAAGTATATTCTGAGAATCTGTTCATTATAACAGTGCGTGAATCAAACCTTGATATATCTTCTCCTCTAGTCTTGCTAGAGGAAAAGAGAAAAAGCCAAACTTGCAAATGGCAGAACTGGTGTGAGATGCACAGTTCCCAAAAGAGTGGCACTGATTGGCCTGTTCATGTTGATAATGTTTATACTGATAGGTTGATGCTTTTATATATTTGTGTGTGTGTGTATAATTTATATTAGAGAAATTTCCTATTGGATAATATTTCAGACGTATTTTCAAGCTAAAAGAAAAAGATCCCTGATTTTTAGGGCTTTAACACCTGTCTAAATCAAACAAGTTTAGAAGTCCACCACTTGAATCTGCTTCTTGAATTTGTTCCACACCAGCTGTCTGAGCACACACACTTGTCTGTATCTTCCCCAGTGCTGTGGCATAGCCTCTCAGCTTCTGAATTCCCCACCTGCCACTTTCCAAATTAAAAGAAACCCTACTCCATCTCACCTCCCCAAGGTTCCTGTTCCATGTGAAGGGAAGTACAGATGTGTGTTAGGCACAGTGTGCTGTCAAGTGTACCGGTACGGAAACAACAACAAGAAAGGATTTTCAATCACGTTTCACATTTGTTACTGGTAACTACAAGAAGTTAAAAGAATTGCAAATTAATGTGGGGTTTTGGGCAATTTCAAAAAAGATAGTTCTGTATAGTATGTAGAGTACTCCTGAAGATGTAATAGTACTGAAATTGAAAGTTTATTCAGTAGAAGTTTTCACAGCCCCTTATGGTTATTCAGGTCATATAAAAACTGTGGTGATGTTTGGCATCCAGGGAAAAAGGCTGAACTTTCTACTGATCAAACGAGAGAGAGCAGTCGTGAAATTGAGGGGTGGCAGCAGGGGAACGTGCAACACCAACAGACCTTTCAAAAGATTAGCCTTGGAATTTGGGATGCTTTCATCTGGCTAGATATTTTTGGAGCAGCCACTCCTTATGCTGTAGTTAAATTAGGATTACTTCTTCTGTACTACCAAGAAATTATGGTTTTACTGAAATTAGTGGTAAAGTTCCCATGTATCCAAATTAAGACAGGTTTTTACCCGTTCTGTTTAAAGAAAATTAGCTTTAAATTATTTAGTGCCTTCAGTTATACATTATGTTGACAACTGACAGTTTCTTATAATTGATCCATGGGTAGTTTTCTAGATCAAATGTTCTGCGAAATGCCATTTTAAGCAGAGGTAGTTGAAGCAGGTCAAATTGCCTCACTTAGTCTTGTTTTCTTCGTGTATTTCAGCGACTAGTACATATTGACAGACTTAATTGCAATTGCTTCAAAAGCTAGAGGCTACTTATTTTGCCAAAGATTTTCCATATAAACATGACATTAATAATGTGTATTTTAATTAAGTGGCAGATAGCTTTTTAGTAGGCTATTTGCTGAAACTGACAAGAAGAAAACAATAATGATTGAGCTGATAGAAACAGAATTTGTGAAAAGAATGAAGTGTTTACCACTGTGTTTTATTTAACACAAATAATAACACATGAAGAGCATTTCAGACTTTGATAATAGCAATGTGTCAGTGAAGCATGTGGAGTAAGTCTTCCAAAAACAGAACTCACAGCGTTGGTTCTTAATTCTTTTGGTGCCCAAAGATAATGAGTGGCAGATCCCAGATCCTTCCTCGGAAAGATTTCTTTTTATGCATGAAGTGGGCCTTCAGTCCTGGTTCTTAATAGGACTGAAAATAGCTAGTGATTTTCCTATCTTCTTGTGAAGCATTGTGCACAGTCATAGTAGTTTTGATGTAACCATTAATTTCATTTCCTGATTATATCTAGCTCATGATTACAATAAACAATGTTAGTACTTGCCAGTGCACTGCTAGTATACTGCCCTATCTACCACAAAAGGGTGGCTGGGCTGATTACATTGTGATTTTTATTTCCTCTACAGTAAGACATACAATGTTTGTAATGCCGTAGATCTCTCTGCTCTCTTTGTGACAGACTGTATTTGTGGGTTTTGGCCTTCCATGTGAGTTCTAAGTTGATTATCTGTGTTGGAAATGTTTTAAGGAGACATACGGACCTTTCTGATCTAAAAATCTATTGCAAGATTGCCAGTTTGCAGTTAACCTCTCCAGGCAGTAGTTAAAGCACACAATGTGAAGGCTTAACGAATGGTTCCAAAACTAATCACTCTTCATTTTAGGTAGATAGGGGAAAAAGAATATACCTATATGCCTTTGTTACTTTGCAGTATCCTTCAGGCTCCGGATCAGTGTCCTGTCAGGGTCTGATGCTCCTTTACTTAAGTGTTTCTCCTACAAATCATGGCCTACTCAACCTAATCAGGTTCCTTGAGTTTAATTAGTCTCAGTTGAAAAATCAACAGAAAAACAAAAGAAAAATCCTCTGCATTTAGAAATCATTACACTTATATTTTTAAAGCTCTTTTTAACGTGCTTTAGGGTTTGGACATCATAAAATGTGTAATGCTGTGAAAGCCCACCCACAGTCTTTCTTATTTGTGGTGATTGTAAGGCTTTTCTTTTCTTTATTTGTCTTTCTTTTTTTCTTTCCTGTTTTTTTTTTTTTAATTTATGGGAGATAAAGCTACATATGGAGGAGGAGGTGGGGATTATCTCTATACTACTTGAGGACTTGAAAAGCAGTTAGGAGAATGGTCAAGGACTTGGATGTCTGCTTTTTTTTTTTTTTTTAGCATGACATTCTGTTAAAGACTCATTTAAGTAATAAAGAATAAATGAGTTTGTAATTAAATATGTGCAAAGGTTTGAAGAACTTTTGTGTGTTCATTAAGCTTCTGCCTTTCAATTGGGATTATGTATGCAATTCTATACATTACAAAAGTTAAACAAAACATAACAGGCCAAAGACATGAATTAAAGAAATCCCCTGGTTTTTTGTCTTTTAACGTAATGAATTGACACTGGCAATCTTTCCATACTGTACCCTAGTGAAATTGATAATGCTTTATAGTGGGGAAAAAGGTATTTCTCAAAGACTCTAGTATGGAAGGTCTAAATAATAAAATAGAGAAGCTAAACTGCTAAAATTTTTTTCAAAATTAAACATAAAGGGTAATTTGTTTCCATCAGAAGATAATATTATCTATCCTTCAAGGCTGAGTGGATATAATTTCCCATCATATAAATCTCTTGACAAATAGTGCCCTGAGGCAGTGTGACACTAATAATTGTTCAATTACAGACTTTTAGCTCTTCAAATGGCCAGAGTCGTTGTTATGCACCTTGTTAATAGATATAAAGGCATAGTTTAAACACATAGGAAAAATACTATTCTTTTGAAGATGAGTTCATCTTTACATTTAATGTCTTTTGTAATTACTTGTAATATTTTTTAATAATTGTGATTGAATTCCCTTTAATAATAATTGCACTATTATCTGATTGTTTACTGAAAAAAAGGAAGGATTTTAATATTCGAACATTCAAACTTCAAATAATATGGTGGCGATAAATTTACCATTTTGAAAAATTATGTTAATTCTACCTGTGTCGTTTCAGTGTATTTTAAATGTTTCTAACAGATCAAATTTATTCTCTGAGCCAATGTAATCATCAAATAGTTAAGTATTATACTACTGATCTTCTGGACCTCGATTCTTGATTCTCAGTCATGCAATTTAAAGGTACTGAAAATAGGCTGAAACTGATGATCTGATAACTCCTACAGGTTAGGAAAATTCTTGGAAGACACAGACAATTGTTGAAGGTGAAAAGGAAAATGACAACTATTCTTTACAATGTTGTTCCTCTTCTAGTATAACATAAAGGTGTGAAGGGGAAGAAAGCTAGAACTCTTGCTCTGAGAAAGTTTCCTTGCAGAAGCCAGGAGGCTACTTGTTATCCAAATTGCCAACCACAGTCATATGGTAACTAAAATATTTCACTCCTTGCAATTAGCCTCAGTGTCTTTCATCCTATATCACTGTATTAATTATAATGTGTTACTGTGTTTAGATTGCCATATACACATAAATATCTATTGTCAAATGAAAGAAAATGCCCTACCCCCAGAGAGTTTGGAGTCTGATGATTTCATCTGTAAATACGTACTGCTTGTCCTACTGCATGCCTTTTGAGTTTTCCCATATACTTTATTGCCACAAGGCAAAACGGCACTTTTTGTATGAATATACTAGAGTCACAATGTTCTGTTTGATGTTATCACTACTGAAATAGGTTTATCTGAGAGAAGATTGAGGAACTGTTTCCTGAAATTGTTTGTTGTCAATGTATTTAAAAACAAAGTATGATTGATTTCTGAATGATCTGACATGGACAATTGGGAACAAGGTCAGATAAATTTTATCTTACAATTAAGCCTAGATTGCCATTTTTCTTGTGAGGATAATTGCATTTTTGTATATTTATTTGTTTAATGTATCTATGACTTTCAACTTGCTACAGTTCTTCACTGTTTAGGTAAATTTTGGAAGAATTAGAGCACTTCCGAGTGAACCTCCCTGATTCCTGTGAAAGGCTCAGGGTGGGAACATCAGAGTGCAGAAAATTACACTCTTCAGCCTAGGTCAAGCATAAGAACTAGAGTTTATTAAATGCTTCCTTTGAAAGCTAGACACGATATTTGGTTCTCTTTGGATCTCAGTGAAAATTCAAAATGCAGATTTGATCTGTTGCAAGACTTACTAAAGCTTAGTTGTGTGCGAACCTGAATGAAACTGATTTTTTTTAAATAGTTTTGCATAAGATTTGAGCCTGATGCAGAGAAATGGTTCACGTAGACAGAAACTAAAATAAAATGTTGGCATGAACCTTTGAAAAACAAAATACAATAACACACTGGTTAGGTTGCAGACTTGGTGGCTGTTGCTGTGGTAGTCATAATCTAGGTTTAGGAGAATACCAATACGTCAGTATGCATTAGAAATAAAATAACGATATTGGGTGATAACTAGCTACTGAGGCTGTGCTTATATTTCTTAATAAACTGGTTTAGAAGGCTTCCAAAAGAGCATGGCCATAAGGCAAGTTGGCTGGCATCAGTAACACAGGACCTCATTCTCACTTTCAAAAACAAGCAATTATACAGGCAAGTTAAGAGTTAAGAATAAGTCTGCTCACAGCTGGAAATGCAGCACTGGGAACTGTGTATAATATTAGAGCTTGCTTAAAAAGATTTGAGATCTACTTTGAAACAGGGTGATATTTCTGTGTAATTTACAAACCTTTTCAAAATCAATACAGCCATCTCAACTTCATCTAACTTTCAAATTTTCGCATTTTTGACATATTTTCAAAATTATCTCCTAACTCTTTTGTAATAATTCGCATTGATCGCATGCACTTGATCAGAGTCAAAGCAATAAAATGCAGACTTCAGTGCTGCTACAGTCAGCATATGAAGTAATTATAGCTTCATCTGGTCTTTTTTGCTTTTAAGACACATTTTACTTTTGAAATTAGAATTTTTCTGAGCTGTCTTGAACTTTGAGAACTCCTTAAAATTAGAAACAGGGCTGAGGAGTTCCACACTAGCAAAATTACCTGAGATGCTAAAAAAAAGGTGTTATATGGATGTGTGTTTATTTCACACCACCTTGCAAAAGCATTTGTATAGTTATGCTTGTCTGTTTTACTTTTGAAAGTAGGACTCAATTCCAATTTTCCCATATGTAAGATGTATTTAGAGAGAAGGTAGTTTTTGTTTTTACACCTGGACATAATGCAGGTTTTATTGCCAATTATTTGTCTATATTGTTTGATAAGGACAAAGGTTGAGTCAATATCTTGTCCAGAGACTTTGAATGTGACTATGTCCTTGCAGAGCCCAAGGATTAAGACTGTTGGACAGCCCTTCCACAGGAACACAGGAAAATGAGGAGAGGATGTTCCTAGGCTCTTACCCATCCATGTCATTGCCCCAACTCTGCCTGGAAATTTGTGTGCATGTGGGCCTTGTCAGTGACAACAAAAGCATTTATTTAGTTTATTAAATATAAAAGAGCACTCTCAGGTTCTTATGTTAACTTGTCTCAAATTTCTCACTGGTACTACATCAGTTTTGCTTTGCCTGTTTACAAAATTTGAGCCTAAACCTTACCCATTTCTATTTCCTCTTAAGCCCAATTGATATTTACAATAATTTTGATGTAAATACCTGATTATGAATATGATTACATTTCAGAAAAGGATTCAATTAATCTTTCTGTTTTTTTTCCCCGTGTACATCAACAGGAAGGTCAATAACCATGAATACACATGCAGCATGGCTCTTCCATGGTAGAACTCAGATGTTGGCATCCTTTTTTCTTTGCAGATCCTAGCGGGAGTTGTACTGATGATAAGGTAGCTGACTTTTGGTCCTTTGCTCGGTAAAATCTGCAGTGAATTGAAACTGCCTGATTATTTGAATGCTTTGTCTTTGACATATATTTTGTTTTGAGGAATTTGTACATCTGTGTGCATCTGCTGTGTCTGGGAATCACTATAGCATGGCACTCATGTTCCTCAGGAGATCTAAGCCTCGATGCCCACATAGAAAATGTTGCCACTACAAAAGACATGTCCTTTCATGCCACCTGATCCTCTTTGTCAGTCACTTGTGCCCTGAGGATGTTTTTGTAGTGTTGGAACTGACTTCATAGTATCTTCCCCTATAAAGCAATTCTTACATTACAGGAATAACTGTACCATGTGAGTTTTTTAGGGCAGAAGGAGGTATAAGAACACGATTTAAAATGGTAGCTACGTTCTGACATTATTAGGATACTGGAGTAATTATGCAGTTATGTTTTTAAAGCTGGGAGTTTGTTAGTAATTGTGAAGAAAGAAACAGGAGTGAAATGTTAGGCACTTACTCTGTAATCAACACAGATTAAAAAGAACAAAAGAAGGTAAATACAGCTGTTCTCTTGTGAGCTGCTGACTTGAAAAAACAATGGGAAGCATTAGTAGTTAACAGGTAGTTGAAGAGTTGCAAGAATATTGAAAGAAACCAAACAAGTTTACGCAGCCTGAGAAACCTATGGATGGCATTGAAAAGTAGTATCATATGGCATTTAACTGTTCCTTTAGCTAAATTTCACAGTCTACCAATGTGCGTGCAAACAACGCAGTTCTGTGTTTGCTGGAACTGAAACTTTATTGGTTCAGAAAATTGTGTCTAAATAGTTGTTATCACTTCCATTTTAAACATCTAATTTAATATACTCTAATAATGGTCAGCGTTTGAAATCATGCATTCTTGTGGTTATCATGTTTAAATCATATATTAAGTATCAACATTCAAAATCACTTAAAAATATGATTATTACAAACTTCCCAGTGGTCCTCAGGACTTGCCTGAAGGCAACTTTGCAGGACATGCTAAGTAAGTTGTTATAATACAAAGCATTCTTATTTTTGAGAATAGCTTCAGAGAAACACTGCTGGGTTATCACATCCGAGTTCCATGGTAGACGTGTATTATTAATGCCAGCAGACCTTGGAGATCAAAGAATCAGCAAAGGCTACCTGACCCTCATTACGTTGAATGTGATGGGGGCTTAAAACAGTCCAGTCCTTCATAGATAGAACAAGAGCAGTTAGTGCTGATTGGAGTAACTCTATCTGTGGTTGCACTAGAGGGCCATCATCATCTTTTTCTCTTTCTTACTCATTCAATCTTAGTTAATCCTCCAGTAGGAGGATGATGCTATGCACTGTATACATGCTACCCCTAAGGAAGCTTTGTGAGTCACTTTAGGCTTGACATCTCACAGTGGCTTGTTCAGGCAAGAAACAACTTGCAGTCTTCTGTGCTGGATACTCTCCAAAGCCTGCTGTATTAAGGACTTAATTCATGGCGCTCTGCACTTTTTTTAGAAGCAATGGAGGGGCAAGTCCCTGAATTACCAAGTTGAGAGCTTGAATAAAGGTGAATCTGAGAAACATCCCACAGTAAATATGGACATACAATGCAGCAGAGAAGTGGTTTATTTGATCTCTTGTTATTGCCCTATGTGACTGCTTTATACTGTTGAGTTTATCCCTTGTGATATTTAAAGCATATATCTACACGGATGTCACTTTCTTACTGTCCTCCCTACAACTCATTCTAAAACATCTCTTTAAGATGTCAGAGAATTTTTTTCCAAAAAATGAAAAATTTTATGATACAATGAAAACCTCTTGTTTGAACAGATATTGGTGCCTCATTCTGAAACACTTTGCTCATCGAAAAGTCTCAGCACTTGCTTCCTTTGCTCCTGCAACGGTGATATTTTATAGTGCTAATTATGTCGTCCTAGAATGTTCCTTTTAATTCTGATATGGCATTGACTTGCTCTATGTTATACATCTCATTTGTACATGGTTTTCTTCACAAAATATTCTGTTATACATGCACTTGCTGCAGTCCTCTTTTGACGTTCATTGTATAACAGAACCTGTTTCATTGCTTTTCAAGACTGCAGAGAAAAACAGGTTTGCTTCACACTACTTCTTCTCTTACACAGAACTATATGCAAGTAAGGGAAGCAGAGTTTGGCCTTAGATTACAATAGCCAGTATGACACATACACCATTAGGGTTTATATAAAGCTGTGTTCCACATGGCAGGTTTCCACACACAGTATATACTTTTTAAAGCCAGAGTGCAGAGTATGAAGACAGATAAAGAATTGGATTTTAAAATAGTATGAACAGAGTACTTGAGAATGGACTCATTCGGTATGTTTAAGTGCAGAGAGAATTAAGTGTATTCTTGTAGGAGTTACTTGTTAGCCCTATTCTAACCTATATAAATGGCTCAGGCAGTGGAATCCAAACATGAAGCAGCAAATCTGCTGATTATTCCAAGTTTGAGGGAGTAATGAATGCAGTTTACCAAAGGTGAGATACAAAAGAACTGTGAATCGCTTTTAATTAGGCTTGTGAGGTTTCAAAATACTGCCATTCGTTAATGAGAAGTAATATACTGTGTGAAAATAATAAACAGGTACTCCAAGAATGTCAAAAGAAGTCTGAAAGGGGTTTGCAGGATAGGGAAAAGCTTTTTCCTTATGTGCATCTAATGGCTTGCTGGGAGTCTGCTCTTGTTTTTAAAACACTTGCTTTCACAAATTTTGAGTTATATTTTCAAAAGTCATCTTGGCCCCTAATCATCAGTATTTAAATCTTGCATTTTGACATTAAAGGAATAAGGGATTTTTTTGTGTCATTTCAAACAACTCTGACCAAGATCTTCTTTTTAAAAAGTCAAAATGCTATTAGAAACTATTGGGCCAGAGCTTTGGTTGACGTGACTGTTCAGTGAACATAGTCTGGTCTATGCTTGATCTTCTGCTGGTGATTCTGTAATATTTTAATTCCATATTTCTTTTTTTTCATTTAATTGGCTTCAGAAATGCGTTCAATGTAATTACTGTCTGTGAAGGTACTTCTATGAATCTGAATGCAAGTTCTGTACTATTGCATGAATTTGTGATAACTGTGTCTGTGAGTAGCAGTTAATAGTAATTTCATATTTGTGCTGTCATGCACATTGAGTAGCATCTGCGGTGAGGAGTGGGATGAGCTTGTATGAATGTGCGGCAGGACACAATGGATAGCTACTGTGAGTCAAGGATGAGGAACACTGAAGTTGTGGTCAGAAGTTCACTGAGTGGCTACCACAGTCTGAGACTTTCCCCACCTAATTACTGCTAGGATTTTTGAGTATTATGTGAACTGTGTTCATCAGCTATAGAGGAAAGCTAGTAGTTTAATTTAAACATCCATCCTGACTGATTTGAACTAACACAGTTGACCAATGTCTACAGTACATGGTTTGTTCTGCTAGTTCTATTGTGTGGATTCATTACTTCTCCAACAGACTGACAGTAACGATAAAGAATAATTGTAAATCCTTACACTGCCCCCCAAAAAAATTTGTAAGAAGACATGCCCATGTGTAAGTTTAAGTAATTTACACTTTTTTCAGTGTCTACTATTTTAGACTATTTGGGCTTGCCTTGACTAACAAACAATATTTTTTATTTTTCATAAAAATGTTAGCATCGTCAAAAAGGGTGAAGGAAGTATCAATGAGGTAGGTTGTAATGAAGTGTATGCTAGCTGATCAAGTTGAAGCCTGGAAGGAAAAAAGAAAATTAGCAAGCTTATATTCCCTTCCCCATGTCTGTCTTTCCCCTGCCCCGCCAAATACACTGCGCAAAGACAAGGGAATAAGCAAATCAAACCACACACAAAAAATACATAAGGCTGACTCCAACCAACCTGAATTCCTTCAGCTATCGTATGCGCTGCTCGTGGAGAATTCATTTGCTTTGCTGAAAGCTGGAGCAGCCCTTTCTGCCTTCTTCACTGTCAACTCACCTTCTTCATGCCTCTGCTGAGACTATAAATTGCTGTCCTGTGTATTTTCTGCATGGGAAAATAGGAATTTAAGACAGTAAAAAATAATTAATGATGAATATCCTTATTCCTGCCTGAATTATTCTCACTGCTACCTAAATAGGAGTAGCTGTTTGAAGACCAGGTAACAGCAGTATTCTTGACTGGCTAAATGGTAAGAGCACATGGAAATGTGTAAGTCAGCTAGCAGTTGTTTTGAGTATAAGATAATTTTAAGCTTTGAACCTAGTTACAGAGAATATGTGGACATTTGAAATCTTTTTTATCATTGTGTTAAAAATAAAGCAAAGGAAAACAAATGCCTGTTGACTAAATAGCTGCTATCTATTGACTGCAATGCGAAAAAATAATTTGGTTAAATATTTCATGATCAGGTTGAAACCTGGAAGAGGCACATGAAAAAATGAAATTTGTTATAATGTTGAATGTTTTCACAGTAAAAACAACCTAGATATAACTTCATGCTCTGTGAGTTGAATCAAACAAATATTCAAACAAAGCAGTTTCATAGGCTCACCAGTCTCTTGGTTTTTGAATAAGATTAAAAGGGATTTCATTTTCAGAAAAAACCTTTCAAACGAGCTCTCTTGAACGTATATTTTCCTCCCTTAATATCTTCCAATTACATGCTCACTTATCTGATAATATATACTTAGGAAACCTTATTCTGTTAGTTAGCACTACATTCACATTACGTGGATATTAATAGCAGCATAAAGCCATATGCATCGTTATAAGAACTTCATCTTGGAAGCATCTTAAAAAACCTAACTTCAACACTGAGTGACTCCACAAATGTCTTATCAGAACATTTGAAGTTCAAATATCCTCATTACCTCAGATACAAACACTTCAAGCTAGCAAATTAATGCTCTACACTATTAATTACTTTAAATATGCCATTAGAAAACACATGCTATCATTTTGCTAAAAGTTGAACCATTCCAGCTTTATATACACTTATGTCTGTTACAGGAGTGATAGGTTTTTTTAGCTAGACCTATCAAGATTTATGCACACATGCGCAAACACCACAAAAGAAAAATTAATTCTAAAACCTATAAAAATAGCAATATGGGGAACTGGCTGAACAGCTCAATTTTTTTCTGAATCACACAAAGTCCTCAAGGTTATGAGAATTGGTATATGGTAGGATAATTGGATTGTGCTTAGCTCCAGGATGTGCAAAATCTCTTTGCTATGATGTTAAGATTAAGGTTAGGAATGTGTTAAAGATTAGGGTTGGAGACTATAGAGTGACAATAGATACATTTGTTTCTGGATCTTGTAGGATTTAATGTGAAGAAGATGGTTTAGGTGGGAATGAAAGGCTTATAGAGAGAGTAAGAAACAGAAAATTTTTTTTTAGAGTACATTTAGAGTTAACAATAAAATAGGGACTGGTATTTGAGAAAGCAATGTTCGAGCAGCTAAGTTTATTCCTGGATTTCAGAAGACTTACAAGTATAGAAGCATGCAGTAAATTGAGATCCTCAACCTTTGTTTCCCAAATCAGCTTTAATTCTAGATGTAACCACAGTCTAGTGAATATATGTCTGCTTGAAGCTAAGCGTAAACTGGATGGCCCATCTCGCACCAGCATTCATTCTAGTTCTGACTGCCTTTTGAGATACAGCAATAAATGTTTGTCCTCCATAGTGAATTCAAACCTATTTCAAACTCTAGCCATAAGCATTGCTCAGCCTTCTGAGAAATAACAATAATGTATATTTTACTGCTGCACACAGTCCATGTTAGTCCTGCAGCCTTGCAAGATCAAGTAATAAATCAAGATCTTCTGTTCTTTCTTTCGTGAGCCCTAGATCAAAGCCTAGTCCTAAGAATACCTTGTGGACTCCTTTCAAAGGGAAGATCAGGTAATCCTTGTTCTGGTCTATGTCTTAGGACAGAAATATGATGAAGTCCAGTGATGATACTGATGGAAAACTTACAGTTCATGGTTTGGGTAAAGATCTCTAAGGTTAAATAAAACTTAGGATTCTTCAGATTCATTTCACGATTAATGCTTGTAGCATATGCCAACTGGGTTTACAGCTGGTTACATTAGAGATGAATTAGACCCTAGTCGCCCAGCAACACCGGGGAAAGGCTTGTTTTATATTTGCTGTGATGTTAGGGTTTGGGATGGAAAAGGTGGAGGACTAGGTTAATGGTGACAGACCGTGGGGCTAAGATCAAAACTGGCGCTGATGTCACTAGTGGTTCTTGACTAGTTCTGGTGACCAAAAGGGGTCTCTAAGTTTAGGGCTTTGAATTACAGGGCAAAAGTTTTATCACTCTATCCTGCAAGGTCCACAAGCCTGGAATAATGCCTTGTGGCTGGAATGCGTTGCCTTGGTGCAAACCTAGGATTAGGATTTGGAGCAAAGAACCAGATGTCCTGGGGCTTAGTTCAAGTCCAGTGTAAGCCTCAGGTATGTATCTAATGTTACTGTCAAGGATTGCAGGGCCTGACCAAAAAGTTTTAGAAGTGGAAGGAAGAGCTGATGCTGTTAGTTTATTCCTTTTAGGGTGCCTTGCGTTGATTTAGGTGTTGGGCTAGTGTCAGAGCTGTAAGATATCGCAGATGCTGAATATATTTTTATTATATAAGTCCCAAATTTTTGTTTGGAATTCTGAAAGTCTTGCTGGGGTGAAATGCCAGTAGGGAAGAAGAGTTTATCAGTAGTTTCAGAGCAGGTTAGTATTAGATTTAGAGTAAATCTCAGGTACTCTCATGGCTCAGAAACGCTTATTGGTTTTCAGTGAGGGAGAATATTGTTAACAGTGAAGAGTTATGGTAAATTCTGGGTAAGTAGTGTTTTCTGGGCTTGCCTGGGAGTGAGGAATTTTGTATTGTTAGGGCCAAAGATTAAAGCTTATTGCTAAGTCACACAAGCCTTATGCAGTTAAGAAAAAGGGTAAGTGGCTTGGGTTTAGATCAATTAGAAGTTCCTGGTTTCATTTAGGATGTCACCAGCTCTTGGGTTAGAATTTGGGACTCCAGGGACAGGAAAACTAAGTATAGTGTTATATGCCTACTAGATCCAGCAGATTGGGGTGAGGACCAGTGCTGAGTGGCAGAGATTATGTTGTATAGATAAAATGGCCATCACCTTAGCTGACAGAAAAGACACCAAAACCTGGATTTATATACATATATGAAGTTAAAGGTGTAAACTGTCATATATTGAAACCAAGCTTTCTATTAGGATCTGTAATAGTCATATTCTTTGTCAACAAGGCACAAAAATAGCCAATACAATAAATTGCAATCTATAAAAAATCATCAGTGGTTTCTAAATTATCACTGTAACAGATGATTCCACTGTAGTAACATTAACTAGAAAACCACTAGCATTAACAGAAAACTAGAAATGGAGAATAGAAGGAAGAAAGTTTCCAGTTTATCTGGTAAACTGGCAGACTCAGGTCCTTACAGCTTCAAAGGGAAAGTTATAATAAACTGAACTGATTTTTCATCTCTGTTTCTTGTCCTTTTTGAACTCACAATGTTCTTGATATACCCGTTACACATCTTTCACAAATAAGATGTGTACTACTTGACCTGCTGCAATAATATTGCTGACTGAACTATTCATGCCAAAAGGGCGGGGGGGAAGGAAAAAAAAAAAAAGAAAGAATAACGTTGCAGTGGTTGAATCAAGTTTTATTGTGTAATTTCAAGCATGTGAAAACAGAAATCACTTTTTAGTGACCTACCAGCCTTTCTTCAGTACTGCTAACTAGTCATACTAAGATGTTTTTAACAACATATTTAACCCCCCTTTTCCTTTTTTTTAGCAATGGTAATAAAACAGGCAAACAAATTATTTTTACTTTTGAAGTTTGTATCCCAACATAACTACTCTGTGTGATAATTTGACACCCTTCAGCTTTGGGACTTAAAAATCGTCCTATCACTGTTAATTGTTTAGAGGCTGTGTTTGGTGTTCTAAACTTTGCATATTAATATGCAATTTCACACTTTTCTGGCAGGTGTTGCTCCAGGAAATGCTACCACTCAGTCATAATGCGAAAGAGAAATTTTAGAGTTAGCCAAAACATTTCCTAGAAGAACTCTTGTGAAGAGGCATGCTATAAAATAGGTAATTTCAAAATGTATGTTACCAAAATTAATATTAGTAATTTTAATTAATATTTAAAGGACTGTGTAAACACATTTTTTTAGAAATGCCTTCAATTAGATTTTGTACTCCAGGTTTATTCTTTTTATGTTTACATATATATTATTAAATTAAGATTTCATCTACCATCCAACCAGCGTGCTGCTATAACACCCTTTTTTATTGCCTGGGAAATATATTTTACTACTTTATAGAAATACTTTGAAAAAATGTGACTACCGTAAAATAATGATAAAATATTTGTCATGCTTTGTATTAATAAACAAATACTTTGTGATAACTGAAAGAATACAGTATAATAAAGAAAATGTTGGTGTTTCTGTTGTCCTAATACAAAGCGCTCGGAGTAACTGTGTAGTTCTTATTTACAGGGGTCTGTAACAATGATAGTATAATGATAATATAAGCCTGGTTGTATTCTTTAGCAGAGTATTTAATCATAAGCTTGTATCTCAGCTGAAGCCTGTGGAGAATCCTATACCTGCTTTGCGGCATGTATTTAAAGGATATTTTAAACCAGAGCCTTTATGTAGTGCTCTGTTGAAGCCGTTGAAAGTATATCTGCAGTACTGTATGGTAATGTAAGAGGCTGACAATCAAGTATTAAGTAGTGGAAGATTTTCCCTGGAGTTGTAAAGCTCAGCATTTCTGAAAAATTAGGCTATGATTTAGGAGCTAAGTGTTAGTGTGGTCAGCAAGTCACATTAGAAGTGCAGCAAGAATAAATAACACAAGCAAGAATATACAAAGAAAACATGAACTACATGTAATTGGCTAATAACTGCTGGCATATTCAGCTGTGAATCACACTCAGCTGAGGGAGACTGACTGTAAAAGATATCAAACAGATGTAAAGTCATTTTTAAAATTCCTGAGAAGTAGCATTAATCCCAAAACAGTGTAGTGAAGATTCCCGTATGACTACTTTGCATATAGCTCATCAAGTGAAAGCTGTATCTTCTCATAAAATGATAGTTTGTTCAGCCTCACATGTGATTTTTCTTTCAGCTGTGTCCAACAAGCTATTACTAAATACATTTAGCTTGTAATGATTTGTGCAAGGTAGTGGGAATGATTTTCCAATCAGTTGAGGAAAAAAGTTTTTGAAAACTAGAGCATATTGAAATGACAAAAGATTTTTTTATTCAGCCCTTGATACAGCTGCCATTTTCAGCAGATGCAGCTGCTATGTAATTGCACTGCCTAGACTCTTCTATTGAAAGCAACACCCAGAGATTTTCCCTATAAAACAAAAGCAGCTTCTTTTGCTTGTTTATGCAAATGGCAAAAGGAGACTCCTGGGATGTATTTGGCTTTAGAAGTTAAAAATGCTTATTTTCAACTGAGCATTTTCTTGATCTTTGTAGCAACATCCTTCTACATTTGCTATGGAATTTTATAGATGAGGAAATTGAGACACAGAGAAGTTGAGGAATATCTATGGGGTCAAGCAGCGCTAAGTACAAGAGTTACAAGCAGAGCCTGGTAGTTCAAATACTGAGTGATAATAGCTCTCATGCAATAGCATGTGCTGTCTTAAAAATGATAGTATTCCTATTTCTCAGCTCCATTTGTTGTTTGATCTCGGATATATACTCTTTACAAGTAGCTTTTTAATAAATAAAAGGAAAGGTCCCGTTCATTAATGTCTCACCTTTAATAGCTGAAGACATTAAATTATTCATTTTTGATATGGTGTTACTGAGAAGATGAAGTACTAAACTGGAGTTCAGGATGCTGAGCTCTCTTTCTCGCTTACCTAAAGGTATGCAGATTAGCCTTTGACAAGCGTCTTCCCCACTTTGGGTTTCACATTTTCAGTCTGATCTCTTTTTTCTTTTTTTAAAAATACACAATTTTTTTTCTCTCTTTCTCTCTTGCTTGCTCTTGCTCTCTCACTGTCCACTCCAGGAGCAGGGATTGGTAATTGTACAAATACTTCTACAACTTACTAAAAGAAAGTGTAGGATTTCATGCTTTCAGGATAAACAGAACCTCAGAAACACTTGTCATGCTTATGAAATCAATGGCAGTGAACCATTTGCTTTTGATAGCTCTTCATTCACTTCATTTGGATTTGTATTGTTTCTCACTTCTTTTGCATGTCTGGTAGCCACAAATGTAATATTTTCTATTCCTTTTTCTTTCTATTTCTGAAGTGACTTATTTAACCAGTATACCTTAATCTATCAGATAATGACTAAACCATAAAGAACTTTGCCATGTATCATCCTAGGTTTTTTTTTAATTGCACGTTGTTCATCTTGCCAGGTTTTTTTTTGTTTTTCTCTGTAAATCATACTTCGATGACCCATAGCTTTAATTAATGCAGCTTATTATATTTTGGACAGCAGCTGTATTATCTGAAAAAGATAGAACAGTACAAAGATACAACAATTTATCTTAAAGTAATACTGCTGTTAAAATATCACTCAGCAGCTACATTCAGTATATTGTCCAGCACTTGAATATAACGCACTCACTGTTTCCATCTACTGTATAAAGTTTTTTCCAGACAAATGCTAGTGAAAAACAAGTAATAGGAGAGAAGGAATGAAACAGTTGACCAGCAGGGAACGTTCATAATATCTTTCCTGAGAGGAGGACATCATTTGTAAAGGGCACTCCCACAAGACAAGAATGACCTCTTGTTTTCTTATAAACAAGGCTAGCTAGAAAACTGATTTCTCTGCAGTTGTGTCATCTTGTTCTGCTGCTTATTGTTAACGCCCTGCCAGGTATTCAGTAGAAGAGGCTCATGTCTGAATCCCACAGCCCATTTCACTCAAAGTGATTACCAATCAGCCACTCTCTACATGTCTATGCAAACTCAGGTCGTTTGGAAGGTCTCTTAAGAACAAGCGAGCCAGCAGATCAAAACCGGGATGAGAAATAAGGCTGCACCGGAGACTGTAATTTCTTCTACCTCACGAAGGGGGAGGCTGATAAGCAAGCACTCCTTTTCCACGAAAGGGTAAAGGTAATTTACAGTAAAATGAAGTTATATCAGTAAAATTTGGTGTATTGCAATCAACTAGAATTTCTAACCTCTGGTTTACCCATACCTAAATTCTTTTCTTTCTTTAAGATTTTGCTAAATGGTGTTTCTTGGCTGAATAATTATTCTTATATATAACGTTTGAAGAAATTAGAACCTGGATGAGTAGCTTATTATCTAGAAAAAAAAAATACTGACAATGCAGGTTTTGGGTCACAGAGTTGAAAGGAGGAATGAGGAGCAAATTGTGGAATGACATCTGTTTCTTCAGTTGATTTGTCTGTGCAAATATCTGTGCACATTTGAGAAGTGTTCAGATTCAGCTTTTGCTGGAATAAAGTTAACAAACATAGCTTACTGCTTAGCAGAAAATAGATTGTCAACTCCAAAAAATAAATGGATAAAAAATGAATTAAGTCACTTGAGTAAAAAGGATATAGAGCATACTGATATGGCAACAGTTATGAAAAAGACCTTCATAAGTCATCCTTTTGACGTGTTAGATATGGATTTTTAACGTAAAGAAGGAAATGTAGTAGTCCCCCCTTTGGGTCAAATGTCATTCACTTAATTGACAGCCGTTGTGGGGGTGGGGAGAGAGCACAGAATAGAATAAAATAGCCTTTAGGAACATCTTTTTGCAATGTATGCTCAGGACTGCCTTGCTTTTCATCACAAGGTTCAGAACATGTATTAGTGCTGTGAAACTTGTATTGCAACACAGCTGAAGAATCTGCTAAAGATACTTTCCAGCAGTGCAAGCTAGTGTTGAGAAATGGTGTGTGCAAAGCAACCAGTGAATATCAGTTATGTCTCCCCCGGCCCCCATCTCTCATCTAAATTGATTTGACTGAAAGGAACTGGTTATTGTTTAATCTACTTAAACATATAATGAGTTTAAAGCTGTCAGATTTTTAGACTTTAGGAGTTTTCCTGTATCCTGTTGTAATCTGGATAAAATTTAGGATTCTTTAAGGGTCTGTCACTCATAGCAGTGGAGTCCGTACTGCTCCACTTATAATGTCCGCGCTATCCATTCATCTGCCTAAATCCGCACTACCAAGGTCTCGTAACAGACCAGAACCAACCGTGCCAACTCTTCAGTGGCTGGAAGTAAAGTCAGTTCCACCTACTGCAAGTTCTTTTTTGAGAGTCAGAAACGTTCGCATGTCTTTGAATAACTCCAATAAAGACTAGTAACGCATTCACAGTGACAATCCCTCACAGGTTTTTTTGTTTGTTTGTTTTGGTGTTTGGTTTTGGTTTTTTTTTCCTTTTAAGGTTTAACTCCTAGATTGTAATCTGGCAGCTACGGTTTTATGTATGAAACCAGTTACAGATAAAAGTGGCAGCACTTAGCCATACAAATACATGATGCACT
Source organism: Calonectris borealis (assembly GCF_964195595.1). Taxonomy (NCBI): domain Eukaryota; kingdom Metazoa; phylum Chordata; class Aves; order Procellariiformes; family Procellariidae; genus Calonectris; species Calonectris borealis. The sequence continues at coordinate 19,179,022 of NC_134324.1, read as the reverse complement.
GTTGCAATTGGGTGATTAGGACCTAAATGAAGTAATTGTGCTTACAGTTAATCGCCTTCTTGATTGATCACAGTCAGCATTAAGAGGAAACTGTTTATAAAAATTTCAATGTGGTATCAGCCTAATAATAGAACTTCAGACTTCAGTCAAAGAGAGCAGTAAGAGTAAATAAGTGGCCTGATAACTATGAAGGAGAAAAGCAAGAAAACAAGTTTATATTTCTATTTTCTGCAGACTTTTCAGTGGTAATGGATAATATACACTGCAGTTTTAGTGAAAACTAGTGGTATTTAAAAGGAAAACTTTTAATATAAAATGTCAACACAATCTTTGCATACTTCTCCTGCACAGTTCAGTGGAGTATGAAAAGACATATTGCATCCTTTCCTGTAGGAAGTTGGTCTTCCTTATGTGGTTTGTATTAATCCTTAACCGTCACTGAGTATCTCTCAGGAGTATTGTGGCTGGGTTTAGACAGATGTGCTGACCATCTCAAACTAGTTTTCAGTTTTCAAGCCATGCTGAATTTGCAGCCATCCCATGCAGCTTATCATACATTCATCCTATCAACATGAAAAGCTATTTTCTGTGCTAACCGGCTGGATTTAGTATCACACTGGACTCATCAGTTAGGTATAAAATTCCTATCTGTGTTGCTTTTGCCAAAAAACAGGAAAAAATGTTTCCATGGCTGTTCTGCCTCATCAGCTTTCCTAATGGTTCCAAGCACTTAGACGTGACAATGTTTTGACTATATTTATGTAAAATGATTTTTTTTCATGCATTCTTCATTGCATGTATTGATCATTTTTTTACTGTATTCTGGGGGCTTCCTGGGAATGTTCTAATATCACAGTGCCTAACCAACTTGAGTAGCACTCTTGAAATTTATGAAGACAACAGGCTTCTATCTTCTCTGTGGTTTTCTATGCCACTGTAAAACAAATTAACACACAGGTGCTGATCATTAGCATTCTTCTCTAGTAGGCAGAAGAAAATAAAGAATTGTCGAGTGATGTAAACCCAGTAAGAGTCTGAAAAATTGGCAGATCTCTAAAATCTTCTGGAATAAAGCTGAGTTTCTAGATCATGAATACCCTGCAGTCCTGGGAAAGCCAAAGCAGTTGGGAAAGATCATTGAGTTGATCTACTCTTAAGACAGAGTGGATGAAATAGTTTGTTTACCTGCATGTAGTTTTCAGGTGACTGATCATGCGACGAGCTGGCTTTGCTCAGGGTTCAAATTTTGGCTGCTTTGTACGTTTATGAGTCATCATGTAGTGTGTTAGGACTTCTAAGATTCCCAGCAGCCGGTGGTAGTGTTTCAGTATCAATTCTTTAAATGAAACATGGTCTTATACTTTTTGATCAAAAACAGATGAAGGAATTTTTTCAAGTTGTATGGTTAAGCTGTCCATGTAGATGTAGTCAATGTATGTTTGATATTTCCTTTGTCAGTTCTATGTTTTTGACTTTTGGTTAGAAACTCTCCATATGATATTAAACTGTTACATAGAGTAAGCTGTTGTTTTTGTTCCCATTTCATTGACTTAGAATAATTGGCTGTGGTCCACTTGATTCATAATTTCTCTGTATAGACACTAAATTATCTTTTTTCTGGTTTGTGGCTCAACATTTTCTCCCTATTTTGATCTTGTTAGAATCCCTATTTTGATCCTGTTAGAATACATATTATACTCTCTGTTTCAGCATATTGGTATAATCTGATTACATCCAGGACTTGGAATATTAAAACCCTGGAGTCATTGGGAATGTAAAAGGCTTCAATAATTTCTATATAATACTTCTAATGATGGTTATTAATTGCTAAAGCACTCCATTCATAAACATGATTTGTTTCCCTTGGTGGGAAATACAAACACACACAAATGACGAACAGCATTTTGAAAAAAGGAGATCTAGAGCATATGGGGTCAGTAGTTATTTCTGCCCTGTGAAATGAGTATCGGTCACGTATTCTGTGTTTGCAAAACATGAAAACATGCAGTACAAATCATTTATATTTCACATTAACATGGAATCTTCTATTCCATTGCATCTTGTTTGCAAATAGTATTATATAAATAATACATAAATATATAAATAGTACATTAGTATTCACCTTGTTTCTTCCTATGGCAGGCTTCTTTCTTTATGAAAGTATTAAAGTTGTATTAGTACTCTGACTGTAGAGCATCTCTGCACCTAACTTCCAGTGGATTTTCTATATATCTCAAAAAAATCAGTGTTAGCATATTTATAAAATGGGGTTGGATTGTTTGTTTTATCTGTATATATACTCACCCCCTACCCCCATCACTCCCCCAAGCATACTAGCTGCCTAGAACCAAATTCTCACAGCTTTCGTTTCACAAAAAGATTAAAAAGTTTGGTAGATGATGGATAACTCCCCTCATCCCTAATATATGGACAACATGTATAGTTAACACTGTTTTGCAAGAGCATTTTCCCAGGAACATAGCTTGCTGGAATAATAATTAAATAGTTTCAGGAATGAATGGAATGTATTCTGTACTCTAACAGTTTAGGAAATTTAGGATAAATATCTTTATTTTGTTATTGTTTTGTAAGGAAGAGCAATTTCTTTTGATTTCTTTTCCTGAAGAGGTGGAGAGTGCCTGCAGATAAGCTTGGGGAGGTAGTCGGAGCTTGGCTGAAGAGCAGCTGAGCTGGTAGCCTTGAGGAAGGCTTTTGTAGCTCGATGGACTAACATTGATTATGCACTCATCTGAAGCTGATTTTGAGTTTTTGTTGCACTGTTCTACAGCCTGTGGAGCAGAAGCCTGTATCTTTCCATGTCTGTATTCTAATGTGTTTTTCTTAAGGCTTAAAAATTCTCTCAGCTGTGAGGATATTTTTATTCTGTTGGAAGTGCTTAATTTATTTTATTGGATCCCCGGTGTACAACCCCACTGAATCTGGTAGATTCCGAGTCTTTTACTCTGGTTTGGGAAAAGTGTTCTTAGCAGAACCAAAGTGCAAAATCCATGAAAAATGCCGTGTGATGGAAAGAAGTATACTATGGGATATAACCACTCCAAATAACAGTCTGGAAGGTGATGTTGAAAGACCTCATTACCTTTTTCAGCTCTTAGCAAGCAGCCAACTAAAACAGCTGCTCTGGGAGATGGCAGCCTGAGCAAAATGTGGGAGCAGTAGGTAGAGAGGGATGGGGGATACAGGTTGGAATAAGTAATAGAGAAACATCTACATTGGAAAGTGGCAGTAGAAAGGAACGATTTCTGTCATAGGAAAAGCAGTGATCTTGAAGGAAACCCCTCATCTGTGTAGCCGGCAGGGCTCACGACTGCTGGAAGAACTGTGAAGTCTGGCAAAAAAACACAAACAAATTTAGGCCCCAATCCTTATGTTAAAATCAAATGCTGTTTTGATAATTTCATGAGTCTGCTGTTCTTGTCCTTAATCCAATATAATATTCTTTAGTATAGTAAAACAGAAAAGGGAGGGAAGATCTCCACTGAAGGATAGATGATTCATTTCTTAGGGAAGAGAACTCAAACACAGTCAGAAAGAAACCACATCCTTATACTTGCTAATACATCATGAGAGTTCTTTTTTTTTTCTTTAAAGTAATTTTCTGGCAAGTATATTTTACTTTAATATGGCTATAAACTCTAAATGCTTTCCACAATCAACGGATTGTTGAATATTCGGAAAACATTACGCTACATCTAAATTACATGTTTACTCAGACATGGCAGGGCTTGATTCGTCAATGTCTCGTAGATACATATACCTTTTCGTTGTTTTAAAAGAGCTTTAGAAGTACCTAGAGGAGTCTGTTCTGCCAACAAGGAATTAGATGGTATTAGACTGGTTCCTTTCACGTAGATTTTGTTGGAAAAAGCTTCATTTAAAGACAGCATGTCTCACTGATTTGCCTTGTTCTATAAAGCCTATGCATTATAATAGAGGATCCAAGTACAGTTCAGGAGGAGAAACCTCCTGCAGTACGGTGAGAGTTGCATTTACCCAGCAGTGGGCTGGCTGCCGCAAGGGGATTGTGCAAAGCCCTTGTGTGCAGTGCAGCGTCTAAGCATATTGGTCACTTGGCCAAAGATAGACAATTGGATGCTCTTTTCTGCAGTCTTTATGAGCCATTTTGCTGCATTGTATGAGAATCTTCTACCTATGCTGCAAAATGTCCTGTGTTTCACTTGGTTGTTAGTGGGATTTATCCTTATTCGCAAAGCTCTGAGTGTGGAGAGACCATAGCAAATTCAAAGACAGAACCAAAGCATTTCCCAAGACTCAAAACTGCCATCTTGTGTATTAGCTACACGGACTGCATATAAAATGTTTTCTGTACTTCATTGAAGCTATGAGGTAAATGTCTTGTGTAGCCAGAGTCCCGTCATTCTTTCAATCATGATGTCAGTTTGGCCCTTCAAAAAAAAACAAAAACAAAAAAAAAAAAAGGGAGGGGGGGAGGGGAAGGTTTGGTGGTTGGGAGGAAAGAGGCAAAACATATATGACAATCTCTTTCAAACTAAACTCTCTTACTTCAGACACCTGATTGTTAGCAGGCTTTTAAAAGAATTGTAACTTCCTACAAATTTATTCCTTTTTTTTCCCCCTAGCATCTTCCTGACAGTGTCTGGCTATTCTGTTGATGTCCTATGAGCAATTCTGTAGGGGATCGTGATAAAACACAGCGCTACATGTATCAGAAATATATGCTGCTTTAATATTTTTGGGTGTATGTGCTCAGAATTCCTAAATTATAATTTGCTTGGGTAAATAACTGCAGTGAACAACATCAGCAGTAACAAACGGAACATTGCAGTTTATTTGTTTAGTCAACATTTTATTTTGATTCTCTTTCTTCTACAGTAGCAAATCTGTCATTGCCAACAAGTATTTTCTGACTTTTACTGGAAAAAATGTATAGCTCTTATTGCTGTGTTAATACAAGCTGCTTTCATATGTTTCCTTTCTACTTTGCAAAAACATGGCACTTACCTCTTGATATTTCCCAGCTAATTTATATATAATATTTGTTCATGCATAAAAGGTGCTACGTGTAACACACCTTTTGCTAAGGCAAGTATCAGTAAATATTTGGCTTCTGTGCCAAATGCAAAAATTGCTTGATGATACTCTATACAATACCAGAAAGGTGTTTAATTCCTGAAAAACTAAGGCTAACTGGAGAAAAATGTGTGTGTGTGTATAATGTCAGCGGATACTTCGACCGGAGCAGCTGTATGGTGTTTGATTTTATTGATGTTTGTGGCAAATTTCAGATCCTTAACGTTATTTAACTATGTATATATTGTTAATTAAGTTTTCATATAGTTTTACATTTATATAATGCCTTTCATTGGAAATGCTGTGGTTCTCTCCCTGAAAATAAAAACCCAGCTTGTGCCTAGCAGATCAATATGTCAGTGTGACAGAAGTGTATTTCATATGGACGTACAAAGTTGTATTGCTGCCACAGTTGTGATATGTTCGTACAAAGCACGTGAAGACCTCCCGAGCTTAGGACAACCAGGCTCTGTCTGTGCCGTAACAGTAAACAGCACCAGACACGGGTAAGTGCTTATCCATGTTAGTACGTTCCCTGGGCGCAGTTTTGGCCTGCACCAAGGAGCATTATACAAGGTTCAAGAGATTGTGTAGGGTCTGTTCCCAGCTGGCAGAGTGGGAAAGGCCAGCCACTTTGAAGAAAGGGCAGGATTTTGCCATGCTGTTGGTAGGGAGGCTGAAATAAATGCTGTAGTTCCCTGGAAGAAGGACCAAGGGTAGGGGGAGGTAGCGAGGAGCAGAAGGGGATATGAATGTTCCTGTTGTGAAACCCCCGGTCTGCTGCCAGAGTGGGATCAGCTGAGCAATTTGGTCCACGAAGCATATGGATCAAATCTGCAAAAAGTCTATTGAAGGAGTGATGTAGAAAGCCTAGAGATTTCTCATGCCCCCATTTCAGGGTAAGAACCAATTTCTTTTTCATCCCGTTTGTATGTGAAGGAAGAACTTCCAATTTATGGTTTCAAAAAAAAAGAAAATACAGCTAACTAGGTCAATTAAAAATACTGTATATAGATTTTCTGAGTAATTTCTGTATTGCTGAACTCCAACAAGGGCTTTTTACAGATGTATGTAACCTTGTCCCTTCCCTGCTGACTTTCTAAGTTGTGGAAGAGTTAAAAAACCTGTCATATCTCTTCTGCTGCTGTGCCTAAACATTGTCTTGTCTTTCACTGAAGCCAGGATTGGACAGTGATTGAATGTCATCTAGCACTTATTAATATGAATGTTGTCATTTGTCATCCCAGTCATCACTGTCACTTTGTCATTTCAGTTTGTGTTATATTGGCTCATGGTGTTGCTACCTTTCTGTCCTTCATCTCACCTGTAGATTCATGAATTAAGTTAACATACCTGAAGACTAGTCCCAAGGAAAAAGGATCCATGTCTAAAAATTACATTCATTCTATGTACACCCTGTTGCAAGTGGTGCATGCTTTTTAGGGAAGAAGAGTATCTGTTTTATCTTAGACTATGGAGTATGCTGTATTTCTATTTCCTAAGTTCCTTCCACAAGAGAATGAAAGCTACACAATGTCATTGCATTAGCAAGAAAAAGCCTTTGGTCTTCCTATTTAATTGGGGTGTTTTGGTGTAGTCAGGAAAACATGGTCTTTCTGAAACATCATATTTAAATTTTTACTTCTATCTTCAGAAATCTAAAGAGCGATACTAATAACCAAAATAATCTCATGCTCCCATTATTTAGAATGAAGGTAAATTAGGTTCACAAAAAACAGGGATTTATTCCACAGCTGCAATAAACTGGAATATCTGTTTGAATAATAGAGAGGCCTGGAGAGAGAATAAAACATCACTGATAAAAGAAGTATTAAAAAAAAAAAGCTATCATTGTTAGGTTTTCATAGAATTTGCCATACCAGTGGGCATTGTTTTTTAGAATGGAGACACCCTAACATTGATTGAAATAGTTGAATTTTTTTAATCAGAACTTAGTTCATACTTGTCAAAACTTCAATTGTTTTGAGTATATGCCAGCTGAATACTAGATATATATTTAGCAAGGAGCAACAGCAGTATATATTATAGACACTTATATGCTGCTTGCACAGTGACACCTGGCTCTGTACGGGTTATATGCATGCCTTATATTGTCATGGGCTACTCTTCTGGGATTTGACTGTACTTATACTGACAGTGAAGGAGCCTAGTCTGTCTGCTTGGTCTGTTCTCCAGCTCGCTCAGACATTCCAAAGAGAACCAAAACCATCAACATATGTTGCAGGGAAATCAAATTGCTGAGGTCTTAACTACAGAGAAGAAATTAGTTTATTAATTAGGTAGAATACAGAAAGAGTTTTCCAGGGAATACCTACTGACTTCTTCAGGAGTTTCAGAAAGCAAATTTGCGTCCAGAGAATGACCCCATTCTTTAGCTGGAAGCATTAAGTTCTAATGCAAAAACATGAAAACTGTGTTTAGTGAAGAAACAACAGGCCACTGAAATTGAGGTAGTACATGAGCTCAGAAAAAAAATCACGACTCGGAGCACTACGGTAATGTAGTTTTCCCAAGTAATGGGAAATCCAGGAAAGCTATCTTGTAAAATACAGTATTAATATTAGAAATGTGAAGCATATTATAAAAGGGAATATGAAGTTTAAAAATCTGCTCACCTGTACATAAATGGAAAGCTGCATAAATTGTTATGCATGCATTAATATTTTTAGACCATATGGGGGTTATGTATTTTGGGTTTCAGGGGGTTTTCATCATCATCATCACTTGTGGGTTTTGTGAATGTCTCTCTTGGGGAATAAAAGCTTGAAGAAATGCTGATGGCAAGGGAATCTGCTGCAATGTTAATTTTCATTTTCTTCCCAGAACTGCCTTATAATATGCAGTAATCCATATTCATTCTGATGAGGAAAAATACTATCTGCTTTTTCTTTCCCTTGTTCCCTCCTCTTTTTACTTCAGATAAAGTAATTATTAGAACGCTTTCCTAACTTCTGTCATGCAGGAAGGAACTACCTTTTCTGCCTTTGTTGGGTAAACTGTCTTGCTTTAACATCTTCAAAACCATTCTTCCCATAACTTAATTAAAATTCAGCCTTATTGCTAAATCACCTTAATTTTATTGCTGTACTTTTGTAGTTTGCTACTTTGTTTACTAAATAATGCAATAAAGCAGTAGAATTTCATTACAGTATCCAATAAATAATCAGGAAAAGTGTAAAATGCAGCAATAAAAATGATCAATAGAAAAATAATTAAATTATTATGACTAGCATAAACATTTAACTATCTAAAGTTTGTTTTTCTTCAAAATTAAGCATCTGAAAAGTTTGAAAAAGATTTTGGGGAGTATAAATTCATGGTTTTGACTGTAGGTATGCATATAAATCCAGAGAAAAGGGAAAATAAGAGGTTTCAAAAAATAAAGTAATCTGATCTGATTTAGTCCCCATTGAAAAAATGGAAAAAAAAATCTGTCTTCTTCAGTGTTGCCTTTGATTTCTTTGGCAACTTGGGATGATTTTTTGTTGTTTTAAATCTAACTCTGGGCAGTCAGGGAAATACACAGTGTATAATTCCTCTTCTTAAAAATATTTTTAAAAAACTACATGGCATTTAAAAAAAATTACATCAAGCACTGTCAATGTCCTAGCCACATCAAGGCTTTGATCAGAGTTTGCAGCATAACAGCCAACAGCTAATCCATGGAACCTGAACTGAGGAGTGGATTCTGTAGTGTTCAGCAAGGCACAAACTTTGAAGAGTTCTCTTTTCTAGCCATTATTTCTCTGATTTCTAGTGAAAGAAATACTCATGTTGCAGGCCTATTGAAATTCATTATACAAATCAGTCCATGATTAGATACAGATACATAAAAAATACAGACTTTTTGCCTGTGGTATCCACTGAAATGTTTGTAAAATTATAGTGTGTCTTCAGTGGAGGTGTGAACTCTATATTTTCATATATACACACTTTATTAAAACAGAAATAGATACATGTAAGTGTGTATTTTGTCAGCTTTCCCAACCAGATTATCAGACAGCCTGTAATGATTATTAAAGAGTACAAAATCCTAAAGTATATGACATACTTAAATGTACTTCAGTTGACTTTTGTTTCAGAAAGTAGACATAAACACCTTATTAGATGACCTCAGTATGCGTGAAAACTTTTACTGAGGAAAAGAAACTTAGAAAGCTGCAGAGCTTTAAAATGAACTCTCTCTTTTGCGCGGGGAAGCCAACTCATTGCTGAAATGCATTCGACAACTTCCTTTCCTTCCCTGAGGGAGATGTGTCAAACCTAAGAAATTGTAATTTAGAAATCCCAGCTGTATTAAACTTCTCTTGGGAAGTAAACTTGGTTGTTGTAACTTTCAGAGAAGCATAAGGAGAGGAAGTACTGTTCATTCTTATTTATATGAATTTTATATTCTTACTTTATATGAAAATCCTACTGTGGTTTTGGCTTAGACTTTAATGCAGGTTAGCCTAAGCATAAGATCTATATTATTCAAGAGAGATGATGCTTTAAATAAAGAATTTGGCAGTACTGTTCTGTATATAAGAAGTCAGTTTCATTTAGATAATATTACTCTTTTAATATGACAAACCATCAGCAGTTTTCAGTTATTTAAAATTCAATGGCAAACATTTTAACAGAATTAAGTTTGTATGGGCATATCTCTTGTCTGATAATAAAACTGATACAAGTGAGATTTTAAAAATCAAGATGTTAAAAACCAAAATGTTAATTCTCCTGTTGTCAGAACCAGCCAGCACAAGTAATAAGTAATGAGTATTTGGAGGTAACTGTATAGTACCAACACTGAAGGATTACTTGAAATAAGTTAGCAGAGTTGTGGTTACTACGTATGTATAAACTGGTGGACCAAGTCCTATTTTCTTGCTTCCATCTGCTCAAAAGGGGATGGTACGTGTGGTCCCGTCAGGCCTTATTTCAGAGCTGCACTTGGTAGACTGTGTCAGCAGCAAGGATGGTTTCGTGGTAGCTGTCAGCAGTTACATTGCTATGAGTGTAGCTCTGAGATTTGAATTTGGGTAACTAAAAGTGAACAGTGAGATAGTATCATATGCCTAAAAGTGAAGAGTTTTAGAAAAGGATAACAGGCTTGTAAAATTTGGCAAATGCTAAATTATATTTGTGGAGAATAATGATATGATATTTTAATCAGTACCTTCAAAAGCAGATGTGTGACACTGTGCGTTAGGGTAGCAGATACCTAAGAGAGGATTAAGAAATATACTCACTAAACTGGACTGGAATTTGAGGAAGCCTGATGTTTTGGAAGGGGTGAAGATCTTCCCTGGAAACTATAACTCCGCATTGATGATGATATTGAATTCTCCAGGATTTTTTTAAAGGAAAAGATATTTTTCCACAGAAATTTCCAGGTTTGCTGTGAAGATATTCTTTGAAGTTGAAAGATATTATGAAAGTCTTTTTTTCTTCTCATATCATCACATGCATTGTTATAGTTTAAAGTGTTCAGAACTGCTAACAGGGCTGGTGAGAGAAATCACCATATTGGGACTTAGTGTCCCAGTAACTTAGCAGTTTTATTACACGATGGTTACAGTAACCTTTAAACACATGAGAAAAGACTGATGTACACTATACTGGATGCCTCAGTCATGCAGCTGGAAAATATGGGCCCCTTTCCTCATATCCAGTTTTCCCTTCTTCTTGTTTAATTGAGCTATTAACATTTTAGAAACCATTAGTGCCTAACAAGTCTTGCACTTTTGGCTGCAAATAGTATTGTGTATATCTGAATGAAAGGCACGTTTCTTTCAGGAAAACTTTCCTAAAAACGTATCTTCTCGTGGATTTGCATGTGTGGACTTAAGAGCTATTTTCTCATGCAGAGGAGAGAGAAATATCTCCAGATTAGTGCTCTCTGGTGATAGCAGAGAGAAACTCACCTGTACTGCTGCAGAGAATGTACCTAGTTCTGTGCAGTGGTGTTTGCTCGTATTTACAGCTTTAGTTCCTTATTCAATAACTTGTTGAATGTTAATCTGTAAATAGAATTTTTATTGCTTGAACTTGATGAGGCAAAGGTTTTCTGACTAAATCGCTTTTGAGCCTAGTAAGAGCTATGTTGGGACTTGTTAAGCTTAACATCTCATGCCCCTAATAGAACCCTCTCCTAAAATACATTTTATTTTTAAAAAGGTAGATATAATATCTCAGGAATTAGTGGCTAACATAAATTTGATATTAAAATCCAACCCTCATACAATAGGTCAAATATCAAGGAAATCTGAGTAATGCTGTGAATTTCAGGTTATTTGGAAGACATTTTCAGAGCAACAGCCTCCTCATCTCAATGGTAGGGTCTTAGCAGAAGGAAACAAACCACTTTAAGGGAAACAAGATGTTTTAAATTAAATGAACGGTTCCATTCAGCTGTGTCTGTATTCTCCAAATCCCCCAGGTCCTGTCAGGGTATAAGAATATTCAATACCCCAGTCTTGCTGTTAGGTGTCTGCAGCATGTAGTAAGGATGCAGGTGGTATAGCCAGCTTGCAGGTAGTAATGTTTCCTTGCTCATCCTTTGGCTCTTCTAAATCATCATCTCCTGGGAAGTATTCTGAGTGCAATTTGTTTTTCGTAGTTTGAACACTTTATTTTTCTTGCAATTCCTAAAAATAAAACCTACTTAATGGAGCCTTTCTGTTTCAATCATTCTGGTCAAGTATTTTTGCTATATGTGATCAATATAGAGGAAACTAGAGTAAAATGCTGGATGTGCATATTTTTCCCATCCCAAATTAAACAAAAGTTGTAAAATCACAGATGACTCATGGTTATAACTTTAGCTTCAGAAGTACAAACAAGGGTGAAGGATTCTCCATGGAACTTTATCTTACAACATTGAATGCCTGTTGTGATTTCTTAAAATCAAAACTGAAATTTCTTAGAGGAAATGTTAGGGCTCTTATGTGTGAATGTATTAGCAACTCTAATTTTATGTGTTATTTTACTTGCTCTGGGATCTAATTTGCTCAAACAGAGAAAGAAATCCTTTTCATTAAATGAATGAAATGATGAAAAAGGCAAGAAACTTGAACATGAACCTAATATTGAAAACGGACAGAAACCTGAAAGTAACAATCTCATTTTATACAGATACAATCAGTTTGTGTTCTGTGAACAATGTTTTTTCTCCCAACACAAGTTGATTAAATCAGCAAGGAGTTGTGTGTTGTAGATATGTAAGGGATACAAGTGAGGGGGGAAAAATCATCAGAGAGAAAGTAAGAAAACTTTCTTGATTCTACAGCTGTCTTCTATGTCATGATTCTCCAGAGTCCACTTAGGAAAAAATCAAGTTTTGCACTGAAGAGCGAGGAGGTAAATGTTTTCTGCTTTGTCACTTCTCAGAATAAAACTCCAGTGTGTTTCCAGTCCTTATCTGATGTGACCTTTTCCTCATTAGTTATTTGTACTTTCATAAATCAAATGCGAAGCACGTAGTTGGAATGTTTAATGTAGAATGTTGAGAAAAAAAGACTGAGACTGATTATGGCTGGGAACTAAAGTGCTGAAAATACTAAGTCTAAATCTCTTCTCTCTGGACTTCAGAGTGTTATTAACGTTTTAGCACATTTGGCAAGCTCAAAGAAAAAATTAACACTATTTTTAAAAATCCGAATTCAAGATTTCAAGCCCTGAACAATAGCAAACATCTATATGAAGCTATAGCTAACATTTTAAACATGCATCATCTTTACTTAATCTTGGAAGCTGCACTTTTAAAATAGAATTTATTCAACTAAGATACTTATTCAGTTTAAAAGAAAAAGTTTTTCACTATTTAGTTCTTGAAAGCAGTGTTTTAATTAGTTCATTCATCTTTAATGATTTTTAGGCTATTTCTTCTTTACGGTGATATCTAACGTTTGTATGGAGTATAATCTATCCTCTATACTTGCTTAATATTTGCTTTACAGTGCACTTAAATCAAAGTAAGACTCTGTTGCCTGTGGAAGTACTATGTTACTGTATTAAATAATTTGGCACTTGTAATAACGCAGGTGGATATACTAAAAACATGTTTAGGATAAACTGGTGTCATAACACATGAAGAGGGGTCAGGAAGTCAGTGTGAAGTGTCACTATGTCCTATATTTGAGAACTCCTTTTACTTCCAGCCAGATTTTGGAGGTAATGCATGAAGAAGATTGGAACAGAAATGTACTGTCAGCCAGCCAAAAAGGGTAGCTAGGTTCTTTCCATAAAGAAAAAGTCCTAGGAGTACAAAAATATGAACAGGATTATTCCCTGTCTTCAGTTCCAAGGACCTGTACTAGTTCAAGATAAAAAATCTCAGTTAAGAGGGGAAGAAGGAGCGTATTCCCTGCTAACCCTTTCATATTTAATATTTTGCCTTCTTGGTGACCTTTCACTAGATTCAAAATATGTTCTATGAAATGATCTTTTAGGTTTATCGCCGATTAAGCAAACCAACCTCTCTTAACCTACAAGTGAACTTTAGAACCAAATATTCAATGCTTAGAAAATGAATAAGAATCCTGTAAATTTTTTGTAAGTATCCTTATAAAAAAACTTAGCCCTTTGTAGAATTTAAGCACAACTTTAGTTTAAGTTTCAGCAGTGTTATTGGAAACAGTAATTCTATGTACACATTTGATTAGTTGCCTGCTTCCCTGAAGACTCAAAATGGATTTTCCAATGAAAAGGCAGAGCAGTAGTATGTGATCAACCCGCCTGAAGAATCTAAACACAAACAATGTTACACAAAACTATTTTTGGCTCTCCTTACTGTCATGTTGAACTATCCTTCATAGGAAAGTTAATATTGTTGAGTATAGGTAGAAAAATCTGGTCCACAAAGAACAAGAAATACGATCATTACGATGCTTGTGGACATTGTAGAGTAGTAAAAGAAGCAATACTTACTGAATCACTAGATTATATATTTTAAATATATTTATCATTTTTCTTTCATTCTAAGTAGAATATTGATTCTTAATATAATATACTCACTTAGATATTTGTTTTTCTGTCTGCTTATATCTTCAAAGCACTGAGCACATAGACAGAGGAAGCAGACGTTATAATGCTGCAATTTAAAGTCATTGGATTACATGAATGAGCTACAGAAGTTCCCATTGCTAATTTGTGTGTGCTTAGCCTGTCACCTTCACTTCTATTGAATAAGATTGTACGTAGCCACTAGTTCACTGATTTAGGTAGGAGATGATATGATGCAGGTAGGATTCCCATGTGGTCTTTCATGTGAGAAATAATACCGGGTTTTAGAACTGTAATTTTATTAATCCTGGACACAAATGAGGCATAACTCCAAAAGCCAGAGTAGTTTCAAAAATAAATAGCATGATTACATAAAAAAAAAACCCAACAGCCAACCACCTAACTTTTTTCTAACTTTTCAACAGAAAATATGGAAACTTTTAGAAATGTTTCATGAACTTCATCTCAGGTCTCACAGGTATTTTGTAGAGAGCATCTTTGGAGTTGATGGAGGTGTGTATTTTTTTTTATTTGCAAAATTTCAGATTTGTGTAATTGTTTAATCACATAATTTAATTGTTTAATCACTAATTGGAAATGCTGTAATGCATCAGGTTCACATGCATTAATTACATGGTATCATGACTGAGATTTTTTACATGGAATTAGTTGCTACAGTAAGATTATATGAAGTACAAGACAAAGTATCCTATAAATTTTTAAACTCTCATCTGAACCTTTTAGGGTTCAATAATTTGTAACTTTTCAAAACATTGCTGATATTCTGATGCTATTTAGAGAATTTTCATGTTGAGAGAGATACTAGAAACAAAATTTAGGTGGGTTATCTGAAGGCATAACCAAAAAGGCTTTTTTTATCTTGTATGTTAAATCCTTTTGGAGTCCCAAAAAGCAAAGGCAGACTCTTTATCAAGTGTATTCACAAAGTCAAGGAAATCAGGTGGTTTTTCCATCCTCCATGCAAATGCTGTGGAATAAAAGTAAATCAAGTAAAAAGAGAAAATAGCTTAAAAAATAATTTTGAAGTTTTTGTTGTGCACTAAGCAGATGTCTATGAAGTGCTTATTGTTCTTAGCGTGGTAATATTGAACCAAAGAGAGTAAGCTTTCATATTAAAAGCTCTCAAAGTACTTGAAGAAAATCATGTCAAGGAATTCCTTCATGGAGTTTACATGCCTTTATTCTTGTTGGGATGGTGAAGATTTGTACACGTGCTGTTTT
Organism: Calonectris borealis; assembly: GCF_964195595.1. NCBI lineage: Eukaryota > Metazoa > Chordata > Aves > Procellariiformes > Procellariidae > Calonectris > Calonectris borealis. The sequence goes on along the minus strand of NC_134324.1, from coordinate 19,163,701 downwards.
TCCCATCTGTCCCTAGAAGAACAATCTTCAAGCTTAGTTGCAAGGCCTTTCCAATTTAATAACTACCTGGAGAAAGTGTACAGGGAGGCACATCCAGTTACTCAAGATCCAGGGGTGGAGCAAGGTTCCATGTCAAAGCTAAGACTTGCCGTTTATGTCTTTTCCCAATACAGTGCCAGAGGGCCAAAGAAAAGATCTCTTTGGTTTTATATCTTCCTTTACACTTTCATAGTGATTAGCTGTTATCTTCATAATCCTCTTTGACTGCTGTGGACAGTGTTTTGTTCTGTCTGTGACTGGGAGAGCCTGCTGGAACAGGTTGCCCAGGGGGATTGTGGAGTCTCTCACTTTGGAAATGTTCAGAAGCTGTATGGATATGGTCCTGGGCAACCAGCTCTAGGTAGTCCTGCCTGAGCAGTGCGGTTGGACCAGATGGCCTCCAAAGGTCCCTTCCAAACTCAATTGTTTCATGATTCTGTGATAAAACACACAACCTACATGTGAATGGAATAAATGAGAAAGTTCTGTGAGAAAAATGGTTTTGGTCAGACATTCAGAAAGAAACAGTCTGATCTTTATTCTGAAAGCAGCCAAAGGTGAAGATACGTTAGAGCTTCATGCACAAGTTGAAGTGATGCCTCCCCTCTTGTGTTGGACAAATGGGCCCTTCCACCTAGTACAATTCAGTGCACAAGTACACAAAAGTTTGTCAGTTTGTTACACCTACCCACTGAGGGAAGCCTCTCTTTCTAAAGGGAAACAATAGGAAGGAAAAGGAACTATGTATTACAGCAAGAATATCAGAGGATCATGCAAGCATAATGTATAAAGCGTTACTTCATAGCTAATTGTCAAAAAATTGATGTAAGAAGGGGATTAAAGCTGACAACTTTTGGATATTTTTCTACTTCCTGTGGATTGAAGCAACTAGTAAAAATGTTACTATCAGCAAATGGTTTCCATCATTATTTCCCATGTGTATCTTTTGTAATTGTACAAGTTCTTTCAATGATAAATAAAAATAAATTGTCTTTCTCATTTGGAAAAAAAAAAATTGAGAGTGTCCTACTGATACCAGTATGAGCAACATAATTTTTCATAAAAGCTAGAAGTTGTTTATATCTTAATATCTTGATAAAATATTCAAGGTTATTTTGGGCCTTGTGGGACAACAATAAAGGCTTCTACTTTAACAATTGGAATAAAGACCCTTTAGAAATCCTTGAGTTTCTGTAATGAAATAGAGCAGTTGTTTGTTGGTATGTTGTCTCTGACGTGCATCACTCTAAAACAGTCTGTCAAATAATCTGGCTATATAAAGAACAGCATAAATCCATCAGCAAAATGCCTATTCATCCTCTGAAAAATGTGGATTTATGTTCTTAGCATTTTGGTTATTTAATTTTTATTACTGAGATCATCTCACGATAAAATGGTTATTGTATTTTAAATCAAGCTATCTGTTAATTAATATGCACTCTTTGTGTCTAGAAATTCAGCTCAGTTAAAGACGGTTTCTGTTTTCTGTTGCCCTACAAACTGTATACACAGTAACACGCATTCTCTGCAATTTAAAGTTTAGTCTTAAAAAAAGCAACCATTTTATCCCATGGTGCATTCTGGTTCAAATCAGTCAAATTGTGGTTAGATTTTGCCTTAGATCTTGCAAATAGTTTCTTTAACAGGGCATTGTGATGTACCTTCTCGCTCTGTAAATAAACTCTTTAAGCTGATTTTCTTTTCTTTTGATAATGCATAAGAATTTTTGTAGACCTAAGAGAAGCTCAGCTTTCTTTTGGAGAACCGTGTTAGTTTTTCTTACACATCTAAGCATTTTATGCTAAAAGATATGAATGTGTGTTTTGGGATGTTACATATGTGTCTGCTAGGATAATGTCTTAACTAGGATGAGTAGTGTATGTAGTGTGGGGGATTCCTCAGAGCCTGGCAAACTGACACCAATATTGTGTGCAGTTTTACCTCCCTCCTGGTTCTTTGCATTCTTACTTGCATCTATAAGTAAAAATGGAGAAGTGGTCCTATTGAAAAGTTTGGTGTTTATGTTGCATTTCATTCACCTACAATTACAAAGTAGTTGTTTTGTGTGTGGAAAATATGTATTTTGGCTTGTAAAGTATTTTATAAAGGCAAACAGAGCATCGATTAGACTGTGCATAGTTATTTAATAACAGCTGTTCCTAGATCCCTACATGGACAGGTTTCTGTAAAACTACAATTTCTTACAATCCAGAAAAATATTTTAAAAGCATTTTATGCCTTTCAATTGAACATGTAATTGTAAATATGTAGAGTTTATTGTTATACATGTTTAATTTTGAACAGGAAAGCTGTATTTCTGTTGGAATTCAAAATTTAAAAACTGGAATAGAATGCTGCAATTAAGGTTACATGACTGATTATTCAGAATGCCTGTTAAAAAAGGAAAAAAATAGTTTTTGCAGATGAATATGCACTGTTTCTTACTGGCCTTCTTGTCTTAAAAATTACTGATATTGTGACTGGTTATTCACACGAGTAATCCGTTAAACTCAGTAAAGATTTCAACATTCCGTTTTTTATGATTTTTCACTGTTACAGAAATTATCTGTAGTATTTTACAATTACATGAAGCAAATAATACAGGATTGCAGAATCTACCTTATTTTTCTCTTTGGTTTCTGTCACTTCCATCCAACTTAATGACCCATTATCTGAGGTGCTTATACACGAGACACATCTGTATTCGCGTATATGTGTGTACATAAGTATTGCTTTGTGATATTTCTGAAAATAGTTCCTGGAGCCTGGGGACTGTTGTTTTGTGCTAGCAATATAGGAAGGGCAAGCCAATACTTGTGCCCTTCAGGAGAACTGACACAATGTCTCTGAAATAAAAGATGACAGAAGCCAGACAGTTGTAAATATAACATAAACTTTATAGTACAAAATTTGCTCTGAATTTCCTTACTTCCATATAATTGGGGGGAGGGGGGAATCCCTTCATTCTCATAGTAGTTTCTACATTATTAGTCATTTTCTGTGTTAAGTAGGTGTATGGATTGTATTAAATACTTCCCTCTTCTATCTACTCCCAAACCATTTATATTTCAAAGATTTTATGTTCTATCATGCTAATAATATGGATTTTCCAACTCCATGAAGAAGTTTATGCAATAGACCTTGATAACTTCTAGAAAATTATCAGCAATCTCACAGACAGACAATTAGTCACAGTCAAATTTTGACAGGTTTAAAGACTCAGCTAGGCTTTGAATAAATACTTGAAAAAGAATATCTGCATGTGACTCTTCTCTGAAGAATCCAAATTTGAGATTTTAATTAATATCTATTTTCTCCTTACAACTTCAAATTTTAAAGCAATGGTTTCTTTTAGTATTTTGGATGTCTGGTTTGATGCAGCCTATTTACATGGAATGAGTGTAGACATTACTAAAGTATAAGATACAGTAAAATAGCGTCTTCTCTCAAAGCCTAGTCCAATTCTTAGCTGTCTTATTCATCAGGGGCAACAATCCTGGCTCAAATAGAATGTTTTTGGAAAGTTAAATGTAGTGGAAATATTTTAATTTCCACTGCTGAACTTCTGACAACACTTATCTCTTAAGGGAATAGTTTGAGCATAAAATAAACAAATATCTTCTGATGGAGATATTTCTGTTTAGTTTTTGAATTTTACTGAGGAAACTTAGCACAGGAAAAAAAAACCAAAACAACATAGAAAAATCTGTATGCCTACAAAGTGTCTGGATAACCCTAGCTTTTTATGTAAATATAAACAGTTTCTCGTAAACAATTCAGGATATGGCTGAATGATTGCATGTATATTAGGGCCATATGATATGCTGGATCATTGTTCATGTTTTGCTTCCGCAGTACTTTAAGTTTGTAATCGCTTCATTGATTAATTCCTGAAATAGAGCAGGTTCTTCTATTATATGTCATTATTAATCAGATTATACAGCTAGACTTTTGATATACCTTTCTTAATTTATCAGTTTGGAGTTATGGTGGTGTGAAGATGCATCGCTATTTCAGTGTGATATCGGGATGACATCTTTTATTGTATTTGTATATGGTGGCCTTTCAGGGATAAATCTTTTTGCATCTCCTCTGAAATGTTCCATTTAATACTGCACCAGCCTCTCTTGTTGGTGTAATATTACATGATACATATGAGAAGATCTTCTCAATGACAAACAGAGTTTGCATAAGCTACGTTTTAAGTGCGTAAGATGGAATTTTAAGTGAGTTTTTGCTGATGCCCTCGATGGTTTTCTAGTTTGGCTATTCATGGAAAGTGTTGAAATTAAAGCTGGATACATACCCACCAGTACATGAGAAGAATAATGTATTCAAAATATAAAGGTTTTTTCTGAATGTGTTAATCAGCTCTATATACCTTCTAATTATGCTTATAATCTCTGTTAAAGAATTTTCCTATATTTATATACTTTTAATTTCAGAGCTGATGCAATATTTAGAATACAATTATGTTTTGGTTTGCTGTGCTCTTCTTGCCAATTTCTTGTGTTTTGAAGTCTCTCACTGATTGCTTCTCATTTTTCATTACTGATGGCCCCTTCAGACAGGCAGGCTCCGAGCTAATTAGCAAAGCTTTGTTCATGAATGCTTGTTTCGTCCAAAAACTCTGCAGGAAGGAAACTCATGAACAATAGTACACAATCTACAGTTTCAGAGGCTATAATGTTAACAGTAATGTGCTGCAACGTTTAAACTAAAATCCACCACTTTAGAAATTATTAATTCATGCTCACTGATGGGGAAGTTTATAGTCCAAAGGATATCCGAATAGGATGGCACACTGCTGCAGCTTTATGAGAATCAAAATCTGGCACGCAAGAATGGTGTCAGTGTCTAAACCACCTTTTGAAATTCCTCTGAAATTTTGTGGTTAGGCCCTCAAACTGGGCTATTTTTAGTCATCTTTTGCCAAGCTCCAAGCCTTTTCTGTTTTCTTTTGTCCTGCATTGTTCATCTTTTGATTCTGAGTGTGTCTAATTGCTGCTTAAACAAATTGTGCCTCGTAGTAGTGAAAGGTGGCACTCTGTTTTTTTGTCAAGGTTGAAAGTGGCAATGCGAAGATCCCCGCCAATGAGCAAGATAAGGGATAAACCCAAGTACGGCAAGAGGAAGAGTTGGGCTTTCTGAGATGGTAGAGCAACGACATCTAGTACCTCTGGGATGTAAGAAACTCTGTGATATGAAGAGCTACTGGTCATCACTAGGTGCTTCTTATTAAGGGTACTAATTTGGGAGCAGGGATAGGCGTTCGTCTCCCTTTACCTCCTGTTACATTCACAGCATCATCTTTTTGCTGTTTGAGGCATCATAGTCCTCGTTCACTTAGACCATCTCTACTTAGGAGGTCCTTACTGCTTTAGGGATAATTTTCAACACTGTGGTTGCTTATTGCATATGATGCAGAATTTGTGCTGCTGCATTAGGATAGAGTCTCTTTTTCTTTCTGGATAATTTTTAAGTTTTTCATATTAAATGATCAATAAATTGCTTTAATTACTATTGCCCATCTGTAGAGGGAAGCATTGACAGCACCACTGAAGGTGTGCAATATCCTTCTGGCAAATACTGCTTAGTAGATCTCCTAAGTCAGGGCATGTCCCTTGGGTCTGCTCATGCTATTACCATGTAAGGAAATACATGAAATATAACATGAATCTAGTCAAAGTCATTCTTCATGACTAGATAAAGATTTCTCTGTGTGTGTGTAAATTAAATCTTCCCTGAGTTACCAAGTGAGGGTTTTAGAAAGGGGTCTAGCATATTACCTGCTGTATACAGTAGATGAAGAATAAGCGTTCCTGCTGCTTCAAAGCAAGACAACCAGAATATTGATTAAGAGCTGGCTTCTGAAAAGATGTATGTTAATCCTTTTGAAGTGAATGTTTATTCAAGGAGGTTTCTGCAGAGATTGCCCATAAATTTGATGTTGCTTTAAGCAATGGGTAGAATACATATTTCCTTGAAAGGATGTGTAGCATATTGCTTCCATTAAAATATGAGTGTGTATTTTGTTAGCTTGTCATGTCATAGCTTAAACTTCTCATGACTAGGAAATACAATGTGCTTTACAGTTGGAAATAATTCCTAACATAGATTAAAATTTGGGCGTGTGATGGTTTTGATTAAAATCAACTTATAGAATGACAGTTACTAAAATGCAGATAAAAACTAGTACAAAGAATTAATAAGGGACACTGATAATAGAATGGCCATCGCTTAATATTTTATGTAGATTCATAAAACATCTTTCAAATTTTGAATCAACAGCTAGTAAAAAATTCAATAGTAATGAGCTCATTTGTATGTAAATGAATGTCATTCTATTCTAGGCTACCCATGCTTTATGGTATCCTCCTAGATATCACATGGTCATGAAAATAGGCCTTTTCGGGAAACCCTTCAAAAAAATCAATTTAAATGCAAACTCTTTGCCTGGCTTTTAAGTTTTCAAAAGTCATCCGTAAGGTTCTATCAGTTCGAAAGTTCTGTATACTTGTTTTAGAAATAATAATTCAGTGCGTTATCAGGAGCTGAATATCACACAAATTAGGAGCTCTAGGACAATTCTGACAATACCAGAAGGAATTTTCTTTGCATGTTCTAACTCACTTGGAAGAACTGGTCAAAAGTGGTATACCTGTGTACCCAGAGACATGAAGTAAATATGCAAAAGAATCCACATTGTGTAGCTGTCTTTATATCATTTAGACTCAATATTCACTAAAGCTCCATATTTTCTGTAAATATACAGATTTAAAGGTAGAAAGAGTGAATTTATAATGAGGAGTTTTCATATGGAAACCTTGCCATAGTGAGTTTTCCGTAGTACGTATGGTGCAGAACCATGCCATGTGCCTTATGTACAATGAACAGCTTGAGTTTTGAATATAATATTCTCAATGAACATCTGTGAGTAAGCCAAAGACCAAGATAGTTTATGCTCAGGCGTTCTTAATAGCCAAATATGACGAACTGAAAGCTAGTTTTCTTAAATAGAGAGAGAATGTTCACTTAGTTATCTTCCTCATCTAGAGCATTCTTGACATTATAGTACCTCATGGAGGCTTGATGGTGCAAGAACTGCAAGAACAGGCCCCAAAGTTGTAAATATTAAAAAAGATTTTCTGTCTACCCCATGTTGCATCAGTTCAATTTTATTACAACTACTACTGCGGTTATCCCGAAAAGTGGAATGTCTTGTATTTGGGAAACACACTAGCAGTTTTTGCCATCTTTGAGAACAGTAGGTTCTGGTATGCTCATATTTGGACCACAGTTGTGAGTACTTCCAGAAATAGGCTAGTAGAATTTAAAAAACAAAACAGACAACCAAAACCCCAGAAATCTTCTGGAAAGTAGAAATTAATCAAGTGTTGAGCGTGTATTTTAAATCTTTATAGTAAATAGAAACTAATAATATCTATTAGCTTTTTTCACTTTTAAAGGATGATCATAAAAGTGGACCATTTTTAACTTGGCATGAAGAGCTGATGGATCTACAGCTCAAGCTTTATGAGTTAAAAAAATATTTTAAGGAAACGAAAGAACTGGGGGTTTGTTTGATAATATACTGCTATATACAGATTAATAGTCTTCCAATATTAGTCCTTACTGGAAAAGTAAATTTTAAAATGTTTGGAGCAATTTTGACCTTAATAAAGCATCATTTCAGTTAAAACCTAAAGGAAAGGATCAGCTTTTTGTCAGGAACATATATTCACCCATACTCACTAAATTATTTCACTATTTCTTGCTTTTAATAATACGTGCTTAAGTGTTGTTGAATTAGGGACTAAGTGCACATATTGGAGATTAGAAGTGGGCACTAACATGAAAACCAGAAAGAAATGTTTTGATTGATAGCTCAGAAGGAAATGCCAAGGATAAATATAAATACTGTTGATTGCAAATGATGTGGGCAAGTGGTAATCAGTTGCTAATCTAAACAAACAAGACTCCAGCAGATATTTCAACTCTTCACCTTTCCACTTGTCTTCAAGTTGCCTTTCCCAATCCCATTTACAAACAAATTTTCTACTTGTAATGTTGCTAGTACGTTTCTTACACTTTGGGATAGTTAATGAAAAATACCTTTTTTAAAAGAAAAAAGGTTATGGATGAAGAGAATGATTGTGATTTGGGGGGAGAGGTATCCTCTTCGTCAACTTTAGAGAAAACTAAGTTACTATATTTTTTTTCTGAAAGCTAAAGTACAGTGGCTGATTTCTTATACTATATTCTTATAATATTACTATATTATATTTATAATATCTACCTGTGGGAATTCTGTGTGAATTGTGATGGTCTGTTGGGTGGTAGGAAACACGAAGAGGGGTGCTCTTTGTTTCAGTTCCATTATTTTTCTTGCCAAAGAAAGGTTTTGCTGAGATAGCGTTTTGCATTCATTAATGTCGTATGAATTATCTGGGTGAAACCCGTTCTCTGACAGTAGTTTACCGTGGGCAGGGTTCATGTAAAGAGTCTTAACCTTCAGGCTGATGAAGGTGACATAAACTGACTGAAGTGGACTGGGGAATTCAAGGATCATGCCATGAATTATGATGAAGCCTATATGCCCTGAATGAAGTGGTGGGACTGTCCATTTTTTATTAGATCATGCGTTTAGACGGAGCAGTTTTGAGCTGTTTCGATTAATGTGTTGGCCTCCTTGTTAGGTGGTTGGGTATTAAGTATTAAGGGTGTTTTAAAATACATTTGCCTTTTTTCAGTCCTCCCTTTTAGTTTCCTTGAGGATTGCCTAGACTACTCCATACATATTAATAACAAAATCTGAAACATATCATACTTGGTTTGTGAAATCTTTTTAAGAAATCTTTTTGTCAAAGTGCAAATTACAGAAATGAGTTAAGATTTTTATTATTACCACTGGTTTTAATCTGTGTGTATTGTTTACATTGTAAAATAAGAAAAAAAGAAAGACTTTTTGCTCTACGCAAGACCATGTGTGTGGAAAGCAAGTATAAAAGTTAAAGAAAAATAAACTGTAACAAATTTTAGGCAAATATTAAAAAAGTTGAAATCACCTGTGTAGGTATTTGCACATTGGATTCAAGAATTACATTAATCCAACTTGGGAGGAGAAATAATATCATGGGAGCTGAATCTCCAATTAGAATGAACTCTCTTACTATGAATTTTGAGTAGTTAAACTAAAAATTTCTTACAAAAATTATTAGCTGTGAAGAAAAATGAGATATGAATACACTCAAGAAAATTGGAAGCAGCTCATGAATTGGTTGCTTATGGATAGAGGCAAAAATTGGGGAAAAAAAAAATTAGAGTTCAGCATAGTTACTGAGGAGTGTGAATAGAGCATTTTGTTGTTTTCTGGCTTGTTATTGTACATGCTGAAAGGTATACAGCTGGAAATTCAACTGAACCTGAGGTGATATGAACTAAAGCGACTATGAGAAGTTTCAAAGCTGACCGCAAAAGGCCACACCTTACCCTGTTCACACAGCTTTTTACTAACTCTGAAGTTTAGCAAGGTTTAGCAAAACAAAACACCTGATGGAATTTCAGACTGTGGTAAAGAATTAACAACAAACCCTATTAAATCATACATTACTACATTGGAAAGTCTCTAAAGGCTTCTTTGTCAAGGCTAGTTTATAGTCCCTATAGTCTGTTAAAAGGCTTTTAGAGTCATCATGGTCAATTGGATCAGTGTGGTTATTGTAAATGTGCAGTAAGTCAACATTAAAGTTCTTATGAAATTTTAATGCCAAAAAATTAAAAGCACAAGTTCTGTAATCAGTTCATAGCACAAAATATTTGAGTGTCTGACCCCGTCCTACCAAGTGGGGATCAATGAATGCAGTATTGTTCTAATGTTTTCTACTGATAAGCAATGTGTTTTGTATAAAAAACACCGAGACAGTAGTCAGCTGCATGGTTGTAACTGGACAGCTTATTGGTGACTGCACTGGTGCGCCTTCCTGAAAGTTTTTATTGAGTTTGTGCTCAGTCCTCTGTTTCCTGGCATATTTTTCAGGTATTTTTATGGTTTTCAGTTTTATGAGCAGAAGTGAATGCATTAAATTTAGGGTGACAACTGTTTATTCTAAAGAAAGTTGGTTTCTGAGTTGTCTGTAAAAGTTACATACTAAGTATGGGCCTGGAGTCAGACTGTTTCTCATTGACTTGACCTTTAGCAGACCAAGTTCTGTGAATTTCTGTTTTGTTTTGGTTTGTTTTTTGTTTTCTTATTTTAGCAATTTATCTCGATCTCTGTCAATTCTCCATCAAATCAGAGAGCATTTTAAACTTGATCCTTTCAGTTGAACGTTTGTTTGCACCAGCATAATATCTCAGAGTTTGGCACTCTGTTTACAAGCTCAGAATCTTTTAAAGTAGAAAATAACAGTATAAATCAAAACTGAAGGTGGTAGAATATGTGGCTACTGCTTAAAAGACAGCATCTTTGTACAATGCTGAAATGATGTGAAAGGCTTAAAGATGATGCATATGTTTACTTAGTGTACAGGTAGATTACAAAGCAAATGTCAAGACGCCCTCAGGACTCTAACAGAAAAGAAATTTTATGCCTTCTTTTAAAACATAGATGGGCAACAGATTTAAAATGTAAACAGTTCATAAACTGCATTGCTTGCATGCAGAATACAATCAATTAGCTAAAACGCAAAGTTGATTTAGAAATATAATTAGGTATCTTCAAAATGGAATCAGGCATATGGACATAGGTGAAAAAAAACTGGCATAGAAAATCTGCTTCCTGGCAGTAATTTTGCTGGGAGGAATTATTAGGAAACTTTTAAATATGAAACAATTTGAAAAAAATGAGGACTATTATGATTTATATCATCTTGAAGTAACAGTGGCATGTAACCTTGTTAGCTTCAGAGAAGGAAATTACTGTATTCCTGAAAGTCATCTGCAATGGAAGCTTTTCATGGTGTAACTAAAAAATAATGACTAGATCAATTTTAGCAGGAATGAAGTTTGTAGGTTATAAATAACGGCGCTTTGTTCCAGGGAATGTAAAAAACAAAACCAAAAACACAACAACAACAAAAAAAACCCAAAACCAAACAAAAACAAAAAAACCCACCACAAACAAAAATGAAAAAAACCACAACAAACAAAAAAACACAACCAAAAAACAACAACAAAAAAACCCCATCACTTGAATAATATTTTTTTGGGAAAAAGAAAAAACACACAAAGGCAGAATGTATCTGATTTTGTATTTTTTCTTACCAGTTGCTGGAAAAGGAATCCAACACTTGCTGTTAGTGCTACTCAGATTGACTGTATAAGTGAACAAAAGTTGTTTTCATTGAAAAGAATGACCTGAATCCCCTTTACTTCAGTGGTAGCAGGACTGGGCATTGTACTTAACGGAAATGTGTTGTGGTTTCTGTTTCACAATAAACTTGCAACAGTTACCACCTCTGGGATGGACCTCATCAGGGTTCACCTATATTTGTTGACTGTTTTTTTAGGGTTTTTTTTGTTTGTTTTTTGTTTTTTAAATAAACATAGAGGTTGCTAAAATCCTCTAGAGCGATTCTTTGCAAACTACAGACTAGTGAGCTTTATCAAGTTATTTCTGTCTCAATCTTAAAGTATCTTTCTTAATTATCTTTTTACTGAGGAATTTCTGGATCTCTTTTTAAGTTTTTCTGTATTAAAAATGATTCTTTTCTAATGTTCATCTAACTTGCATTTCCAAACATGAAATCTCATTCTGACTGAATGAGATAATGCCTTTCTCACCCCATCCTGAATTAAGTGCATCTCCTAATTTAAGAAAGGTTCCTCAGTTCTGTCCGAATGCCTGGACAGCACAGGAAAATGTGACTTGCAGCAGAGCATTATCACAAAAATAAATCAATAAATACAATCTAAACGTAGAAAACCAAATAAAAAGCTTACAACATTGCAGAACAAGGTGGAACCATTTACTTTGCTGAGTTTTCCAAGGATCCCTGTGGAGTAGAGGACTTTCTGAATTGCTGCATCACCATATGGAAACTTGCCTGAGCTGTTAGAAATCACATGCGTGTCTCAAAGTCTCACACTGATTGGCATAGTCAGTGATATCTGAACTGCAAAATAAGAGAAGGGCTCAGATAAAAGCTTGGGAGTATGCACCTGAGAGCCCGTGATTATAACTAGGAAGATGACTAACCTCTGCCTGGATCCTCTCGGCTTCAGAAGACTTGGAGCTGAGCTGCTGAGTCTTCTGTATCAGTCTGACTTCTGTACGGTATCGTACTGGCCCAGATCGTCATAGTCATTTTTTACTTTTATGCTAGGCTAAATAGGTGTAAGTTTTTAGAACTCTCTTCCCTGTATAGATGCTTAAAATTAATTTTGCATTGCTCCTGTATATTCAGACTATTGTTGCTGGTTTACCTACATGTAGTTATAGAAATACATGACACAAACCCCAAAACCAGCTTCCCAGTGTATGCTTCATGTATTCTGCCTTTCTCTTTCCCAAAGCATAGATAGAGCTGGTGATTTACATAGCAAAAGTTGAAAGAAAAGATTCAAAATTTAAAATTGAAAATGGAAATTTTAAATAAGATGTCTCTTTAAAACACTGAAATATTTTGAGGATATTAATACATATAATATTCAGCATTTTCCAGACATAGAAAACTTTTTACGAAAAGATGTTCTGTAATGTAAATTACTTGATGCTTTAATATTAGGAGTATACAGCTGTTGCAGTTTTATAAGCTGTAGAGTTTGATTGTTTGCCATTTATACTGATAGGAATTGCATGATAATTCCAATGTCAGCGGTGTTTTAAACTAAGTCTTTTATCCAAACAACAGCTTAAAAAGTTTGCAGATATTGAATTTAAGAACGTTGTTAAAAATCTATTTGGATTAAACATCATACAGTAGAAAACAGAAGTGTTTCTGAAGTATTTTCTGCCCAACAGTTTGTGTGTATGAGGTGGAAGGGACCAGGAGAAGCAGAAATCTTCCACATCTTCACTTCATTTCAAAACCCTTCAATATTTATTGTGCTTGTTTCAAGTAATCATTGTTCAGACCTCTCCTTCTCTCAAGCAATTGCCATACTTCACAGATGACCAGGTTGTAGAAAATCTGTATCACAATATTTTAAAGACCCATCAAGGCTTAGATATTTTGCTTATATATCTGCTTATACTTATTTAATTAGTTTACCTAAGATTTATTACTCAGGTGAAAAATGATTTTATGGAAAAACTTCTATACTTTTCCTTCCCAGCTATGGTTGTTCAATGATCTCATTTTCAACATTTAGTTAAAAACAGTTTACAGGAAATGGTGTGTTTTGTTGGTTTTTTTTTTTAAAGTAGAAATTAGTTAAACCCTCAAATTTTCCTGAGTTTCTGCCCTCAACATTAATTGTGATGAAAACTGAATTAGATCCATGAGATTTGAGTTTGATTTTACAACATGAAGTGAAATGTACGATTTCTTGCACTTATTCTGGAATTACGTAGATTCCTTGATTTAAATCTCCTCTAAGTTATTATTTTGGGAACCAGGAACCTGCAAGTACTGACTGATTTAGTATGGTTGATTTAGTATGAAGGATCTTAATGTGTCCAGCTGAGAAGCTTTACTTAGCCCAATTCTTTTTTTCAAAACCACATTTTTTCAGGGGACTCCCCCCCGTCACATCTTCTGCAAGAATTAAAAAATCTTTCAGATTCTGTTTTACCACAGTGAATGTGTTCCTACACCTTTACACTATTATTTGTTGTCCTTTCTCAGTGAAACCCTTATAAGGGTTTTCCCTTACAAGCTATTTGAAGCTTATAAGAAAAGTATATGGATGCAACTTTCTAGGCCAAACCTTTAACTCAAATTAAGCATAAATTCTCTGGGTGAAATCTGGTTTTGACTTTGATTTTTTTATTTTCTGTCTTAAAAATGTAACTTCTTTCAGAACTGTATTTTTCACCAGAAATTTAGGATGATCGTTTTTGTTGCTAAGCTTTGCAAACTCATCTTAGGCAGGGTGATCCTACGCTGCAATAGGTGGCTACTGTGTGTTCACATCCATGTGTGCTTGAGTGCTCATGTGCCAGAGTGCTCTTGTATTCATTAGTTACATGGTCAAAATTCCTCGTCCTTTAGTTTGAATTTCATGGGTGGAAAAAGGAAAATGGGATTGTAGAGGGGAAAAGAAGTGCTTAACAAAAATAAGGAACTTCAGTTAATGCTTATTATGTAATGAGATCTTTAAAAAAAAAGTCGGTACCACTTTTAAAAATATTATACTAAATGTTACAAGGTGGTTCAAATTAAGTAGGCATGTTTTTTGTATTTTAGGATTCGCTTACTGCTGTGAAAAAGAAATGATGCTCACTGTCAGTGGTAGATGGACCAATGATGCAATTTTGTTAATATTTACATGAACAGTGTTGTGTCATATTCTTTGAACTTATTAATGGATATTGCTGGCTTTCACTTGTACATAAGAGAGAACAAATGTTTTTTACTGGCAGTTTACTTTTGTGTGCTTCATAGCATCTTGTGCTAAACATTGATTCAGATAATGATAAAGTAGTTAGAACCCAATTTTCTACTATCATATTTTTTATTTGCCTGTTACCTGTTTAATCTATGTCTGCATCTTTATCTAAATAAACTGTCATTTGGAAACAGTGTTTTCTCAACATTATGGACTCCATTTAAAGTTCTAATATAGTGCAACTTAAAAAAGAAGGTTAAAGGAAGGATCCACTGTATTAGCTTTCTGTCTAATTTGAACTGGAGTGGTGCCCTGTCCATCTTTTGTAAAATGCTGCATAGTATGGGAAGTTTACCAGAAGAAAGTAGAAGTATTTGCCTTTAAATGAACATGTAGAAAGCTGAAATAGTAGGAGAAGCTAATGCATTCTCTTTTCTTAGTGGAAATTTTTCTTGTCTAAGATGCACAAAAGTCTTCAAGGACAACAGATTGACAAGGGCATATTTTTACAGAGATTAAACTGCTCTTGCATTATAACATGAATATTCTAGATATAAACATGATGGTTTTATCAGGAAGATGATTCTTTCAATGTATTTGATCTTCAACAGACATTTAGTTCAGCAATTACATGAAAAAAAAGTTAGTTTCAATTAAAATTTTCTTGGTAGTTTGTAATCTTCGTCACAACTGGAACTGAGCATACAGTTTTCTAGCAGGGAGATGATACAGAACTGCAGACAGTTTTCTGGTGCTGTCTGGTGGTGATGGATAAGGTACTGGGTGAAAATTTTACTTCATCAGAAGTCAGCTTCAAAATCCCATTGACTTAAGAGTGCTAAAAATTCATTTGCCACATATACAATAGACATTTTATTATTCCACAAGTTAATGCACCAAATTAGCTTTTTGTTAGATCTGGACTAACAAATGGTGCTCTGTGCATGTCTTTCAGTGTTGCCCAATGTGGGAAGTTTGCTGGGAGAGGAAACAGTATATGCCTTTAACAGGAGTGACTGAATGCCAAAACAGCAGAAAACTTTCTCAAACAAGGACCTATTACATTCAGTGTTCATCTTCAATTTATTTATACCATAAAAATAGCCAAAGGCTATAGGGGCAATGACAGCATGGTCTTGATGGATGCAATACAAAGCTACAAAGAAAGCATGTCTAAGCTAAAAATCTCACAATTTAAGATACAAAAGAGTTAAATAATGCCAAGCTAACATCTGTGAAAATGATTCTGATTTGTTATTTATCTCTTGCTAAGTCTTTTCTCTGTGTCCTTTTGTTCACTCTAGTTGTTTCAGTGTTCTCCATGACTGAAGCCAGTGGAAATCCTCATTGCATTTGTTCACTATGACATGACACAAATACTGAAAAACTGTCAGTCACGTTCTAAGTAACAACCAAATAATCACCCCTGTGCTCTTCATAAAGTTTAAGCTTAACAATAAGATGGCTGGTGATACTTCATTTTCAGTTGTCTATCTTTTGAAAATAACTTCTTAAAGGTTTAATAAGATAGCTGAAAGATGAATAAGAAATAACTGTTCAGTAATGTGGAATCCTTGGATGTTTTGGGAAGCGCAGATTTGTATTTGCAAGAAATAATAATCTAACTATGATTCTCAACAGGGTGTCATAAGATTTTCAGCCAGAACAGTTTGGGAGTACATTGTTTCAGGCTATTTATTCAAGAAGTGAGAATAGATGAAATTCTCCAATGGGATTGAAAAAGTTGCATAATGATACCATAAGACATTAACTTAGCAGTTGGAAATAACACTTATGAACCACTGGAAGTTATATTCTCATGGGTTTAATATTTTCTATCGCCTCATAAATCCGATAGATACATAATCTCTTTATTAAGTCAGAAATTCTATTTGTTTTTGGAAGCTATCAACAACTCTGCCCTGAAATAAATGAGTTCCTCGTGGTAAACAAATTTGCACATAGGAAATACTATACTTAGACAATCCTCTATGGGTAAACGATCAAATATTAAGTCTCTCCTTGAAATTCAGTATAAAAAGAAACAAATACTGCTTCAGAAGATGTACAAATGCCTAAGTTAATATTAATCATATGTGTTAATTGTCTAAGACCTGGGGATTTCAGATCTTCATGCAGGTGTTTTCTGTGTTGCAAAATTCTAGTCACTTATAATGGAGTTTGGCTCTGGTCCTGCAAATAGTCCAGCACACTCTGTCCTTTGTGCCTGCGGTGAATGCTAAATGGAAACTTGTGGGAGTCTATGTGGGAGCATGGGAATCTGTGAGCTGAGCAAAACCACTGTCCTGGTTGATTCATACAAGGATACTTCTTGCGTTTTCAAGCTCTATTTTATAGGAAAATCTTACTTAATTTCTCTTGTCTGGGTTTGCTTTGGTGGAACTATGTTATAAGAAGTAAAAAGCAGGCATAGTATTATAATAATCCCCATTGCAGGTTACATAAAAATTTCAGTTTCTCTGTGTTTAGTTTAAGATATAGGCAGGTTTTCCCCAAGGAGGTGCTGGAGAAACACAGCTTATAGAGCTACATATTGGAAAGCTCATCTGGTGAAGGGAAGATTTCTGTAGAGATGATAGCTGGTGAGAAATAAGAAATTGAGCAAGGATCAAGAGGTAATAAAAGGCAGAGACTTGGGAGCAAAGACAGAGAATGGGAGAGTAGAGGCAGCAGAGTACTTGAGAAGGAAAGGAGTGTGGGGTTCAGGAGAGATCATAAGGGAAAGGTACAGGTGTAATGCTTTTGGATTTGGCCAAAAAAAACTTACAAGAACTTTCCCATCACTGGAAAGATATATTTTTTTTTTTTTAAACTAGTTTTCCTATGCAGCTTTGTTACTGAGTCTCACCTCAAAATTAACTGCCTTTCGCATTGCATGTGAAGTGATTTTGACATGCATGAAGTTAGTAATTATTTAAAAGAGCTTGGACGTTGTGTGTCAGTATACTCACAGTGTATTATGGGTTCATTAAAACATGGTGAATTTGAGATATTGATCCATGTGGAGAAGGTTCTATAGTTTGGAAAAAGCAGATACAAAATAGAACCTTTTTTTGCCTTCAGTAACTTCAAAATCATTCCATAGCCCAAGTCATGACTGTGATGCCTGCAATGTCTGGGGTAGTGAATAGCTATAGGTTTCCTGATAATCTCCCGCGCCTGAGGTGAACGCAGGTAGTCTGGGGCTTATGAGCTCTTTCAAGGCTTCTCTTCAGAGAAGCCTAGGGGGTACTTGGAAACATTTTCTGGATATAGCAAATAAAATGCTTGTCACGTTGTTAAATGTTTAGCAGACGTTTAGAGGGGAGAAATGATCAGAAATAATATACTTCTATGATATTGTGTATGACAGTTTCCTTCATCCAGATGACTACATTCAAAGCTGTCATTATATTTTACATTTGATCAAGTGGAACATTTCATATCAAATGTAAATATTTTTTCCCTTGTCCTGTGTGAGGAAAAACTGAAACATCACAGATTTGGGTTGTTCCAAACTAAATATTATGTTGTTTATAGTGGATGCCAAAGAAACAAAGAAACAAAAAGAGCAATTGTGGACGCAGCTTTAGTTAATTGCAAGTTTTGTAATGAAACCTATGTGCATCGAGAGTTAGCAATTAGACCAGCCCTGATACAATTGGATTTCACCTAGTGAAATGTTCTTGATTTGCAGGCTGGAAGCTGGTGGTTAATCTGTAATCTAGCAAACCTTACAGCAGCCTTTGGTCTTCATTTTAAGAATTTCAGTGGTCTCAGTTTTTGACAACTGAGAATAGCAATTGATTGCAAAATTTTGCAATCTGACCGTACTGTGTCATGCTGAAGTCTCGCTGCATCCCAGTAGGTCCTTGAACACAGAGAGCACCTGAATGCTCTCCCAGACACTATATGGTAGCTAACATGTGCTTTTGCCTACAGTTCATCTTTTTTTCCCCCATACTACGTGCCTCATTACCTGGGCTTGCATAGTTTAGAAGTCTTTTAGTTGATGAATTTCACTCACACCAGAATACAAATGGAAATGCTAACAAGGAAAAAACTAATTTGAAAAATGAATTTTTAGGGCCTTCATCTGGTAAATTGAAACTGAGCATAGTGTTTAGTCATGGCTCATAAAGACAAAGTCTGACTAGAGAGTTGTTTATCTTCAGCAAATACAGCAGGCATACACAAAATCTAAAACAGCTACCCAAGCTTGAAGTGAGAAGAGGCTCCTCTACAGCTTCAAAACACTGGGCACATTTTCAGATTCCTAAAAATCTTGAGCACAGCAGTAAATGGCCTTTTAACTGAACACAGAATTTTATCTTTAAGATTCAAATAACATTCAAGGTGTTGTCCTGATCTTCTGAACTGAAGTATCAAAGCTCCCATCCAACTCAAGTAAATTCAGTATTTGACTATAATTGGTATTTAATCAAATTCCATGATATGGAAAAATTATGCAGTTGCTGTTTCAATGTAAAGTGGCTTAATAACTTTTTTTGGTATTACATTGAAATACCCATCCTATCTAATAACATAGATTTTAACTGAGTGCAGGTCATCAAGGAAATTAAACTTTGTTACTTAAGGTTATTTTCTGTCAGGAAATACAACTGAAAGTTTTTAGGGAGAGATAAACTTCAGGAGTGGCTGGCTTGTGCAGCATCCATTAAAATAAATGGCTACTTGGAAGAATAATTCCCTACACATGAGTGAACAAAAAACCCATCTGTGTCACTTAACTAGATTGGATCTTACCAAAGGTTACCCAAATGAAAACAATTATCTCTATTGTACATTCATAATCTTTTTTTTTTTTTTAAGTGTAGTGTTTTTATTAATTCTGTTTCAAAATAAACAGGGCACATTTTATAAAAGTTAATAGGTCATCATTCCATTTTTCTTTAAGAGGTGAGACTTTCTCACATATTGTAATCTTTAAGTTGTATGAACTACTCACCTGTACAACAACTTACAACAATGCTCCTGCTTTTTAAAATAATAGAGTATTTAAAATATAGTATCTAAGGATTTTTACAATTCAATTCAATTTACACCTTTCATAATTTTTTATCTGAAACATGTTCCTTTCTGTCAGGCAAGTGTAAAACTAAACAGCTGCATTAACCTCAGTTGTGAATTTCACCCCATATTTTATGATATACAAGTCCCGTCATGAAAAAAAATGGAGGGAAAAGAATTAAACATTGGTGTCTAGAATGATTGCATAATATTTTTAACAGTGTTTTTGATATGTGCAGCATCACCTGGTGCAATATAGCAGCAGTCAGGTATCCTATAAATCAAAACATTAATGTCGTAGTATTTTTTCTTGTTAGAGTAGAGAATTTTGCTTATGTGAAGCCCTTCAATATATTTCGGGTAGGACAGGTGGCTGCTTAAGTACTATTTTAGTGGCCTGTCAAATCTTAACTTGACTGAGATTTGTTTGATTGAGTTTTGCATTTATTTAATCCAGACACTGAAGAGGAAAAACATTAATCCTATCTGATCAAGAATATAAGGTTTCCAAACAAGCTTTATTTTAAGTTTAATTCCCACTTTTATTATTGGGTTCAAATTTTATTACTTTTGGTTCTTATCCTTATAAACTGTTATCTGACTTCTTGCTGGCAGCATCCTTTCTTTCCTGAGACATAATTCGTGGTTACTTTGTGAAAGGCTTCCCATATGAATGTTACGGTGACACGACAAAGCTATGTTGCTCTTTTGGAATTTGAGGAACACTGTTCCATCGAAGGGACTTGGCACCTTGAAGTACCTAATACTTAATTAACATGGTAATGTTTCACTGAAGCCTTCGTTACATATTAATGAATTAATAGAGCTATATCTAAGCTAGTTAGCTTTATGAAACAGAAATACATTTCCTAGAAAATCACCACATTTTAAAACATTTTTTACAAGAAATCCACATTAGGTTAGTTATTATTCATGAACATAACAATATCTAAAATACAACTAAAAGTCAGTCACATAAATTAGGAATTTTCTGCAAGAAACCCTACTTTATCAGGGCGTTTATTTAGGTAATGGTGATTTGATATTTGTTTTCCTAACCCTGCATTCCTGGGTATAGCTACTAAGTCCTAGGATAACATTTATATCTGATCCCATGCAGTTGTCTCAGATGCCCTAGGGCACCTCTAACAGCGATAGGCAACAGAGTCCTCCCCATTGTGATAAAAACAAGGCAGAGATGGGGGTAACAGAATATAAATATGTCCTGGTTTCTCACACGAAATCCAAACCACAGCACTAGGAAGAAATTTAACTCTATCCCAGCCGAAACCAGGACAAAATACCATATTTCCTTTGGAGTGTTTTGGTAGATGCCCTCTCAAGAAAGACTGGGGCAGCCTCGTTTCAAGATAATTGCCAGCTTGAGGTCCCATCACAGTGAGGCTGAGAAGCTTGTTCATTTCAATGCAATTATGTGGCACTGGGCTGGGGAGAAAAACACCTGATGTTACTTCCAAATACATATGGTTTGTTCTGGAAAAAACATTCATTGCACTAAGATGGAACTTAATAGGTTGTAAAGGGACCTCCATATTTTACCATTTACATCTTTAGATGGTCATGCATAATGGTAGCAAGGATTTCCAAACGTTTAGATTTATGAGTCATGTCCTCCCTAGAACAGCCCTACCTTGACATTTTCCAGCATTCCCCATTTTTCTAAATTGCCCATCTGACTTCTGCAGAGCCTGATGCCTGAGTAGTTCAGATCTCTCTATTTATCTCACTGAAAAAATGTTGGATAAGGCAGAATGTATTATAGGTTTGGAAAAGGTTGGCAATATAAGTTGATAAGGTACCCCATTTAGTTCACTGTTCAGAGTCATTGAAAATAGGAAGCTTTGCAAGTTGTAGGTTATATCTAACTTGTAATGAGAGTTGGGATGATGATTGGATACAATTCTTTAATAGCCTCTCCATTTAATTGTCAGGCATCAGATCTGGAAAAACTGATGCTGTAGCCTGTAGTGGGAACTTGGAGTTGCGGGGCAGGGGGAGGAGCATGAAGACAGGAGAGCAGTAATAGACTTCTTTGTGGCTTTAATGAAAGCCAGTCTGTTATCCCAAGATGGGCATTAATGAAGCCAACAACAATACCTGGTTTTGTTTTTTTTTTTTTCCCCTTCTGTTTTGAAAGTTGTAAATGGTTTTCTTTAATGTTGCAAGTCTCTCTCAGTTCATCATACTTTCAGAAGCTCATGTAATAATAAATGTAACATAGTACCATGAAAATAGTTTGTCCCTAAAGTGAAACTGGGCTTGTGTGATGCAAATTGATAAAGTCAATTTATTATTAAGGTATTTAGGCACTGTTAGATGCAAATTGGTGAAAGGTTAGATAACAAAATGCCTAAATGAGTTGAATGTGTAAATTCCATTGGTATTTAAACTTAGTGTTTGTAAATATCTTACCAAGCTACAGACATCTGTATCTTCTGATAGAGGTGTAGAATCATAGTTACTAACAGTGCCATGAAAATATTTTTAATCATTAGTTGCTACAGACCTTTTCGATGCCTAGTGAAATTCACAGCCGTGGGTTCTTGGGCTGGTATTTGAACTTCTGTGTTATTGGCAGCTATGGCATTGTGGACCCAGTGCATACCATCACGTAAGGAAGGCATCATCCTGGTAAATCGTCTAACTAGTAGCTAGATAATAACTGCGTGCTAAACATCAGCATCAGATTTTCAGGTTGAGTAGGTACTAGGTACTCGTGCTCCCACACTTTAAGTTGCAAAGTGCAATTACTAAATGGAAAAGCTTTGGAATAAATGGACTTGGAGACCAATTGTAATGTAAAGGCTGTTAATGGAATTAGTCTCTTTTCTTTTATGTAGCTGTAGAAAATTCTGCGTGAGATTAATCCATATTTTACTTTTACACTTGTAAGGTAGATCTATCGTCCAGCTTAATAGTTTGAACATGCCATAGTTAAAAACTAAGGCACTTAAACCATGTCCTGTTTCATATATCTAAAGGACTGCCTATGATCTAACCATTGTGTTGCACAGCAACTGATTTCTTGCATTTTCAAAAGACTACGTGGAAGAATTTAGGTCCAGCTGTTTTGTTTGGGGTAAATGTGTCCTTTTTTTTTTTTTTTTGTTTTAAGCTGGATAGGAAATAACAGGAAGGGATTTAGCTAATTTTTCAGAATTTGTGTGGATTAAGGAACCAAGTCTGTTAGTATTGCGTATATACTTGATTATTACAGATGTATTTATAAATAAAGGGAACAAATGGAAAGGGGGGGGGGAAGCTGGCTATCAAAACATTTGTATTTGATAAAATTTTTTAAAAATCCATATTTATTATATTGTAGGAAAAGCAAGGAATTTTTTTTAATTGAAATTCCATGAGATGGAAGTAATGCTTTCTATTGCTATTAAGGTATTTTTCATGAGGAATATTGTCTTTTACTGCTCTCTTATGTTAATTTCTATTTTTAAAAGGGGGGAATTAAAATATGCATAGAGATGAGATAATGGTGGATTCCGTTCCTGGAGTGAGTAAGCAGCTTATCGGAGGGTAGCTGAAACCCGCATCTTCCTTTGGCTGCAACAGCAAGTCTGTCTGATTTATTTCTGTGTGTTGCAGAAGTGCACCATTGTAACGACTTTCCCAGTATTCTGCTGCTGAAACTTTCCAACTTATGCATAGGTGTATTTTGGAGAGAGGAAAGGAAAAGGGCGGGAATGACTTTATTTAGGTTCACTGGGAGTGACCTTTCTTCTCTTATGAATGCTGCAAATGATCCATTACCCTAATTCTGTAACCACAGAAAGTTGACATGAGTTCCTTGACTGTTTCACAGAGTCACCTCTATATTACTGGTTTTCATGTAGCTATTTACATAGCACTATAGAGGACATGAGTACAGTTGTAAAGGTGACACTCAGAGAAGTAGCATCCTGCATGGATGGCTCCTATAATGAGAAATGACAGCTGACCACAGGGATGAAAGGAGGAGGCCTAAACAGAGCAAGAGGAAAAATGGATAGAAATGGGTACATCTCCACATCACTGAGCAATCACTGAGGAAAGAAGCAAATTGCTGTGTGTTCTCCCCTCAGTCATTTAATGCTCTGGATATATATACATATTTACACCCCACCCCCTGCTCTTATTTTTAAGACTCTCTGGCAGGTGCTGACTTGCCTGTATTAAAGGCACATGCTCCACAGGTTAAGATTATCAATTTGATTGCCATTTCTATGTCACAATGTAAATACAGTCAGAAGACATCTATGCCGCTGTGTTGGCAGTTGAAGGGTTTTTGTTTGCCCTGTACTCCCTGTTTTGCTGGTAGCATTTGTACTCTCATTTGCCTTCCCCCTCCCTAGTGGATTTCATGGTTGGAAGTAACACCTGTGGCCACTCTGTGCTCCAACAGCTGCAGGACTCGGATGCCAAGCTCTTGAATGTATTTTTTTCTGTTGTTGTCATCTGGGTTAGAAGATAGCTTCCAGGCAGACATCTCAGCTATGTCGGTGTTCATTGCTTGTAGTTGGGCATCAAGGTGTCATTGGGCTGGTTAGCTTTTCACAATTTAATTTATAGTATACACATTAGTGGCAAGGAATTTACTTTCCTAGTACGTGCCTTTCTAGGGAAAAAGTCCTGGTCTACTGTTTAATATGTTGAAAGCTCTCTTTAGATCATCATGTGCTCCGGACAGGGTTGATAGCTTCTTTTGTGCTCTGCATGTGGTCAAGAACGCTCTAGTTCTGTAGCACATTAGGGATGCTCATAGAAATGTCTCGTCAGCATATCTTACTTGACTGCTGTTGGAAGTATTTGCAATCTAATTCAGTGTTTGGAAACAGAGAGTACCTGGAACAAAACATGGCTGGCTCAGCTAACGCATCACCAGAAAGGAGACTGTGAATGACAGTCTTGTGTCTTCCTTCTGTTGCTCCAGGAATTGCTGTAGGTTTATGTTTGGTAGCGTGTGTATGTGTGTATATAGCAGCCCCTGCGTGAAACCGAGTGAAGAGGTAGGATGCCATAGGGTGAATTAGACTAAAGAACTCCATTCGTTTACTCAGTTTCACCCTGCCTTACCTTAAAATTACATCATGTCTTGATTACAGATTAGTTTCCCAAGAGAAAGGTGTTTCCTTATTCAAGAACTTGTTTCAAACTTTCAGTAGTGATTGAGCAAAGGATACCACAGTAACCTATGAGTTTGCTGAGGGCCCTGGAAGAGAACATGACTATTGCATTTGTCTGAAGAAGATGATTTTTCTTCATTTCTTTGTAGCTTTACTGTTTCTTTTAAAATTCTGGAGAATATTTTGAAAACGTGGCTAACGTTTTCTGAATGATGCTGGATAAGAAGATGTAGCCAATAAATTGTTGACTAATGACCTTATCACTGTCTAATATGTTGGTACGTGGCACTATTTTCTATAGCCTTGTGACTGTTCTGGACAGGAAAAAGCTCTCAAAAGCAGCAAGGATTGCTGTGTCCTAGAAATGGTGTTTGATGAGTGTCACTGGAACTAGATATTCAAACAGGCTTAAAAACTCTGTTTCTCCAAGGTTGTTTGTAAAATTGGAAAGCAGAAGTTGAATTAGAAATTAGAATTAAAGTTTGATCAATTAAAGTTAGAAATATCACTAATTTCTTCCCTACCACAAGTCCAGCGAGCAATATCCTGTAATTCCATTTCTATTCAGCAGAGTGTAAGTTGGAGAAGTGGCAAATGCAACTTTTCTGCATGAGATACAAAGCCATTTGTAGTAAATTATATTTCTACCTGTAGGCTTATGCTCTGCATTCTGTTCAGCTCTTTAATGCTAAAGTTTGCATACAGAGTTCCCAGTTTCAATATTCACATAATTTCCTCCTGAAGACAATTAATTTATACATACTCCCTTGTACAGAGCTCTAGGCTTCAGAAAACTTTTTGTGGAAAATGGACACACAAATTAATTTGACTCACGCAATTTACTGAGGCAACATCATGGAAAATATAGTCTCTTTTCTGTTGTAAGCAAAATGTGTTGGGGGGAGAGATGACCTTCGGAGATAAGGCTGAAATGAAGCAAAAATGCATTCACCTCCTATTTCACATTGAGGGCTGATTTTTATCAGAACACTTGGATGCATTTAGAAATGGAGTTTAAGGACAGGGATGGACCTTCAAATGTACCTCTGACTCTAAACATTACCTAGCCAATTATTTTTCTTCTGCTTGTCATATACTAGTCTTTGAGGTGAAAGCTCAGAGTGATCAAGGTACTTAAATACCGTTATGTGTGTAGTCTGGAATAGATGTTTCCGTGTGTGTAAATGTGAAAACTTTTTTAAAAAAATGAATGTTTTAATATAAATGAATTTTTTTTAAAGGATTCATTTTTATGCATATATAAAAACATACTTCAGTCTATTTTATTTCCGCAGCAAGCAAGCTCAAAAGTTTTTTTTAATCTGTTGCTTATATATGGTCAAGTTCCTACTGAACCATAAAAATGGCTTAAAGACCTGCACAGCCATTTGTATATAGGGCAAAAATCTTGTCGGCTGTTCTGCTGTAAACAGAGCAAAGATCTGCTTAACTCAAACAATCATCTCCCCCTCCCTGCAAACTGCACTGCCGTATGAGCTTATGGGTTTACTGGCAGGCATGTCTACCCCTGCAGCTGGGCCATTAGCTAAAACTGATGCAGGATTGAGCACTTGGCAGAGAGTATGCTGTAGGATTGATTACCAAGGATCAATATGTTGCTTTGAATATGTCCTGCATTTCTCTGTGTGTGTGTTTGCTGCACGTGTGACTTTCTTGCATGTGTGACTTCGTCTTCGTCCAGCCCCTGCAAGGCATATTTCCTGTACCCCACTGCATGGCCGCTAAATTGTTTTGGTAGGTCATGATGTTCTGAACTGTTGAGGCAACTGGAAAAAAAAAAAAAAAGATACTATATTTCCCCAGAATTACATGGGATGTAATTCCTGCTGCTTCTAATGGATGTAATTAATAGGAGTTAATTTACCTGGCAGTGCTTCACTCTGTTTGACATGCACTGGGTAGTATCAGACCCAGACGTGCTTTGCTGGGTCTTATTACTTTTAAAAAAAAAAAAAAAAAAAGGCAAAGCTAGATCTATGTATAATCAATATGTAATAACATGTAATACTCGGGCTTCTTATATCAGCTGCCGCCTACAAAAAGGCTACTCTCTTCCTCTGAACCCTCAGTACTGTAAAGTTGCAGTTAGTATAGCCGTTTGATTATGTATGATTTCTTTTGCTACAAAAGTATGACACCAGTTAATTCTTATGATCAGGTGGGTGTCAGCCTACACAAAATGTTTGGTAAATCCAGTTTCTAGTGTTGGTGGTACAAAGGACTTTTAACATGCCTCATGTAATTTCAGCAGAGAGGCAAAGATGGAAGATGAAGAGCCACTGTTTCATCTTGTTGCTCAAGATGCGACTCTGCCAATTCAAGTTGAATGCTTTATATTGGAAATAGCAGTGTGGCAACTCATATACAGCTAGCTTTTCTGAGGATTTGGCTGTGAGAATTCTCCAACTGGCCAGGAAAAAAAAAAAGATACAGTAGGAAGTTAAAAGCATAAATGGCCCTTATGTGCTTGTTACTACTCGTAATTTTTGTGCCTTAGTTTCGTGTGGGATTTTAGAAAGTGATCTGCTTTGAAAGAGGCTGATTTTTTCTGCTGTGTACCATATGAAACTCTTACTGTTCTAGCTGCTTTCCAGGCTTTGATTTGTTTTGGATTCTCATGAGTGCCTAGTTTTTTGAGGGTTAGGGAGGATGCATCCATGGCAAGTAATATGCTGGCTTCTGTAATATTGGCATTGCTGAAGATAGTTTAAATCTCATCTGTGAGCCTACATTAGTACTGAAGGACTGAGGCTTTTAAAGGTCTGTTACTGCACACTTTCCTGGTCCCTGCTCTGCAGCCTGGGCACACTCAGATCGTAATCCCCTGTCAGTCACCAAGGGAAGTAAACGCCTTTGACGGTTCTGAGCCAGTGCCAAAAGAATCAGATGGCCACAGGAAGAGTTCTTAGAAATTTGTTAGTGACTGGCATGTTAATAATGTTAAAATACTTAATCATAAAACAGTAGCCAGGAGCCTTTAGAGTCCACCAAATTTTTATGGTTTTCCAGAAGTGTTCAAGTGTTAGACTGCTTTGTTTTACCTGCTGTGTTCACATATACAGAATTATTGAAGAAGAGAGCATTCTTCTAGAAGTGTCAAAGGGGTGGCCATGCAAGTTTTTGAATAAGCAGTGCAGTAGTACTTCCTTACATGGAATATTCTTTAGGCTCTATCCTGCAGTTTTCATACTTTTTCTTTAAAAATGTGTGCTCAGTACAACGCAGACATCTGCACAGCTGACTGTAGAGATATCTCATACCTCACTACTGTTATTTTAGTCCCTAACATAATAAAAGATTTTTCAATCAATTTTGGTTTTGAAAGGGAGCAAAGGAACAGGTTTCTTTAAATTCATTTTCTATTGGTATGAAATTTTTGTGATTTTTCTTTTTCCTCTTCTCCTTGCCCCCAAATCCATCTCATATTTCACGGACGAGGAAACAGTGTGATGGTGCGTCACACCCAGTTACATCAGTCACATTGGCAGTCATTACTGACACAGCTTAATGCAGTCTGACTGATGTAATCAGACATGATGTCTCTCACAGTACAGTGTCACCCTGAGAAATCTGAAGAGACACAGGTTTCAGAAAAACACAGTTAAGGGTTGTTTTAGAAAACAAATAATAACCCAGGGCTTTGCGTCTAGAGATGTGCATCCAAAACAAGTGGGTTCTTCTGGACAGAACGCGACCAGTGTGCTAAATTCATTTCCTTAGGGCAGATAATGTTTTTTTCAGCCCACTTGAATGAACCTCGTTTATGAAAGAGTTAACACAACTTTCTGCAATAGTAATTTCTCTTTCTGTTCCTCATCTAAAGCACAATGATGTACATTTCAAAAAGATGTTTTGAGTGCCTCCCTTCTTGGGATACTCAGCTTGTGACCTCCTGAACGTGTCTGGTTTCAAGGAGCTGATCTGAGATATCTCATATTTGGCTCTCAAAAGTTGAGATTGTCAAAGCAACTAGCCACAAGGGAGTATATTTTAAACGCATGGAAATCTGGAAGGTACTATGTAGCATCAATGCTGTGGTTTCTTTCCACATTGGGTGTGTTCATTGATGGCATTTATGAATGTATTTTACTATTCTTACAGCTTAGCTCCTGCAGTTGAAATGGCTCAGTTGCAAACAAAGCTTGGATTCATACTTCTTGATGTGTAGTCAGAGCAGGGATAATTTTTCTTGTCATTAGAGACACAGTCCACATTTGAAGTGCTCAACTGGACCTGATCATTTCCCAAGTTTATTTTACTTTAGTGATCCAAGATTCAGCTTTAGCTTTCCTGACCTCTAGAACAGCATATGAAATCTGAGATCCACTAAAGTCAGTATCAAGCTTTCCATTTACTTCAGCAGGGCAAGGTCAGACATGTGGAGCACGCTTTAGGTACTGACTGAACTTGAAGTTGTTTGAAGAAAGTTGTCCAGCTTGTTAAAGTGAGAACTGGGTAAGATGTACCACTTGAAGTGTCTCTGAAGGGTGTTGAACCTGTGAAAAACTACCTAATTTTTATCACCTAAGCAAGTGAGAACTGAAAATTCCATTGAAATGGAAAAAAATACTGATCAACAATGGGAGAAACTGTTGGCTATGCTAAAAAAAAAAGAAAAAAAAGTTTGCTGTGCAGTCTGCTTTTGCTTTATATTTGACTTGATCTCTTACTGGTTTTATTGTTTTACGCACGCTTAGATGTGTGTTAGTAAGAGCGTTTAGGTAATGTTAGTCTGTAAAATGCCAAGTACAATGTGGCCCTAAGTCTTGATTTGGGATTCATCCATATGACTACAATCAAAATAATAAATATTAATTTGGTTCTGGACTCATAAATTCTATCAGAGACATCATCAAGCTTACAGGCAAAGCTGTAATTATAACAGACATTTAAATTAATGGGTTGGACATAAATGTGGCTATCAAAACTGTTTTAAAAATACAGAACTTAATCTGTACTTCTGTCTCCATCTCCAGAAGTATCTTTTCATGTCTGTTCTTAAAATTGCATTTCTAACTTGATTTCTTTTTTTCCCTTAAAAGTGAAAATGAATGCAAACAATTTGTGCTTAAAAAAAAAAAAAGAAAATATACAGGAAAACAACTGCATCTCTGTTTGCATGTCTGTCACCAGCATTTTAATGACCACTTTACAACTTTTCTATCTGTGAAGTTAGATCCATTTCAGCTCCCTCAGCTTAATTTGCATTCAGCATTATTTTGCTGTTTTGGGAAGTATTGGTGGAGAAAGCAATAGAACAATATTTATAAAATGTCTGTGGAAAATAAGAATGTGAGCATGGAGTTGCTCAGTACAGGGACCCACTGGTACCTCAGCAAAAATATTAAGTTATAAAGGTGTCATTGCCCGCTGTATACAATATATGCTTCTGTTTAATCCTGCTGGAGGGGACTATCCCATTTGTAATAGTGGTAATTTGAAATTGAGTGTGTCAAAACTGATAGCAACTTGGTCTCGAGGGTGCTGGTTTGCTGCATGTGTGCCTAAAGCAGGGCCAGCTTTCAGCCTGGGGAGTGATTTTCTACAGTAGGATTCTCAGTCTTTGTTTGAGCTGTGCTTGAACTCTTTAACCTTGCACCTGGACAGTAATGGCATGATCAAAGGTTATAACTCTGAGAATTAAGCTGAACTCTTGAAAGAAAAGTTCCTATTTAGGGCTTGGTATCTCCTAACAATAACAATAGTGAAAAATAGAGCAATTACAAAGCTTACATGAAGAACAGTTTGCAAATAGAGGAGATCAGAGCTATCATTCGTATTGAGCAACACTAACCTGAGAGGTATTGGTCTGTCACAGTGACTGGCAACTGGCCAGACATGGTTTCCTAATCTCGAAGCTGTATCTCCTAAATCAGAGTAGCATAGGAGCTGCCAGTCTGGCTACCCATCACCCACTGAAAATAGCCCTGGAAGCCAATTTAGTATTCTGCTTTGTGCCAGCCAGATAACCCAGAGAGGCTGCAGTAAGGGCCACAATCACGAAAACGTTTGAATAATTGCTGACAGAAGGTAAAGCACTTCTGCTTAAAACAAACTACAATTTGAGCACGTGGTGCTGTAACAGGGTAGCTTCTTACTTAGCACCACCCTGAGTATTCTTGATTCTCATGTCTAACCTAGGGCAACAGCTCTAATCTCTTTAGTTCTTAGTTAAACCCTGGGATCCAGATCCACTACGGGTTCTTGTTTATGGTCTTGCCCATGACAGTCCAGTATACCTGTGGAAGAGCAAATGGGCTGTGTTGTTTGACTGGCATCACAATTATATTTTAATTATTAAATAATCTTTAGTGCTTAGTCATGTGGCAGGGGAAAAAGGCACTTTTTTTTTTTCTGATTGATTACACAGGGATGGCAGTTGAAATACTTAACATGCTATGTAATTTTAGGTAAAAATTAATTAGCATGAATAAGCAAGGCACCCCATGGTGTCACTGTTTAGTCAGTTTTCTATGGAGAATCACACTTTGATAGGAAAACCAATCTTTTTTGGTGTTCTCAAGACACAATAAAAACAAATGAATTAAAATTAGTAACTGATGTGTCACCTTATCATAAGTTTTCTTTCAGCAAGGAGGTGATTGTTCTATGCCATACGTTCCACTGTCATAAGTGAAGGAAAAGGTGTGTGGGGGAAGACTAGCAAAACCTAAGCAAAAAACCTCAAAGAAATGGTATCACTATTTTCCAGTGCAGGCACTGCCAATTCCTGCTTGGAAAAACTGCTTCTGAACCTGTTCATCCATGCTTTTTGATGATAATATATATCAATTTGTAAATATGGAAGAAATCTGTCTCTGCACTGTAGTTAATCACCTGGATGGAAGGGAGAGCTGTCAGGGGCATTTTAAATGCTCGCACTCTTGTGCTGTGTGACAATGTGACGGTCATATACAACATTTTGAGTCTCTAAATTACTGTGATAAGTGACCTAAAGGAAAGAGAGAAACAAGGGACTGCTAAAAAAAATTAATAAGAGCAACTCTTTGATAAATACAGTGACTGAACAGATAAAGCAGTGAAGCCTGTTCATATGTTAAATCTAAGATGTGGTTGATCAGAAAGTTTAAAAAAATGATCTCTGTGTGGCTAACCTTAAACGTGATTGGAGTTAAAATGTCATGGTGATTTCATGTAGACAAGTATTTGATAGGGGTGTTGGTTAGAAGAAAATTTAAAGACAGGATGCACAGGCTTGGTTCCTATATCTGAAATTTTAGGAGATCTTTATTGTCCAGCTTTACTGTTGAGCTTTATGCAAGAGTTCATGTTCAAGAAGAGAGACCCATAGAAATTCATGCCATCAAAATAGCTGGCTATTGTGTTTACCAGTGTGTTGTCAACAGCATGTGGGAGAACACATGCTGTAATATTGTGCTTTGGGTTATTTGGCATGTGCTGTAAATGAGCATTTGGAAGAGATAGGATCTGTGATTTGGGGAAAGAGTGAGAGAAAGCGTATCAGTGATTTTATTCACTATTGCTTCAGCTAAAGTCCTCCTTCCTCTTAATTTCTGAGAGTTGAAAAACTAGTGTCAGTAGCCAGAACCAAGCCTCCCGCCCACACATTTGGCCAAAATTTTAATCCTGCCAAGAATAGTCACTGCCTTTTTTCTTTTTTCCTTTTCTACAGAAAGTGTCAAAGTGGAGCTCTTATGTGTACACATAGCTAGATCAGAACTGTTGGAGTTTTATCTTAAGCATGTGTTTGAAGGGTTTCTGCAGGTTTTTTGTTAATCTGAAACATTCTAAAAATAGAAAAAATTGTAACTGATTGTAATCAGTCACTTTTTTTTTTTTTTTAATTAGAGAAATCAATTTACATAAGTGTGGATTCTATGACCATTGTTTTACATTTAAAGGCTCAGCCCTCCCTCTTCTCTCCAGTCAGTTCTGATCCATTTTTCATTTTGGAGGTTTTATGAAGTGTGGCAGAGAAGGGCTGAATCTATTGTATCACATCTGTTAAGGGTCAGAGGCAAATAAAACCACCACACGTGAACATGTTGCTAGCGGGGAGGTAGTATAATATAATAAGAGACTTTGCTTTTCTTTCTCCATTCTTGGGTAAATCCACATCAGTTTCCTCTGCTAATATTGTAGGATTTTTCTTCCATCATATCTGCTGCAACTATGATTATGGGCTGTTCCATCTGCAAGGATGTTTTCAGGTATATTTAGCTTTAAGCATATGTATAGTCTTTGCTGAACAACCAGATTGCTTGCATATAAAAGTGAATGAACATACTTAAAGTTGCGAAGCCTATTCACCACAGCACCAAAAAATGGCATTTCAGGCTGGTTACTCTATAAATTAACGTTTGAGACTGTGTACAAATACCTTGTTCAACGATCTAATTCATAAATAATTACTTAGATTATACATAGGACAATAGAGGGTTCTTTTTTTTTTTTCTTTTTTTTGCAAATTACAACGTTGTATTTTAATTGAATACTGAATTTGCTCAGTTTCTCTTGAAAAAGAATTTGGCTCTTCTCATTCCAAAAAAGCATGCCTTACTACTTGAGCTAAGTAAGTACTCAAGGTCTGTGTCTGCAATCTTAAAAATGTATTTTCTTTCCATGGAGGAAACTATAGAGATATGGTGTCACCAGTCTGTGACAGAATAACATATTCTAAAAAGAGAATATAGTGGTATTTTTTGGTGTAAACCACCTTATTGATTTCTTGGTAGAAATACAATTTTGATTTCTCTTTATTGTTTTCATGGGCAAGTATTTCTGTGATAAACACTTCTTGAAAATATCCAGCTTCCTATTACTAAAAGTGCTACATAGGATTATTGCAAATGAGGCAAGTGAGAGGTGCCAACTTTGCTTTGTTTACTTTTCCCACTGACAAGTATTTCTGTGTACAGATAATGTAGAACACTGAGACTGCGTTTTCCTTAGAGGCATGAGTTTTCAAACAAAAACAAGGGAGAGAAAACATTCAAAG
Organism: Calonectris borealis; assembly: GCF_964195595.1. Lineage (NCBI taxonomy): Eukaryota > Metazoa > Chordata > Aves > Procellariiformes > Procellariidae > Calonectris > Calonectris borealis. The sequence goes on along the minus strand of NC_134324.1, from coordinate 19,129,999 downwards.
GAACAGAAAATGGCTTGGTTATGCCTCCCTAAATTGGTAGGGGAAACTCCAGGAAGTTTGTAGTACCTGAAATAGCTTTTATTTTTCTTTTTGCTTTTACTTGACCGTGTTTGAAACTGATGATGTCCCTTTAAATCTGCTATCACTTGTGTGTCTGTTCCTAGGCAGCATGCTTGTCCTTATTTCATGTATTTGCCCAGCTATTGACTGGGATGAAGAGGATAGGCAGGCAAAAAGAATTGATTTGTAATACTTCACATTTTTCTTACAGATGGAGGAGGGACGATTTCAAATCAAAGTAGCTTTTCTTCTGCAGAAAGCAGATATATGCTTGTATCACTTCAAATTTGTATAAGACAATATTTTATCATTTAGAAGTGTCATGTTGCTACACTGAATAATGCAACATGGGCTGACCTACTTTAATGTTGAAACGCTGATTCACCTGTCAACAATTTTGAGCAATTGGAAATATTTGTTCTTGTCTTCCAATGGAAGTACAAAACAAGAGCAGATGTTTGCAGGCATGAGTAAACCTCAGTGGACCAAAATGTGTTTTTACTGTATATTGTAACTTCCTAACTTCATCAAGACTACTCTTTATCTAAAGATGGTAGACCGGAAAGCTGTGATATATAACATAAAAATTCATTACCGTATTTGGGTATGTCACATTAGTAGTCACTACCTACTGCCTGTATTGCATGAGTACCTTTGATATACTCTATTATAAACATTAAATATTTGGTATACATATATTCTGAAACTTGTGCATATAATCGGCCATAAAGGAACAAACAGTTCAGCTGCTAAGCTAAAGGGCACATCTTTAAGTAGTCTACAAAAGCAGACAACATGTCCAAGCATTTGTTGTGTAGGTGTCTTTTCAGAGTACTCAATTTCTGTATTGAAAGAGCTCCCCAAATTTTTATTAGCCATCTGTTTATAGTAGGTGTGTACTTGTTTTTTTCCATTTCACTGCAATAACTACTCTGGCAGCAAGAACAAGTTGAAAGCGTGGCTTGTCTCCTGAAAGATCTGCTTTCATTACATATGGTTCTCTCTGTTAAAACACAGACCAGTTGCTCAAGCCACCTTAAGGGGAAAGCACTTGGCATGCTGCTCCAGAAATTAGGCATGCAGGCACATTAACAGTAGCAGTAATTGCGTACATTATTTGCTGGCTGGAGCACCAACTGTGTATATAAATTTTCAAATTATTGTACCGACTACAACTCGTTGCTAGTGAGCATCCACTGCCACCTCCTTTTATAGAAAATGAAATATTCTTTGTAGGTAACTATTTATGTTTACTTTTTACTTGGGGGTTATGATAATTAATGACAAATGTTTTCATGTTTACTGTTCTGAATTGCATGCCATATGTGTTGGCCTGACCTTTGAATGAACAATGTAATTGGTCCTGCTTAAAAAAAATATAGAACAGGGTGGATTATGCATAGCTTTTATACAGCAAAGGAAAAGTGGAGGAGAGGAATCCACTTGGTTCCTGAGGAGCAGGTTCAGCTCTTGACACAAAGCTGTTCTAAGAAATGCTTTGGTTCTGTCTGACCGCAGCCCTTGGTGAAATCACAGCTGGTTTCTGACATACTGTCCTGGTTTTGGCTGGGATGGAGTTGATTTTCTTCCTATTAACTGGTATAGTGCTGTGTTTTGGATGTAGTGTGAGAATAATGTTGATGACACGCTGATGTTTTGGTTGTTGCTAGGTATTGTTTACACTAGTCAAGGATTTTTCATCTTCCCATGCCCTGTCAGATGTGCAGAGGGCTGGGAGGGAGTGTGGCCAGGGCGGCTGGCCCAGCTGGCCAATAGGCTATTCCATACCATATGACGTCATGCTCAGCATATAAGGCTGGGTGAAGAAGAAGGAGGGGGGGCGTTCGGAGTGATGGCGTGTGTCTTCCCAAGTAACCGTTACGCGTGATGGAGCCCTGCTTTCCTGGCGATGGCTGAACACCTGCCTGCCGATGGGAAGTGGTGAATGAATTCCTTGTTTTGCTTTGCTTGCGTGCGCGGCTTTTGCTTTCCCTATTAAACTGTCTTTGTCTCAACCCACGAGTTTTTCTCACTCTTACCCTTCCGATTCTCTCCCCGTCCCGCTGGGGGCGGGGTGAGTGAGTGAGCGGCTGCGTGGTATTTGGCTGCTGCCAGGTTAAACCACGACACATGCAAGTTAAAACTCATCTCCTGTTTTTTTTTTCTGCTGCTGTCATCTCTTCTGTGACCCATATTGCCCATGCATGGTGGGATGGGGGCTTCTTCCTTCTCCTTTCAGCCTCTGACTTGGTTGCCTTTAATTCTGAGTAAGGAACGAAGAGGCAGTCCTGCCAAAGCTACTTCTTGCAGCTGGTTGATATTCAAAGGGCCATGCTAATATGTTGATATTCAAAGGGTATGCTATGCCCTGTCCAGGAAATTAAGCTGTGCCCTGTGCTATGCGTAGGACCTTAGCTACAAATGGAGAGAAATATTCATGTTGCTTGAAGGTACTGAGATAGGAATGATCTCAGCCATATAAGGCAGCTCTGGGATTAATTGTGTCTTTTTGAGACAACTTTTTGGAATTCCTCTCTTCAGTTTTATCCCATCGTAATGAACGCTGATCTACTCAGGGCCATGAACAAGTACAAGTTAGTCCTCAATTCTTGCATGTTAATGTGCAGAGTTTCTTTTGCTTTTTAGATATTAGTAAATAAGAGAAGTTTGTTCTCCCACAAAGGATGGAAGACGAAAACTCAGAGTAATTGTTGAAAAAGTTTCTCTTCTGTTTCAGACCCAGATATTTTTAGATGCTACTCAAGAAAGCTTGTGAGATTTTTCTATCACTCATCTCAGCTACTCACCACCAAGTTAATTATTACTCATCTAAAATTCTGTGTAGCTCAAATAATTGTCATTTCTCTTCCTCTCCCTTTCTCTCTTTCTTTTTCACTAACATTTAGAACATTTCTATTTCTACAGCTTTTAGATACTTAAGTTGTGGTATCAAGCATGTATTCTGAATTATCTGTCAGAATTAATGAGTAAGTTTACCCACAAGTGTGTCATTTTTCACTGTGTACAAAATAAGCAGGAAGGGCATATTTTAGTACCCATGGGCTGCTGTAGGTATAACATTATTTTGATGTATGGCACAGCCTCCTGAATAAGATCATTGTGGGAGTATTTTGCACGTGGTAGGTGCGTAATATGCAGATGATATCTGTAGCTGACAGCAGCCATCACGCTGATTCATACAACATTTACACTGTAAATTTTCTCTGAGCCGCAGACACATCAGCAGTATCTCTTACATATTTAAATATTATATTGTGTGCATTTTCACCTGTATGAAAAACAAACCCTTTGGAAGTGTTATTTTAATGCTAGTGTTTTCCTGACTTCTGTACAGTGATATTGAGGAAAATGTATTCCTTCCCAGAAAATAAAAGATGTAGTTGGAGAAGGCAGTTGCCAAAGGTGAGGCATTAGCAGTCTTGTTGATATGAACTTGCAGATCTATTACTGTCTTACAGTTTAGATTGGGCCTAGGCTGGGCAAATATCCTGGACCGCTGCTGTTGTGTTCAAAATAGCAGCGCGGCTCACTGAATGCAGACTGACACAGTACAAGCAGTAAATGGAGCCTGATGTTAAGTAGCTGTGGTAACTAAACAGAGAGAAGACTTTAGTACCACACACCCTGACTTCTGGTAATTTGGTTCCTAAATTTCTTGTCCTGCAGTGTATGTTTTGAGACAGTAGCTATATGAGAGTAGCCTCGGGTAGTTTCCTGTACTTACGGCCTTCGGTCACCACCTTCAGCTGTGGCATGGGGACTATTTTGAATGCTTTTAGGCTGTTTCAGAGGAAAATCAAACAAGTTGACCCAAGACAGCACTCATTGATCATTAAGCATCAAATGGACTAAAGACACCCATCATTTTAATCCTCACCTAGGACAAGCTCTGAGCGCAGATTCTGAGTGTCTGGCTTCTGCTGCACCAGTGCTCAGAAAAAACTTTGAAAAATGGTCGGAGACCAAGAGGACCCACGGAGTTGCAGTGTGGATGGATGGTGCATTAGGGCTCAGCCTTGGTCCTAGTTTAGGTTTAATGGTGTATGACTTCCTCCTTAACATATTAGAAACCAGAACCTGAGTTTTGATGTTCAGTTCAAATGCAGTGTTCCTAACACTGCTACTGACAGTCCAGCTCAAACAGATGGACATGTAAGAAAAGAACTGATGTAGAGTGCTTCAATCTGTGGGTGATGAACTGAAAGTAACTTGTAGAACTCTGATTTTTTTCACCTAACCCTTAGTGCTTTTTGAAAATCAGTCTGTTTAAGAAGTTGCAACTTGAGAATTTGACATCTCTCATTATTATTATCTAAAATCTTGGCCTTGAGCTTGATGGACCTAGTATCTCTCTTAGCTCAGACTGACTTGAATTTGAATAACGTCTTCTCCACAGTATCATTGTGAGGTTTCAGGTTTTGCATTGATCGTCTCCATGGTTTGCTTTCATTTCTCTTATACAAGGTGAATTGAACTGAACCATGACTTAAAGCTGAATGAAAGATAAATCAACTCCTTTTTGCTGTGAAACAAAAGTATTGTGGTCAGTTTTTGTTATGTATCATACAATCAGAGGAATACCAAAGCATGGTAATAGACATTTGCTTTGTAATGCAGTTACATATCTCTTCTATAAGGTCCTACAAAATTTGTTTCATTGGGTTTTCAGGGGAATTTCAACTTAGCTCAGCAACCTCATAACCTTCAAACAAACATGAGAAGAGTGGGATTTTGCTCACTGCTGTCTGTCGTGGCTGTCACCTCCAAAAAATCTGGAAAGTTTTTTGGGTTTGTGGTTTGCCCCTTCCCCCCGCCCCCACCCCAACCCAGTAGAATTGGTAAATGATCAGCCTTTGGTATGAATGCATACCTGAGGTTTGAATGCTACTTTTGTTGATTTAGGAAGTTTGCACACACGAAAAATAGGTGTGACTAATTACACACTGTCAGTAATTCCACTTCAATGAATTTGAGAGTTCTTTTAAACATAGTGCATTTTAAGCCTAATAATATATTGCACGATATAGTTCCTAAATTTCTGTTAGGATGATGTTTCTTTCAGTCTCTTCTCTTAGGAGTCCTGTCGAACACTTAATTTCTCAGAAAACAAGATCCAGGTTTAATATTTTCTTTAATAGACTACCCCACTCTCACAGATTTTGTGTGTCTAATGAAATATAACTAAGTAGTAAAACTGATTAAGTTGAAAATAGCAGGTTTTGTAATGAGGAAGGAGCATAAAAATGATTTGGGACTAAGATACTGATTAGATTTTAAAGGCGAAATCTAACTAATGAGATCTGCCAATTTGATAAGTGATATTTGGATGCAATTTTAATGAAGACAAGCCCTTTTTGAGCTAAAGGAATGTTAGGTTAATAGTGTTAATATTAAGTTATTTTCAGGATTTTGTTTACCTTGGGGAGTACATTAGTTACAGTGATGGCACCTGCATATTCTCTAGACTGGTCTTACCTTTTCCAGCAATTAAATTATGGCCCTAGGAAGCTGAGTGATAAAACACTTATTAACTTCAGAGAGGTTAGGATTTTGCCCTGAAGCTTCATATTAATATGTGATATGTTGTTGGGCAGTATATATAAAATGAAGGTAATATGATGAAGGAAGAACTTTGAGAGCTGTTAAAGAGAAACCTGGAAACAGAAAGAAAAGTGAGCTTCCTTTCCTGATATAGCACAAGAAAGTTAAACAATCATCCCAAATTGGAGGGTATTTTCTATCTTCTTAAGTTTAGTTCTTGTATTTTTGTATGTTTTATCAAGCACATACATGATTGAACAGTCAGGTTAGCCTGAATCTTGCTCTGTTTGGGGAATTCACTAGTGGATGGCAATTACCAAACTGCCTGGATACCAACTGACTAACTTGCAGCTCCTAAATGTTGACTTCACAAGGAGGTGCAGGTCATCAGTCCAGCGGAAAGCCATGTTTTCTTCAAAAACTTATGTGAGACTCTTCCTATTTATCTTCCTTATGCACAGTAACTGAAAAGGTGCTGAGGTAATAGGGTATTGAAGATGTACCAAGAGCCAAGATCTCTGGTTCGTCATCAGTGTCTGAAGGCTAGTAGTGTCCAGCCTGGGTCATGCCTAAAGGCAGCTCAGGAGGTCTCCCACGTGAGATAACTGATGCACTTTTTCATGCTCATGACCTATGAATGGAAATTTTCAGAAGAGCAGACACCGATCTATATATCATTTTCACTTTGATTCTCTTGGTCTGTTTTGTCTGTAGGAACGGTTTTAGTTGCTAGTCCTTCCTAAAGAATAAAGTGGAAATATCCTTGGGTAATGCTAAATGGGATTTCTTGTGCGTGTATACCTCTGTTTAATTTTTGATTTGTCAGGTGACCCACCAGGCAGCAGACTTGTAAGGCTGCTGAAATTTCTACCTGGTTTCCTTTATGCCGTAGTATTTGTAAGCCTACTGAGTGTCCAACCCATGACCCCATTTTGTCCTTTAAACTGAGACCTGCAGAAGTACAATAAAATAAAATAAAAAGTATGAAGCCAGTTTTATCAGATCTGTATTTTAGAGCAAATCTTTCTCCTAGGATAGGACCTCATTTACCTTAATTTTACAGTCCCATTTACAGTCAGGAACAAATACCTAATTGACCCCATCACCAGGGTATTATGATGACAGCTGCCTCCTGAGACTTTTTCAGACCTTTAAGAAGATGTAAATACAACCAAGATGACGACTCAACTGCAGAGTCAAAATGAACCCTCTTTTAAACCACTGAAATGTAATAATGTCATCCTTCCTTCAAGGAGGACGGTAATCCTGCTGCATAGTGTCAGCAAACATGGCTCTGTAGTCATCCGGTAACTCAGTTGCCACAGCAACCTCGTCCCTACTTGCAGCAAAGGAAGCAAAACATATGGTAGAAATATTGTGCTACTCCAAGAAACCTCAAGATTTCCAGAACAATAACTCTTCAAATTCAGATTTTCCCCCTCAAAAATGTTAATCAAACTGCTTTACAGTATATATTGGAAAATCATGAAAGTTAATGTAAAAATAAGACACCTTACCTAGTAAACTACCAAAGGTATAAATGGAGAATTACTAGTTTAAAGCTAGAAAGTTAAAAGGGGAATTGTTTACACTGTGGGCTTCACTTTGGATGAACAAAGTGTGTGGGAATACACTTGACAGTTCCTGAATCAGAAGTTACTGAGAAGTCAGCCTTTGAGTTACTTGTGGACATAGGGCTCATTTCTTCTCTCGTGGCTGTGAACCTATATTTGTGCCTGTAAAAAAGCATCCTCAGTAGTGCTGGCCAACTTATCCTTGTGTGCTGTTTTGAAAGATACTTGAAGTTTGGATAAAAAACACTTAATGTGAAAAAAAGTTATTATTAAATTATAATTTATTATATATTTATTATATAAGTTATTATTATAATTATTTTCTATAGCAAATAACTGCTTTTCATAATTTGCAAGAAGTTTTCAACCATTGGGATTTCAGGTTGATTGTTTTGTTGTTTTGTTTCAATGAAAATGTGGCTTTTTCTGGAAAGAGATCCGGTACGACCAAAGAGAACTGTTTTCTGGTAACTTACAGGCTTTTTTTTTTTTTTTTTTAAATAATGGATTATTTAACTTAAAAAACCATTGTGATTGTCCTTTAAATGCATATAGGGGATTGTTTTTACATATAAATACAGACTGACTTGAGCTGGAACCAGGAACTGGGTTTCCTAATTACAGTCCAGGGCAGGAGCCCTAAGAGAGTGTCATGTTTGAATATTACTTTTCTACGTGGATCCCTGAACTGCTGCCAGTTCACCCAGGGTGCTGCGTGATATCAGATCACTTCCAATTTGTATATCTGAGTCTATTTGCTATAAGGCCTTCTTAGTATAATAAAAATAAGTTATTAAAAAATATACCTATTTTAAAATGAGGATATTAACACAGTGGACATATTCTTGGCAACTGCGAGACAAAAATTGATATATTCTGGTACCAGGGTACAAATTATACAGGAGAAGTGGTCATGCTGGTAGAAGACTAAGGAAAACCTGGAGGTAAACAGCTATTGTCTTTCTTGATTACTTCTCCAAAAATTACTCTCATCTTTGCACAGTCAGCGAAGCTGAATTTGATCTTCTCCTTTTGTAAAAGGTACTTTACTTCCTGAGTGAGGGCAAGTGATGAAATTGAGGCGTGTAATTATATGTAAGCAAAATGATATAACTGGCCTGTGATTATACAATGTCATGTTTAGTGTAAGCTAAGCTACTACTTTAATCAGTGGTAATCCATACTTGGCAAATTTATAAAATATGTTGTTATAGGTTCTCTCATTTAAGTTCTGAGCACAGCTTTTTAAGCATAGCATTTCTGATGAAGGATAAAAAGACAGTGTTGGTCAACTTCTTTGTGGTGGAGTTAAGCTATGTTTGGATTGTGTTTCCTCCCATGAGACCTGTGATAATGTTTCCTAACAGGTGCAAAACGGTTTTCGCTTACCACAAGCAAAAATACTTCAAATTCTATTTTGAATTACTTCTTAAACGTTCATATTAAAACTATCATTCCTTTACTGTTTTTAAGGAGAAATAATGGCCAACTCAGCAGCAATCAGTTTAATTCCTTCCATTTCTGTGTTGTTTTTGACACTATAACTAGTCAATTACCTTAAAACTGACTATAGTATAGCAAAGAATATACCACTTCTAAACATGGTGGGATCTTGTAATTTTTAAATCTGATGAAAAATTCAAGAATATTTTTGTGAAAGTGAACTTTGTCAGACTTGATTTGAAAAGAACTATGGTAAAAATTTGATAAAAACTATAAAATATGTAGAGAGTAGCTGAGTGAGAATAACCCTGGCTATGTGATTAAACAGAAATATAAAATAGATGGAGGACTGAAAGGTCAATTGTAGAGAGAAATTACTGGCTCCACTAGCAGTTCCATGTCTTATAGTTTGTTGCTCAGGTTAAAATGATATATATTCTATATATGTCTAAGCTGACCTCTAGGAAATTGCATTGGAAATAGACCTGGGTGGAAAAATTGATTGGGGGGTAGTGGTTAAATGGAGGCGTTTGGAGGTTTGAAATAGAAAAAAAAATTACAAATAATCTCTAATGTATCACTTCAGACTTATGGAATTTGACCTCAAAATTAATTTTCAAATTTGTTAATTTGACCTTTTCCATTATTTTTTAAAAGAAATTCCATTTCAAGCTAAAATTAAGAAGTGCTTTTTGGAAATAGTTTAAGCAAGATATTGTGGAAGTTCTTAAGAAAAGCCTTTCATTTATAAAGTCATCAAGTTGTTCTTAAAAAGGGTGGAAAGGAGGACCCTGGGAACTACTGACCTGTCAGCCTCACCTCTGTGCCTGGGAAGATCACAGAAGCTATGCTAAGGCACATGGAGGACAGGGAGGTGATTTGAGACAGCCAGCATGGCTTCACCAAGGGCAAGTCTGGCCTGACCAACCTAGTGGCCTTCTATGATGAAGTGACTACATCAACGGACAAGGGAAGAGCTATGGATGTCATCTATCTGGACTTCTGTAAGGCCTTTGACATGGTCCCCCACAACATCCTTCTCTCTAAACTGGAGAGGTATGGATTTGATGGGTGGACTGTCCAGTGGATGAGGAATTGGTTGGATGGTCGCATTCAGAGGGTAGTGGTCAACAGTGGCTCAATGTCCGGATGGAGATCAGTGATGTGTGATGTCCCTCAGGGGCCCATATTGGGACTGGTACTATTTAATATCTTCATCAGTGACACAGACAGTGGGATCGAGTGCAACCTCAGCAAGTTTGCAGATGACCCCAAGCTGAGTGGTGCGGTTGACACGCCTGAGGGACGGGATGCCATCCAGAGGGACCTGGACAAGCTCGAGAAGTGGGCCCGTGTGAACCTCATGAGGTTCAACAAGACCAAGTGCAGGGTCCTGCACCTGGGTTGGGGTAACCCCTGGTATCAATACAGGCTGGGGAATGAAGGGATTGAGAGTAGCCCTGCCGAGAAGGACTTGGGGGTACTGGTGGGTGAAAAGCGGGACATGAGCTGACAATGTGCGCTCACAGCCCAGAAGGTCAACTGTATCCTGGGCTGCATTAAAGGAAGTGTCGAGTAAGGTGATCCTGCCCCTCTACTCTGCTCTGGTGAGACCCCACCTGGAGTACCGCATCCAGCTCTGGAGCCCTCAGCACAAGAAAGGCATAGACCGGTTGGAGCAGGTCCAGAGGAGGGTCACGAAAATGATCAGGGGGATGAAACACCTCTCCTATGAGGAAAGGCTGAGAGACTTGGGGTTGTTCAGCCTGGAGGAGAGCAGCCTTTCAGTACTTAAAGGGGGCTTATAAAAAAAATGGGGACAAACTTTTTATCAGGGCCTGTTGTGACAGGACAAGGAGTAATGATTTTAAACTAAAAGAGGGTAGATTTAGACTAGATCTAAGGAAGAAATTTTTTACAATGAGGGTGGTGAAACACTGGAACAGATTGCCCAGAGAGGTGGTAGATGCCTCATCCCTGGAAACATTCAAGGTCAGGTTGGACGGGGCTCTGAGCAACCTGCTCTAGTTGAAGATGTCCCAGCTCCTTGCAGGGGGGTTGGACTAGATGATCTTTAAGAGTCCTTTCCAACCAAAACTATTCCATGATTCTATGAGTCTTTTGCCACCCCTGTCCTAGCTTTCTGTAAGAGGTGATGTTGACGGATTTCCTTGGCTGGGGCAAAGGCGATTTTAATTCTGTATTTTCTGGACCTCTTAACAGCTGTAATGGAAGGAGGACCACAAGACCTACTCCAACAGGAGTCAGGTTTAGGTTGCTAAAGGCAATTGTGTGCAAGTGTCTTTCAGTCTTTGTTTTCTTTTAGTATCTCCAGTATTGCCTAAAGGTCTGTCCTACAGCCTCAATATGGAACAGTCTTGATATAAGACCAGTAGATTTTTTTATGTGATTTTATGAAAGTGTATCCAGGAAGAAGCAATCTGTATTGGGCAGCCACTCAAATGTTATTTCTGTGAATGAAATTTAATTATTGTTCAATGGCAAGAAGACAAGTATGATTTGGCAAAACAAGCAGACAATATTTTTGTTTTTGTAGGACTGACTGAAATTAAGGAGAGGAAAAGCCAGTCCATACACCTGATGTATTTCAGTTGTTACTAGCAGAGCACATGCTACAACTTGACATCTTAGTGGAAGCGTCATAATTTTTTTGCCTGCCAAATAAGCTTATTTAAGTTACGATGACCAAAATAGACAGTTCCCACATTCTGTTTATTGAATTTATTTTCCTTACATATCACTATATATGCTTTCAGATGTAGATGAACCTATATGCTATTTTTTCACCAAAATGAGGTGCTGAAATAAAGTAATGCATTTGGAATGTTTATCTGGTTGGTTTTTTCCTGATCTTTAGCTGTGCTGGTTGTTAGATGAAATAATAAATGTTCTATCTGCCTCAAATCAGTGCCAGCTTTAAGATAATAATTCTTTGCAATGTTTTGCAGCTGTTCTGAATATATTCATTTTTCACAGCATGAAAAATAGAATATTCTAATGCATGTTAAAAAAACAATAAAAAAATTACGCAGTGGTGCAAATGTAAACAAAGCTTGATTTTTTTTCTGTGTAGAAGGGAATTGCAAAGTGGCCTGATCCACAGTTCCTAGACAAGCAGTATGTGTTAATAACTACCTTTATTCATTTTTCAATATCTTGCAGCCTAGTGTTGTGGTGTATAAATATATTAACACAGGAGAATCCCTTTACAGACAATATCTTGGCCTTCAAAATTTGTATAACCTGATGTTTCTTAAGCCTGAGTCGAAATCTATTAATTAATGGACACAGTCCATGTTATGAAGTAGTAGAGAAGGGGACTTTGATGTTGCGGCTGCACTGGTGTAAATCACATGGAGTTATAGTAGATTTAGCCTGGTAGAACATAAAACAGATATTATTTTTTTCTTTGATATTTTCTCAGTGAAAAAAAAGAGTTCTGCTATAGAATCTTTATTTCTAGTGTGCCTCGCTTTTATACATTGCTTCTCTATTCTTACTAAATTTTTGTTATATTTTGCTGTGATTAAAAGCAAGTATTTTTACCATGAAAGGCAATCCAGATGTGTAAGTTACTGCAGAACCTGGAGAGTCACAAATATCACAAATAATGCTCTGATTAAACAATACTGTTTAATGTTGAAGTGATTGTATTAGAATAGTGACTTGCATTTACTTTTAAAATGACTGCTTTGAACACATCTGTTGTACGTTGGAGCTCTGTTGCAAGTCCAGCTTAGTTTTTCAGATCTGAATAAAATTGTCTTCATCTGTTTTCTTCTTTCCAGCAGCATAGCTCTGTCACATTCTTTGGCTGAGCTTGTAGGAGGTGAAGAGAGGCTTCCTTGAGTCTTCAGAAAAGGGAGAAGTTTGGAACTAATAATTAGGTGAGTTTAAAAGAAGCAACTGCAGCAATATTTTGCTATGAATCCCTTTGTCACTGGTATGATATCAGATTAAATTCTGGGAAAAATGTAGGTAATGACTAATTAAAAAAAAAACAGTGCATTATTAGAGATAAGTATTTAATCAATATTTTATTCCTTGTAGGCTGATTTGTATAAAACTTACATTTTTAAAAGTTACTTCTGAATAATACTTAATATGCAGATTATGTGTATGCATACAGCTCATTATGAGCAAGGACTGTCTGCTCAAAATTTGTTGTGAGTAAACTGGATTGGTCTTGTAGGTCAACAAGTAAGTTTCTCTACATCAGAGGAATGACTGTTCTTTCAGAACCAAGCAAAATTATTAACTGAAGATGCACTTTCAAGTTATACATATATATTTTTTTTTTACATTCACCAATGCTATAGAATTCCTCTTAACTGACTTCTTAACTAGAAGTACATTAAAAATTAAGAGGAGCAGTGTGAAGACAGTCAAACTGAAATTCAGATTCAGGACTTTAACTGAAGATTCTTTTCTTACACTGTTTGGAAGTCTGCTCAAGATTGCTGATAAAGTATACATATTTTGATTTTATTCTAAATTCCAAATATGGTTTTCCAAACGGTGAAGGTATCATAAAAGGATTGTTTTCTGACCCAGTGTTAGTCAGTTCTACAGCTGACGTTTCTCCCAGACGTTTTAGTAATTGCATATTCACATCTAGGCATTGCCCGTTGCTCCTTGGGAGAGAATTCTTCACGTTAGATGTTCTTCTGTCCTTTCTATCTGTCCACCCCTGCAATCTGTTTTGAACTGGGACAGCCCTCTGTCATGAGAATCATAGTTTGTGCTTGGCGAATGGACTGCTGTTTCTATTTTACAAGAAAAACAAAGATACTGAAAACATATACATTACTTTCCCTGAAAAGTTCATCAGTGCCACAGAGTACAGCTGGATATCCCTGCAAATTGACTTAAAGCTGCAGAGAGAATCTTAGCCTGTTTTCCAATTCCCAGAGTTTATTCTTGGGTAACAGGAATATTTGGGGTCCTCATCATATCCAGTTTGTGAAAAAGAGATTGTGACAGTGTTTGAGTTTTATTTCATTTTATTTTAGAACAGATATGATTTTACTGGGAAAAAAAAAAAGAAAAAGACATAGTGAAATAAATGAACAAACAAATGAAACTAGCGCTGCGGAGAAGTGTTTTTTCACCTCTAGATTTAACTTTTACAAGGGAAGGAGTTTGCTTCAGGGAAGAATTGAAAATGACCATAATTCCTGTCATTTTGTAACTTCTTCAAGAATTGGTATATGGTTGGAATAACAGACCTCAAATTACAGGGAGTGCTTCATTCAATAAAAAACATTAACTTATGGTAAAATTGCAGACAATTCTGCGCCATATTGACTTCAGTGTTATTCTTTTTCTCTGCACAGTTCATCTTTCCCTCTTTTAGCTTCATTTTCTACACTCTCTTTGCTTCAAATATGTTTACAAGGGTGGATTTCTGAGGAAGAATGAAAAAAATTAAAGGGCCTCTCATTCATTGGCTAATTGGTAGTGCCTGAAGCCATATATAATTTCGCATCACTTATATGAAGTTATGGCTGCTTTGCCCGTTCCCGTTCAAATCAAAGCTGTGCTGTACCTATGGTCTGTATTAGATGTTGCTTGTTGTTTCAAGTATGCATTAATGCAGGTAGATGCATGAGCACACTGCACACATGCAATGAGTGGGGCATCAGCAACATAAAGAAAAATACATTGTCATTCCTTCCTTTCACTTAACAAGAAGATGGCTTTTCAATGTGAAATTCATTTTCTTAACCTTGTGGCCTGAGGTATCACAAAAAGTGGAGGTTCTGAGAAAGAGATCAGCCTTACACTGGTGATGGAGATGGTTTGTCCTGTCTTCTAGCAACATTTGATGTGACAGACCTATCAGAAAGTTCATGACTCCCTCAATAAAAGGGTTCATGGTAGCAGAAAGACAGAAGTGTTTATGTACATCAGTTTCAGAGAACTAAGTACAGATTTCACAAGATGTACAAGAGCAAAGCGGTTGCTTTGATGCTGACTACACAGCATACAAACTTTATTCCCTTGTCTTGGCAAGCACTCTTGTTTTTTCTGTCCTTCTTTCCTTGCTACATTTCTACTTCTTGTTGAGTTACACGCTAATGTGGTAAGCTCTGTCAGGCAAAGACTGATTTTATTTAGAGAAAAGATTGCATGTTTGCGTAGAACATGTGTCAACAGGAGAGCTAAATTCTTAAGAGGAATAAAGGTCTCTCTTGTCACCGTGAAGCGCAAGGGCAAGCATAAATATAGGACCTGGAACATAGCCTGGTAGAAAAGGAGGTAAGACTTGAAATAACAGAAGATGGCATTGAACACTGAGGTGATAAATATGACAGCTACTATACTCCTAAGGCCAGGATGGAAAAATGTAAAAATCAGTATGATTCAATGGAGATGTGTATGTATTGTGATAGGTTTATCAAGCAATATTTTTATGTGCAATACTATTTTAGTAGTATGCTGATCCTTTGCAGTAAAACCAGTAGACATAAAGAGGTTGGACTCTGTTCTATAAAACTGTACATATATTGAGTAACCTAGACTCAAGCATACTGTCCCATTAACTTCCACATAAATGGTACCTAGACTTTTAGTTTATGAGCATACTGGAAATACTACAGACAAGAAGGATCAATCACAGTGTTATTTTGCTGTGATCAATAGAAGACCTCTGTGACAATAAGCTGGGAAATGGTTTTCCAGAACAGCTTATATGTCTAAAGAGTAAAATACATCCCTACCTGTGGTAGTGCTACTGATAGAGGATTTAATTCAACACTTATTTTCCCTGTAGAGAGCAGAATGTTGCAGCCCTCTGATCTGACCCTCAGTGTTGTTTACTTCCTCATTAGAGTCCTATGAGTACGCTGTGCTTTGATGTAGTGCACACAATATGCAGTTATAAATTTCCTTGACAGGCACTGTCTCTGGTTTATTTAGTGAATAGCATTATTGAGATCCCAATTCTGACTAAGCCTTTTGGCTGTAGATCTTCTGTCTGTTTAGTATAAGCAATGGATGGTTAAAGTAACAATGTTATAAAAGAATCAGAAGCCTCCCCAGATGGGCAAATAGATAATTCCATTAATATATTTTAAATCTCTTAAGGGAAATCAAATCAGCTATTTTAGTGTTGCATTGGGGTATACATTAGACCTAATGGTTACGTTTCAAGGTGGACATATACAAACTATATATCTTTATGTGTGTGTATACATATGCTTACACGTATTTTAATATCAGAAAAAAAACTATCAGATTTCCCTAATATCAACTTACAGTTCAGCCAATCTATGGAACATCTAGTTTATCAACAGATGTAATTTTAACAGTAGGATTATACCACAGTATTCAAGAGACTGGAAGATTTGGGAAATTGCAGAATAATAACTATTACTATAATTATAACAGCAGTGATTTTTTAAAAATTTCTATTTGTCTGAGAAACAGCTGCATTTGGAGCTTTACTTAACAAATAAAATCTTCTCTCTTTATTTTCAAACAGTTTTCAATTTTCTGCAGCATTTTGTATTTTTAATTAACTCTATGAATTGTGATTATTTTCCCTGGAGTTCAAGCAGTAAAGGTCAAATGTAATTGTAGTGATGAGTTTGCTCTCTCAGAAGGTGTTTATAACATAGAAATAAACCTTTTTTTTCCTTTCTTTTTTTTTTTTTTTAAATTGAGAGTGTTGTTTACTTAGTAAAGCAAAACTGATTGACTAACAGATGCCTTAAGCTAAAAGTCCTTCATGCTCTTTCACATTTTCAGTGAGTGCTTTAGTTATTAGGAAGAAAATAACAAGAGTAGGACCTGTTAAATTGTTAAGGAAAATTAACAATTAACTGGAAAACAGGCCTTTAAAACAAAATTTTATTCCACACCTCTTCCAAATCCCAATTTAATTCTACTTATTTCTTCAGTAGGAAAATGCCATTAGCCAAACACCTGAATTAGGAAACACAAGAAAAACTCCCATGTCATTGTCTTCAGTACTTTGTGAGTTTTGCCTTTCAAAGGGTTTTTTTCGTTAGCAAAATTATACTTAAGAAAAAGTTATTTTATAGATACATTTAATGACAATTTTGTACAGAGCAAGTTCGTTAATTTCAGGTACACAGACAAGATTTTTTAAATTTGGATATACAGACTTGCACAGGATAGAATATGGCATTATTTTTCCTGGCAATTTGTGAATGCTGGACTTTATCTTTTAAATCAATTGCCAGTTCTTTGGAATCATGTCTCCCTGAAGTTGAGCAGAAAATGTTCTCACATTGCTCACATTTTTTGTAATTTATTTACACGTCTCTAAAGAAAAACAATGAATTGTTTATACAGGTTAAAGTTCTGATAATTTGGGGGACAGGCAATTAATTTTGGCCAAGTGAATGTCTCTCATTTAACATCCTTGAATATCTAACTCAGTATCTTGATACTGGTGAAAATTCTCTAAGACCTGCTTGGCTTTTCTACCTTCCTGGAAAAGGAGGATTTTCTGTCAGTGACGATGGACCTGTTTGTGAAACACCAAGAGATTTTTGTCTCCATTTATGTTCATGCTTCATGCTAAGACTTGAAGGCCTGTAGTTACTTAGTTAAGTGTACTTCTAGTTAGTTTACTGGATCTCCAACTTAGACAAAGTTCTTAATGAATTTGGCAGAAAAAATAAGTTATTCAGCAGGTGCAGTAATAATAATTAGAAGATATATTTATCAACCATTTCTATTCTGCAAGAATTTGAAATACCTCCATCTTCCTAACAACAAGAAAATGCTTCAGGTGGTAAGTATCTCATTTCTGTACGAGAGTAATACACAATGCCATAGGCAATTCACTTTAGATACGCTTATCTGATAAAACTGCATTGGGATCTGAACCTTCTACATTAGTTATACAACATAATATGAAGCCGAGACAAAAACCCCACATATCCCTCACTTTCGGTTGTATTTATATTTGATGTTGCCATTTCCTGTTGTGTCAAGGTGTAACTAATAATGCATTTGACCTTCCTGACCAATATATATTTCTATATAATATGTTCCCAAAACCCCTGATTAAACCAGAAAATGGAGAACTCATACTTAGTTTACAAGCAATACTTAGTTTGCACTATGCAATCACTTAAATCTTAAATGAATTAATCTATAAATTTATAAAATTGAATCTTGGTAGAGAGAGTTACTTTAGCTGTGTTCTGTAATAACGCTATCACTGAGCAGCTGTTCTAGCACTTCTTCACTGCTCACTTATTGAGGGGGGTAGGACTTTAATATAAAGTTAATGAAGTCTGTAATATGTACTAAATAAGCAACCTGACTTTATTGCATATATAGAGTTGTGTTATAGATATTTGTATAGAGAGTGTTATAGATAACACTGTGAAAAAGACTACTCAGTGATTTCATACAACATATGTAGGCGTAGATAAGAGATACTGTTTCTTTAATACTTTATCATATTATGACAATTTAATTTCCTACTGATTATGAATAATTTTACTGTGAAATAATTTATCACCAATATTAATTTAGATGTTGAATGATCTCTTAAATCAGCTGGCTATATTACTTAAATCCCACAGATTTTTACTTTCGTAAGTTAAAGTACTCTCATTAATATCATGTTCTTTTTCAATAAGTGCCATGTTCCTTACTTTGAAAAGTAAAATAGTTCACAGTCAAAATGAGTGATTCTTTATTGCTAATTTGACTAGGAAGATTTTAAAAAGACAATACTTCTGTCAGTTAACTCTGTAATCAAGAGGCAGATGATCATGAAGTGAATCTAAAGTTTCTTTTTCCTTAAAAAATAAGCCCCTTCCCCCCAAAATCTGGAATCCAGAGGTGAAAAAAAAAATCAGAAACTTGTATTTCACGTATCATTGTGGCTGTATCATAATATAATACTCACTACTTTGAGAATTTTTGGCCCTACACCTCCTTAAGGAGCGTAGTGAAGATTAATTAATTTTTTTGTGAATAACTTAAATACCACAGTGATGAGTGCTCTAGAAAAACCTATGACAAAATTAATTATTACATCTTCAGCTCACAATTTGAATTTTGTACAGTAAATACCAGAGCGCGCAAGAAAATTTTGAGTATCTACTCATTAACCTGCTAATGCCTGTGTTTGTTAAACCACAAAGCTTCATTCATAAATAAATGAGGGCAGGGTTAATGCCAGTAAAGAAACTCTAATTCTGTCCCTTCTAATCTTTTACCCGCAGTCAGTTTTTAGTCTCAGATGTCAGGGAAAACACAAATTAATGCCAATGAGGGCAACGCAACAACAGAAAGGTAGAGTACACTTATGAATCAATTGTCATGAGGATTTGCATGTAAAATTTAAACTCCTGTTAGCAATGCAATAAATTCTTCTTATTCTGCAAAATTCTGGCATAACTATCTGTTCTCAAACTGTTTGGAATCCTTCTATAATAGAAAATGTGTTAATACAAGAGCAGTATACATTTCCTTCCTTACCTATCCTTGTAACCCCTAAACAGGTATCTCAGTGCCATATATATTTCTAACCTGTTGATCATCTGAATGCATGATGGTTTTCGCTGACTTTTGAATTTTGTACAAAAAGAGATTTTCAGGAGAAGGAATGTTAATGGACTTAGTTGGAGCTCCTTCAAGCGGCTGTTCACTTTGATCTTTAAAACGAATCATCATAACTCAGAGATGATCAGTGGCCAAGGCTTAGAGAGGTTTGACTGATCTATGCACAATCTGCATGTTAATGAGCCTACATGTTAGGATTACCTGGTAGTTTCCTTTTAGACTGTTTACAAAGTTAAGGAAATGCTATGGCATCTTAGTCCATTCTTGTTTGTGCTTACCTTCCACCCAAAGTTAGCTTTTTGCTATTGCTTTGGAGATACTGGTCTTACAACATCAGAATTTCATTGCCTATTATCCTATTATTCCTACAAGCTTGTTATATTGGAGTACGCATTGCGTAGCCAAAGGCATTTGGGTGTTAAATATTTGAAATTCAGCTCATTTCTCATTATATATTTCATTACTTTTGTGTTGTCCCTAACATGACTTTGATGCAAAATTGGTGATGTTTTTGTTCAGGACTTTTAGTATACTAGTTGTTGATTATGCTGTTGTAAAATCAGTCGATCTGAAGTTAGAAATGTTACTACAAACAATAGATGCCTGGAGCCTAAAATAAAGAATCTAAATGTTCGATGATAGGCTGAACAGAATGAGTTATAATTCATCGACTGATGTGGAGATTTTTTCCTATTCTGAACTATGCTGGACTTTTTTGGTCCCTTTAAAAAATACCATTAAGCCAAAGAGGAAGAACATTATCAGCCCTTTTTAGCAAACCATAATATTTAAATGCCACATCTAATTTTTCAGAGTGTATGGATAATTTTTTTTTTTTTATCTTGCAATAAGAGGTGAGGAGAAATAACTCTCAATATTTACTGAGGTGCATTCACCCATTGCTCAAAATGTTCAACTTCAGTTGTTATTTTTGGATTCTCACAGCCAACAATTGCTTATGCTGTGAAGCTGTCTTAGCTGATCAGCATATAGATAGGTGACCAAATTGCTCCTGTGTTTCTGTTTATCATAGCAGTAAATTTTTTCAGTAAAGAGAACAGACTGTATAAGGTACAGTTTGATAGATCATCCAATTCACAACATTAGGATAAAAAAGCTAAAACCATTAAGTGCAATTTGGTTTTGTGGTTCTATCTTGAATTAAAAATAAATAAATAAATAAAACCTGTTAACAGTTTTACAGATTTTAATTATAGGTCATGCATAGTGGTTCAAAGGAGGACTCCTAAATCAAAATACATTTGCTAGGATTTTAAAAACTGTATACAGAATGTGTAGCTTAATCAATCTTCACGATCAAATACACCCTTATTTTGTAAGACTGTAGCTTTTGTTTTCTGTTCCTAGAATTGGAAGACAGATAAATGTTTTAAGTACGATTCATGAGGTAAGGAAAAAAAAAACCCAACACTTTTTTGTAAACAGGAACTTCAAATTTACCAGAAATTATTATTAAAAACTCTTGAATTCATTATAGTTAGTAGCATAGGTGAACTGAGATGCAGCTTTCTTTTTTCCCCTCTGTTTTTTTAACACGTTTCAGACTTTTATGACACCTTTCTTGCAGTTCAGACTAGCTGTAAGACTGAAGGATAAATCATTTTGAATGGAGGAAAAACCCCTTTTATTATAACGTATGGAATAAAATCTCTGTAGTAACTCTCACTGAAGTTTTCCTGTATGTCCTAGGAGACTGCATTGCTCAATGTACAGAACACTGAACCAGCATATTAGGCTGTTTTTATATACAGCTTGCTCTGCCATTTATTCCTCTCATCTGCAGAACAGATTATTAATCTTCCTTTCCTTTATGAAGGACTTCTGAACCTACTGATGACTGTGAAATTATTAATATACATATTATTATTTGCTTCTCATTTTAAATTCTTTTTGCCACCAGAATGAAAATCTGTCCTCTAAAACAAACATGTTTATTTCTAGAAATGTCTTTTTAAAACAAAAGCTAAGGAGAACTGCTGAAGATAGACAGACTGCCTGGTTAATGTTGCATACTCAGAATTAGTCCTACTGAGACAGGATTTTGAAATTGGTACCCTTGGGATTCTGGCACTGCAATGCTTTATGAACATGGTGTTCCGGCTACTGGCATCCTGTCTGTAAAGTCCATGAAAATACTCATAACAGGTTAGACTAATTGCCCCATCTAGGTCAGTATCCCAGCTCAGGAATGGGCTAAAAATGAGTACATGTGAGAAGGAGACACTTTGTGGTAAGTCCGATGAACGCTTTCCTGGCTTCTGAGGACAAGGGGCTACTTGAATCAGGGATAGGCTTCTTGTTTTTAATGGCCTGTCAGATTTTTCTTTTAAATATTTCCCAAAGTTTGTGAATCCATGTGTGTTTTTAACATTTGCAATATCTTGTTTGAGGGAGTTCTACAGTTCATCTTTGCATTAAGTGAAGAAGGGCCTGCCTGGTTTTTAATTTTAAACCTCCACCTGCTAATTTGTATTTGAGGCTTTCTTGTTATTGTAGTGGAAGAGGCAGCTAACTGATTTTTCTTTCACCTCCTCCATGCCTGTCATGGTTTTTAACTGGCTTTTGGTTGATGCTTTTCTAGACTGGGAGTCCTAGCCTGTAAATATCTTCCTTCTGTGCAAGTTATTTGGTTACCTTTGCTAATTTTTGTCAACCTTTTTTCAAATTCTGCTACATGCTTTTTCTCTGGTGAAAGGGCCAGAATTCCATGTAACAATCATGATGTGGGCACAACACTGACTTTACCCAGTAGCATTACATTTTCTGAGGTTTTCCTCTGTTTAATAATAATTCCTAAGCTACTGAACTGATACGTTCGTAAGGCTATTATTTTAACCTAAGATCTCTTTCGGTTTTGGTAGTAGCTGATTCAGAATCAATCACTGGGTGCATAAAGTGAGAACTGTTTTTTTTTTTTGCCAAGTTCATTACTTTACAATTGTCTAGTTTGAACGTCATCTGCCGTTTTATCCTCAATCACTCAGTGCCACAGAGTCATTCTGCAACTCTTTTTTGCAGTCAACTTTTGTTTTTCTTCCCCTGAAAAACTTATCATCAGTAGCAAACTTAATCTCCTCTCCATTCTCTTTTCCTGATCACTCCTGAATATGTTGAGCAGCTGAGGGCCCAGCAAAGAGCCCTGTGGGATTCCACCCGTGCCTTCCCTTCGCTGAGAAAATTGACAATTTATTGCAGCTCTTTCCATTCTTTTAGTTAGTTATCCCTGTGAGGACCTCCCCTCTTATCTTATGTCAGCTTAATTTAAGATCTTTTGGTGACTGGACCTAGTTGAACACTTCATGGAAATCAGAGCTGGCTGTGTTAGCCACCTCTCCCCTGTTCCCACTCAGTTTATTTTCAGTGATTTTTGTCAGAAAATTCTAGTGGATTGTGGGCTAAGACTGTTTAAAAAAAAAAGAAAAAGAAGTCATGTTGATTCTCTCTTGAAGTACAGTTACTGCTTGATAAAGAGGTCAAACCAACAGTCTATTTAACTGCAAGTTTGCTTAGTTTGTCTTGAGAAACTTATTTATGATGTTTTGATTCAAGAGACATGCTATGTGTGTTTGATATTTTTTCAGTAAGTACCTTCTAACGATAGACTATATATAGGACTTGCTTGGGATAACGAGAAATGGCAGATGAGAGTCTTTTCTGAATTTAACTACGTTTGACTCTTGTAACACTTAAGTACTGATGATACCACGTTGGTATCCAGTAGAATGATGTCAATTCACACTGTTTGGAAACAGAGTAAAACGTGTGTTCTGGGTCTTAGCACATAACCTCAAACTGTTGGTAGCCATGTTCCGAAGAAAAGTTTGACCTGTCTATTGGCAGTACAGATCAAATCCTAATACTTTGAAGATAGGGGGATCAAGACTGGTGTGACATTTTATAAATAGCAGTTTAACTACATAAATGCACCACTTCAGGGTACAAAGAAAAATATATTTACAATCATTTAAAAATGTTTTTAAGGCAAAATTGTAGTTTGTAGAGCAACACAATTTGTCACCAATTTTTCTGATAACTTGTGAAGTAGTAGAAGTTGCTGCACTTTGCTTTCTAGTGTTGGAAATATCTGTCACAAGAAAGTCCTATCTTCTGAAACTCCCTGTGTGTGATTATGCCTTGCAGTAACATGGAGACTTACTGATAAGACACCTAGCAAACATAAAGACCCTTCTCCTCATATTCGTTTTAAGGATAAAGGACTAAAAGCCTGATATTTTGAAAAATTATATGCAGTTTGCTGTTGCATACTTACAGGGAATAATCTGTGTTGGTAATTTGGTAATACTCAATTAGAAGAAAATACGTCTGGCTGTGCTATGTTTGTGTAGCTCTTATAATAAGAGATAATACAGATGAGTATTATTGAAATCTGAAATGGGAATGTTTTGAGACTACATGGAATTTACAGTATTGCTCAGGGTTCTTTCTACCTTCTTTTAACACTGGTTTATTGAATCAAATCTAATGCCACTTTTCAGCTTTGAACATGATAAGTTTTATATTACAATTCCTCAAACTTTCAAATGTACCTTGTGTTCTGTATAGAGACTGGAATAGTAATTAAATCAACTCTGTACTATTTTCTAATCTAAAAATCTCTGTCATATGCATTAGGAATTTAGGAAAAGTAAACCCTAAAATAAATTTAATATTTTTTTTAATTGTGTGGAGAAACAAAAATGCTTCTAAAAAGACTATATGAAATTATCAGAGTCTCCACATAAAAATTTCATTGTCTAAAGATACTTAAAAACGTAGTAAACAATAAAGTATAATGTACTCTAAAGAGATTTCTACTTCAATTACATTTGTACGTAGTTTCCATAATGGATTGTTAATAGGAGAAACAGACTCAAATTCAAGAGAAAACTAAATATTTTATATGCAAATGCATGTGCAAAGTTTATCATGAAGTTTTAATGAACGGCTTTTGTCTATTTCTAATCATCCTTACCATTACAGAAAAAGCCAACTCTGAAGTCTTCCCAAGGGGTAGCATAGAAAAAAATAGCGATTTAGGAAACTTGACCTCTCAGTCCTTGTCCTGGCGGACAAAAGAGCTTAAATATGGAAATTATTGCTCCTGTTAAAACCATAAACTATGGCATTTAAGTCGTGCTTGTTGTACACATTGATCTCTACTTGGGTAATCAGAAAAAGTTTCCAAGTGCAATTACAGAACAAAACATCCTGAACTGGAACTTATTACTGGATTGACAGGCTTGAGACCACCCATTTACTGAATTGATCTTAATTTATCTATAGATTGATTTTTTACCTCCTGTCTTTGCTGTTTTGATATGTTCAAAAATTATACTGCTTTTTCATTATTAATGCTAAGTCTGAAACAGGAGTGATAAATCTTTTGAGTCAGGATGAGTTTAAAAGGTATGAAATTATAAGGTAAAGGTGGTAATTGCTGAGCACCAACTGTGGCAGCAATGCGTGAGGACAAAAAATATTACATTAGTAAATCTTCTCTTGAAAGCATAGTTTTTGTTTGGCTATCTCTAAACTAGCTGCCATTTGTACTGCCAGGCATCACTGGAGTTCAGTACATGCTAATTACCTGAGCCTTTTCACAATGTTTGCAAGGTGGGTTGTCACCCACATCCTTCTTCTTACGAATTACCTACTTTAGAGTTTGGGCATATCTAATCAAGTTGTAATAGCACCGTTTGGAGTGTGATGTGGAAGCGTCCTCTGCAAGACAGGATGTCACTGAATGTCTGTAAAAGCACTAACACTGGCATAACAAGAGTTATAATGAGTACAAATAATAGACCAACACAGTGTCTGGCTGTTTTGCTGTTTTTTATGTTTGGGTTTTTTTTATCCCTGAATATAATTCATCATGAGGCTTAAACCTACTTGTTGGCCCTTACATTTCTAAACACTCTTTTACAATGCCCTGACCCCCATGTTCCAACTCAGAGTAGTTAAGCATGAGTTTGAAGGCAGGAGTGTATTGGGTCAGATGCTTGAAATACTTAGTTGCTGCCAGGGTGGGGGAGGTAATGAGCTAAAGTTTACAAAATTGTGAAGGCAGTAGATAAGCTGAATGTGGTGGAAGAGCTGTTCACCAGATCCCTCAGCGCAAGATATAGGGGGTAGGGAACTTCTAGAATTTGCTGCCACTGAAGATTGTGAATACAGACAGTATCAGCAGGTCCAGAGGGAGTTTGGACAAATTCACGAACAACAGGTCTATAAAAGCGTGCTGAAAGCACCGGGACAGGTTGTACCCACTAACATCCCTAGTACTACAGTTGTGGATTCTGGGGAAGTGCAAGGGGAGTGGACCACAGAAAGCAGCCAGGCTTCTGTGCTGCCTGTCAATAGCTTCACCCATTGAACATGTCGGAGACAGAATAGTGGGCCAGATGGACAACTGCTCTGACTCAGCGCATTTTTTTATATTATTATAATGCAGGATGGCAGCGCTGTCCTCATACGTACTTGGTTTTTAAGTTAGAGTCTTATCAAGCAGATAAAATTTTTAAGATTCTGCTTTCTCTTTATTATACTTCCCCCAAAATGAGAACTAATGTTTGGAAGCCTAATAAACCAGAACAGTTAAAAAAATAAAATACTGTTGCCAAGCATATCATGCTGAATACTGAGTAACTCCATTTATATCAGTGATGCTGCTCAGATGTACATCAGTGTGATGTAAAGCAGAATTTAATGAATGGGAGAAATTAATAATACGAGTGACAGTCACCACAAGAGAGAACAGACTGATACTTTCAGCATAGATATTTTTAGTCTTCACAAATCTGTCTTTCTTTCAAGAGAGCATATCTGAAACATGCGAATGTCCTATCTCTCTCAGTACCAGATAAACTGTATTGCATGTGTGCAGCAAAATCATCACCTACAGTAGTACTTTGAATCTTCAGTAATCCAGGTAATTCTGCTCCCTTATTCCAGGGAGTGTTTTTCATTCATATAAAAGATTGTATTGAGAAGAACAAGTTTACTTTTTTTTTTTTTTTCCAATCCCAGTGGCATGCAGGGTTAATAAAACTTTCATATGCAGAAAGATTTACCAGTCTTATAAAGAGCTAATGTATGCATTTGTACGAGGCAGATGTTATGGCAGCTGTAGAGGTACAATATGTTATTGAGTGTTAAAGGAAATGTCTCTCGTCTGGCCCTAGAAACGGCACAGGGATGAGTCTGGCTGTCCTGACACGAGAGATCAGTCACGTTACATTAGTTTGCTTTTTTTGGCACTGTTGTGTTACTTTATATTTCTTGAAGGTGATACAAACTCTATGGAACAGAAGTACCAAGCATGGCATTACACAGATAAGATGCACTCACTGTTTTGGATATGTTTATCTTTCCTAGATTGATTACAATTGTATTTTAAGGCAGCTTACATTATTTGCTGGACCAAACATGAAAATAAGCCTTTAGGATTTTTACAGCGTGAAGGATCTAAATTCTTATGACAGAACCCATTGTGGCAATATTTGAACACTGCTTTAGAAGCTCAAAGTAATTCTGAAACCTCAGTGCATTTCTTCTTTAAATGTCCTTATGATATAAACTTTGTATTCCCAAACTCCAAATGGATAAAGCAATAAAATAACAGGCTAATCAAACTTGTCTATCGCTATTCTTCGGAAGGGTATGCATCCACAAATATTTTCATAGTACAGTCTAGAGGTTGGGCTGAATATTTATTTAGTGCATGTTAGTTCAGCCTTACTTAGAGTAGTAAAATACTACTTAGCCCGTTAAGTATCTGCAATGTAGGAACTCCTCTTCAGACATGGCTGCAGAGACGAGGTCTCCTTTGTGCAACCATAAAACTCTGGAAAATACGTAACTGAGTGCAAGAAGAGAGAATTAGCCCACCAGGCATTAAAGACCTTGCAATAATAAAACCAGCTATAACCAGTAATTTTTTTTCATAAAAGCACTTATAGAAACAGCATTTTCTAAAATACAAATAACTTATTTCCCACTGTAGTAGATATTCATTATTATAAATTAATTATCAAGAAATGCTTTGAAATTATAATTCTCAGCAATCTACATTGAAGACTTTGTGTACTTGTTGATGGTGCAGTGAATACTCATCAAATGCAAAATAATCTGTGTTACAAAGCTGTGAGATTTGATCTTTTTTAAAATACAAAAGACTTTGCAAGTGCAATTATAAGACTAGACATGAGTGAATGTCATTTGAAAACAATTTAATAAATAAAGTTTAAATTGCAAGAATGTTTGTTAAGAATAGAAAGCAAAAGCACCTTGTGAATCATCCTCATGAAACTCCATGTTTATATTCGAGGTGTTTTCACTTTAACCATTTCTACTAATGTGCCGGATATTTAAGTCATGAAAAAGGATGCTGGAAATGCTTACCTCTTTCACAAAAAATAATGCAATTACCTGTTTAAATCTGAAGGAAGATAACTTAAAATTTATATTCAAGTCAAGCCTGCACTGCATATTGAAGATCTTATTTGAAGGAGAGGAAAAAAAAAAAAAGGAAGAGATGTGTAAGTGCTGTGAATCATTCTTTAATCTTCTACTGAATATTTAGGAGTTAACAAATTCTCTGTTGTCTCTAGAACTATTTTATTTTCCCTTCCTAATTAATCTTCTTGGTTTTGAATTCTCTGTTTCTTCAACAGTAGAGAATAATGCCAATGAGTATATGAAGGAGTTTTTCCTTTAGAAAACCCTTCATAGCTGATGGAGTGCATGTGTTTTTTTAATAGTGGAAAGGATCAAAGAAATTGGATTTGAGGTGTTTAATTAAGTCTGTTCACAGACAAATGGTCTTGATGAGTGACAGGTTGGCGTGGTGCAGTCCACCAGGAAAAACAGCAATTAGAATGAACCTGTAGACTCTGCATCACGATCTTTTCAAGTTCAAGCCACACAACTAATTTAGAAAAGAACTAACATGATGCTGACAGAGAATCAATAATGAAAGCCACCATAGGATATTTCACTAATGTGAAGTTGCTTTAACCCCACCCCACAATTCAACATTTGTTCACAATTTATGCAGTTTTAATTATCCTGTGGTAGTGTTTTATGAATATGCATACATATGATGAGTTTTTTCTTTTTCCCCTTTCATAAAAATGTTGAAAATAAAATTACTCATTGTGGATTTAAGAACTCCGTTTAGTGAAATCAGTCAATTTTATAGATGCTAAATATATTAAAGAAATTGGAATCCCACTGGAGTTGGTGACAAATACTTTCTCTGACTTCATTTAGGATAGAAATTATTAACATAATGCGAGGCAGTGTAACTTAAATGTTCATGTCTCTAGAACTAAGGCAAACATTTACATTTGCATTGCACTGAGAGGAATTAATACACTTCACATCTGCCTAGTAAGTTCTGCTGTTATGTTAGGTAGCATTTTTATTTTGCAAGGGCGTGAGAGTAAGTACTTATGTTCTGATTTTGTGGAAATTGGAAAGGATTTAGGAAGGCCTGCAGAAAACCCATCCAGTCAGACTCTAACTGAACACTGTATACTTTTTTTTTTCTTTTTTCTGTAGGCCCTTAAAGTGAGTACATTTGGCTGTATGTCTATGTTTTCATTGATAGATTATCTGAGCACAGATCGATATGCATAGCTCGTATAGCTTTAGTAAATGAGTAAAATAGCACTCATTAATTTACAACAAAAATTATCAAATATTAAGGGCAGGTATATTGCAATAAACTAGTCCATGTCTAGCTTTATTTCGTTATGGACTGCCACCTATTCACTGTCTGAGCAGTTTCACTTTTTGTTTCTCTTCTTACCATACTCCTTTTATTGTTTCTGTATGTTTATTCAAGGAGAATCGATGTTAGATTGAAATTCAGCATGTCATCTACATATATAAAAATCCCTTGTTGAAATACTATTATTATTTTTTTAATATGAAAGTGAAGATGTTACCCTGAAGAGAGATAAGCAAAACATAGTCCAGAGAATGTGGTAGAGATTCAGCAAAATATTGCTCAGGTAGGCTAAACTTAGGTGGGTGGATCTCAAAAGCACTTCAAGTTTGCAACAGGAGGATATCGTCCACTGGTAATATAATATTCTTCCATCCAAACCTCTTTCCATAAAAGTGGTCAATCACTCTCCTGCTCTCCACTCCCTACTCATTACTCTGCCATCTGCTTTCCCTTTTCTTCCCTTCTCAAAATATCCCAGATCCTCTGTCGCTGACCGTCCCCCAAAACTTGGGTAAGCAAGAAGTCTAAAACACAGTAATGGAATTAGGCACTTCTGAGACCTAACCTTATCTTGCAGAGGAAGCCAAAGGTGATAGACCATCACAGTTAAGAGACACCCACCATCAGTGAAGGAAGAGTTGATATGTGAGCTACTACGGGAGCTTGACCCCTACAAATCGATGGGCCTTAACGTTATCCACCCGTTTTAAGAGAGCTGGCTGACATCATTGCAAGGCCACTCTCCATAATCTTTGAGAAGTTGTGGACATCAGGGGACATCTCAGAAGACTGGAAGAAGATTAATGTCACTCACATCTACAAGAAGGGCTTAAAGAAGGATCCAGGAAATTATAGGCCCATCAATCTTACTTCAGTCTCTGGGAAAGTTATGGAACGAATCCTCCTGGGGGCTATCACAAGTCAAATGAAGCACGTGACCGGGAAAAGTCAGCACAGATTCACCAAGGGCAAATCATGCTGGACAAACCTGATCGCCTTCTGTGACAAACTAACCTGCTCGGTTGATGTGGAGCAAGTGGTGGACATTGTCTACCTGGATTTCTCCAAGGCTTTTGGTATGGTTTCCCACAGCCTCCTCCTAGAGAAACTGATGTGTCACAGTGGTCTGTGTGGTGGGTGGGGAACTGGCTGACAGGCTGCACCCACAGCGTGGTGGTAAATAGGTCCTTTTCAAACTGGCAACTTGTCATGAGTGGGGTCCCCCAGGGATGGATATTGGGTCCAATGCTGTTTCATATCTTCATAAGTGATCTGGATGATGGGATCAAGTGTACCCTGATGAAGTTTGCTGATGATACAAACTGAGTGGGGAGGTGGACACTTCGGAAGGGAGAGCCACCCTGCAGGAAGATTTGAATGGGCTGGAAGAGAGGGCTAACAAGAACCTTGTGAAGTTCAATAAGGACAAGTGTAAGGTCTTGCACCTGGGAAACCATAATCCAGGATTGTGGCACAGGCTGGGATCTACCCAGCTGGGGAGCAGCTTCTGTGGAAAGGGACCTGGGGGTCCTGGTGGACAGCAAGCTCAATATGAGTGAACAGTGCGCTGCTGTGGCAAAGAAAGCCAACAGGATGCCGGGTTGCATCAACAAGGGCATCACCACCAGAGATAAAGAAGTCATTATCCCACTCTACTCAGCGCTTGTCAGGCCACACCTGGAATACTGTGTTTGGTTTTGGTCCCCGCTATGCAAAAAAGATGTGGGCAGACTGGAGAGGGTCCAGAGAAAGGCCACAAAGATGATCCAAGGACCGGGAAGCCTGCCATAGGAGGAAAGGCTGAGAGAACTGCGTTTGTTCAGCCTTGAGAAAAGGCAGCTTAGGGGAGACCTCATCACCATGTTCCAGTATTTAAAGGGTGGCTACAAAGAAGATGGAGACTCCGTTTTTACAAGGAGTCACATGGAAAAGACGAGGGGTAACGGGTACAAGTTACTCGTGAGGAGATTCCGATTTGACACAAGAGGAAAATTTTTCAGAATGAGAACAATCAGCTATTGGAATAATCTCCCCAGGGAAGTGGTGGATTCCCCAACGTTGGACACTTTTAAGATTCGTCTGGACAGGTTGCTTTTGCCAAGAAAGGTTGGACCAGATGATCCTTGAGGTCCCTTCCGACCTGGCATTCTATGATCGCTTAAAAATTCATCAATTATAATGTAACCAGGTGCCATGCTTCAGGCTAGGTAGCCATACAGTAGGGCTGCAAACCCTATGCCCATACATGACCCAAATGGAATATGCATGTTATAGGGAAATTTTACTGGCCATTTTTCTTGGTATATTTAGATTTTTGTTTTTCCTTCCCTTCTTTTCTGGTGAAATATCCATAGTGATATTGATGTCAGAAACACATTAGTGCTGGGAAAAGGAGCGTCCTAATGGTTGAGATGTGCCAAAAATCTTCCAATATAAAAATGACTTGAGATGTGGGTAATTGGATGTGAAGAATCACACCCTCTTTCTTTACATATAACCTTTACTGGGGAAAAAGACCAATTGGTTAAATGCCAGACACCATTCAAAAACGAATGCGCAAGAAGATCAAAGATCAAAATAAAAAGTTCTTTTATGACAGTGGTGTTTAGTGGGGAACCAAAAGGATTCAAATTCCCATCAGGAGACAGCAGAGTGCAGAAGAGGAAGCAGTGATGCTTTTCCTTGAAACATAGTTTTCTGAGAAAACCTTTGGGTTCATCATGGTGCATCCTCTGCCAGGTTTTACTGAGTCATTAGAATTAACTTACTATCCTGGAGGGGAAAAATAGCTGACAGTTACTCTTGCTTTAGAGAGGGCAAACCTTTGGATTTGGGAGTCAAATTCAGAACTACTGAAAGGACAACATGGAAACTGTGCTGTCAGCTAAAAGACGGCCTTAAAGACAATGGTTTCTGCTTATGCTCTATGGGACAGTGTATCATTAGGTTCTTTCTATTCTTAATGTGCCTGTCATTTGCTCCTAAGATGTCATTTCAAAGCAGGTTCTTGCTAGCCGAGACTCAAGAAGAGCACACACAGGATTCTGTGCGCTGGGGCATATTGAGTTCATTCTCATTAGGTGTTTGCTAAATCTCTATGATACTAAAACAAGTTTCTTGGAATTAATGTGCGGCAGCTATTTCAATTAAACATTTGCTAAAGGCTTTTAATGTCCTTATTGGTAAAATTCAGTGTAAGCCTTAGATTAATTTGTTCATGATTGTGTAGTGCTTTGGAAATACAAACTACTAAATAAGAAAGAAACACTATTATTTTAGTATCTTCTAGATTCTGCAGTACCATGATTACTTTCCACTAATATTTCTCTTCAATGCTGGAAATGCTTAAAACTTAACTTACCTAACAGTTGAAATACTGGTGAATATCAGTTATGTGCAGAATTATTTGCATAACCTTATCAGTTAAACATTATCCTGTGTATTACGGCTCATATTTAGCTCTTAACAAGCTCTAGTATATTTAAAGCTTGACAAAGGCAGATAGAACAATCCCAAATATAGAAAAGTATGCATCTCCTTTTTTTTTTCTTTTTTAAAAAAAAAGGAAAACAAACAAACAAAAATTGCACTGACAGATAGATACAGAAGTTTGTGCTGATGTCTAACAATTTATTGCACTCAGACTTATAGTTTTCAAAACAGTGGTTTCAGGTTCAAAATTTAAGTATCACTTCAGAGCAGAAGGGGAAGAATTTACTTCATTATTTTTTGTTTCAATGTGTGATGCTCCTGTGCTTAGGGATTTCGGCCACAGAAGAGGAAGGGAACTCTCTTTTCCAGATACAGCATAAGCATGTAATCTGTATTTACTATCTAAGGCACTAATTAGGTTATAATTTAATCACATATTTAAATACCATTGGTCACAACAGCCCTTAAACAAATGTTTACATTTTGTTGTAAGTATATATGCTTTCCTGAACACACAGCAGTGCCAAAGAAAACTGAGACTTACGCGGGTGAAATGATTCAGCCAAGGTTGCAGAGCTAGGAATCAGTGCTTCAGTATCTCTCCCAGTCAGGCCTGTGCATTAGTTGCTGAGCTACACTGCTTTTGGCCTTTTGAATCTTTAAACTCGGCAGAGGCCATATGTAGCTCAATGGAAAACTATTTGACTGGGAAATCACAAGTCCAAATAGTAGAACTGTGACATTCTTTAGAAATACGCCTAATAATAACATTTTTCTACATTTTTCTCTCAAGTAATATATGGCTTCAGCAGTGTTTTCATTCCATACAGTTTTATCAAAAGTGAACAGAAAGTCTATTTCAGCATGAGGTGTTTTTCATTTTTTCTTGGTTACCTAAGACACATTTCTCATTTTTGTTTGGATCAACGAATCTCAAAACCAAGCAAGACTCTTGCATCTTGTAGAATACTTTTAGACTGGTTTTGGTCCACATTTCTAGCTTCCTTGGTTTCAAACTTCGGTGATTTTGTTTCTTCCTAATTTCTGTTACAAGGACTTCTTCCAACTTCTGTCATTTCTAAATTAATAAAAAAACCAGTGTGCAAGTCACTGTGTTAAATAAGCTCATTAGCAGTTTCACCAATTGTTTCTTTTTTTCTTTTTCTTTTCTTTTCTTTTTTAAATGTTTCTTTCTATCACTGTTGCCAGCTGTGTCCTATTTCCAAAGCTTCATCTACTAGCACAAAACAGCTTGGAATGGTGAGGTAGATTTTAGGAGATTAAAGATTGCACTGTAATACGCTAGACTTAATCCTAATGCCAGTAAACTCTTTACATGCTATCCTCCCCTCAGGATTACAAAGATTTATGTAACCATATTTTTTCACATCCAAAGGAGCTTAAAGGAATAGACATAGATTGTTCTGTGTGTTGAATAAAAGCAGTAAGCCCAGATAAAGTATTTTTGTTCCTCAGATAATATACCAGAATGTAACATTTTCAAATTGAGTGGTCACAGGAGACATAGTTGAGTGGGATGAAGGGGGCAGAAGAGAGCAAGCACAATTATTCCTGAAAAATACTAGGTTCACTTGTGAAGTGTGGTTACCCTAGAGTGAATTATCTGCTTTTTTGGCTTTTTAATTTAAAAGGCGTAAGTATAATGAAGAATAGCGTCAAATTTGCTGTTTAAAACACGTTCTTTTACTGAGAGTTAGCCTAGACAGATATCTGACTACTTTTTTGTTTTGGGGGGTATTTTGGTGGGTTTTTTGTTTGTTTTGGTTTTGTGGTTTGGTTTTTTTTTTTTAAATGTGAAGTTTATTGCTCACTGTGGAGCTGAGCATCTGAACATGAGTACCTTAGGTTCCAATCTCAACAACTGAAATGTAACTTTGAGTTTCTTATATAGCTGCACCCACCCACATCATGCTTCGATTTTGATTTCATTTTTTCATCTCTAGAAAATGCAGACATAGTAGGTCTTGCTTTGAGATCTCAAAATGACATAAGAAAGGAGTAGTACATAAATATACCACAATGTACATGTCTGTGTAAAAAAAAAAAAAAAAAATTTAAAACCCAAAATGTCATGTTTTCAACTTATTCACAATGGTGCTAGCAGTGTTAGCTGTTTCAAACATTGATCCTAGTCCCAGAAATTTATGCTGAGCAACTTTTAACATGGCTGAGAGACTCAAGAGTTGCTCTTTCAGTGTTTTGGCCAGCATCCAAAAAAAATCAAGAAAAAAAGAAATCAAAACAATGAATCCATTCTCCCTTTTCTAAGTCTTGGCTAAGACCTGACAGGTAGGATGCATTTTATATATTTTTGGGAAATATTTTCTTTGTTAATTTTAGCATCTAGCTCCATATAGACGCTAAGAAATGCTGAATATTAGATTGTTTTATATTCTCATGCTGAACATAATAGCATTATTAATAATAACATCTTTTACAGAACAAACTAAAAACTCTCCTATGGGAAAATCTATTAGTAACAGCATCTTTGCAACAGAGATGAAGACTCCACTAAGGACGAGATATAAGCTGGTTCATCAGCTTATATAAAACAGTATGGTTTATTTATTGGTGTAAATGCAACAATTTTCATAATCTAAAACTGAATCCCAGAAAGTTAAGAATGTAACAGGTATAATTCTGTAGAAGGCACAGAAAAGTCTAAAGTGTTCTTACCTACATGCATTCATAAAATATGTACATTTCTGCAAAGTCTACAAGAACAAGCAGAATCTCTCTTCAAAAGATTTGCCTAATATCTGGCTGATCTTACTGAAACAACAATAAACTTTCTGTTCAACTTAGTGGGAACAAAATTGTGTGTGTGACATAAAATGAGGAATATGAAAAGGATGCAGCTAGCAAATATATTTTAAGTTCAATGGAGGTAGAAATTGTGTAAGAATGTAATGAGTAAGAAGGTTTAAGTGGGCTACAGAAAAAAATTTGGAAGAGCACGGAGGCTGGGCACACGTGTATTGGAAAAAGGAATTTACAAGAGGAGGAGACATTGTCATCTAAACACATTTAGATGCTACATCTCTGTTCCCAATACCCCATCTCGAAAGGGGTCCAGTAGCAGATATCTAGGCTAACTCTTAGGATGCAGCTTAATTGAGAGCACAGGAGTGTATGACCATAAGAGATCTCATTATATGGTTTTCATGTGCATAAAACATAGCTTGTACTGCCAAAACAAAAGATGTATTCTGGGAGTTTTACTCCTCCATATCATACTATAGTTAGGTAGAAATGAGCAAAAGAATGGGTATCAATTGCTGATTTCTGCTTGTGGAGGTAGGGAAGTCTCAACCACTGAAGGCAAGAACATTCTAATCTTCTAGTAGATGTGAAAATAAGAGAAAATTTATTTCTAAAAAATAATTACTTTTGGAAAAAAAAAATCTTCCGATGTTTACTCTGATCTTAAACTTCATTTACACTGAATTTTTATATAGTCATGTTGTAGTGGTGCACCTTTAATGTCTATAATAACCAGAAAAAACAAGTATCAGGTATAAAATTCACTTTTTGTCTAAGTGTTTAATGTCCTGTGAATTTTTTTACCTAAGATGCGCCTCTCCTAGTTTTTAGCATTAAATATTCAGTGATGTAAATGTGTACTAGATTAGTTTGCCTATCGGTTTTCCAAATCACATTATGTGGGAAGCATACTAGGGATTGTAATCAAAGTCGTTTTACAGTCAGCAATGTATCAGGAGCTGTCATATGTTTTTATGTCTTGCTACTGGGGAAGCTCTTTAAATAACATTATCAGAACCACAAATATTCTAAACACTGATGTTCTCTCAATGCAGATATTTAGCTTAAGTTTTTAAAATTTTAGAGGACATAACTGTGTGTGTGAGAGTGCTGTTTTCAGTCCTCTTTGATGGAAGGTTAGTGTAGCAGCGCATATCTCTTAGTTTGATTTCTACTGTTTTCAGGGTGAGTGGAAGACTTTACCTTTTGTTTACCTGTACCATTTTGAGATGACCTACCTCTTTTCTCCATGTTTTGACACTATCTTGTCTGCAGAATGACAATTGTATTTTTTTCTATTTGTGAAGGAATGAAAAAACAGTAGGGTCAAATGTGATCTTAGGAGATTATGAGCCTTTATATTGAACTGAAAAACCATTCAAATGGGGCCTGGCCTGTTAGGATGACATTTTTCACTACCTGAATGTCTACTAAGAATTTTTTTTTTTTTTTAATAAAAATTGTAATTTTAACATTAACTGACTTTTAGAGGAATAAAAGAATAATAAAGCAACCTCACTCCCTGAACTCCCACTTGAAACCTCCAAAATCAATCCTGTGACACAGGAAAATATTTGAAAAAAACACTGGCTTATCATGGAAACATATGGAAAAACAGATGGAAACATATTAAAAAATTGTAGCCAGCCCTCGTTATTTTTAAAAGAAATAGAGGGACAGGAGAATGTTTGATTTCACTGCACTTCTTGAATTGCTTTAGCAAAGTGCTTATTCAGTGGGCAGAATCACAGGGAAGAAGAAAGGATGAGAGAAGAGCACCTAGTGTACAAAGAAAAGTCTATTTATATCTGGTATCTCAACAATGACTTTCATATAGAGGAAAAGATAGAAAATGTTGAAGTGTCTTTTGAAACAAACGGTCATTTCAAAAAGTGGAATTTCATCACATTTTCAGAGCTGCATAGAGCCTTTGACAGCTGTTCTGTAACTAAATGCGGAGAGATATATGAGATGCAGCATTTTATCAGCCATACAAGAAAAAATAAAAGCATAGTTCGATACTTTAAAAAATGAGTGAAAAAATGTTTCCATCTTTGGTGATGTCTGACAATTCAAAATATTTGAGAAGTAGTGTTCTGCTTTTCTCCTTTTTTTTTTGTTAAAAAATATTATATTGAATGCTACTTTGGATTCTATAAATGTATTTAATGTTGCAGGATATACATAGTCAAAGAACTATATTTACAGAAAAGGAAAAAATGTAATTTAGAAAGTATTTTGGTGTTCTCATGTCGTCCTTTTTAGGCTGTGTAAATCTTGTGTAAACCAGTGTAATCTGCAGGGACGAGGAAGCATTATCAGGCTAGGTGACCACTGTTTCTTGTAACAGGAAACAACGCAGGAAATTATGTAATTCAATAGGAATTGTTGTCAGAGAGAAATGAAAGGAAGTCATTGGTTTCTCTGAACTGTCACCAGTCTGGTCTTCAGATGTTCAAATCATGAGCAACATATGAATTTGCTTCTGATCTCATTAATGTCAATAATGCTGTTTGTTTTGTTTTGTTTTGTTTTGTTTTTTTCCAGTGCGGGATTAGAGGGCTATCTATCTCTCCACAGTCACTAGATTTACATAACTCTGAATCATGTTATCTCGGAGCAGATGACTATAAGCCAGTCCTAAATTTTTTGAGATGCTTGCCCTCTTTTAGAGTATTTTGGAGTATATTAGAGTATTATTATTGATGCATTGTACATGAAAAGAAAGAGGAACTCAAAAATACCCATGAAACTCTTAACTGGTATAGAAAGAAAGTACGATCCTTGCAGAAAGAGAGGAGTGTTGCAATAGTAGGAGTACTGCTGGTCTGTCTTCAACATAGCAGATGATAAGGACGGGAGTCTCACATACTAATACTCAGCTTTTCTACGCGTGTGGTGTTTATGGTTGTGTAGTGTTTTTCATCCAACAATGTTAAAACATCTTACAATTCTTATTTCATTAAACCTTACGACATTTTCATGAGATAAAATGGGAAAATAACCCCCAAATTTGAGTGTAGAAACTAAGAAAAATAAGCTAGTTGGGGAACTTACTGAGCAAGTCAGTAGCAGAACGAAAATCACAACTTTTTTCATTCATACTGTGTGAAGCACCAAGAGCTGTCTTTGCTGTATTCTTCACTAAAAATGCAGTACCCAAGGTGTCAGAAGAGTTACAGCATCCTACATGGCCAGTAAGCAAAAAAAGCGTTTAATTATCAATTTTAAATGACAAAAGGACAGTTTATCTACCAAAGTAGATTATCCGCAACTGTGAACTAATGTCCCTACCATACAGTTGTCCTTACAGACACGAAATGATTCTGCTTGCTTTTTAATGTTTGGGGTTTTTTTTTGTCTGGGTTTTTTTCGTTGTGTGTTGTTGGTTTTTTTCTTTTTTTCAAAAAAAGGTAAAATAAGTGTCAGTTTAATCTGACTACTGTTGGGTTTATGAAGTGTATCAGCTTTTTAGTTTTACTGACTTTCATATGTGTGTATATATATAAAAATCTTTAGTTATATATTCTGTATAATCGATAGAAATATGGAATAGAAATATAGAATATTCTATATAAATATAAAAATGCTTATACTATATTTGTAATATCTCTATAAATATATAGAAATAGATAAATATATATTTCCTGAGAGAGCTTTTAGGGGAATGTGACAACATTATGACCATAAACTACCCGTATAATTTAAAAAAGTGAATAGAACAGTTTTATATGAAGAAATTTTGAACTTAAAAGGTAGAGGTGGAGTATTCTTACTGTGTAAATCTTAGAAAAAAGCTGTCATATTCCCTTCCAAACAGACATTTATCTCTAAGGAAAAAGCCTGGACTAACAGAAGCCTTCTGAACTAATTGGGTTTCCGTGCCTCATTTTCAGAAGTCCTGCTTCTGTATTAGACCTTGCCTGCTGGACTGATGCTGTTGAGTCACCCACTCATGCTGCAAATGCGATCATAAAGGATGTTGATGCTGGGCTTAACTGTGTGTGTTGACGAATTGGCTCAAGAGTGATTGGCAGCTTGTTGCATCTGCTGATGCCGGGGGTTTAGGATTTTGTTTTGCTATTCCTTGTCAATGAGTAACAGAGCACCAGCAGAGAGAGCATTGCAATCAGGAGAGCAGCAGAGAACTGGGAGAAGTGGAGGCGTCTTCTGGGAGAGTTTAGTTAGCTGGAACATGTTAGGATCTTGGCAATGCGATGTCCTGAAGACCCTCGGGTGCTGAAAAACCCCTCAGGGTTTGCGAGAGATATGGCTTGATCATAGGCTAATTCGATACTGGCAATATATTCCACAGAAAAATGGGATTTCAGTATGCTTTCTCTGGATACTGTTTTTTCTTTATGTTCTCTCTTGCATTTATACAAAAGTACCTCAGAGAAAATGTTCCAAGTAATGATTCACTCTATTAAACTTTAGTTATCTGAAATGTGAATGATATCTCCCTAAGTAGTAGATGGAGTTGTTCCTCTAAATTTTACAAGTACAATTCATAGGAAGCTTTATTAAATGGTTGTGCCACAGCACAGTTCAGTTATCTATATCTTCATAACATCACAGGACAGGAAAGTCTTCATTTCTTTATTTAATTGGGAACACACATAGAAGAGATTGCCACTAAAACATCATCCATCTGCTTATACTACTCTTTAAGGGATATTGTAAATCATGCTTCACGTACCATAAGATTTTATAATATTGCATGCAATTTGCTACATAAAAAGCATTAACACTTCCAAAAATGTTTCTTCAATCTTCCTTTTTCTTAATGCAAACTCAACATCCAATGTGTGCAAATTAATTTCAATCTCGAAATAAAAATCTAATCCAAATATTTTGTCTTGTGGGCAATAAAGATGCTATTAAGTTTGCCTGCTATAATTGTGGAGGATGTTCAGGACCCCCAGCTGGGTCCATTTTTAAACATACATCAGATGTAATAATCATAGTCACTGCTACTCTCAAATTGTAGCTGTCTGTTAAAAAATAAACAAAAAATGGCTGTTTCTTCAGCCCTGTTGGCAAACCTAGGGATCAACACTGAATAGTCAACAACACGGAAGTATTAGAGCAATGGCAAAAATTCACCTGCCCTGGATTTGTAGCTTCCAAAGTGAATACCACTGAATGCCTTTGAGTCTTTCGTTTAAAAAGAGAGAATTGTACGGCTTGTTGGCCGTGTTGGAGACAGTACAATTAAACCATTCATTTAGAATGAAAGTCACTGTAATAGCTCAGATACAGTAAATCTAATACTGCAAGTTTGCCAGGTCTTTTTCACTGTATTGATGAATCTTCTATAAAACTGGATTAATTTAACTGAATGACTGTATTTAGCCAGGAGGTGATAGTCTTACCTGCTTGAGCATGGAGACATTTAATTGTTTTCCCCCAAAAGAAATGTTGTAAAATGAAAGATAACTCTTATATGCTACAGATAGTATATGATGATAATTTCCCCCCCCCCCAACATCATCCGTTTGATAGTAAATGTCCAGCCTTTCTGCTCTTGAATTATCCCCTCAAAACAGCTTGAGGAAAGAGGTTCATTTTAACCCAAAGTGCTGAAGTTGTCAGACAGAGCCTGTTGAAATGACTATGGTAAAATGAGCTTCAGTGATCTGATGATTCATCTTAATCAATTGCCTAGTCTCGTGTATAAAATTGTCTTTCTCAGTGATACATGTGGATAATACAGATAAAACATTATTCTCACCAGATACTGCATAATTACCATGCCCATTTATCTTCTCACACCCATGCAAATCATTAGTTACAACTGCAAAATTCAGCTGAGAGCCAGTTTAGAAAAGAAAATAGAGAAATCAGTAAGAAAACTCTTAAACTGAGTCCAAATATCTTTAAGTCTGAATACTAGTTTTAAGAAAACTTTTGTAGATATCCTTATATTTGGTGTCATACATGCACAAGCTGAAAATTTGTATCCTAACAAAAAGATAGCCGTTTGATCCATTAAGACTTCTATATGTCTGGCAAGTGGGGGTGTTTTGTTGTTTGGTTTTTTTTTTCTTCTCTGAAAAAAATAATTTGTCAGCCTTTCAAATCAACAGTCATAAGAGATGTGCTGGAAGCTAGTTGACTTAGAAATTCATTTATTACAGATGCACATTCTTTGTAATTAGATTAACAGATGTTATTAACAGGCTTTGGGGTGTGGATATTCTAATATCTCATGAGATGGCAAGACAGTTCCATCTGCTTCTGGGTGCCAATATGAGTAGGATTGCTTACTTCTAAGCTCATTATCCTCCACGATACAAATTCTTGACTATCCTAGCGTTGTCTGAATGTTAGTGGTAGTTTTATTAATGAGCAATACCTATACAGCATAATATGTAACGTATGAACTATGGTGGCAGAGCAATTTTTATGTGATCACAGCTTGTGTTTCACATGCGCAGCAAGTCAAAATCTGTTGTATTGCTGTGCAGGATTAACATATCTCACACATAATGAGATGATTCCTTTTCTATATGCAACTAAGAGAAATGAATGGAGCAATTCTCTTTTTATGGGCAATGATAAGTAGTCCACCAAATATTTCTATCTTCATTCATATAAGAATCAGCCAAAACAGTTGTTCCAGTCTTGAATAGTTCTACGCTTCCCCAAAAATGTTTAAAATAATTGGATTTTATTACTATAAAACATTGAAAGAGTTTATTGTAAGCATAATATTGAGAATTCATAAAACCTAAACTATTAGTAATTGAACTAGAGCAATTGACATGCATTCCAGGAGTAAGAAGGTAATTGATTGTGATTTACTTATTTTGTAAGTAATCTTAATCTTAAACATAGAATCATAGAATCATGTAGATTGGAAAAGGCCTTTAAGATCATCGAGTCCAACTGTTAACTTAGCACTGCCAAGTCCACCACTAAATCATGTCCCTAAGCACCACATCTACAGGTCTTTTAAATACCTCCAGGGATGGTGACTCCACCACTTCCCTGGGCAGCCTGTTCCAGTGCTCGACAACCCTTTCGGTAAAGACATTTTTCCTAATGTCCAATCTAAACCTCCCTTGGTGCAACTTGAGGCCATTTCCTCTTGTCCTATCGCTGGTTACTTGGCAGAAGAGACTGACCCCCACCTCACTACAACCTCCTTTCAGGTAGTTGTAGAGTAGAGTTGTACATCTCTACTGTATTTTAGTTGTGTTGCTAGTGTATTTTCCAAAGGTTTCACTGAATTGGGAATGTATATAAATTGGCTGCAAGTACATACAGTCCAACTAGTTGATTAGAATAGAAGTTTCACTGAGATATACAAAGAAATTTCTAGGTGTTTACTTTCCATACTGAGTACTTAATACTACCATGTTTTATGAACCTTGTCTGCCCTTATTCAGTTCAGGATATTAAAGATGAGTTTCAAAGGTGATTCCAGAGAAATTGTTTGTAACTTGCCCTTTTCCTTCAACACTTTCTACTTGACAAGTTTAGACTTGCTTAGACTTATTCTCACTTGCTGATGCAGGGCTTATTGATTTGTACAGATCACTTCTGAATTAACGGAAACATAAGAAGCCTGGGCTGGTGTTTATTCACATGCCAGGGCATCCTGGTTTAAGAAGAAGAAGAACTTGAAGTGTATATTAATATTGCATATTTCTACTTCAAATAAAGCACTTCCAGCATCTTGGCATGTAAATTATACTAGCACGGTTGCCTTAGATTAAGACTGCCTGACATCTGACATTACATTCACTGATGTGTAACTTTCCACCACCATACACATTACCTCTGCATTTGTCCCTCTGCTTAATCAGAATGGATCAATCGGAAGTATTTTTTCTGATGCATAAGTCACCACAGCCATGACTTTAGCAGGTTCTGTAGAGGTCACAATGAAGAGTGGAGGTTTGTCCATAATAAGCCTTGCTTGAGTTATTATTATAGCTATCTTAGAGTGCCATAATAAATGAGAGTGAGTATGAGGATGTGAATAGCATACTTCATTGCAGTTTCATTTTGTTTCCCACCCTTTGGAACAAAAATTTCCTCATCCAAAATAACTTTTGTGTACCTTTTATCATATTCAGAATAAGAAAAGTTTACTTTGCTTCAGCTCAAAGAGTAAAAAGAATATTTCAGGATATCAGTCAATCTAAAATTCACATGAGAAATCTCTCTGGTGGTAATACTCAGACTGTTACTACACTTTGCTGAAGAGCATTCAGACCTTTCTGAATTAGACTGTGCTCTTTGCAAAACGTGAATCTATCTGGATTGATGGTACGTTTATGTATACATTATCTTTGCCTGTGTACTCCAGTGGGGCATCTGTCTTTAATCTTACAGAACTTTGACAGTGTGTCTCATAAGCATAAAAATTGAGCAAGTTTCTTTTGCAAACTAATCAAGTTCCCACTGACAACCTGAGCCATCTTTCTATTTTAAGTGTGATAACATATTCATCCTCCTCTATCAAGTCATGACTAATGGATAGGAATATTAACATCTTTCATATGTTATTATCTAGCCTCTGATAATCTAAGGGAAATAGAAAATACAGTTTTTAGTAGTGGAATCTGTGATGTTCCTTCATTAAACAATTAAAAGGAAGTGGCGAGCTCATGGAATGCACTAAAATGCACTGTCAGCTGCTAAACTAATAAGATGTTTATGATCTGTATAATAGCCTAGCTATTATTCTTATAAATTGTTGACTCAATGGATGATATTTCTATTAAAAGTGGTACTAATATTTGGTGGTTTTATCCTTATAAAAGTGCTGTGTTCATAAAAGGCATGTCTGACTCTGCTTTATAAAAATATTGGAACATGAGAGCAGTGAATGCTTAGAGAACGCCACCTGCTCCATGACTAACAAATACTACAGGAGCATCTGCGAAGAGTAAGCCTGTTAAAGTTCTCCATTTTGACCCATACATTATTCTTTATGCTTGTGATTTCCCTGACTAAGGCCTTGAAACTGCAGTTATCTGCCTATGGGTGTGCCTCTATATTAGTGCATAAATTCCTGACTTTAAAGGTTGTAAAGGTGGAGTTTTGTTTGTTTGTTTGTTTTAAGGTTCCTGTTTTGCCAGTTTAAGCTTCAGAGCTTAAGTGGGTGACTGCATTTATTACTTCAGTGGGGATTGTGAACAACCGTGCGTCTTGGGTTCAGGCTTTGAGACCTATATCATCCACTTAAGTTAAGGCTAGGTTTGCATGGCACAATCCAGCGCCGTATGAGTGACATCTAAGCTGACCTTGACACGTGTGCCGTGCCATGGAGTTCTGCATAAGGTCATTTACCATTCTAGTACGTGGAAGCTTTCTGAGTGTTTGTGGTTTAAAAAAATAACGTGCCTCCTGATTTAGTTTAATTTCTCTGCTACACCTAAGGTGAATAAAACTCAAGGCAGACAAGCAAAAAGAAAATCTTCAGTGACTACTGATGGGGAGATGGATAATTCAAGGGGAATAGGCTGGGGATAGGCAACAGTTGCTGTTATTGCTGTGCGCTAGTAAGGGAGTTGAAGAGCTGAATG
This sequence comes from Calonectris borealis, assembly GCF_964195595.1. Classification (NCBI taxonomy): domain Eukaryota; kingdom Metazoa; phylum Chordata; class Aves; order Procellariiformes; family Procellariidae; genus Calonectris; species Calonectris borealis. The sequence continues at coordinate 19,085,270 of NC_134324.1, read as the reverse complement.
CCACATGCATAGCTACTGACATTAGACCAGTTTGTCTGCTCCTAATACAGAAGATAATCTGAAAATGTATTGTGCATATTTGACTTCTTATCAATATAACACTTGAACTTTTCAAATTATATATAGCTCTTTCATTTTTACTAAAGGAATGACTTTAACGTGGGTTACTGGAGGAGGCACATGTCAGTGGGTTAAGAGAATTAACATATTTCCAATTTTTTTGCTAACCTGGTTTTCCATAATTAATTTGGACAGCATACCTGAAAGATTTGGGGTCTGTTGTTCTTTGTTATGGTTTTAAGGAACTGATTTTTTGTTTTTCTATTTGTCTTAAATTTTTCTGGCTATTGCCTGGTCTAAGGTAATATGAGTTGATATTTCTTGCTAGTGAACAGGCCATTACATAAAAATCTTTAGTGTGTCACTGTCTTCAAGCAGTTACAGCTGACCCACTACCTTAACCAGTGGTTGGTTTGAGTTATTTTAGATTTAAGGGTTCCCGGTTCAGCTGCCATTTATGATCACATTATTTCTCTAGCATTTTCTAGCACAACCTTTAGTCATTTCCTAGACTGTAAGACAGCAGCTGTGAAACCAGGAAACAGTTGTGTGTGTGTGTGTCGTGGGTTAACCGTGGCTGGCTGCCAGATGCCCACCCAGCCGCTTGCTCACTCCCCCTTCTCAAAAGGACAGAGGAAGAAATTAAGATGAAAAAGCTAATGGGTTGAGATAAAGACAGGGAGATTGCTTACCAATTACTGTCATGGGCAAAACAGATTTGACTTTGAGGAAAATTAATTTAATTTATTGCTAATTAAAATAGATTTGGCTGGTTAGAAACAAAGACAAAAACTAAAACACCTTCCTACCCCTGTCCCCCCCCACTTCATTCCAAACTCCTCTACCCTCTCTGGAGCACCTCCTTTGTCGTCCTGTCTGGCCCTTGGTGTCGCGGGGCTGTTTCTCACACTTTATCCCTCACCCCTCGCTGAGCAGCAGCATTTTGCCCTTTCTTAAATACGCCTTCCCCAAGATGCTGCCAGTCTTACTGAGGGGCTCAACTGTGCCCTGCGGTGGGGGGGACCGTGCCAGACACAGCCGGGCAGCCCCTCAGCTCCCCTCAGAGGGGACCCTGCAGCTGTTCAATCTGCTGACTTCAGGAGGGAGAGAAAACTGTTTATGCAGCTTCAAACAAATTTGGTTTCTTATGTGGAGATGATGCATGCATATCACCTAATATGCACACTCTATATTGTGTTTCTTTCAGCCAACCATAACATTTCTCTCTATAAATACAGTAAAATAATTGCATGCTGCTATTAAAAATCTCCTATGAAAGAACGATTGGATATCTTTTTTTCTTTACACCCTGAAGGTTCTGATAAAAAGAATATCATAATTATTGAAATTACTTTAAAGAGGTATAAGTAGCAAAAGAATCTTAAATCCAGTCTTCCTAGTTTGGAGAAGCTGCAGATAATATGAGTGCAACTGATGTCATTTAATCATAAAAATACTGTGTCTGAAATATGGACACAATTAGATAGACCTATCTAGATGAGATCAGAATCATGAAATGCAATTCATCATAAAATGTCTTCAATTCTATTTGCACCTTTGAAACTGTTCCTTTTAGGGATTGGGGGAAAGCTGAAAATCAGGACTCAAAACCCTAGAGCTTTCTTATTGCTGCAAAGAGATAGAATTATCTTAGTTATAATTTAATTTTTCTAAGCTATGACAAATAAATAAAAATCATGTCTTTCTGATATTTAGACAATTTACCTAATATAATTTACCTAATATTTCAGGAGCAGTTGCTAAATAAGTATTTTCAGAACAGTGCATCATTTTCTATATAAAAGTAACAATAATTAATAACTGTCCTGATAGATGACTGTGTTTGGTAGACCTTTATCATTCGTATTGACAAAACAATTCAGTCTATCTCCCATTTTTTGATAGACGACCTAGGTTTTTAAGCTGAGTGAGGAAGAAGTCCAGTTAAGCAGAATTGGATTTTCAAAGTTCCAAAGCTTTAGTTTCTCATAACATAGAATACAAGTATTCTAAGATTTTTTTTCAGAGTATTAAGCATAAATTTTATCAATACATGCAGCCAGGATCCGTACCATAACAGGCACCTTAAAAATTGCCTCATGATATAAAAGTGTTCATATCAAAGGGTTGATTTTAACTGTCCTTCAGTTAAAAGCAAAGCAAGAATAGGTTTCCCTAACAATAAAATTGATGAATAATTAAAAAGAAAAATCACAATTTCCCAGGTAGTGGACCATCTAAATGTATTCAGACTTTAAGAAAAAGAAAGACTGCGTTAAGTTTTAATCAAATTTCACAGCTGCTGAAATATATTCAAGCCATATTTGATTGACAAGTCTAACACAAATAACCCAGTCTATAAAGAAAAGTGTTACACTTAAGGTCAGGCATTTTCGTCTACCTGTGTTCAAAATGCATAGCCCTGAAAGGCTGTGGTTATTTCCAAAAGATTCTATTCATTTCCTTTATCAACTTCATTTTTATCTACTATCCATACCAATGATTCTCCAGAAGACTAAAATGAGTCTGATGAATGCTATTACTTTTTTGAGAACACAGTAATAATTCCTTACCTTCTATTTTTATGTTATTTTCCTGTCTTCATGTATTTAGAGATTCATTCAGCTTGCTTTGTGTATCAACCAACTTTCAACTAAGTGGAAATGTCCCTAAAAACCCATAGATCATACAGAAAGTTTTTACTTTTTTATGCTGTGTTTCTTTGGTTGATATCAGTATTCCTTTCAGTAAACTTGGTTGGTGAGCTGGCTTTCATTGAAGAGACTGAGATATTCCACAAAGGATCATTGGAGAGGAAACCAGAAGAAAAACAGGTCTTGATATCAGCTGAGACAAAATAGATGCTAAAACAATGGGAAGATCTTGACTCGGTCTGTCTAACAATCAGCAGCTTATTGAGTTTAAATAACTAAAATATTTCCCTCAGAATTACTAGGAGGAAATTAAAAAGAATAGTTGACTTCTACGGGTGATATCTAGATTTGAACAGTTAAAGATAATGAATATTCTCGAGATACCTAGAAACATTTTTTTTTTTAGGCATGGACTGTTGCGAAGAAGCCATGTACAGCAGCCAATGGGGCAATAGTAAAATATGATTTGTCAAATATTTTTAAATGTTGTTACATTTCCACATCAGTCAATGTTGTTTTGAGGCACTTGTGTTGCCTGGTCAGTGGGTGTGCTTGAAAATAAGAAATACAGGAAATAGATGGTGGTCTGGTTTTCAGTATGCTTTCCTTGATTTCATGACTTCTTCCCCTAGTCTTTCTAATTCCTTTAACAGTGGCATAGAGAAACTTCTTACACATTTTTTTACTATATTTAAGTTTTAGAACAAATATTGCCATAGTGAATGCACAAAATAGTGTCTCTATGCATTGAATAGGAATTTTTAATTTCATACAACATTAGCAGCTTGCTGTAGTAAGTCTTCAGACACTGCATAGCTCAAAGGTACTGAAGCAGACAAAAGGAATATATACTTTCGTTTGAAAAATTAGACAAAATGCCCATGTGCTTGTATGCAACCATGAAGGTGAAGAAGGGTCTCTTAATAGTAAAATTTATATTTTGTGCTTATAATATCGCAAATACCTTACTTCATTGTCAAAACCACAAGCCTCCATATAGTTCAAATAACAAAAAGTGACTTAAAAAAGAGTATTACAATTGTCTTGTGTTATACATTACTACCTCTCTTTTAGGGGGGAAAAAAAAGAAAGTAAAAATTAAGTGGGATCGTAGTAGTGAGTTTGTAGGCACGAAAGACAGACAACTTGCGATGATTCTGAATCGGAAAGGATTCATCTTATTTCAGGTGTCTATAACAAGAAGGAAATCTTCAAGAATGAAATGAAGCTGCCGCCAAGCTGCTCCTGGCAGGCCCTTGTCTACTAGAAAGGTTGTGGCTAGATGATTTATATGGTCCACTCGGGATCTTCCATCATCAAATAGTCTTCTTGTTCACTTGACCTCTCTTTTGGTCTCATGAAAGGTTACATTTTATAAATTAAATGTTGTGTTAAGGGGGGAAAAATAATCTTTAAAAATATTTCTACTGATTGTAATAATTCCCAGACTCAAGTATAAGTGAATTTTACCTACAGCGTATGATGGCAGATGGGTTTGTTTATTACCACCTCTTCTATCTGAGTCAGCAGCTGTATTTGTAAACTGGTAATACAGTATTTAGTAAATGGCCAGCTTTCTGCACTGATTTTGAGGTATTTGGGCTGAAAATCCTTTGCTTCTGAAAATAATAATGTTGATTTATGTAGATTGCTTTATTTAGTTATTATATGAAGCTACCACTTTATTCCTCCAAAATAGGGAGACATGTAATGTTATAACTTAGCCCTATCTCAAAGCAATTAAAACGATCTCTATTAAGCTTAGTCAGTGCTCATTAAAATTATTTCAGGCATTTGCACTTTGCTGGATTCTTTCTTAATGAGCTTGGAAAAAAATGATAAATGATGAGATGATAAATCAAATAAACTAGATCTGTTCACATACTACTCTTACTAATTCATTGTATGTTTTTACCTCCAGGCCACTCATATCTTTCTCAGTAAATACCTTTTAACTTTCAGAACTACTTTGTGTGCCAAGTAATATACACATTCATGGAAATGTAAAATAAAACAATCTAAGGATTGGATTCATCTAAAGGTCATTTTTTTTTCTAGTTAAAAGACAACACAATAGATTATTAAAAGTTTCATTAATATTCAGTGAGTTCTTAGCTCTCTCTATAACACTGTTTGTATACTGAGCCAGGACAAAGGTTGATTTTCTTAATTTAAACCTTTTACAAAGAAATCTTAAGTGACTTCATTAGAAAGATGAACTGATGAGAATAGAAAGATGTTAGAAAACTAAGAGATTCTATAAGACACGTAGTAAACCGAAATTAATATTAAATTAATTGATTCTATGACAAAATAATAGTTTATGTGAATAAATGCTCATTAAATTGTATGTTCTTATTACTGTGAGAATTTTAAATACAAAGCACCGAGTTCTTGCTTTTAATTAGAAATGTTTTCAGAACTTTGTGTGGCACTCGAGTCTCTCAAGGAAATATCTTGTAGAATTTGTTAAATATAGTTTTTAAAAGATATACTGTGCTATACTATAAAACCTGGTTTAGAAAGGGAATACAGTATCGTGAGCGTCTATATAGCAAACACATCTTGTGCATCTGTTGTCTAAGCTGAGGAATTCTAGTCTGTTTAATTGGTTTTTTGTTTGGAAGCAGTTCTGCATCGTTCATGAGCATTATTTACTATTTCTTTATTTTTTATAATTTTGCTGCATGCAACATTCAAGATGCAGGCTCATCACATATTTATATGGTGGCATAGTAATATTTTTTTGTCTCTTCAGTGCAATTTTTTCTCCTAGGAAAGCAAATTGAAGTCCCAGAAAAAGCAGAGAGGGATGGGAGGTGGCTATCATGAAACAATAGCTGAAATCCATGTATCAGACATTGTAAATTGCAAAGCCTGGTAAAGAGCTTCACAGTTTCTCTCCCCAGAAAAATGTTGAACAGGAGTAGTTAGTGACTTTAATGGAAAAGAAGGATCCTCTTCATGCTCTCTAGCATATTGTTAGAAAGCTGGCTTGGCGCTGAGAGCTGCAGTGCTAAAGCACAGGATGCAAAGGTGCACTGAAAGCTAGAGTGGTCTCATGGTTTCTAGGCTTCAGCTTCAGAAGATGTTTTTGTCCGAGTAATGAGATCTAACATGGGCAAAAGTACAAACTTTTGTGTCAGAGGACCTTCTCTTGTTGGCTAGCATGTAAAATGCCCAGAGATCCTACTGTAAGCCACTCAAGGGATGTTAGAAATTCCCAATTCTACTGAGATTGAAAAATATATCTTTTATTAAAGGATTTAATATATTAGGTTGCAAAAACAAAAAAATAGTGTCTCTTACTGAAATAAAGTGTTTTCTCTCTGTTCCCTTAGATCTTGCTTTGCAAGATGACAAAATGTTTTTGCTAAAATATCAGTTCCATGTTTAAAAGCACTGGATTAATAAGCAGTAAAATCCTAGGGAACTAATGAGTGGTATTAAAAAAACCCAACAAAACCAGAAGAAAATAATTCTAAAGGAAGAAAATAATTGCAAAATTTCTAAGACTTGTCTGTATTCATTCTTGAACTGAACATATCCAAGAATAATGGTGGCTGGGATAGTCTAAACTATTCCAAAATATCAGAAAATGATGGCAATGCTATGGAGGGTTTGCTCTGATATTTAATTTGGGTGGACATAAGTATACATTCTGTGAGTCAGAAAAATAAAAACTAGCAGGAGGAATGGACTTTCATGAGAGTAATAGCAACCTACAACACCTCTGTGGTTTTACAGAAATTGGAAACTGCATCAATGAATAAGTAGCTATAATTTTACTTTTACTCCTAGTACTTTGATAATATAAAGAAAGAAATTTCCAAAACTTGCTTTAGCTTCCTCTTGAGAATTTGCTCACAATGATATCCAGGTCACTCAGACACAGATGCATGGCAATATATAATCAAAACTTCAAGTATAGAAGAACTTTAATGTCAGGCTTTTTTCTTTCACTTCCCTGGAGAAGGGAATTCTGAAACAGTATTGGTTTCTACTCCTAGAAACTAGTTGCATTTCAAAATGCCAGAGCAGTTGAGGTGAGACAGTAACTGGTTGCAGAGATCTGAGTGGAAAGTACAAGGTGCCTATATTCAGGAAGGAGTTGGGCGATGGCTACTCTGGTAGGTCCATGGCACCAAAACGCAGGGAGCAGGCTGAAGAGCTGATGGCTCCTGAATGCTCAGTCTTTTATATAAATGTGGTAATGAGGATCGGTTTGCAAAGCAGAGAATGGCTTTAGAAGCATGTGAATTCTTTATCCAGACTCTCTTCTTTTTCAAAAGGGTGGCAGGATTGAAACTTTGGGCATACTAGAGCTGCAGATTACCAAAGAGCTAGAAGATTTGGGAGTTTTAAAATCCTAGAGATGCTGATCCCTCTTGGCTCTTGTTTTAAAGGCCAAACAAACGGAGCACCTGCTAGTGCTTGTGCTTTTTGCCAGAACAGTAGAGACGTCTGTGCCCATCCAGGGCTAAAAATCTCACTTGAGAGAATACAGCTCTTGAAGCTAGTCAGCAAAGCAGAATTCATGCATAATAGAAACTCATCTCTCAAAGATATAAAAAAGGGGTCTTAGGGAAGAAATGGAGATCTAAATGTGCCATCTAAAAGCAACAGACAACAAAATTTTTCAGCTCAGCTGAGCAGTTGAGAGTAGCAGAGACAAAAGCTCTTTTCTAACTGCATTAGATAAATGCAGGGGAGAGAGAGAGCTTAGGGTGAACCTCTATGAATACCACTCGATAAAACATTCTTAAGTTCTTGTTCTGGCATATAAACTCATATATATGCACTATGTGAATACACTGGTGAGACTACAACTGGAGCACTGTGTCCAGTTCTAAGCTCCCCAGTTTGAGAGAGACATGGACATACTGGACAGGTCCAGCAAAACGCCCGGAAGATGACTGAGGCGGTGGAGCGTCTGACACTGGAAGAGGCTGAGAGCTGGGATTGGTTAACCTGGAGTAGGAAAGGCTCAGGGGGATCTTATCAATGTGTTGACACACCTAATGGGAGATAGTAAAGTAAGGAGGCAGGCTTTTCACAGTGGTGCTCAGTGGCAGGACAAGAGTCAACTGGCACAAACTGAAATATGGGAAATTCCATTTAAACAAAAGAAAACAACTTTTTTTTAATGTGATGGGGGTTGGACACTGGCACAGGTTGCCCAGAGAGGTTGTTGAGTCACCATCCTTGGCGATATGCAAAACCTGACCGAATACAGTCCTGGGCAACCTGCTTTAGCTGACTAGATGGAGTAGGTGACCTCCAGAGATCCCTGCAGACCTCAACTGTTCTGTGACTCTTGGATAATATGGCCCCTTGGACAGAAGTTGAATTTATGTAACTTCAGACCATAAGTAAACTTTTAAGTGAAGGCAATTAATTGTTAAATATTTGCCAAGGATCTTGATAAATTCTACAGCTGTAAAGATTTTACACCAAGAATTAAATGTTTTCCCAAAAGGTGAATTTTAGTTCAAACATAGATATTGGACATTTTTATGCAAGTCAAAACCTTTCAACGCTTCTCAGCTGGGTAGGATTGAATGTTGTCACCTTAAGATTAAGAATAAAATAACTTTTTAGAAAGATTTATATTCCTGCTGCACTATTTGAAATTTAATTTTAAAATTATATAAATATTTTTATCTACACTTATATAGGCTGTCCCTGCAAGGATGACACTGAAAATCATTAATCTGGTTAATTACACTTTAATCTATGTCTTAGCACATTTACATATAGTGAAATCGTTCTTAGGTAAAGGTCTTAAAGCTAGCAGTAGAGAAGATTGTAAAACCTGCAGAAAATGCTGTGTCATGAGCTCCTAGAGTAAGACTAGTGTTTTATTTAAAATCATCAAAGCAAAGATTTTTTACTAGGAGCCCTAAACTCTCGGGGACACTTCTAGCAAGTTCTTTGAAAGTCATCTTTGTCTGCAGATGTGTCCCCTTACCAAGAAGAAACTTTTCGATTGTGGTCTTCTTTTTATTTAGTAAATATTAAGCAATACTTGACAAGTATAGTTGTTGAGTTGATGAATACTTCATAGGTACATGAAGGAGGGTTGGGATTTGTATTTTAATTGCATTTTAATTTTTATTTCTAATTGCTTTTTCTAAAATAAAAGAGGCAATTTAGAAAATACATGGTTCCCTGGGGTTTTTCTGGTTTTTTTTGTTTGTTTGCTTGGTGGTGGTTTTTTTTGTTTGTTTAGTTTTGTTTTATTTTACTTTATGTTTTAACTGAGAACAAAGCAATTGCTTCTCTGACCTTATCCCAGTGAAACTGTGTTCAAAATGTTTTAAGACTGCAGGGACTTAATTCTCTCTAGAAGATAATTAGTGTGCTCCTCTTCAGCAAAATCTGCTTTGCTTTTTAACTCCTCTCCTCCTAATTCAGTTGCATATCTGCCAGTTTTCCATCATCCAAACACACAAAACTTGATGTGGCCGACAATCTCTTCCAATTTCTTTACCAGTGAATTGATGTTTTCCTGATTCAGGATGAATTTCTTAGGTCTGGAGTTTGAGTGCAGTTTTAGGTGACCATTTCCCCAGTGATTGTCAAATTTACCCAATTCATTCTGTTTCCTGCTTTAGTTTCTACAGCATCTCTATTAAGCTGCATTTTCTGTCTCCCCCCATGATTCTTTTTAGTAATTCAGCTTGCTGCCTTCTGTCATTCTCCCAGAGAGTTTTCAGGACAGTGGCCAGTTGGCAAACTGCCTTCTCTAAGCTCTTATCATGTCACATTGCAGCATCTTTCTTGTTCACAATTAGTAGTTCAGGTCCAGAGAAAGAGAGGACTAAAAGAAATTGCAACAGAATCGAGAATAGTGCATCAAATTCTACACAAATAGTAAGGGGAGCAAAGCAGCAATATAACACGTTCTGTAAGGTGACTCTAGCTTACATACTTATGAAAACATCTTGTCATCAAGAAGTAACCTCCACCATCTTACTTATAAAGAGGAAAAAATTGGTGACTGAAAGGATAATTTAAGGGCAAAGAGATCCTCAGAAAGTTACCTGAGCGTGTTTGTGTCTTTATCTTTGTTGACTTCAAAAATGAGAATAGTGTTATTAATCCATAATGTGGTTGGAATGAAATATTTTGCCTTTTAAAATTTAATCTGAGAGATGCTCATTGCTGCTGTTCTCCACACTGATGTTTGTCTATGTGTGTGTTGAGCATGATTAAAGAAAGCACCAGCAACCCAGGAGGGATATGGGAACGTTTGAGTAGGATCAGATGGAGTCTGGCTTTTCAGAAGTACTGAATCCTTGCTTTGCAATGTAGGGAGGCACTGTCATTCCTCCCCTATTGTAAGTGAAAAATTATTCTCCTAAATCCATGAATGCAGTGCGCTCTAGCAGGAAACTCCCTTCTCCACCTGCTAGTTAACCTGTAGTTACATATCTAGAACTTAACTATTGCATCGATGCTTTAAAATTGCTCATCCATATTTTTGAGCTATTGCTGTTTTGTTTTCAAATTTGTCTAAACATTAACTTCAAGCATATAGCTAGCCATCCAAACAAGTATTTTGACTGTATTGTTAACTATGTGCTTTCTAATTCATGCATGAAAAAATGTAATTTACTACTCCATAGCTCTCAGCTGCCCTGGAATTAGCAGAGCCTATATTGGCTTGTGACTATTGAAACCAATATTGTCTTGTTTTCCGGACTCCCTTACACATAAAAAAGATTGACATGGCAGAGTAATAGAAAGTGTATTGCATTAGGGTTTAGTATTAAAGATAAACAACACAAATGAAACTGAAAGCATATGGCATTCCTTGCCTTCTATGCCAGCTGATGAGCAATACATTTTGTATTATGATCCACTTTGGAGGCTTTAAACCATTAAAACCTTGCTGCTTTGTTTTGCATGCTTGAAAGTTGCCAGTTAAACCAACTGGAGTAGCCTAATTTAGCTGGTCGTGTGACTGATGTGTCAGAGCTCTGGCTTTGAATTTTGTAGGCTGGAAGTGAAAAATTGGATAAAATGAATTGAATATAGCAGATTGTATACCATAACAGTGCCTTAAAGATGGAACACTGAAGATGGAACTGAAACATTATTTATGAAAAACATATAAAGGAAATAGAGAAAAGCAATGAATAATTCTTATATTCAGGTAATACATTCAAGAGCTCACAAAAAATTAGCATTTCCTTATGGTTACCTGATGGAACTATTCAATATATCCTAGACTTTGTTATGAAAGTTCGGTTATACTGTTAACTCTAGTATCCATCAAGCAAGATAACTTCAGATAGCTCTACCCATCCATTCAATGACTCTACTTCAAGATCTGTGCTAAGATTGAGTGTAATGGTTTTCCTCAGTTGAAACAAAGGATTTGAAATATTCAGAGTGATTGCACTTGAACAGATGTATTTGCTTGATACAATGATGTTAAGTAGGTAAAATAACTGAATTGGAACAACAGCAGAGAGAAATGTCACTTTAAGGTCTTACTGAGAAAATAATTACATATTCTTTCTTGAAACTTTCCTATTTCACCCCTGTCTTGACAGTATGATCTGTTATTTTTGTAGCTACCATCTTAACTGGCATAGTGGTGACATGAAAAGACTGACTAGAGATTCCCAGAATGAAAAGAAAATTTTCTATTATTTGAATGTGTTTGGAGAGAAAGATCTATAGCATGCATTCACCATTGGTTTGTATTACATAAGTTTAAAACTTTAAAATATGATCGCCTAGAAACTCCTCTTAAGCATTCAGGTATTGATTCTACTTTTTAATGAAGTATTTGTTAATCACAGACTCTTAAAGGTCAAAGAAATGTTAGCTGAAACTACACCTTTCTTTTGATGAATTTCTTGGAAATACTTGATCACTTCGCTTATAAAATAAAATCAACATTCTCTGGGGCATTATTTATCTATTTCCATTTATGTCTTTCCTATTTTGCATCAGCCCTTTTCTTCCAGAGATACAGATCTATTTAGACAGGTCTGGCATGGTGTGAGACAGTTTGTTCATGTTTATTTGAGACTTGAAAGAGGAGGAAAGGCAATACCTCTTTGCATATTTTCTTTTAACTTTCCTGTGATTAAATGTGTTATGTCAGTGAGTGATAGCCTGATTGAAGGCTCAGTTCTTTGCTGTTGTGAAATTATTATAGTACTGTCTAGATGTAGGAGGCCTCAACAAAGCAGAATGACTCATAGGCAAAGTTTTATAGTAGTGACAGAGCAGGTTCTGGAGAGGCCGGAGGGATGAAAAAAAATCAGCCAGACTTCTGGAATCCAGGATGGGTATAGCTGTATGGTCCCCTGGCTGAAAGAGCCTTTCTCTGCATCTCCTCATCTTCCTAATGTCCTCACATCAGTCCAGCTAATCTGATCTCATCAGGGATCTGGTACCTCTTTTGGGGACTCTTCATGCTATGTTGGAGGCAAAACGTGGTGCTGGTTTAAGACTGAGCCTTAACCGGTCCCTCACAGCTCAAGTTGCCATGCTCTGTTACAAGTATTGGATTTTTAGCTTCCTACAAGCTCGTTGAGGCCCTCCTCATGCATTTAGACTGTATTGTAGTAACTTCACAAGAACAGAGATTGAGCCTTCCATTGTGTTATTCTTCTTTTTCAAGCTAATTAGACCAAAATATTTAAGTATACTGATATTTATCGTACTTATGACAATGCTCAGTCACTTAAATAATTAGATTATGTTTTTCTGCTTCCAAATCCACTAAAATTAGCCATGTAGAAAAACAGAGGTGTTTTTTTTTACTGGATCTCTCTCCTACTCTTCCTTCTACATTATCCCCAAAATAATTTAGTAAGTGACAGCATGTTGGTCATTCACATAAGTGTTGTTACTTCTCAGAAGTTGCTAAGTGACAAGATTTTTGGATAGCCAGTCTTATGATCATAGAAAATCTTATGGAATTGGTTGAAAGTGTCATCTCTGGACTATTGTAGCTGAGTCAAAAAAATGAAAACTGTTACACATAGTGCCGAAGTAGAAAAACTGTTGTTCACCAGTACGAACTTTTTGTCTCACTCAGCATCTTTCTGAATAAGTCTTATGTGGAAAGTTGAATAGCAGAATAAATCAGTACATGAATGTTCAGTTTGCATGTCTATCTAAATTCAATCTCTTAATAAAACTCAGTTATTGATTATTACATTTCTAATTTGCCCCAAAGCTCTTCTACACAATTATGGCAAAGAAACAAAACATGAAAGAATTTTCCTGTGGAGAATTACTCAAAAAAATGAAAATAGAACATAAAGCTGAGTTAAATTTATGTTATCCAGCTTTAAATCTAACAGAGAGCTTTAGCAAGTAGAAAGTTTTATGAAAGTTAAACTGTTTAGACAGCTACACTGAAAGTATAAAACTGTAAAACTGTGTACTAAAAGTAATAGGTAGTAAAAGCTAACGTATATTTGGCTTATGAGACTGCCAAGTTCAAGATATCTAAACACTCTTAAAAGTTAGAGTTGAAAATTCTAACTGAATTCTCACCTTTCGTTCCAAACAACCACAAACTTGGAAAAGATTTAGGTTTGGATTTGACTCTAGTTTCTACTGCTCAAGTCTGTCTCTGGATGTTCAGTTAAGAACCACCTTAATATTTGGGGTATGGAACTTCATAAGTAAGAGTAGTTATCTAATGGAGATTTTGTTAATCACTAGGAATTTTTTTCCTGGAGATATATATATTAATATTCAAAGCAGTACTTTCTCAGAAATAAGTATTGAAATGCTTACTGACTTAGAGATCTCATGCAACCCATGCAATCAAATGCAATCCTCAGCCTTTTCCTGATCAATTACTAAGAGGTGCTGATTTAATTGTGCAGGGAGTTGCTTCTGGAGAAGGTTTTAAAAGGAAAAAAAGAAAAAAAAAAAAAGGAAAGAGAAAGTATGAGTTGCACCAGTCTGGTCAAACAAGTACTTTGGTTTCACAGAAAGCTTTTGTGGAGTTGAACATTTGACTCCCGTAAGAGTCTATGTACTTGCTTGCCTGGTTTTTGTATAACAGAAAAAGACAGAGAGGTCCTCAAAATATTTAATTAGCCCAGTGATTAGAGTATTCAGATGGGACTGGTGAGAATTTTTTTTTTTTTTTAAATGAAGCTTCCACTGAACAGAAAAAATCAAGTCTGTAATCTAGAATTACTAAAATGTGAGTTCAAATTACATCTCCAAAATAATAAAGCAGTTCATGAGGGAGTCTGAGAAATTCTTCCTCAGAATACGCAACCTTCTAACTCTAGGCCCGGGGAGCGAGAGAGTGAAGTTTCAAGTCCCTACTACAGACATCCAGTTATTCTTACATAAATAATTTTGGACTTGGGCTTCTCTGAGCTTGACTTAAATTATTAGACCTCAGTGTCAAAGCATTCCTTCACCTACTTGTAGCATCCTAATTTTGGGCTACTTAGGGATTCAGCTTAGGGTAAGGCTCTGAGCGTTAGACAACAGTGCTGCAAGCTAATGCAACGCTACGCGAGCATGTGAAATGGGAGACTCAACTCTTTCATTGTATGAGAAAAATGCAGCTGTACCTGGGAAGGGTTGATTTCCTCCAGAGAGGTGTCCTGGTTTCAGCTGGGGTGGAGTTGATTTTCTTCCTCTTAACTGGTATAGTGCTGTGTTTTGGATGTAGTATGAGAATAATGTTGATAACACACTGATGTTTTAGTTGTTGCCAAGTAATGTTTACTCTAGTCAAGGACTTTTCATCTTCCCGTGCCCTGCCAGGTGTGCGAGGGGCTGGGAGGGACCGTGGCCAGGACGGCTGGCCCAGCTGGCCAATGGGCTATTCCATACCATATGATGTCATGCTCAGCATATAAGGCTGGGCGAAGAAGAAGAAGGGGGGCACGTTCAGAGTGATGGCGTTTGTCTTCCCAAGTAACCATTACGCGTGATGGAGCCCTGCTTTCCTGGGGATGGCTGAACACCTGCCTGCCGGTGGGAAGCAGTGAATGAATTCCTTGGTTTGCTTTGCTTGCGTGCGCGGCTTTTGCTCTCCCTATTAAAGTGTCTTTGTCTCAACCCATGAGTCTTCTCACTTTTACCCTTTTGATTCTCTCCCCCCATCCCATTGTGGGGGGAGTGAGCGAGCGGCTGGGTGGGGCTTAGTTGCTGACTGGGGTTAAACCATGACAAGAGGCAAATTAACAAAAGATTAACAAATGTCTAGACCTGACCATTTATTTGTGGTCTGACAGATACCTGGTACAAAAAAGTATTGTGCAATGATGACATTATGCAACCGAGGAGTAGTTCAGGTAGCTTCTTAAGTTATATGGCTTAATGCAAAAAACTAAACAGATGCTGCTGATAATAAATTCCTCTCAAGTGTATTTTTCAGTTAGTAAAGTTACTAACCAATTATAAAGTGTATAACAAATATAAAAAAGTTATTGGCTGATAGGAGAATAAATAATACAGTGAAGAAGGAATCAAACCAATGAATATGAAACACCATGATGCCGTGCTACTTGTCTGGATCAAAAATTTAAGTGGCTTTTCTAGTTCAGTTGGTTTCCTTCCTATCACCAGTGGAGTGGAGCAGCAGTTGTGTGTCAGTGTACCTGGTGTGTCAGCAATGGCTGGGGAAGAGGAAGATGCTGGGAAGAGAAACCAGTATCTTTTAAATGAGGATAGTATCAATTTCTGGGCAATGTGGTCTCATACCTTAGAATCTTAGGCAGGGAACTTAGACTTCGGTCTCTACTGTTGTCACCAATTAGCAAGCAACAACAAAGGGACTATGTGATGCTGTAGGACTCATTCTGGTAATGGTGAAGTACTAGTCTTAAATATTTAAGCACATTTTCATTTCCGAGAAGAGGTTATCATGGCTAAAGCTTCGCTACAGATTTTTTTATGCTTCTGTCTAACAAGGTTTCATACTGTATATTCTGTAACGATAAGCGTGATGAGAATTTAATGCAACAAGTCAATACAGCAAAGGATTTTCTTCCAGAAGTAACTGAATTAGAAAACCTTGTGGCAAAATAGTGAATATATTTCCTGTTGTAGTGAGATACCTCATTATTTATTTGACCTTTCAAAATTCTAGTTATTTAAAATTTAATGTAAACTTTAAGAGGTGTACTCATATATGGGAAATATAATGAGATCTAGTAATAACTTGAAAACTCAAGGGAACTTTTTAAGTATAGAACATACCTCTTAAACCCTGATGACCTTTAAAACTTGAAGAAACATCTTAAGTGAGCACACTAAAATTATTGCTGTGAGGTATTGGAGGGGGTGATAGCTGAAATGTATTTGATATTAATTTGTGCATGCAAATTTGGAAAAAAACCACCATTGTCAAAATGTTTTAAGGTTTCATGCAAGAAACCTTTAAGGTTTTTTTGTGTTTTGTGTTTTTTATTGCAATGGATTACTCAGGAAATAGTTGAATCTCATTTGCTGCAGGACTCCTTTTGGGCCATAAGAACGGAATTTTCATTCCATGTCCTCTTTGTGTTGCACGCACATACTTTTAACTATACCCTGCTTTTCATATGAAAATTACAACAATTATGGCTCTATACAAGTAATAGAAGAGACTTTTGGGCTGTCAGAGCGAGATTTGTTGTTAAATCAGATATTTCTTATCTCCTCCAATGAAAAGGCAGTTTTCTGTCTCCTTAGTAAAGGTGTCTTTAAGGCTGAATGCAGGCCATGGCACATGTTATTTTAAACTGTGAAAAAGGTAAACATTCAGACCGTAGTCTTTTGGGCAATTCCACTGATGCCATGTGAGTAGCCTAATTTCTAAAGTAGGTCAGAATGAAATCTGTAAGCCTTATTCTTCTGTTATAATTTACTGCTTTAGATATGAATGTTTATGTGTATTAGCTTTTCTTCATCCATTGGAAGGACTTGTATGATTTTTTTGCACCAGGTAAAAGGATGTTTTTCTGCACCAGGAAAAAGGTTTCCTCAATTTCCTCTTGAAATTAGAGTACGGACAGATTTAGGCAGTTACAGCGCATGTCATGCTCATTGCTTTCTGGGTCTGGGAAGCAACTTTATGATCTATGGTAGATTATCTCTGAGAGTATGACCTTTTAAAACTTGCTTTCAGTTGTCTACTGGCTGACTAGTCAGCAAGATGGGAAAATCTCAGTATACCCTGGCTATATCCAGTTCAGTGTTTGGTCAGCCAATAGGTTCAAATAATTATTAAATTTACCCCATAAAAATGTATGATATGATTGAGCTGCCTCCCTTTTTCTCTTACCAAGTCACATTTACTCTTCTGAACCATTACAAAAAGATCTATATTCTGTACTAAGTCTTTATAACCCAAAACTGTATATGGATTTCCCATAATATGCTGGTCCTCCCTCCTCTGTAATGAGCATAACTTAAACTCCCTGTTGGAAGAGTTCTGACCTTCAGGCTTTGTTGGCTGAGATCTCATTCTTTTTTTCATAGTGTGCAACTCATGTCATGTCTCATCTCTAATAATTTTATAAATTATTGCTAGCATTAAAAATCTCAAACATCTGTTGATACCTCTTTTTTTTTATGGTGTAAGCCCTATGTAAATATAAAATGAGAGATAATATTTGAGCCCCAAACATCACAACCAAAGCAGATAAAGGGGAAGGCACTTGTTCCAGATTACTTATCTGTTTGGCATCACTATTTCCCAGCTTGTTTTCTATTTCATTAGACTCTTCATGCAGGGATTGACCTGGAGAAGCTGGGAGCAGAGGGATGTAAGCCAGGATGTGCTGCTCTGGTGTACCCACAGCAGCCAGATGGCCTTTAGGAGAGTAACCCTGTAAGCTTTACAGCTGCTGTTGTGGCTTTTGGCAGGTCAGAAGGGAGGCAGGTCTCAGGGGGATTGTTCTTACCATCACACGTGTCCTCTGCCTGCTGGCATCACCAGGAAGGCATTACCAATGTGCCTCTGCTTGATGGGCTGCATGGGGTCTGCCCGCAGCCCTGTGCCTGGGCAGGCTGCAGGACTGGGCTGTGCTAGATTATGTGATAGTGTAGAAAGGGCCTCCAAAGCTCCAGGGAATTTGAGTGCAACAGAATTGTGCTAACAGATGCAAAGAAACTGTGCTGCAGAGGAGAGTCTTATTGATTCATTTAGCTGCAGGTATGCACTCTTACAAGTAGTCCTTAGTAGTTAGACAGCTGAAACGGAACAGTTGATTTAGTAAAATTTTAAATAAATAAGACTAGCTTTTCAGACATAATTGCCTAATGAGTGTTTGACCATAAGGAAGCAGGAGAATATACTCCCTCCAGTATATGGCTTTAACATTTTAGCTTACATTTCTAGGACACTAATGATTTTAAGGAGACGAGTGTGTCCTCTGGGAAGCCTGATCAAAACATTTGTACAACAGTTTTCATTTCAGATGATGTAGCTAATTTAGCTATTTTTTTTTTCATTATGGGAATAAACCACCATGGAAACCATGGTATACTCTTATTCTGCTTCTGTGTCCTTTCATCCAGTAGTCTCTGTCCCTATTTGTTGTATATTCAAAAGGAAATGTCTTCATTATCCCTATATTATTCTACCCAAGATTCCTCTTACAGAGGATATAGACTTCTGTGTTGTGGATTTTCTCTATTACTTTCATCAGGAAAAATGCTGTAATCAGAGGTATGTTAGACCTTGTACTGTCTATTTTCCATCAGTAAAATTTCACTGAACGGTTGACTATTAATACCTATTAACTTCCTGACAAGGAAGGATGACTTGATATTGGTTATATTGCATTGCTCACAAAGCCTAATATTCACGTCTAGATATTCACCGCAGAGTCCATTAACTGAGAAATTTGCTTTGACTTTCTTTGTCAAGACTGCAAAGAGATATATTTATATAATGAGGATCCTGTTCCAATTTGATATTTTATAATTTCTGTTGTTTAAAAGGGATGGGGTTTTTTTTCTGGTTTAGTGTTATGCTTTTAGATGATTTTCTTTCATTATCCATACCAATTCTTCACAAGGTGGCATGGCTGAAAACTGGTCTGGAGTTTGGGATATGTTTAATGGGATTTTCAGCTGAATCTGCTCCTCTGTCTGGCTCATCTGCTGGCCTCATGATTGCTAGTGCTGGCTGAAAGGGAGGGAGGAGGAACTTACAGTGCAGGTAGGCAGGAGGGAAGAACAGCTTCAACTCATCTTAGCGATCCAGTAGTGAGCCAGTTCAGGAAGCTTACTGAGCAAAAAGCACGTAACCGAGAGAGGATAAGGAGTGCAGAGGAAGGAAGGAGTGAGATCGCCCAAAATTTAGATTTACTTACATTCTTGTGGAACTGCACCTTTAATCTCACCCTGGGACTGGACTGCTCAAACTATGAGAAAAGGGAAAAAGCTGTGTCAGCTTCCTTTAGTCTAAATCCCCGAATGCTTTCAGTGATGAATTTTAGCTCTGTAAGTTTTCCAAAGGGCAGATCTTAAAATTATCAAAGGGCAGGGTTGGAATATCTCTCTTGACTAAACTTAGGAGAAGAGAACATGGTTTTTGCGGTATGAACTTTTAGTCTTTTGCAGTGCAAAATGCACTTGTGGGGAAGACAGGTTAGAATGCAAGTAAGTTGACAATCATGAAAAATCTTTTTCACAGTCCTTTGTTATCTCAGGTTTCAGATATCTGTAAACCCGGTAACTGCTTCCGGGCTTATTCTGCAACAGGATTGAGGGGTAGTGCAGTTACTTGAATGTAATGGTGTGTATGTTGATGGGTGGATGTATGGGGAGGACATAGAAAGGAAAACACAATTTTCCTCCAATCTCTGCTCTCCCTCTGACCTGCATCTGGATTTTTGATTCTTCTCCAAAGGAATCCAATTTATTTAAGTGAAAATTTAAGACAAAGATGACTGTGCATAGAAGGAAAAGACATTAATCAGAAGAGGAAAAAAAAATCTGCTCCAGATAGTTTAAAATAATTGGAAAGATAAGTTTGTTTAGGAAACATTCTTCTAAAAATTTTACATCTAATAACCGTAAAATCAATCATTAGATGCAATAAAAGCTCTGGGAATGGCTTCAAAATGTATAATGAATGAAATAAGAATTCAGAAATAAATAATAATATTTTTTTCAGGAAATGTTAAAAAATGTTTTATATGTAATGATTAGTTTTACCTTAATTACATCAAAATATAAGTCATTCAAATTAGTGTGTATTTGAGTGGAAACTAATTACATTTTAAATTTCATTGAAAAGACCTGACAAACAAAATGGTAATTAAAAGCAGTTATCATATAAACAAAAAGTATCAAAGCCTATGCTCTATGGATTTTTTATTCCTGGAGTTGAAAGCAAGCTAGGCAGAGTAATGATTGAGATTTAAGCTAGATTAGCTGAAACAGGACTGAAAATTAAAAATGTGTGTACCATAACTTCAATATAAAACTCAGATAGAAATCACAATGTCACTGTCAAAGTGAATTCCTCAAGGCACGATACAGACCAGGCAGCTGTATTGTTTTGCTATGGCTTGAATAATTATTTTCCAACAAATTAAAAAAATATAATCTAGTACTGTCTGTATAATGTATAATATAGTTCTATATTTCACAGGATTTTTATTTTGTTCTCTCCCTTACCTTTCCCTAACTTTTTCATTCTTTCAGTCTGTTTTCCTTGTATTTTCTTTTTTTTTATTTCCTTCACAAGCAAAATCATCATAAACAGTGCTATTCTATACATGCAGAAAGTTACTAAACAGCGGTCCTCATAGAAGATTCAATACTCCTATGTAATTCTCAACCCTCCCTTCCTTTCAAGCACATAAGAGTTTTGCACATATAATAAAGGTCAAAACCTGAGTTCTGATTATCCTTTTATTTTTATGTTTTGTAGCCCTTCCGTTTGTGCTATAGAGATGCCTGGTGGCTTTAAGTGAGATTAAGATACTAAGATGAGTTTTCTTTTATTCTTTATGTGTGTATATATTTATATATGCAGTTCCTATCTCGACACAGTCGCTATCTTGAAGAGTTCCCAGTCTACAGGAAAAACCTAAAAAAAAAAAAGGGTATTATTACTCACATGTTATAAATGAGAAACTGATACAAAAAGCTCTTGTACAAGGTTGTGTCAGAGCTAGGAACACAAGAGCAATTCTTTTGAATCCCATTCTAAAACAGCACACTCATGAGTAGCCTTCTTTCAGGCCAATGATTTTCAAGCCCAAACACCTTTTTGAAATTACTAGTCTCTGGTTTCCAGAATTCGGTACTTTACTTTCATTTGAGGTGCTCCCGATGAACTACTTAAGCTACTGTATGCAGGGCAAGTGGCAGTTTCCTTAGGAAGATAAGAAATGGGTTTATTATGTTGAATAAACTGAGCAAAGATGAAGTGTAGAGCTAGATCTATCCTTTTCTCATTGGGGATCCCGTTTTCTCTCTCTCACCTCCAGCAGAAACGTGGGGGGGTTGTATCACATCAATTGAGAGCTGAAGAACACATAGTGAAAATTCCGGTATACCATGCTGTGGTAAGTTCAACTTTTTACTCACTTATTATTGTTTTTACCACTTAAAAATGGAAAGGCATAGTGAGTACATATAATGAAACTGATACTTTTCCAGGTTCCACACTGAATAAGATTTTTCTGCTGAATTAATGATATAAAAATCTTTTACATCTATGTTCAACTACAAAGGTTGCTATTTTTTAATGCTGCATGCTGTCTGAATCTTTTTCATGAGCTGGATCCAATTTCTTTGGGACTGGTATAAACTTTTGCCTTGAGAACAGTGAAGGGTTTTATTCTTGTTGAGTCTGATGACTCTTATTGATTTGATGTCCTCTAGAAATCTCTTCAGAAGAAAATGCTCTCCTTACAGAGGTAGATTAACTGTTTGACCTTTAAGCACCGCATGAAAATCAACTCTCTTTTAAATGCAAAAATGTCACCTGGTAATAAAAGGGACTTCTTAATGTGTTTGGGAGAAAACTGAAGTTTTTCTTAGGATTGTTGCTAGAGCTTCACTCTATATTCTGCAGCTTGCCTTGTGGCAGATTGTTCCATTATCCAGCAGTATCATTAATCTTTTTTATTACCACCTTAAAAATAAACAAACAATGATTTTGTTGTGTTTGACACAAGTAGTGCATTTTAATTTTGTAGGCTTCTATTATTGACTTAGAAAAACCTTGCGACGTTTCTGCTTGAAATACTGACTTACAAATATGAAAATGCTATTCTGATGTGTGGAAATGGCATCTGTTGTGCATACCAAACAAAGTGTGTGATTTTTCTCTCTTCCACGTAGAGCTTAGCATTAACTAGGAAAGTTGATATGAATTAATTTGAGAAATAATAACTTGTCAATCATTTTGCTTTCATGAAAAAACTTATGCTGTTCTGTGGGCCACACTGAAAGCAAATCTCTTTAAGGAATCCTGAGTCATATGGTGGAGTTATTTTCAGTAATAATAATTGAAAATTCAGCTGGTTTAATATTCTACCTCTGTGATTTATTTCTTTATTTTACAACTTCTCAAAATTTTGTTTTCCTCCTTTATTTGTGTCTAACATTTAAAGGTACTAACGGTAACGATGACGATGGATTAATTTAGGCTTATTAATGGGTTTTAGATATAATTCTCTTAATTCTAGAGTGTGGAAACATGGACAGCTGACAATTTGTTGGCATTTATTTCTGCTAGTGTTATGATTTGAAATTAATAGAATAATTGTACACTTACGAAGGTATATGAGAACTCTTCTGGTGATGTCTTCATTAAACTTATGGCCACTGGAATAAAGTTTTTTTTCATTATTTGGCATTCAAAGCCAGAGAGACATTGCAGTCAAAAAAACACAAACCAAACCAAAAACCAGCACACAAATCTACATGCTACAGACATAGATATAATTGGTCAGTCTTTAGGGATTTGCAAAGTAGTATAACAATGTAACTAAACCGAATTAGAGAGTAAAGTTTATTTAGAAAGTTTTTAGGGGAAATCCAAATAGATATGTCTGTTATTCCTTAGCTCAGGTTTTAATTTGTTCTGTATTCTCTCTTTTTCTGTTGTGTACTTCATATATGATAAACTGATATATGCAAGTAAGAAGAAATAGTGATTTAAAATACATGTGCACAAAAACCTAGTAACCAGAATTATCCAAGAAACAACAGGTACAGCAAAAATTTGCAATGACTATTATTTAATTTGGAGAGTTGCAACATTATTTTTTGTTTCACAGACTAGGCCTACATTCATTAAGCACTAGTAGCATGTTGATGAAATCAACACTACCGTAAATTATTATAACTCGAAGGCTACTTATTTAGCAATTTTTTTCATAGCAGATAGGGTTTTTTCTTCTTTTTGCCTGAAAATGAAGTATTTACAGAACAATACATATGTGTAATAAATGCATTTATTTTAAACTGGCTTTCTTAAAGTCTCTTCCTATTTTTAGCCCTCCTCAATTATGATTACTAAAGCAAAGAGGTTCTGGAGACTAGATTTCTGTGAGAGCTCAGGGTGAAAGCATCATATTTTCTTGCTCTTCCTTGGATTTCATCCAAAGCCAATTCTGTTTAATCTGCCTGCTGCTGCTCTGGAAGTGACATCTGTTCAAATTTACACTCTTTATCATGGCTGACATGTTGTTTGTGTGTCTGTTTACCCCAAGCCCTTGTTCCAACTGCCTCTTGCAGACAATTTGTGATTTTTTCCTTCAGTCTATCAGAGGTTGCTAGGCATTGAATTGCTGCATATGGAGCTTTGGTATTATTTTTTATTCCTTTTCCTCAGCTTTGCAATTATGTTTTGAAGAAAAAATGAGAAGTCTGTATGCAACATGTGTATCAAGAAATACGCTGAAGAAGGGTAGATGAGAAGTGAATGGGTGTGGGGAATGTGGCAGACAGGAAATACATATATATGATAACCTGATAAGGAATGTAGTAAAGTGTGGGCTCTGATATCCATACATCTCTTTTGTAAAACAAATATTGCATTGTAATTTTAGCTACAAAAGTAGTCTTAGGCCAAACAACTAAATCCAGACCATATTTTTCTGATGTGGGGTTCATATTCATTTATATGTAGATAAAATATTTTGTACTGTAAGAATTCAAAAATAATGAATTTGATCTTAAAAGCTATGAGACGGCCTTTGAATCAGAACTGTTATTCAAAAATATTCAGTCTGAATACTTGAATGTTCCTTGAAGTTTTGGCTAAATGCAGGTTTGCATTTTCAAATTTCCCCCAAAGTTTTGCAATCATGAAATTACTGTTTAAAATCAAATCAAATATGAGATTCTCATTTGGTCATCCAAGGAGTGAGATTTAAGATAAATGATATGAGACTTGCAAGGAAGATGACAAGAGGTGTCATCTTTATGTACATGAGGACAAGAATCTTTGTGGAACAACACAATTTCAAAACAACATTACTAGGTACCATACATACTGAAAAATAACCCTGAGACAATCTTAAATTTCATAATTGTGGAGCACTGCAATATGAGTCAGCTACTGGAATTGGGGGCTGGGAGGGAAGTGAGGATCATTGCCCCCTGCCTCCACAAGCTCACAAAGGAAAAATTTTTGATATTCATTACGGTATGTACTGAAGGAAGTAAAGTGCTCAGATGTACAAAAATAATTTAAATTGAAAACTGATGTAATTTTGAACTATCAGAGAATGAAAAATTAATAAAGTAAAATCAGCACAATTTTCAAACATTTAGAGCTGAAATACATAATGAAAATATCTAGAAAGATTCAAATATATTCCTTTATTGGTCTTTGGTGCTATAGAAACAATCTCATAAATATTTCCCACATCCTAAAACAGTAAACTCTTCAGTTGGGTTATTCTTTTTTGCTTTTTATTCTTTAATTTTGTGTGCATAACCAGGACAACTAAAAGCTGAAACATGATTTAATATTTTACATAGATGATGGATGAAATCTTTTTAGTTGTAAATAATTTTTAAAAACAAAAACGTGCTATCTTTGCTGAAGAGAAATCATCCAAAATAACTGTTTTTTCTTACCTTGTCTTACTGTCCTAGAATTTCAGTGAACCCAGTCTCAATGTAAAAATGGGGTCTGAATAGTTTCTAAAAATTGGGATATAGGCGCATTAACCCTTAGAACTACCCTGTTAAGACAGTAAACCAGAGAAACAGCAGTGCACAGACCATGGTTACCGTAGGCACACTGCATGCACAGAGCTGTACATAGACACAAATTGCCCACGCACAGATTGACTTGCTCTTTTCAACATACGTCTGTATAGATCCCATCCCACGCTTCTGCGACGTGTGCCTGCTGGCTGACTTGCTAACAAATACGAGCTGACACACCTTTGAGCCAAATATGCACAGCTGCATGATCCATCTGTAGATTATGCCTTGCTTCTACTGGTTGACAAAAGACTAGTTGAAAGAGAGTGAAAATATACTACATAGATAGCGATCATATTATTGTCACTGTGTTCTCTTCCTTTCAAGTGCTACTGTTCTTCTTTCTGCATACTTAAAACAGTGTTCACATGATACATGCACCTCTGCCACATAGGAAACATTTCTTTTTTCTTAATCACCTCACAGATTTCAAACTTTGTTTTATGATTTACATGGTTCCTTGTCATGGTTGGATTCTCGCCTTTATTTCTGTGTAGTAGTTGCTATCTATTACTGCAAAATGAGAACATCTTTCAAGCTGTGTTAATGAAAATCACTATTAGCCATAATTTCTGTATCTGCTTTTTCTGGTAAAAAAATCTGCATACTTAGACCTGTTGCCAAGAAAGTTCCTACATTCATCAGGACATGACATTTTCCAACTCTTCCACTGGAGTTTCTCTAATGGAGAACACTGTGGAGGGCTTCCATTTCCAAAAGAAGTTAAATACAGGGAACACAAATGTGTTTCCAGAGTTGTCTTAGAAGATTTTATGCATAACATGCTCACCCAAATTCAGGCGTGCACTATAAAATACTGAATGCCATGTCCTAGAGATCAGAAAGTTATCACGTGACATTGAAAATGGATAGTCAAGCTATATAAAAACAACATTAAAAATGCTGTTTGTCTTTGGTCTATTATTTTCCCATTGATATAAGAGATTTTTCTGTTTGTAATTATCGCAAATCCATGACTGCTTTGCTAGTGTTAATATGTCACTCCACCTCAGAATCATTTGAGATAAGGTCAGTATTTGCTTTTCTTGTCTCTTTTCATCTATCCACATATTGTACGTTTTTATCATATGCTCATGACCATGATAATTCAGTTGTTTCCACATGCCATTCCTTGCCAGCTCCACCAAATTTGTGTTACCTAACACTTGATATTTGAATTTTTCCTTTTTACTGTATATTTATTTTACCATCTATATTCTGTTATGTCTGTTGAGTGCTCAGCAGAGGATGGATGTAAAATCCTTACAAGACCTAATGAATTGTTGATGTTTACACAATCTGACTATTTGATGGATTTTACTATGAGAAAATTTACTCTTTCATAAGAGGGATTTGAAGAACTTTATGAAAGCAGAGGTTGTGTTCATCCCCTATTGTTCTATTTACATTTTCAAAACTTTAAAATAACAAAATAATGCAATTCTGGTTATTATAGCTGCCTGGAAAATATACAGCCTTGCTTTGGGCTGTTTTAATAGAAACCAGTGAATAAGATCAGCTAAGCTTGCTGTTTGACTTCTGTTGGTATTTAGTTATGATTTGGATCTTACTTCATTGGGTATTTCATTCACTAGATATCTAGAGAGGTAGGTACGTCTACACTAGAAATTCAAAGCAATGTTGGTAGTTTTGATCCCAGTAGTTAAGGAGATATCTGTTATTAGAGATCTCTGCAAGAATATAATCATAGCACAACTACTCTGTCTCCTTTCAGAAGCTAGATGGATTGCAAACAGAGGAGGTTTTTGCTGAAGCATGTTTTTAATAACCCAAATATAAAGGTTTCCATCCAGAATAACTCCTTCATGTCAACACAAGTACCATGCAACTAACCATCAACAGACCAGTCAAACTGAAATGGAAACATTGAGACTAGATACACATCCCTTTTATAGCATATTTATCTCTTTTTTTTTTTTCCTACTAAAATTACTTTACTATTTACCTAACATTTTATCTAGAAACCATGCTGAATGTCCAGTTTTATGAAATAAGTGTGGATTTTTTAGTACCTCAATTAGAGAAATATAGACATCTAATTTCTCTGCTGCTCCAAAAACCTGCTGCCTGAATACTTAATGAAGTCCTGTTTTATCAATATATGGACTTAATCAGTTTCTCTCTCTTTTTGCATGGCAAGGGTTTGTACTATGTCTGCAAGTTAAATTCCTTGATTATTCTTCTTACTAGTTTTATTATCTTTCTGAAATGGCGTGTAGCATAGGAAGACAGCATAAGCAAGTGGATGCATTATAAGGCAACAAAAAAGGTTGAATGCAAAACAGACGTATATGTAATCACACTGCTGTACTCATTTTCTGTGCTCTTGCTGTACTCTTCCTTCTTCTATATGTTGTCCTTTATATGACACAGAGACTATATTAGTCTTTATAAGAATCATTTGCCTTTTAAGCTGACTCTCAGAGTAGACTGAATATATATATATATCATTGTACAGCAAGGGATGGGTAGAGTTTTATCCTATGTAATTACAGCATATTTGTATTAGCATTTCTCTCTTACTAATTAAAAGGAAATTCTTCCTATCAGACCTTCCAGATGAGCTGCTTGTGGGATACAAACAGGAGCTGACATCTTCAATTTCACTTTTGCAGTGCAGAAGAATAATTTGTCTTGATTGTTCCATGTTATTTGAGAGACAATTCTGGAACATATTGCCATCAGCACTGATATAGGGTCAAAGACAGCTTGTAGGAAAATGTTACAAGTTTACTAAGCGAAACTTCCCCCCCCTTATTATCAATATAGGAGAATTATTTCACTGAGTTGTTAAGTAATAATCTCGGTCTGAAAAAGCACCCCACCAATTATATGGTAAATTTACCACCAGTGGACACGTGAAATAAGTGCATTTGAAATAGTCGCTTGTTTCAAATTATTGCTTACCTTCTCTTGTTTTACGGAGGTATCTGAGGTACCTCTGTTTTCACCTCTCTGGAGAAGGGTAATTAACTGTAGTCTCTTACTTAGGAAAATGTGGCTTTATTATTCTGCCTTGCAATGTTTGATTTCCCTACCATTAAAAAAGGAAGCTGTTAGCATAAAAGGAATGCAAATGTCTCGCATAAAATCAGCTGTGCTCCTGTCACCAGCACTCCAGAAACGGCAAGAGATTCCCCTTGGCCTGAAGCCACCTGCTGCCACCATGCCTTCCAAAGGCTTCGCTGGGCAGCCGGAGGGGGACAGGCTCAGTTAACCATTAATGACAAATGCTCCGACGAAGAACCATAAAACTACTTTTTAAGCTTTAAGAGGAACTCAGTGCTCACCTTCACCGTGGTACAATTGTTTGGTAATGCAGCTCAGTATATCACAGTGTGTGATGTTAGACTAATGCTGCATTTATCGACATGGGGCCTGACTCCATGATACCAATCAAATGGAATGGCACTCCATTACCTGGGCTTTGGACTATTTCCGTGTGGAACCTCTTCAAGCTGATACGGCTGGTATGCCAACTCATTTAGTGTTTGGTTTAATGAGCCTTTGCAGTGCATTTTTTTCTTATTCTGAAGTCATCAATTTTATTTACCTATGGTGTTATTAATGGCTCAGGATATTTCTTCTGAAGTATTATGAGAGTGAACAAAATCAGCCTATTAGGTATGAACAAACTGATGGCTTGGAAGTTTGCTTTCATGGTTTCCTATTTGCAATTTCCTGGTTAAGCAAAAGGACTTAAGACGTGTAGTGCTGTTATTGGCCCATGGTGGGGCAAATGCCACTTGTATCAAAGTGGCTGGAAACTAGTCTCCTGTATATATATATGAAAACATAAAGTTTATAGTGTTCTCCTCAGATGAATTTGTGACCAAATCCTTTTTTTTTTTCTTTCCCCTGCTGAAATTTATCTGAAGAACTTTATTATATGTTAGATTTATGTCAATGTTAGATTTATGAACAAGCAAAACATAATTGCACCTGATGGCTCTTAGTTGAATAGATGTATGCAAAATCAGTTTTCATTTTTTTTTCTTCTAAATTATGCCATCTATTGTGGAACATTTGCCAAGATTACATACTGCAACCTCAAATTCCACCTACAAATAGAAATATACCCTCTAGTATTTTAGTCATAGAGATCCATACCTGATTCTTCCCTGTTTTTCCAAGACAGCAAGAATTGGACATAAAAGTATTCCCAGAATACAATTCCATTCAAGCATTGAAAACTGTGAGAATGGAGATTGATTCAGACTAAATTTTTAGTCATCAATCATTATTTTGAAACATTGTCTCTCAAAGTTAACCTTTTTCATTTAAGTAGAAAGTGAAATTTAAAAATTGGTGCTCTCGCTGTACTGAATAACCTTTCGATTTGATTTTAAAAAAATTGTTATAATGAGACTAATTTCATGGAATTTCTTTTATATTAGGGCGTTCTAACGGAAGCTCAAAATATGAGGAATAGCAGTTGTAGTATTTGTAGAAGAAATGGAGCCAGACTTGTGTTATGTCACACACACACTCTTAGTTTAGTATATTTTCAGTGACCACACGATGTAAACTACCTTGGTGAGGCACTATTAGTTTCCACTGTTTCCTTATAGTTTCCACTGTTTCATTTTTTATGGTATGTTTAGCTTTTCAAGATTAAAAGTAGTCTTTTTCATCTTTCTGTCATATCTTCCTAAGCAGAGGGGAAATTGGAGCAGACAGCTTTAATAACTTAACATACAGTAAAGAAGCTAGGCACAGGCAGAATATAAAAAAGCAATCTAAAATTCAGCACCTTAAGTGCCTGGAGCTTGAAAATGACTAAGGTGTTATAACTTAA
Organism: Calonectris borealis; assembly: GCF_964195595.1. NCBI lineage: Eukaryota > Metazoa > Chordata > Aves > Procellariiformes > Procellariidae > Calonectris > Calonectris borealis. Next base: position 19,055,549 of record NC_134324.1, on the reverse strand, counting down.
TAATATCTTTTTGGAATCACATTTTGGACTAAAAATAAGGGAGGAAATACAGCTCAAAATTTGTGATAGGGTATATTGCTCTGTGGAGGATAGTTTGTTACTTATTCATTACAATGCAGTCTGCATAGAAGTGAAAGTAGGTTTAAATTAGCATTTCTGGATTCTTTAGCATTTAGTTTATGACAGTTTAGATCAATAATTAAAAGATACATTTTTTCCTGTTATTAAAATTTTTCCTATATCCTTTTCTAAACCCCAATAATGAATGTTTAAAAAAATAAAAAAGAGACGTGCCTAAGTAACAACTGAAATTTGCGTCAGGCAGCTATGTAGTAACTGAAAATATCAATTAATAGCTGCTTGATTAAATTTTTTTTTATTGTCTTTGTATCAAAATGTTATGGTCAGCCCTGATGTCATCCAAGCTGGTTGCCCAAGTAGAGCAGTCGAGGATTTGGGCAGTCCTTGCAGGATGACCTAGTCTTACGTCTAGGGTTGGTTGGCCTGCATCAAAGATGAGTTAATAGAGCTAGAAAAGGTAGTTTGTTGAACTTAGCAAAAAAAACCCAAACCATGTAGAGGAACTGAAAATACCCACAAATCCATGTTAAATTTGTAAACTGTTTCAATCAAAAGGAGAGGGAAAAGAATGCAAAATATCAAAGTATTTAATTTTTCCCTTAAAAATGAACCATTTTCAGAAAGGCTGCAGTGTTTTGTTTCAACAGTTTTTAAATAGATCTTTTTTACTTTTTGTTTGAAAGAAGCATTTAAAAAAAGTTTAAATTAAAAACATTTTAAATAGCATTAGATTACAGAAATATGCAACAAAACTTGTGCTAGAGATAAATATATTGATTTTGGCCAATCTAATCAGTTCTCTTTCTTAAACATCCAACCAGAGTAGTGTGTACTATATGGATTTAACTCAAACTCTATTTTGTATTTATCTTCTTCCTGCTTGGCTTCAGCACTATTTACCCAGCTCTAGCTAGTGGCACCATGTTTTATGTACTCAGAGGTTAAAATCCCTGGGATTCTTGTATCCAACCTCTCATCAAAACAGTCATAACTTTCAGATAACTTGCAGTGACTATTAGAAAAGATGCATACTTTTTTTCCTGCTAATATAAATTGTAGTTTTCTGCTCACACAAATCCCTTGGAATAGTAATGTTTCATGAGTAAATGCCAGTATGCAAAATGTTTGAGAGCTGTGACACATCTCCCATTCCACACTGGGTGTTCATGGATAGTTACCTGTCTCTATCACCTCAGCTATGTGAACATAGGATGGAGAAATAGTTACGTAGAACAGTTGAGGCAGACACCAATTGGGAGTCTTTAAATCCTCAATTGTCACTGAAAGTCAGTCATTAAAATATGTCTGTTTGGGCTATCTGCTATTTTTTTTTTCTGCTGAATAGGCTCCTCCTTTTAAGCTGCTCTGCATCAGGTAAAACATAAATGTTTCATTTCTACAACAGTCTTCCCTAAAAACAGATAGAGAAACATAAACAATCTATACTTGATGAAAGAAGTTTAAAAAATCAAATACATTTTAAAGAAAATTAAATTATAAGTTATTTTACAATTTCTTATGATCATTCTTCTATTTCTGAGGCATTATTAAAAAGGACAATTTATTACAACTTTTATTTATAGTCTCCAAGTCCTTGAAAATCAACATTTATTTCCACTAGGACTTTTTTTATTACTGTTGCTATAAAATCAGCCTACTTTTTCTTAAATTTAAAAAAAAGCTTTTTTTAAATTATGGTTTTTGCTAGAAATAAGACTGATGCACAACCTTCCATAAAGGGATTTCAAAATACTACGATGCTGCAAATTTACTAACTGTAGCAAAATAAACTTATGTTAGAAAATCTTCAAATTTTCAAGTGAACTTCTGGCAAATAACTGTGAAAGAATGTGAATGGAATCCTCAGTTGTAGTCTTTTGCTTAATTAGTGTTTACATTTTACTTAGAAAACATGATATGAATTCAGAGCACCAGTTTTTACTATGTAAACAATTTTAACACAAAATTTTATCGAGCGTTTCTGGTCTCAGAGAATGCAAGACTGGCAAAGTTTCACTTGTGCGTTTAAAAAGAACCAGCTTAGTTTATTTTTCCAGTTGATTATTTATTTTTCAAACTTTTCCTGCAATGAATTTTGCAATGAACGATCGCACAATCAAGTTCATTACAGATTTGTTCATATAAATGAATACTCAGGTTCCCACCTCTAGCACTGGCCACCGCCAGGAAACTTGAGGTTAAGTAGCCAGTTTTCCAAGGCTAGTGTATTGAATGAAGCATCTGAAAGAAATGCACCTTCTTCACACAAGTAGATCCTGCCTAACTCAACAAATCTAAAGTTCTGGAGGATACTAGAATAAGATTGAGAATATATAAAGTTATATATAATAAGAACTAATTTTGTAACAGGAGAATCAGTCCTTTAAACTACTGAGTATGTCCTGTATCATCCAGAACCCATCATCAAGGTTCTAACTTCAACTGAGCCTAATAAAAACACTTGATAGAAATGACTCCATTTCTGAATTATTTACTGCAAATGAAAGCTATCAACTCTTTCTTCATAGCTTAATTTATATTTTTATTTATATTGAAAATTGGTACACTTCTGAAATACATATTTTGTTTCTGTCCTCTGAAATGTTATGGTTATAATTCCAAACATTTAAACACAGGACAAAATAAATATAATTTACCCTCTTATGATGGTTTTACTATTATATCATTTGCTGTTAAAAATGTAACTAAGACGACTTTTGGAATAATTTATGTAGGACTATTTTTTTTAGCTTGCACTTTTTTGAAAAAAACATATTATTTCTGAATATGTATGAAATAATATCACTTTACCTGATCCTATCAAGTACTTTGTATCAAATGGAAATATATATATTTGTATATATTTGTATATAATGGAAATAAGCAAGAATAGTAATTTAAAACATCATACATCATAATTTCAAAAGTTTCAATAGCAGTGTATCATTAAATATGAGAATACAAATAAGTAGAGTGCATGGTTTATATATGCAATTATTCATAAAATTCAGCAGCTGGGAAGGGTTCCCTGGGAAGGGAAGTTGCCAGAGGGTGTAAACATCTTGCTATAGCAGGAGTATTGCTTTAATCTCATGGCAGCCAGAGACCAGAAGGTTACACGCCACATTTATCAGCCCAATGTCTGACTGGGACTGGAGCTGAGCAAAGGCTGTGCCCATCGGCGACAGTATTAGACTGGTCTATAAAAGAGCCATTTCCTCTAGGAAGATATTATTAAAAACTTTTGAACCAATTGAAAATAGACTTGTACACCTTGATTCCTAGATCTGTAGAGCTGAGGTTTCTCCTCTCAGTCCTATTTACTTTCTCAACTACAAACTGAAAGTGACTGATTAGTAAACATTAATAGACCTGGTTAATAATACTGTCATTTTATTTCTGGTAAAATTTTATTTCTATGGAAGTCTCTACAGATAACAACACTGAGTATCCCCATGGTGAGAGATTTGTCAGGCATCTAATATTAGCCAAATTCTTAAGAATGGGTGTTTAATTCCCATCATTTTGAATACAAATAGCTGCATAATACCTTATTGTGCTCTTTCCACATCTGCCTATTCTGTCCCTTGCTTGTTTTGCAAAAACTTCTATGATGAGGTACTTAAAGCAGAAATTTTTGTTTTGTTGTTTAACCCCACTCAATCCAGTCTTTGACTGTAAGAAAAGAGTAAACTCCCTAAGCTACTGTAAAAAGGATACAATGATGTCCTGTAAATCAAGAAGGCAATCTTACATGCCCACATAAATCTTTGCTACAGATTTATTTCCTCAGTTGTGTCACCAAGACTTCGTTCCCTTTAGACCTGATCCAAAATGTGCAAAGGATGCAAGAAATATTTACTGGAACCCACACTGAGTTAGAAAAACAGCAAAAACGAGAAGTGCCTGCAGTTAAGAGTTTGTTTATCATTGACTTTGTTATGTATTTAATGATAGTAATGTTCAAAGGAAATGAATTATGAAAGATTTGAATTTCATATGCATGTAGAAGTGAATGAAGATGAGGGATAGAAATATTATCACTTGATTAATTTCATTTTTCAGTAGGTACTCTATTCTTGTTCTTTTTCTTTTTCTTTGCAAATGTATTTTTAATTTGCAGTCTTATTGACCATGTTAAACTGTCTTCAGAGTATAAGCAGTTAATACCTCACAGTTTCCTCAACAAATCAATCAAGCCACCTATCCCACTTATTTCATATTACGTAGTCATTTGCTTTAGTTTAAACAACTAATTTCATTAACTGGAAGCCATTTGTTCATGTTCCCTACTGCTGCATAGCACAAAATGAAACCAATGCACAGGATAGACGAACACATCAAACTCTACAGTGCTGAGGAAGTAAGTGAGAGTCTTAAGTATTTTAGAACTCCATAATGCAGTTGCCATCAGACTGCCAGGATCTCTGAAAAAGCAGTTGTGCCCTAGTGACTATTTATTTCCTTTCAGGACTGCTTAGTCCAGGACAGATTTTAAGGGTCTGAGTATAACCTACAATCTTGTGATTTCCAGAGTTGTGACTATACCAAATTTCTGTGTCACAAACTGGAGTTTGCTGAGTTATGACTGTGAAATTTCTGAGTCACCTCTTTGGATGTTGCCATGTGAGAGTGACTGAGAGTGATTTTTATGTACTTTGTTTCTAAAAACAAAAACTGGTTCTGTGATATTTTGTAAGTCTTCAGTTACCAGCAGAGCTGCCAGTTCCAAACAGAGAAACCTTTCGACTGTGCTATTCTTGGAAGTATTGGTTATATCACATTAAACTCAGGACTCAAGTAAAAAATTAAAAATGTTGAGGAAAACCACAAATAATGGGAAATGCTGAAAGGCCCAAATCTTTCCAGTGGTGATTTTGTGCTTTGCCTTTTTGTTCAGTCATTCTGTTGTCTCCTAAAGGCTGATGCTCCGCAGATATGCCTGGGACGTGTTTGATTTACCACGTAACTCACACAGACTCTGGATGCAGTGGGATTGCCGTCACCTGTCTCTCGTGTCTTGTCCCCCAGACTTTGCAGATTTGCTTTGTCTGATCTCACAATATACAAGTTGTACAGAATATAAGTGAAGCTAACCGAATGCTAATCTGCTTTTGTTTGATCTCTTTTAAAACTGCAGCTCAGTTCATCACACTCAATAGTGTCACAGTTACTGTCCCGGTAAGATTAATTTTTCATTCTGCTTTCAAGAGTGTTCTCCAACCCCATTGAGAGAAATGGAAAATTATTTGATATCCAACTTAAAGTTAATGCTTCTACATAAGCATTATGTTTCTGTCCAATAAAGTCTTTACCCTATCATTGCCACAAATGACAGCAATATCATAAATGAAAGACTTTTTTTCAGTTTGTCTGGTTTATGTCTGATTGCATCACACAGCAACTAAGGAGAGGGAAATGTTTGGAAAGAAATGTGTTTGTAAAATCACAAAATTTGGCAGAATGAGTCAAGAGCAGATGTAGTGTTTGAAACTACTTTTAATTCTCTTTTTAACTGACTAGATGTAAATGTGAAAATGTCTCATTAAAGAAAAGCACAGTAAGTCATTAGCAAAAAAAGCAGCAGAATCCAGATTCACTTACTCCTCACATTGTTTCTTATGTTCTTGTTTTTCTTTGTCTTTCTTGTCATGATGAGTACAGAAATGAACGCCCTAATTAAAGCTGAAACTGTGTGAAGTTTCCAGGAATGCATTTCTGAACAATCTGTAATGTTGTTAGAATTCTCTTAGCTAATGTAATAATATTTACCTCAGATAAAGGCTATTTTGTTTTTATTTTTTAACAGGATCTTACCGTGACTAATATGTGTTAAAGATTATATGTAATGCTTTACTTCCTAAAAGTTTAAGGCCTCCACTGTCCCAGGAGCGCTTAGAAATTTCAGGTCATTTTTCAGTCTTGTGGCTTATGGAGAAGGGAAAGAGTCTAGTTTGGGCTAGTAAATGCAAAATGGCATGTGTCTTCACCTGGTGCAATTAAAATTTATTTTGGATCCTGAAGACAGCAAACACCACAATAAAAGAATTTACTTTTTTATGTAATGACTAGAAATAATTGGAAGAGGAGTCTTTATCCTTGGAAAATTTCCACTTTTCAATGGAAAGTCCAAATCTGTCAAAAACTCTTCTGGCACATAACTTTGGAAATATTACTGTAACTTTTACAGAGATCGATATGTAAACTTGGTAAAAGGTATACTCTAGAAAGCACAGTGCAGAGGAGGGAATTAAGGTGGGAAGAAATCACATTACAATGTAGCAAAATATACAAAGAAAAGTACTTCAAATTTTTATGGGAACATTCAGTTTCTGAATATCAGATTTCTCAATTTTCTCTTTATGGAGAACTACAGATACTTGTGCAAATTTGACTTTTTAGACACATTTCTATAAAACTTTTTTTTTTTTTAAATTTCTTTTTAGAGGATTACAGGTTGTTTCTGCCTAATGATGAAGAGTAAATGACATCAGTAATGAAATATTAGCCAAAGGGGACCAAACATTTTTCTTGCAGATCACCTCATTAGCTTGTTTCCAAAATATGTTCACCAGAGTGAAATTGCAGCATGTGACTAGCTGCAGTGACAAACATCTGTTGTCTTAGTTCCAAAAAGGCTTTTGGGAGTGGGTAAAGACAAACAGTTCCTATTTAATCAGGTTAAATGTAACCTGAGAGACATTTTTAGTCATCTGTGGTCTTGTCCCAATCTGCTGTTACTCCTTAAAAATTACTTCTGGGGTTAAGTTTCTCTTTAAAGTTGCATGATCTTTTAGTAAAAGAATGATTTCCATCTGCTTTGCAATGATTACAAATGTGGTAGCTGCTGATCATCAAACAAAACCAATCAACCTGCCAAACTTGTCTGTACTCCAGAAAAACACCCAAGGGACTGAGCAGTCCTATCTTAAAAACAAAGAAATATGGTACTTCCAGAGGACAATGTAGATGAGTAAAATTTAGCTGAAGTTTTAAAACCATTCATAACTGATGATGATAAAAAGGAGGCAAATGGATTGAACACAACTTTTCTATGCTTCCAGGTAATCTGCTGTTTTCCATTCCTGAACAAAAGGATGTGTTCAACTACTTGAATATGTTTCAAATAGCTATCTACAGTGGCATAGTTAATTGTTAAGTTAATTGTGCCAACTGAACAGAATTAATGTGTTTTGGCAAAATAAAATAAATTATCCTAATTTCTAAAGAAATTATGTTTCTAATGACTGTGAGCTATGTTGTCCCTGTTTCCATTGAAGCATTAGGACTGCATCAGATGTGCGACTCCTATATTTTGTCAATTTTGTACATTCAGCATTTGGAGTTACAAAAGTTGTAGGTGGATATTCACCTCTTATGGAGAGCCTTCCAAAGTCTAAAGTAATGTAATGGAAGCCAGGTCTGTGCAAGAAATCCCTGGAACTACTTGACATAAAAAGGAAAAAACAGGATTTCTGTAAGAAAGGACTTGGGGAAAGAATGCTCTTTCTGGATCCTCTCCATAACCAATACCTGGCATGACCTCAGTTCTGCAGCCTTGGGGGCAAGCACTGTGTATCGCTCCCTGAGAGTCAAAAGGGTTTCTTTCCAAAAACAACCTTGTTATAAGAGGAAGCAAGAGACGGATTTGCCTGTAAAGGCTTAAATGGGGTATTCCATTGATCTCATTTGTATTTAGAGAAATCTATCCGTAGGATAAGATCTCCTTGGTCACATTTCACTGCTTCTCTGGACAGGGATCTGTTTCACTGTTTTCGTTTTCAAGAAGGCTTTCTCCATATTGCTTTAGAGCATCTCACCACATCAATAGCAAATGTTTGCCTTCATTTTTTTCTGTATTGGAGATAGGCAGGCTCTTCCCATATTTCTAGTTATCAGCAAATGTAAGGAAGACCATGTATTTATTTTTTAAAAATGTGATTTTCTCTTTATTTTCAGAATTATTTAAGTGAAAACCATGAAGTTAGATATTTTTTTTTTTAACATATGCTGCAGCATGAAATGGAAATTTGTACTTGGCCATTTTATGGTGTGTTGGTATGTGTGTTTGTATCCATACTCGGTGAACTTGGCTACAAAATGTTTAATTATTTTTTATCGTGTGATAAAATACTGATAAACTCACAAAATCTAAATAGATCCAAAGGTTATGAAAAGGCACGTTTTCAAGCCCAGAAATTGCTTCTGTGAGGTTTAAAATTCCTGGTACTCAATCTGAACATCTTTAGGTCAGTAGTAATATTAGACGTAAATGGACGTTGCATTGCTTTTCATCTAATTTTTCGTTTCAGAAAACATAGAAAGGAACACCTAAATATTGGAAGCTAAAAAAAAAATGTATCGCATGAACAGAATAAGAGTATATCAAACGTGCCATACTCGATTCCTGTTACAAACTTTTTCTCTTTTTCTGGAACTCTGTTAGACTTTTAAACCTGCCTTTTATTTCTTGTCTTGAGAACTAGCTTGCAGCAAATGAAGTGGGATGCACTGGGGTGTATCATTTGGCTTTTCTGAAATCTGCTCTAATTTGTAATGATATTTTCAATGGTGACTTGTCAATTTATGAGGATTAAAATATATTCAATTTTACCAGCAACGCAGGCTGTGAAAAACTACTTGCAAATGTCATTTTTGGGTTATGTTCCTTTAGAAGTCTTTTCTTTCTGATAACTGCTATATCAGCTTCATGTATATGAAGAAAAGATTGCATCCAGTGGTCCGTTAAGTTAATTACCAATATCTATTCCCAAGAGGAAAAGGATCCTCTGGGATGTACCTCCATCTATTTTCTTTTCTAAGGAAATACATTTTTTGATGCAAAAACTCAAGGTTAGAATCATGACTTTAGGTATAGCGCTCTCTTTAAATTGCTGAATACTTTTCTCTAGAAAAAGGTATTTATTGTTAAATAAGTGTATCAATTTTATAAGATACTGCTTTTCAGCTTTTAATTTATATTAAGTACTAGCTGTTTTTTGCCACAAAGTTTGTATTAAGTGAAAGTGTTAAAAAAAAAAAAAAAAGAAATCTCAGAGATTAAGTGTAGAGAAACTGCAAAGGTCTCTTTCAGGATATTAATTTTTCACTGCAGCATAGTAATCTGTTCTTAACCGAAATGACGCAGCACCTCTCCCCAAACCTGGCAAACCTTGCAAGAGTGCTATGTGTTATAACAAGAGACATTTGCCTAGAATACTACCTGCAAACAATAGTATGCTGGACAAATTTATCTGTCCTGAAGCAGGATGGGGAACTTCCATACCCATTCTCAGTCCTGCCCCATCCTTCCCTGTTTTCTATCCTCTCCACAAATCGTGTGCTGTAAGATAGAGACAAGCGTTCACATCTGTGGTATTCATGATGCCACCTGGAACCTGCAGTTTTTACTTATTATATTTATCTTTATGTACCAGATTGTAACCAGATACCTACTTTTAAATATATTTTGCCTGTCAGGATATTAGGTAGAATGGTGTTACCACATGCTTTTTCTCCAAGACTTTGAAAACTTGTGTATAGTTTAAGACAATAGCTCAATGGATCATTTACTAGGATCTTGTAGTGGCTGTGATGTAATGAAACATGAGGTTTTCAAAAAGCAGTTTCAGTTAACTTCAGTTGGAGTTATGTACACTTAACTGAAAGGACTAATTTGACGCTGCTTGGGTTGTTAGATGGTTCAGTGTTAGTAAAATTACTGTCCTTGTTTTGCAAATTAATAAGCCAGATCTTAAAGGATTTGAAGTTAAAACAGTAAGAAGAGTAAAATGTTTTTTAGTGTCTGCATGTTTTTAAAATTAGGAGCTCTGAATATTCCCAAAATCAGTGGGATGCTTGTTCCGAAGGTTTGTGCCGACCAAGCTTTTCAATATCTCATAGCTAATTAACAGCATAGCCATGCTTTGAACTCAGTCCTCTCTTTTATTCAGAGAACTGCATTTCCGGTGCTGTTTGCACATGCAGTCAGCTAGTTTCAACATAACATTGTTGAAAGCATATTTTTCCCAGCTGTCCTCGATGTGAATTGACTCAGATCCACTCTCAGCAGTGATCACTGCTTCCTCTCCAACCAACACCATCTTCCCAAGATGGACATGCTTAGCCAAGACTCTTTTTGCCATATACTGCCTCTTTTAACTTGTTTGTTTGTTTTTTGTTTTGTTTTGTTTTTCTTTTTAAGTGACTGGAGAGGGCCATTTAGAAGGCCCAGGAGATAAATCTTGAAGCAAAGGAGCTGTTAAGCTGAAGCGCTGTTCTCAGAAAGGGAACAAAACAACTCAGCAGCTCAGAGCCAGCTCGCTCTGTTTCTCTCCTTGTGAATAATGCATCATTCCATCAAGAAAGTTGCTCCTACTCAGCTCATACTGAGTGGCAACACTGTATTACTTACAATTGGAGAGACGTCCAAGGAACACAGAAATGTAGGAGAAACATTTTTTCTTCTCTCCATGTACAGTCAGCAGCCTGTAGCCCTAGGGAATATTTGATCTGATGCAGCACCACAGAGCTCGTATTTGACTGGAGTGCAGACTGTACCTCACAGTGCTGGATGTACTGCGATGTACTTCTGATATGTTGTCTTTGAGCATAAGTCTTGCTATTACTAACTTACGAGATAAGTAAGCTCTTTATTTCAAAGAAAGCATGTTTATAAATAAACTGTCGTGTTAACAGCTACTATTAGTTATATTAGTTATGTGCATTGCCATTGTCATCGTGGAAAGAATCAAGTTATTTAGATGCCTTTTAAGTTTAGTTTAGGATATGCTGGTGTAACTACCTATCATGAAATATTCCAGTAGGCAGCGACTTCATCCAAAATTAGTAGGTGATATAGGGGCACACAGGAATCCTGTCGTTCGTTTAGCCCAAGCTGGGGATTGTGCTGCAACTCCCTCCTGGGCACTCAGGTTTCTTTCTTCGGGACACTGGGTAGGAAAGAAGAGGGATTAGAAGGCATTAACTCCACATGTGGGGTTAAAAATGGCTCAGAAGCAAAGCCATAGATGCTTGGAAGTGCTTCCAAGTTTTCCACTGTAGATGTAGTTTTAAAAAAGCATTAAGGAATCAATCAAAAATAGAGATAAAGTAATATGTTTTCAAAGTTAAGGTAATAGATTTGGGAAGACTACTTGTATTTGGGGCATACGTGATTTAGAACAATTTGAAATATATGTAATTATAATAGGATTGTCACAAAGAAAGCTACTTATAAAACTCAAGAAGTCTAAAAAGACTTGATTTTCAGCTCATTGAAATTCAGTTAGACCACTTGTGGGCAGAAAAATTTCAGCTTAAGATCCCTGAGAAGTTGAAGTTACCCTTGAAATCCTGTGACATACAGCTACCATTCTTCATTAGCCAGCTGATTGATTTATTAATCATGGCAACCCAACTTGATATTGCAATATTTTTTCAAACAGAACAAAAAAATCCAGTGTAAGTATCAGTAAAATTTTGCATATTAACGCTAAAGAAGAGTGGTATTATGTTGTTAGGCAACAATTACCAGAGGTTTCATTGTTATCCCACTCCCACCAGATTTGCACCAGTGAAGAAGTAGCCATTTAAGGGCAGCTAGTTTTCCCAGTCCACAGACATCATTGCTCTTACAGAGAACTTATCAAGTACCTTAGTACCTTATGAATGCATAAAATCTGATTATTATATTTAGAAATCTTTCTTTCTATAATCCTTTTTCATTTTCCTTGCAGAGTAAAATATTACTGTATTTGTAGCTGCATATTAAATATCTCTTTTTATAGTTGGATATTGTTCAGGTACAAACCTGAATCAAGCATCATATTTTCACTCTGCCTGTATTTTCCATACAGTCTTTCAATATGTAGCACGTCTTTCAGAACTGTTACTGTATGTCATCATCATTAATGGTCCTGAACCATTCTGCGTAGGTAGCTGCTTGACTGAATGGATCAGCCTTCATCTTCTGATATTTATTATGTGCATTAAATCTCATTGACTAACACTACTGTCATCTTATACTCTGTCGTTTCTTAATGGTAGATCCTTATGTGCCTGTGAGACAACCCCCCTAACCCCCATTGCTTTTTTGTATGATCTAGCGCCGTCAGTTATCCTTCATCTTGAATTCCTCTAAAACAGTGTAATAGGAGACTGTGTTCACCAAAATAACGCAATCTGATGTTTTACCCTTCACACCATAACACATTGTATCAAGTTGAGATAGATTTGTAGATAACAGTCATTTAGAGATTAGTTTAGGTGCATGCACCTACTAAGCATAGATTGATCACAAATAATGTTTATATTAATTTGAGATTATCCTTTTGTAAGCAGTGTAAGTATCTCCTTTTGTAAGTATGCTGCCTTCAAGGAGAAGTTCTGATAATGTGAATTGCAGTTTAGTGTTTTCAGAATGGAAATGATCAAGGACACCAAATGTTTTGTAAAACAAAAGTTAAATCAATAAAAGTCCTTTTGAAATTTAGCAAAAATAGCAATGATATGGGAGTTTTACAAATAAGAAAATATATATCTATATGTAATGGAAAGAAATATCCAAAACGATTATGTAACACTTTGATCACTCCTCCTCCCCTCTGCTTTCCCATAAATATTGACCAGAATCTTGACAAATCTTTGCTTTTAAATCAGGAACTGACAAAAACAGTGAGAATGATCTTTCTTGTAAATTCTTTATGAGGAGAAAACATTTGACCGCAATCCTTCAGGGCTTGGCCAAGAGTGAGGAGCAATGCTCAGTTAATGCAGCCTTAGTCGGTGGCACCTGCTGGTATTAGCAGAAATAGATTTTGAAAAGTAGAATAAAAATGTTTGATATCGATGCTAATGCTTTTAGAGCAAGGTTACAGGGATTGAGAAAGACACAGCAAAAAGAACACACTGCCAGAGGTGATCAATAATATTTTCCTATTGAAAATTTATCTTACCCTGTTAAAAGTGGTCTCGATACGGATTGACTGCTGAGATTGCTCACAGCAAGTTTTCTGAGGGAAGACTTGAGCATTGTATGCTCTAAAGTAAGTTGGCCTACCCATGAAGCGCAGATTGGTCTTTGTGTGATGCAGATGAGAAGCATCTTGTCTTTACGACCTGCTTGTGTGTGTGTGTGTCTTTATAGCCTTCCCCATTTCAGCTAGTGAATGGTACAGTTCAGAGGGAGTGACTTTGGTATCTTAAGTCCTTCATGGACTCCATCCTACTTTCTTCACAATTGCTGGTGTAGATTAAAAGTTGCTTGAAGGAGTGGTAGTTCAGCTTCTCTGCTTTTCAGTCTTTGGGAGTTCTGCTTTTATCCCCTAGGATGTAATTATTCATGAATCCGTCACTGTCCCTGGAGCACGCCTGTGGGAGAATAGCAAGCTAACTGTGTGTGAAGTGTGATGCCCATTGTCCATTGAAAAAGTTGCTAGCGGAAAGACTTGAGGATTAATTTAGACATGTTGTCTTTTACATACCAAAAGCAAAGTTGTGGGGCTTTCATTATTTCATTGTTTTGTCCCGGAGGAAAGTATGATTAAAATGATTTGGGTTTTTTACAGTTGTGATAATAGCTTAGTCTGTTTCTTAAAAAACAAAACAAAACAAAACAAAAACCAAAACCCCCAAAAACTTCTTTTAAACAAATATTTATCTGCCAGCACTGTGATCATAGAAATAGTGCACTGCTGCTAATATTATCCTCATTCTAACAAGCTTTGGTTAATTCAAAATTCTTTGCTTTAGAAAAAGGTTTTCCTTTGATGTACTCACATTGACTTGTCAATTAAATGCTAGTTTTTCTAGTGAAATACACATTTTCAGGTGGCTTTTAGGCAGATATATAATGAAAAAGAGGTAAACTATCCTTTCCAACTAAACAGAAATTAAAAAAAAAGAAAATGACTGTGTTTCAACAAATGACATTCTATCTGGACTTGGATTCTTCCTGATACCTCCAAAACCATAAAGATTTCGTATTTCTTCGCAGTCTTGGCTGTATATAGATGTCAATCTCCTTCAAAATTTTACTCACAGCCAACTCTATCATTCATGTGTCAATTAAACAGTTTGGGGGGTGAGGGAGAGAGAAAGAGAGAACGCCCACAAAATCGATAGAAAAGAAATTGAAATAAGCAGATATTTTCGAGTGTTTATCCTGATACAGCATACATGTTTCTAAAGGATAATTCAGGGAGAAAAGGAGTGAGATTGCTAGGGCTCTATTGGTAGGTGCTCCAGTGCCCACAGTTATCCTGTTCATCATAATCCCTCAAAGGAAATTTGCCCTTATAACAACTATTGGCTCATGCATTATTCTGTGTAATATAAAAAGGGTTCATCTACCCTCTACATCTGAACTCAGCGTGCAGTCTCTCTGTTCTGAAGTGTCTGGCTTACTCTGAGCCTGTTTACAGTGCATCTGACATTTTGAACTGCAGAATGTGACAAGCTGACAGTGCCTCTGATTATAAAATCAGCTCATCTGCTGATATTAGGAAAAAGCAAGATGATATATGAAATAGGTTTTAAATAGATCGTACCATACTCTAAAATATGCACATTTCAAAGATTTTAAGAAGAAAGGGTATACAGTATGAGGCTTCAGTTTATTTTGTGTTTTCATTTGGTTTGAAAACTGTGCCGTATTATTATTTGTTTTTATAATATACAGTAGGCACTGAAACATGTAAATCCTTTTCCACTGCCATAACTTAGCATTTGTAAGTATGAAAACCAAACCACTGCTCAAAAAGTTAATGCCACATTTTGAAAAGTTCACCATCTGCAGCTGGGATCGAGAGCTCAGCTTCACATCTAAGTGCCCGAGTAGTGACTAGACTACTAGCTGACACTAGAGAGGGTGCCAGCTAGTACCTCCCATTGTGACACCAGTTGCCAAATTGTCAAGTGTTCAATACACGCTGCCCAAAATATTTTGAAAATCTGGAGAACATAGCCTAACTAATCAATTAAATTGCTACTGTATTGATTACGGACATTGTGAAAGTCATTGTTTTCTTTTGCCAACCTTGATATGTGTAAAACATAAAATGAAAAGTGATATTCAGCTGGTGGTGTGTTTTAAATGATGTAAGAAATGCAATTTTTTCTTTAATAAAATTTACATTCATTTGTCATGTAGGCTGGATTTAGATATATCCATGTCATGATATATCCAGTCTCTATGTATTTCATAGTACTTCAGAGATGTTGAGAAGTATTTCAAGTCTTTCACCTCACATCCAGAAAACGTCTGTAGTAAATGTTTAATATGCTAGTACATAATGCTACCACAATAAAAATGTTCAAGTGCCATTAAGGATCTGGCTAAAATCCATAGTGCAGGGAACTTTCAAGCTAGACTGACCAACTGTTTCAAGCCAATACTGTAACTGTAACTCACTACAATTGTGGCACCCTTCACAAACAGCTCACTCTAAACAGAATGTGGTGAGTACTACCTGCCGTCCAGCAACGGTATTTTGCATACAATTGTGATTGCTGAGATACAGCCTTGGACGTCTAACAAACAGCAAGTCTATTAGTATTTGAATTATTGAATAACTGAATCTGTCATATAGGCTTTTGTCATCGCATCTTGATTATTGTGCCTTCATTTTCTCTGATTGGTAAATACAATTTTTCCCCTCTTCTACCTGTTCAGAGTGATGTCTCAGATTTTTCTTGCTCATTGTTTTAGCTAAGCGGCTAGAAGTGTTGGGGGAGCTAGGGTTCTGGATCTAAGAGTTCTTTTCCTTTTAATTTTATTTTGTTCCAATTTTATTTCTTTTTAAAGTGAAGTGTGTAAGTATATATATGTGTGTGTGTGAATATATATATATGTCTGAACCATGCTGCTTTGTTGGTTTTGCAGGTACCACATTTTTCCCAAGTAGCTTTCAGGAGCAGACCTCCTAGATAACTTGATAAAATTTGCCTCTGATCACACGCAAAACCTGCTAAGAATGTATAAAAGGATGTAGACAGTCGTGCTTTGAATGAGATGAAAGTAAACTGAACCCTGTGTATTTTGGACAAAAAAATGTCTGGATCAACAGAAGTGCACTGTTCATAAAAAACAACCCACGTTTGACTAGAAAATTTCCTATGATCAGGCTGTGCCACACATTGGTGGCATTGGTTATTGGGTTCTAGCTCATATGACAAAGGATAAATGTCTTTGTTTCCAAATCTTACCAGGCTCTACCTAATGTTTCTCACTCAGGAATGGTAAATTGACTCTTAGCTATGATTTGATGCTGTTAAGGCTGCTTTTCTCACCTGCTAATCTACTTTTCTCCCCCAGTGCTGCTCACATCTCGAAAAAAAATCCACTAAGTATCAGTGAAGATAATTCTTCATGCACCTTCACATTCTACCTCAACATTTTTGCCTGGAGACTTATAAACGTATGATAGTGGCTAAATCCCTTATTCACTAAGGTTATTTCCAGTCCTGCTGACAAAGGTGCTGTGACCCGCTGTTTCCTTTTCCTCTTCTGTTGTTCTGAGTTTCTGTTTGCTTCAACAGCATGTAGCACAGTGAAGTCCTAGGCTGTGACTAAGAATGGAATGCACAATTACAACATTAATTCTAATGACTGTGAAACCAGAACTGTTAGCTTCTGAGAATAGGTATTTTAAATGAAATACAGAAATGCCTGTTATAACACCTGCGTGACACATCTGTATGCTAGTTGTGGTATTTAACTCTCTGTACAGCAGGGGCAAGGTGACTCAAAAGAAAAAGGAACTAATTGAAGATGTAGATTTTGGCCATAAAAAGTAAGTTTCCTATAATGACGTATTGTCCTTGATTAATAAAATGTCATGAACATAAAATCTTTGGTTCAGGGTAAAACCTGAGCCTAAAGGGCAGTCCTGAAAGTAAAAAAATTGACTTCTTTTGCGTTCTCTGAGGCTACAGAGATACAGTATGTCCTAAAAGAATACTTTCTGTAATTTGAAATTATGCTCAAAGCTAATGAATAGAATAGACTATTTCAGTCGGAAGGGACCTACAGCGATCATCTAGTCCAACGGCTTGACCAATTCAGGGCTGACCAAAAGTTAAAGCATGGTATGAAGGGCATTGTCCAAATGCCTTCTAAACACTGACAGGCTTGGGGCATCGACCACGTCTCTAGGAAGCCTGTTCCAGCGTTTGACCACCCTTTTGGTAAATAAATGCTTCCTAATGTCCAGTCTAAAGAAACCGTGGATTACAAAGATTTTAATACCCTTTTGCCACTTTCGATTTAAATGCAAGATCTGAGCTGCCAGTCTTGGTTTGCGGCATAAACAATTAAAAAGGAAAGCTTTTATTTTGCCCCAATGTGGGGCTAAATTTTTGAAGAACTTTTTTGAAATTCCTTCTGTTGCATGTTTTAAGGAACTTTTTGTGCAATCTGAGTGCTAGACCACTTGATTCACTACGTTTTCATTTACAGCATGTGTAGTAAACCTAATTAGAGTTGGCTTTTACCTAACACCCCAAAGGCACATATGCCAAGTGTTTTGGGACAGCGTTCCTCAGAATCTACATACAAGGATCTAAAGGTCCAACCATATCTATTACTGTAATAATAAATAAAACTCAAGGATTCAAGTATTCCTATAGGTAGACGGCTGAGAAGCCCTGATTGATCATTTAACTTCCCTGGTCAGACCTATCTTTAATTCAGAATATCTATGTTTTTTTCCCATTTCAGCACTTCAGTTAACATTATTTTATTTTTTCCATAAAAAGTGGATTCAGCTCTGTGCTGGTATATGCAGCCTTTCCTTATGACCCTGGCTATGTCTGTGAGCTGAAAAATCAGAATCAAGTGAATAAACATTTCAGATTAGCACTTCACTCACATAAAACTAAGTTTGCAAAAAGATCTTGGGAAAAAATTAATTGAAGACATCATAGTGGTTTTGATTAAAGTGAACATTCTTTAAGCTTTATAGTCACCAAATCTCACATATGGAAATTACAGTTGGTCTTAATCTGCTTTCAGAAGACTGGTGCAAATATTAAAAAGTAATGAACTAACAAGATTGTTTGTTAATGCCACATAAAAGTGCTAATTATACTTCATTTCCTGCCTACAGCTAAACCCAAGAGACATTGCCTAAGAAATTGTTAAATAAGTTGCTTCACTTGAAATGTGAATAGATCCGCAGTGCTTGATGGATTGGCATTTAAGGAGTTGTGTGCCACCTAATGCCTTTGAAAGTGTGGCAAACAAAGGAGTACGACGAAGAAACTTGTTTAGTTCACAGAAAGTATATTATTAATGTATTTGTGATTCCTACTCCCTCATGAAGAGGAAAGGGCTTCATTCTTAATTGCACTTTCCCTGCAATTTCAGTATGCAGCATAGTATGATACTGCAATTATATGTTAATTGTCGTATTAGGGCTTTAATTTTTTAACACCATAATGATGGTATTTTTTTCCTCCAGAAAGTATACTTGAAATATACCCCCCTATGTCACACTGGCTGTGAATATTTCTGAAGTGTTTTACTTTGTATCTCTACTGACATCTGTTCTTGTGTCTTAGGGACAGGGGCAACATGAAAGAGTCTGCAGAAATATCATGATGATAATTGAAGCCTTGGGAGAAAAAATTAATTCATATTTTTCTGTTTTTGTACTATAAATCTACCCTCTTTCTCCTTTCTAGGATAAAATATGCAATTTAAAAATGCTGTTGCACTTAGTCCTTATTCTAAACATATATACCAAATGTATGTAGTTGAAAAATTAATACTAATAGTTAGACCTTACATCTATAATAATTCAAAAGCAAGTTAATGTTATCTTTTCTCAGAGATACAACATAAGCTAAATGTTATTATCTGCAGAGTATTTTCTAATCCAACTAAATGATTGTTATGGTGAGGAGGAAATCTGAATAAAATCGACTGTTAGGGGTATCATAGAATGGCTCATCTTCTGTGTGATTTTGTTTTAAAATATCCTCTTGACCAAACATAGGAGGAAGACCTCTATAGTACTGAGGAGGGAAAGTAATAGAAAATACAGGAGCGTACATAAATATCTGAGAGTTTGGACAAATGCCTTTCTGATTCTGACTTTCTAACTTAAAGAAGCTGCAGAATAACTTCATCACACATGTCACCCACATATTTTTGAAAAGTTGGTTGCTTTTTGGAGAGTGGAAACATCCTTATGGTGCCTGGATATCATGGAAGAACTGGAGAGTAAAGGCCCTTGAAACCTCCCCTAATTCAAACTTTAGGGGTGTGCAGGAAGAGTGTAATATCTCTAGACAGATGTGGTGGTGTTACAATTCACTGGTTTTGGATTAAATACCGTCTTATTAGGCTAGTTTGTGAGGTAAGATTGTTATTTAGATGGCTTTATTTCTAACTTGTTACTGAGCTATTCAGGAGTTATTGTGGGGAGCTGGATTGGAGCGTGGAAAATTCTGCACCACTTCTTGGCCAGTACTTTCTGAGGACTCTCTCTGAGGGCCACCAGCTGTGTAAGCACCGTGCCAGGCGCAGAAAGGCAAGCAGGAAGGGATACCAGTGCCTTGAGATAAATGGTAAATTTTTTTGTATCTGGCAAAGCCAAATACAGTGCAAGCGTAACGAAGACAGTTCAGATGAAATAAAATGCTAGTACCATTATGAAACTACTAAAAGGCTTCACAGTACTCTGCGTAAGAATACAGGTGTTTAATGCATTATGTGGAAATGTTATCACTTATTAATAAAGAAAACAAATCTAGTACAGAAACTTTTGCAAACATAAGATGAGTTTATGTTGAGATTGTAGAGACAGCAATATACAGTTTATGCACTGGTCCAAGTAATGAAAAAGGAAGGAATGCAACTTGTACCAGGAAAGCATTTTTATCCAGTAAGTTGTGTAAAGATATTATGTTCTATTGGTGATCTTTAAAGAATACCTACTATATAAATATATTTGGCTTTAAAAAACAATTTATGCCTAGATTAAGCCAGGATACTGCAGAAGTGACCTATTACTAATAGAAGTTTCTTTTTTAAGAATAATCAACACTCAGGCTGTGACATTATGCATTGTCTTCAGGACGTTTATAATGGTATGAGTTCCTGATTAGCTATTGAGTGACTATAAGAACTCAAAATATATGGCCTTTTTTACATAAGGGAGGCAATAATGCCTACTATAGGAAGAGCAATAAAACACATTTATTGGCTGCTTGATGAAGACTGCATTGAATAAAAACAGGTATATCCCTTCTAGCTTCACCTCTGAAAATTGTTAAACTACACAATAGCTAAGAATGTGAAAAAGGGAAACAATAAGTTCTCAAATAACCAAAAAGGAAAAAAGAGTGCATAGTTCTTTATTTCTAAAGTCATCAATGTCTGTTGTGGCCAAGTGTTTGAAGCAGAAAGTAAATCCTCCATGGGCCTATAGCTCTAACAAAGCTAATTTCAATGATAATGTCCCATGCTTCTTTTCATTTATCTATGGATACATAGTAAAACCCAATTCTAGTAGGAATCAGGTAAAGAAATCCTGAGTTTACAGAATTCATTTACTTCATTTGTTTATTTATAGTTTCCATTTAGAATGCTATATTGTGCTGAGAACTATAGCAGTTCTGGAAGATTTAGCATAACTAAATTTTTATAAAATTCTTATCAGTTTAGGGAATTATTGAGCTGTAGGATCTTCTATATGCTACAGTCAATAGCACAATAGTATATAGTGCGATATGTTTTAAGCTAAGCAAAGGCATATAAAGGATATGGCTTTATTGCCATTTTATCATTTGTTTAACTTTTAAAGAAATTTAAAATAATTCTGATTTTAAATTGTGACTGTGCAGTAGTAAAATGGAATGGTGATACGAATGCATTTCTTATTTCTCCTCTATACTCCCATATTTTTTTCATTTGCCATTAACATTATTATCTTTGTTATAATAGGATCTTTATATTGTGCTCAAGAGTCTAGTTGTATTGTGCAGTAAACACTGTCTAAGAAATCATTTGAGAATACTTGCTGATCATGAAATAATCGTGTAAAAGCCACTTCGACTTTCCTACTTGAAAGCTTCTTTGTTGTGAAATGAAATACAAGTATGTTATTCAATACATTTTTCTTTCAACGTCTTACAAGCAGCACTTCTCACTGGCACTTATATCATTATTGCATGACAATGCAATGGTTACAGTATTTCCTCAAACTGTACCTGTAACCTGGGCATAAATTGATAGACATGGTATGTGACAAATAGACTATATAATGAGCTCATCCACCTTTGACTTTTTCTGAAGAGCAAAGGCTTTCAATCTCAAAAGTTAATGTAAGTAGTTTATTTACACTAGTTGTATTCTAGCCAGAAGACTGAGATATAATTTTTATACCAAGCATAGTTTGGAAAGGATTATAAACTTTGAATACATTTATAAATCTAGATTTTAACCTTTTCAATACTCTGCTTTTTGATTGGTTGCCTGATCTACCTCTTCTTCCCAGGTTACCGATGCTCTTAATAGGAGAGAATAGGAATGGCTAATGAATCAAACTACGGGACACTGAAAAGGTCAAAGTAGTACACTTTACTATTATCTTCCACAGAATATATGAGGCATTAAAATTCTGATGCTGCAGTCTTGTGACAAAGAATATAATGAGAACTATAAATAATAAACAGCACAACATGAATCTCTTCTTGTGATAATGATTGTAACAAGTATAAGAGAGAAAAAATCCTTAACCCATTCTCACTGTACTAATAAGCCCTCTCCTTGGATGTGTGTGTTTTAAGCATCTGTAATTGCAAGAATGAAAAAAGGGATTTTAAAGTATAATTGAATCCAGCAAGGAAGATGGTGATTCAAATGTGCTAGCTTTCATGGACACTCTCTTCTAGAATGTAACATTTTTTGCATTGAAGGCATTTGTGGAAAAATGTGAATAGATAATTACCAATAACGTGAATAAAAATAAGATTGTGAGAAGGTTTGTAGACTTGAAATAAAGTCATTACCACCCCTTTATAAAACTATCTACAGACCCAGTTAGAAAGATATTATTGACACATTGTCTGTATCTGGCTTAGGTTTTACAACTGCAGGTAGTACAGAAAATATTTTTGATGTGTGTAATGATTCCCAACTCCTTTGCTCTGAGGTCTGAAAATACAGGAAGTGTTTATTTACACTGGGGCTTAGTCTCCTTACAGCTAGGAGCTGTGACCTGATTCGCTGAATGTATCAGTTTGTCGTGGTTTAACCCCAACTAGCAACTAAGCCCCATCTAGCCACTCGCTCACTCCCCCCACAATGGGATAGGAGAGAGAATCGGAAGGGTAAAAGTGAGAAAACTCGTGGGTTGAGACAAAGACAGTTTAATAGGGAAAGCAAAAGCCACGCACACAAGCAAAGCAAAACAAGGAATTCATTCACTACTCCCCACCAGCAGGCAGGTGTTCAGCCATCCCCAGGAAAGCAGGGCTCCGTCACTCCTAACAGTGACTTGGGAAGACAAACGCCATCATGCCAAACGTTGCCCCCCTCCTTCTTCTTCCCCCGGCTTTATATGCTGAGCATGATGTCATATGGTATGGAATACCCTGTTGGCCATTTTGGGTCAGCTGTCCCGGCTGTGTCCCCTCCCAGCTTCTTGGGCACCTGGCAGAGCATGGGAAGCTGAAAAGTCCTTGACTAGTAAACACTACTTAGCAACAACTAAAACATCAGTGTGTTATCAACATTCTTCTCATACTAAATCCAAAACACAGCACTATACCAACTACTAGGAAGAAAATTAACTCTGTCCCAGACGAAACCAGGACACAGTTCAAGCTATTGTCAATTTTTGGAATAACTTCCAACTTCACAATGTGCACAGTACAATAGGAAGTTCGTCTGCAATATCCAGATGCCCTTTCAAAATCTCTTTCTGTTATTTGTGAGGTTGGTATAACTAAAAAGGAATAGCTTGTTAAAGAAAAATTTATTCATCTTGAGGAATCTTCTGATCAAGTTACTGAAAACTGTCAGGAAATCAAGATAAATTGTCACAACTTCAGCTCACCATCCTTTAACCACTGATTTGTCTACTAGTTGTCCCAAGAAAGCCTTGTTTTCATCAAGCTGTTACCAAGACTGAATTGATTAGATTTTACAGTTGGTATAAAATGTTGAATTTTTTATATTTTGGTGAATTATATACGTGAAACCAAAACCAAAAGGAATTCCTTCAGGTGGAAGTAAATCCAGGAGGCAGTAGCAAAATACTTTTTATTTGTTTAACTGCCAAAGAGATAAAAAATAACTTTACATACTGTCTCAGTGGTGGAATCATGGTAGTGCTACCGTAGTATTTGAAGATCAAAAATCAGAAGCCTCTTTTCTTGTAAAATTCTGAGCAGTCTGCAGGCGAAGGATCAAGAGATGCAAATCAGCTTTTTACTACCAGTACTGTCTTCACAATTGCATTTTAGAGATATCTGAGACCATGCTTACCTTTCTGTAATGGGATTATAACTCTACTTACTTTTCTCGCAGACCTGTCATAGAATACAATAAACAAAACTATACTAATCTAAATGTATTCTCTCTACACCATTGATGCTCTTGTAGATTGGTTTTGTATATCAGATTCTTTCTGCAGCCTCTATTTGGCATTAGAAAGGTTTGCTGAGATCACTTGGTGTTTTCTTCCTGGATCTTTGAAATCATTCTTAATTATTTCAGGTTTTCACTGCCCTTATTGTGAGCTCTCTAGTGTTATGTACTCTGATGTCATTTAAATCTACCTCCTGCAAGGAGCCTGACAGCAAGTTGGACTCATTTCTCTGTCTCAGTCCCTAAGGAACCTGTATCTAGCCATGTGGGTGGTGCGGGACTTTGGTGTGGGAAAGGAAGGAAGTAGAATGTGAGTAGTTTGATGTAATTTCTAAATGCTGGCAAAGGGGGGAGAAATACAGACAATTAGAGAATGAAATATCTGGTTTGGGGAGTGCTGGATGGGTAGCAGAAATTGAGAACTTGCCTGAAAAGCAGATGAGTATTTAGACGATAATGATTACCCATGGCCTCTCAACTGAAAAGACTTCAAAGATTATTTCTGGGTTGCTGAACTATTTTGAGGTTTGTGCTGAAATTCCAACTGGGAATCTCACATGAGCATATTTACTCTTTCTTAATAATAGTGAAGCAGTTAAAAATTTGCATTATTGCCAAAACAATACATTTTTCTTGCAATAAGCTTTATGTAGAACAGAAAAAGGGCCATTTAAAAATTTTCTGGTTTACTTTGTATATAATGCAGGTCTCAAAATGCTTTTACAAAAAACAAACTCTAAAATATTGTGCTTCTTGTAAGATGAAGTCTGAAAAATGAAAGAAAGATCTGCTAACAAATGTGGCTTAATGCTGCAAGTATGCTACTTTGGGACAGTGCACATGCTTCTATTTGTAAGTGTTGCTAAGAAACGATGAGATGGGAAAGATTGGAATTTTCTAATTAGTAAATAATAAATGCTTTAAAAAAGTTAAAATGTCCATGTTAGAATTGCATTGGAATTGTGATTGGGTAAAAGACTGCTGTCAGTCAGCTGCTACTCTGTGTTCACATGACTCCCTTCTGTAATTAGGCCAAGGTCAAAGAAGAAAAAGATTGAACTCTGTTATACTGAGCTGACTTAGTCAAGGGTAAGAAGTTTTTAGTTAAATCAATAGCAACTACTTCAGCGGCCAAATAGCTCTAGGCATCCCTTTAAAGATAATTGTATTTGTTAGCTGCTTCTTTCTTGCTCTTACTATGATATGTATGGTTTTTTTGGAGGAGAACAGACTGACGAGAGGTAGCATGTAAAGATTTAGGGAGAATATTTTATACATAATGTACTATATCTGGCATATCCATTGTGTAAGGTAGACGTAAAGATCACAGAGGAGGGTTATTATTATACCCACTTATGAGGTGGAGAAACTTTAGAAAGAAAAAGTGAAGTGATTTAAAGAAGAACACCAAGCGGTAGGGTTGGAGTGATTTTCTGCCACACCACAAAGGGTGTTGGGTCCACAGTAAGAAGGGTTTGGTTTTCAACCATTTAAGTACACAGGACTTTTTCTAGAATCTTAAATGAGTACAGCTCATGTTGCAAAATAGAATATTGCCAGTCTGACTAGCATGAAGTGCCTAGATAGAATTTCAGTTCAAAAAAAAGGCAAACAGGGCTATATTAAAATGAAAGTTAGTTAAAGAAGAAATATTGACTGAGGTTCATCTCTTCATTGTTGACTGCATTAAGTATAAAGTAGTATTGCCAAGACATGTTTTTTCTTCTAAAGAGTTGTGACCACATTTCTGATGCTTAATACTCTCAAACCTCAGCAACCAAATAGGTTTTTTCTTTTTAAGTCTCAAGCCCTGTGTAACTGGCTGCTGTCACTTTCCTTGTCAGAGACTTAAGAAAATAGTAAAATGTATCACCCAGACACAAAACTCTTTCATTTCCTTCCATTTATTGACTGCAATACACAGCAACATATGTAATGTCCTACCATACAGACAGGAGGCTGGAAGCATTTGTGTCTTTCTTTTCTGTAACGTGGCAATCCCCTTTTTGTGACTGCAAATCGTAATCAGCATTTCACCTTTCAAGAATTGGCTTAGATTTAAACAGAAGAAAACAACTGAAAGTGTTCAGATGATTAGTTAAAGAAGTCAGGAAACATGATGGCTATTTCCTGTTCCTTTAGAGAATGTTTATTTGATCGACTAAGTGATTTCAATACATTAAAGAATTTCAGTAATCATTTTTTTCTTACATGGTCAAATAAACAGCTTGCAAGATGAAGCTTAATATATTGCCTATAATTCAAGATGCAAGAAAATATGCTGATGAGGCCCAAAATTAAAATAATGATAGAAGTCCACCCAGAAGAAGCAGTCCTAATT